>NC_053518.1:49915562-50653062 GCF_016920715.1 Anopheles arabiensis | reverse complement strand
CCGAAAACCTGTTACACAACCACAAGCATACAAAACACCCAGACAAAAATTTAAAGGCCCCTACACAAAATTTAAATACACCGGCTCTTAGCCGGAGAAATTAACAGGAGTAATTGACACCAAGCACGCGTCGCTTTAAAAAGCCTGGGAAGGTCGTTTGGTCAACGTTGTTTCAGTGCGTTGAGGTTTCATTCGAGAAGCGATTGAGTCGATGTCATTGTGTGCGCTCTTGGCTTTGATGAACCGTCCTGTTCTTGTATAAGGGGCCCCTGCTACCGCTTTGCGATTGTGTGCCGAAAGCAGACAGTAGACAGACCACATCAAGTTTGAGGACCGAAGAGAAGGGGAAGTGGGAAAGATTTAAGTAAGAAGGGGGGGGGGAGTTGTAGGAAATGCGCAAGGGACCTACAAAAAGACCAAAAACCGTTACAGCTTCATCTACATACAGCCATACACAGCCATTTTACGAAGAACAATCTCCATTGCCTCGGCCATTTGGGGGCCCGTTGATTTTCCCGTCGATTGAGGGGCCCCTTCCATTTGGTGTCGTCAACCTAATATACAGTAGAACGTCGATTATCCGGGGGCGGATTAACCGTCGGGCGGCTTAACCGTGCGCATAAATGTGACAGCTGTTCAAACGTACGGCGAACATTTGTAGCGATAGTCAAGTGAGCAACCAGTTTTTTGTGCAACTCTATAGTGTCTAGTGGTATTTTCGAAATTCATTTTGGTTCATGTACAGTTTTTAAACCTATAGTTATTGATTAAGATAATATTCTACTAACGATTAATCGATTAATTCAATGTGAATTAATCATAAAACTAGTGATTTTGACATTTATTTTATGAATTTGACATTTCTTGGACGATTATCCGTTCAAAACGATTAACCGGCAACCGTCCGGTCCCGAGGTGCCTGGATAATCGACGTTCTACTGTACATATTTTCCCCCTGGGGCTATGTTTACTATCAGTATTACTATTACTAGGTTTATTTTAATTATCAGAAACATTTTACTATCAGAAGAAGAACACATTTGCCGTTTAATATGAGCAATGTTTTTACCTTAGCCAGAAGCGTAGAACCCTGCGACACGCGCACTGCGAAACAATACCATTTCATCATCGTTTGCCCAAAGCGTTGGATAGAACGAGAAACCAACATTGGGGACCTTCACGATTCTAGTCAGCTTTTTGTATGGAGTTTGATAGTTGGAGGCTGAAATCATGTCAATACTCCATACAAAGCCACACACAAAACTAGCGTCTTATTTTCAGTTTAGATTATTTTATCCTCAAAGCTAGAATTAGATTTGAGTACCTGCTCGAAAAAATGGCAAAACAAGGTCGGGTTTTGCCCCAGTCTCACTGGGGGAAGCAGATCGCTTTTTTTTAATCCATTTATTTTAATCCAGTTTTGCAAAATCCTGAGACTGTCAAAGGGTTAATGAGATCAGTTGGTAGAGTCGAGAATCAAGGTGTTTGTAGACCAGGTGGTCTCATAGCCTGTTTTTTTATAACCAAATTTGAACGTCACTTTTTGACAGGACGGGTGAAAATTTTTGCTCAAACTTTTTAGTAACTTGACGACTGCACAAAACACTCTTATAATCTTCATTCAGAAGAAGAAGCAATGAAAAACAACTTTCTAAATACATACACCTTGGGATAAGCCCCCCTGTATATTACACCCACTTTGATAGCTGCTCGAAAACTGCAATACAATGCAAACAGCTGACAGGCTGAAAATTCAGGCCTCGGTTGGTTTGTATTCGAATCGTTTTTATTCCTATGTCGAGTTCTTTCCGGCAAGAAATTATCGATACCCATCTCACAACAAGCAATTTTAACTACAGAGAAAATATTGAACCCTCAATAGAAAACCCTAGAGAAAAACCTTCACACATATCCTTAAATGTGGAAATCCTCGAATTCGAATATCCCTTATAGGAGATATCGACGTTGATATTGTGTTTCTGCTATGCCCGGTATACCTTGTCGATAGCTGATAAAAATCGACACCACAATTCGAAAAGGCAGATAAACTTATAATTGATTTGCTTCTTCAGGCAAATTGCTCCAAGCACCGTATCATAATTGAATTGGTCTGTGTTAGACATTATGAAACGCGTGAGTTGGTGGGGGGGGTGTCTTCAAACCCTAGGATTTGTTTTTGATTTTTGTATTTTTTTTGAATAATAAATGAGTAAAAAACGAGGATTATTATTAGTGACTTAAAAACCTTCGCAGTTTTGGCGGCCTAAAAAAGATTTCTCTACTTTTTATGTGCTACAGTCTTTCCCAGAGTTACACGAATAATGCGTTTCATGAAGATTCACGTAACTCGAGTTTTCACGTAGGTCGAATATTACGGTTTTAGCCAAAATATGAATGGTAAAAAGTGTTTAATGATTTAATTTAGTAATTTAATGTTCATTTTTTCTTATTTTATACAATTCTTGTAGAAAATTCGATTAATTATGTGTATTTAGCGATTTAACACATTTAGCCAAACTGCAATTTATTTTGAGTTTAGCAATTGTTGAAGGAAATAGTACCAATTTGACATATGAAGTGTCAAAACTAGAAATTCGCGTAACTCGAATTAATAACACAGGATCATCGCAGTAACGTTGCATTCTGTTACTGCAACGACCACAGTGTGCGTGTCACTCGATTAATCATAGTAGCATGCGATTGGCAAGTGACGACATGCGGTTGGAAACAAATGGCACGATAATCAACTGTAACGCTGTAAACAGGTCCCAACAAAACCCAAATCGTTTCAAAAAAATTGAAGATGGAGTTGATACAGTCAGCCGTTTTTTCGTCAGAGTTGATCGTTGGTCGTAAGTTTATAAATACATCGAAAACGCGGCCGAAACTCTTGAAATAATTACCAATTTTGTTCGTAATTTGTAAGACATGCGTAAAAAATTAAACATTCTTCCTACGGTACATTCTTCTTCCTTCTTCCTTCTTCCTACGGTACAGTTTGTTATACTAGGTGGCAGGGGGTCAAAAATTAGCAATTTTGTGTTACGTAATTGATGGATTACGCCTTATCTTTTTTTCTACAATACATAATTTGCCAATTGTACATAACAGACAACTATACTTCTTCTATTTGGTGTAACGTTTTACGCACCGACCTATAGAAACTTTTGATACTTAGCCGAATAGGCAATCCTTGCTATAAAGGAAAGGTCCATTCTTCGCTTGAACCCATTACGGGCATGTTATTGAGTCGTACGAGTTCACAGCTGTACCATGGTATTGCTCCAATATTCTAGGGCGGTGCTCTTCAATCTTTTTAGGATCGCCGGCTTTGAAAATACATTTGCCGCGGCCCATCTCTAATATATTCTATAGAGGGCTTAATTGTTCTCATACCGACCGCTGGATCGAACGCATTGAAAGTGTACAAAGGAAAATGTAATACTACCCTATAGGACAAGATGCTTATTGTTGGGTGAAGAATCGTTAAAGAAGCGGCGTGAAAAGGCTAAAACAATCTTTATGGCCAAACTGATAAAAGGAGAAATTGACGCACCTCGCTTATTTAGCAAAGTAAACATACACGTTCCTCGCTCTAGTCCTCATTCATCGTCCTTTTTGTATGTAGATAGGCATAACACTAATTATGCCTTCAAATGAACCGATATCAGTAATGGCACCCAGTTTGAATTTATTCTATGCAGGAGTTGATTTTCACACATCTATGTCCACCATTAGTGAAGGTCTGCGCTACATTAATCTATAATAACTTACGATATCTTGTGGGGCCACCATTGGCGGACAAGAATTATAAAATTAATAAATAAATAAATAAATAAATTGTATAGACTTAGTTAACAGTTTTCAATCAAAAAATATGTTACGATGTGGATTGTAATGAGCGTTTCTTTAAAAAAATCTAATTTTTCCCAGAACACTTCTGTTAACGCCACGGCCCACTTGTGGTCCGTGGACCACAGGTTGGAGACCAGTGCTATAGGGTACCAATTACCGCAGCAGATGATCAAATCTATACCAAAGGGTAACATATACACCAAAATGCGCAATTAAAGTTGTTAACCTAGAACAAGAACTCAAAATTTGATCCAACCCGTTCATTTATTCATTTATTTCAAATAATTTGAACGGCTTGTAGGTTTGACAAATATTAAAGATTAAGCTGAAAAACTTACACTGCCTAACTCTAATTAGTGGAAGGAAAAGAGGCTTGGAGACGGGAGCGGAAGGAAGGCAAAGAGCATGTAAAGTCGAGGTGGTCGGAATCAGTATTAAACTGCCAGAGGCAGTTTAGCAAGGGATACAGTCAAAACACTGTACAAATTTCGACGAGTGGGGCGAGTGAAGTCATTTTTCTAAAGAGTCAATTCCCAAAAGTTGATAGCGGACTGCATATAGGTCGAGGAGAAAAGGGCATTATGCGCCGAATAGCTACTCTAGTGAAGAGTTTCTGTACACTTTCAAGCCGAGTAATGCATCTAATACTGGAAAGACTCCATATAATGCTGGCATATTCTAATTTAGGTCGAACCAGAGCCACATGCAGAGTTTCAAAACAGCGAGGATCATTGAAATTAACTTTTGAGCAGATTATTAGGCAGAGGATTTACCACCACTTTTTTGATAAATGTAAACACCACCTCATTTTTCGAGCAGGTACTCGAATTTAATTCTAGCTTTGAGGTTAGAATAATCTAGACTGAAAATCGCAGGCTAGTTTTATGTGTAGTTTTGTATGGAGTGTTTACATGATTTCAGCCTCCAACTGTCAAACTCCATACAAAAACTGACTAGAATCGTGAAAGGCCCCATGAACAGAAAATGTTAGTCGGTCGTCAATCAGTACCCCAAGGTCACGAACTAAATCAACACGATTCATCTGCGTACCCATAGCAAAATAATTATGTATTAATGTACTACGAGCATGCGAAAAGGTCACCACAGAGCATTTTTTCAGGACAAACATTTAAAAAGTGGGATGAACACCTGCGGCAAAAGGAGTCAATAAAAAGCTGAAGGGTGTGGCCATCCCGCTCAGCGGTGATTGGCAGAAAGATTTTTAAATCGTCAGCAAAGAGGAGATGACCATCGACAGGAAGGATTGAACAGATATTATTTATGAACAAAGGGAAAAGGAGGGGACTAAGGACACTACCTTAGGGTACGCCAGAGGAGCAAGAAAGGTTATCAGATAACGCGTTGCCTAATTTGACACGGTACGAGTGCCACGATAATTATTAATGTTATGAACTGTTTTCTTTTGCACTTATTACTTTATTTACACATATTAGAACTTTAAAATTATAAATAATATACACGAAATACAAACACGTTAAAACGTAGGCCTCGCGCCAGCCGCACCGAGCGCCCCTACCGAGAGCTCCTGCTTGATCGGCCTTCGTACACACTCTGCCTGTGTGGCGATTGGCACACACTAAGCCTTGCGCGCTTAGTGTGTGCGACAGTGTACGTGTACACACTGTCGTCCCCGTGGACGTTGACCGGTGGCAGCGCAACTGCCACGGTAAGTCCAGGGGTCGGCACGCACGGCTGCCCACAGCATCTCCCCCTTTATGTATCCGGAGGGGTCAAACCAACACGAGATATTCCACTGAGGGAATACCGGTGTGGTGACACCCTCCGACCGATGCTGGTGTATTCCGTAGATGCTGTGGCGCGGACGCTTCTGCTTACCCTACGGCTACCGGCAGAAAAGGGCCCGCCATCACCCTTAATCGCGCTCGATCCTCGACGGTTATTAGCGGCGGCGGTGATGCTGCGTGTACCCACGCCTTCTCCTGCCCCGCTGTCGCCCCTTTGCTCCGGGTCGGCGATGACGATCTTGTAGCGGCGGTACTGAAGATGAACCACGGGCGGCATAGACTCTTGCCCTTCTTACGAACTAGCTGTAGCCGGGGCGGCATGACCACCTCGCCCCCATTCCAACCTGCGATGCTACATCCAGGGCGGCCTCGCCCTCCTTAGACACTGTAACACTGTTGCTGCTGTTGTTGATGCTGGGCGGCATGGACCCTCGCCCTTCCTTAACACGTTCCTGCTGTCCGCTGCCTGGTGCTGATGCAGATGCTAGTGATGTTGCATCCAGGGCGGCATGATACCCACGCCCCTTGGTCACGATGCAGCCAGGGCGGCTTGACCCTTCGCCCTTCCTTCGCGCGTTGCTGTTGCTCGTGGTGCTGGATCCAGGGCGGCATGAAACCTTCGCCCTCTTTGGACACTGTAGCTGCCTCCGGGGCGGCATGACAACCTCGCCCCCATAATACAGGGCACCACCCGGGACGGCATGTGTCCTCGTCCCTTTTCCACACTGCATCAAGGGCGGCTTAGATCCCACACCCTCTTAGGACACAGTGACACGACTGCTGTTGTTATCTCAGGGCGGCAATGAACCTCGCCCGCTGAAGCTGGGGCTGCAGCCTGGCGGATGACGCTCTCGCCCATAGCCCAGCAGCAAGGCGGACAGCTTTCTCGCCGATGACGCTGCCGGCGTTGCTTGGACTGCAGGCCGGCGACCTTCACACGTCGCCGAGAGTGTGCAGCGCTACACATACGGTCCCCTTGATGGGACGGCAGCCGGGGGCCTCGTTTTTGGCGGTGGCGGCGGCCCAATCCTTCCACGGAATCCCGGACCTTTGCCATTGCGATGGCCGCTGCGATGATGCAGCGAAAGACGTGCCCAATCGCGATTGCGTCCGCGGGTTCGTACTGGGATCCTCCTTACGCAGGAGGATCCCATCTCGCCACTGTTATGAACTGCTTTCTTTTGCATTTGTTACTTTATTTACAAATTTTAGAACTTTAACATTATAAATAATATACACGAAATACAAATACGTTAAAACGTAGGCCGCGCGCCAGTCGCACCGAGCGCCCCTGCCGAGAGCTCCTGCTCGATCGGCCTTCGTGCACACTCTGCCTGTGTGGCGCTCGGCACACACTAAGCCTTGCGCGCTTAGTGTGTGCGATAGTGTGTGTGTACACACTGTCGTCCCCGTGGACGTTGACCGGTGGCAGCGCAACTGCCACGGTAAGTCCAGGGGTCGGCACGCACGGCTGCCCACAGCAATTAAGATTGGCGTGATTTTCCTTTTTATGTATGGGAAAAAGCCAGCAAGATTTCCATAAGGTGGGGAAAGTTTTAGAATAAATGAAAGCTGGTAGATTTTAGTTAGGAATGGAGCTAATGTAAAATTACAATTGATAAGAACACTGGCTAAAATACCATCTGGACCTGGGCGCAGCCAGATCAATCATTCGTTCTTTATGTCAAGATATATAAATTAAAAATCATTTATTTTATTTATTTATTTATTTACATAACTGCTGTCTGAATTGAATTCTTAACAACATACCTATTAACTAAACTTATTGAATATTTGCTCGGAGGATGGATCGGAAGGATGGTAAGGAGAGGTGATGGTCAAACAGGTGTGCGCAGGAATTAAACAATCTCACAGCACGTAATAAAGGGTCATTTAAACCAACTGAAGTGCGTCGATTTGGAACAAATAAAGGAGCACGAGGGAGTAAGGAACGAATTGGAATATAGAAATGCAGGGATGAATGATAGAATGATATGTGAATCCACAGCATTAGATATGAGCGAGGCAACAAACAATATTTGGGAAATGTGACGGCGTTTCTCCAATGAGTCCAGACCCAACAGCTGGCATCTTTGCTCATAGTCCGGTAGGGTATCTGACGTAAAGCCGGGCATTTTGCTGACAATATACCGAGTAAATGATCTCTGCACTCTTTCTATGCGGTCAATCGATGTAAATGAGGTGGGACACCAAACAACAACACAGTATTCCAAAATCGGTCTTACTAACGAACAATATAACGCTTTTAAACACAGAGGGTCGGTTATGCGGATTGAAAAACGTTTTATCATACCGATTGTTTTACGAGCCTTATTAACGGTAACGTCAATGTGATCGAGGAATGATAACCTGCTATCGAAAGTTACACCAAGATCTTTTACCGAGAGTACACGATTTATTGCTATACCCTCGAAGTTATAAGCAGTCGTAACGGGACAACGTGAACGACTGAAGGACATGACATGACATTTTTCGAGGCATAGAACTAGCTGGTTCGATGAGCACTATGATGCAAATCGGTTGAGGATGTTTTGGAGCGATACGCAGTCACCAACAGACGATATAGATTTAAACATCTTTAGGTCATCTGCATAACAAAGAAAACAATCGTGTGGAATGACTGAGTTAACATCATTAATAAATAAAACGAACAATAAAGGACTCAACACGCTACCTTGAGGCACTCCCGATTTGGATGAAAAGGATTTGGAAAAACAGGATCATGTTTTGAATTTATGTTAAAGTGAATTAAATAAACCAAAATAACTAAATGAGATAAAAAGCTACTGTCAAATTTATGGCAACATCACATGAAATTAGAACAAGGAAGCCATTTCTAAAGTTTT
The DNA here is from genome assembly GCF_016920715.1 of Anopheles arabiensis. NCBI lineage: Eukaryota > Metazoa > Arthropoda > Insecta > Diptera > Culicidae > Anopheles > Anopheles arabiensis. The sequence goes on along the minus strand of NC_053518.1, from coordinate 50,644,574 downwards.
TTTTTAATTTTTGCTTTAAACGACATTAATCATATTATCAAATGTGTCTAAAATTATAAATGCTAATTTTTGTTTCTGCTTTACTCGACTACATCCTCGTGATGAGTTTAACCCGAATATGGATCATGACCCAATACTTAGGACTGACTATCCTGCTATGGGCAAAATCAGTAAATCACTGAAAGCCAAGTCGCAGTAGTGGTAAAGGCAGGCCTTGACCGACAACGGTTGTTGTGCCAAAGAAGAATAAGAAGAGTTTTTGGTTCTGAATTATATTTCATTAATTTATTTTAAATTCATCACATGAAAGGATGTTTTGCATCTAAAATACACGATTTTAAATATATGGCCGTAATAGGAACCCTGTTAAGGCTATAAAAGGAACACTGGGCCACAATTGGTATATTTTCAAGCAGTTATTAGATTTTTCAGGGATTATTGATTAAAACCAAGCATATATAAAAATATATGTGTAAATATATGTGCAGGATTTACACTTTTCAGGCTCCCAAAATCCATATAGAAACAGATTGTTGTGTAAAAAACGAATTTATTCGCCTTCCTGGGAATTGTTGACAAAGTATGTCCATAATTGGTACATTTATCCTATCCCGGATGATGTAATTAACGCATATTGATATTCTTATCATGACAAACTCACGCAGTAAAATTGAAACTATTAAAATCATATTTGAACAGTTTGGCTATGAAGCAGGAGCTAAAGTAAATTGGAACAAAACAGCCGCAATGGATAACGGAAAATGTTCTGAATTCTCAATAATGCACATACCATGGCTCCATACAGAAGAAAGAATCCAATTTCTTGGAATCACGATTACAAACTCCTTGAGACTAATGGTTCACTTAAACTGGGAAGCCATAAAAAAATGCACAGATCCTTATGATACATTGAGATAGAGACATAAACTTAAAACAAAACAATCATTCTATGTAACACATTTTTTATATTAATGCTATGGTATGTGGGCTCAATTCTAACAATAAGCTCATATCATTTAGGCAAAACATTGAAGCTAATAGGAAACTTCAAGAGAACTCTTAAACAATTTAGGATAAGTCTAAATCAACTTGCGTTGCCAAAAATACGAGGAGGTTTAAATCTAATTATTATTATTATTATTATTTAATCCCATGTATAACAACAATAGTAACTGAAATTGCATATGTCCCCACGACATACAGGAACAACTTTTACTTACAAACAGCCTAACATCTATTTAAAATAAATCTGCTATCAATAGCAATAGCCCCCGCATAATGCAAAAATATCAAAATTTAAAATGGAGCATATGGAAAAATGCTAACAATTCTAAAATGAGCTCACAGGAACGAAGTTTATATTATGAACTCATAAACAAAAACAAAAATGTAGAGAAAAACTATTCGAATGGAAAATGGTAGCTTCACCGAATTGCAAAATCTGTGAGAAAATAGAAACCCTTATATTGCATTATAATTAATAGTATGTATACAATGTTACACGAATTTCAAAAGAAAACCCACTTAATATGTACAAAATATGAAGATATGCTGCGAACTAAGCAATTTCGCACAAAGTAAAAAAATTGTAATAATGAAGTAATTTATTAATTACGTTCGTCAAGTTCTGAATGAAAAAGGAAAAATGGATATACAGTCATTCAGGGCGAGTACCGGCTACGAACGACGAAATCCGTTCGACGCTCATGAGAGAATGAGAACCATGAGATACAACTGTCAAGCATTTAAAGACGTTTATATCTAAGATTCAAGGAGGGTAATGTTTTGAATTTTGATCTATTTTGCCGTTGGTATTGGATTTCATTCGTTACATCATTATTGGATGATTTGTTATCAATTATAAGGCAGCTTTACTCACTTTCTTGAAATTTGAATTAAACTTAGTTCAAATTTAGGAGGGGCGACAGGATTGGATTTACTTAATAAAAATGTATAAAAATACTGATTGATTTTATTAAATTTATTTTAAAGAATTATTAGCGTTATTTACATGGTGAAAATGTTTTGAGATATTTTTCTACAAAATTTTCAGCAGTGTAACAAATTTATATGAAAAACATAAAAATTGACATATACATAAATATTCAAATATATATTCAAATATATATATGTATATATATATATATATATATATATATATATATACATTCGTATATTTAATATTATATATATTATGTTTATTTAAATACATATATAACGTATTTATTTAACTTTATTATTTTAGATATTTGTATTTATATTTATATTCCGATATATTTTATGTTTTTTATATACATTTTCAAAACTTATGAAAAAATTTTTTTATTGGAAATAGATCACAAAACATTTTCAAAATGTTACATACCTCTAAGTTCAATTCACTTCAAACATTTAAAGCAAAATTTAAAGCAACGTTACATTGAAAAAAAAAAAAAAAAGGGTTCCAAATCCGCAGCGCAAAACCTCGCGGATTTCTCCCCATACAAACGGGAACGTTCGACCCCGGCATTCTCATTCTTTCACGCGCTTCTTACGGTCTCTCAATGGTACGTTATATTAAAACTGAGCGCCAAGTGAGCGCCTTCTGACAACCGCGGCGAACGGATCTCGTCGTTCGAAGCCCATACTCGCCCCGATTATCCGATTGCTAAAAAATATCTCCACAGAGTTATGAATTCATGTTTTTTGGTAAAAAAGATTTACTTTACCACAAATTTAATGCAAAATGCCTTAAGAACATCAGGGAAATCCAAAAAGAGCATAAAATATTTCAAAGAATTAAAAAAATTGCAAAAAAACACATGGAGCTGTCAAATTTAGAGGAATCGCGTAGGGGAAAGCGGGGCAAAATGGGCATGTTAAGCAGTTTACTGAATATTCCATTGAATATGCCACAAAACACAATTATTCATGCATTATTGTATGCCTCCACTATTTATCTATGGATTAAAATTGCAACATAGAATGAAAACAACTTAAAATCATGAAAACAGTGTAAAATAAAAGTTGATGTTTTACGAGAAGCTATTTTGACACGCGGGGTAAAATGGGCATAGCCTTGGGGCAAAATGGGCATATGTAAACAAACTGTGAAACGTCAAAACACTGGGGTAAAATGGGCCACAACAACTGCGCTTAGGTAATGGTCTATGCTTTTGCGCACCGTTTCGTGAATTGTATTTTCGTTCTATCTTTTGTTTTGCTGGTCAGGAAAGCCCTTAAAATTCTTCCAAAAATATGTTATCAAAATTAAAACAGTTTTTACACGTTTAAATCTACAAAATCGATTCTTTTGAAGCTGTGTCTGTTATCATTATTGAGGCGACAAATACAACACCATAGCCTCACCAAACGCCATTTGTCAAAAGTATCTGCCCATTTTGCCCCAAGCGTAACTGCCCATTTTGCCCCACGTGAAGCATTTTTGTATTTTATGTTATATTAGTAAAAATACGCATTCGATCGCCTTGCTTTCTTCAGACAAATTGTATAGAAATATCATATCTTTAATAATATATAATGTAAAACTTCAACGCATCCCTGAGACACTGGGTTAAGCTTATTTTCGAAGTGACAAAAATTACATCAATATGCTACTAAACCTTATTTTGCACTTTTCTTGGTTATTTGTTGTGTTAGGGTTATGAAACTTACATGGTGTTCATAAAACACTCTAATGAATACATTTTGAGCATTGGAAAGTAGCTTTGTAGTCAAATAATGCTTAAATAGAGGGTGCCCATTTTGCCCCACATGCCCATTTTGCCCCGCTTTCCCTTACTACGAATTCGCGTATATCGAGTATCGCGTACTGCGGATACAGGTGTCCCCCGAGATACGATTGTATTTGGTACCGAAAAAATGTCCCAAAGCAAGGCGTAAGTTGAAAAAGTCGTATGTCGAATATCTATGAATATAAAGTTTATAACCGAATTTGAAGAGTTGGAATCTATGATATTGTGCATTTTTTTTAAAATAATGTTCGATAATGTAATAATTATATTCCAAAAGCCGTACACAACATAGATATTCAAGATCGGGTAGTTTTGGAATCTTTCGAAATGTATGTTTAACGGTCATCAGCCCAGAAAGTAAAAAAAATACATCAATTTCTAGTCAATGACAACTTTTAGCTGTCAAAATCAAAATCGTCGTACCTGCGAATCGTCGTAACTCGAGGGGGTCGTAACTCGGGGCACGCCTGTGTTTGCTGTAGACCTAGAAACTTAAAGTTATTATTTGATGTTTAAGGATGTATTATTTCTTTAGGATAAAGAGGAATTAGTTTAGAACTGTTAAATTACAAAAAAAAACCTGAAATATATTGTTTGAAAAAAAAAAATGAACGAGGAGAAAATATAGCTGTGCGATTATTAAGCAATACAGCCTACTTGGACCGTTGCTCCTGAATTATTAAAAAAAACACTTGTATGATTCTTGAAGTGCCCATTTTGTATTATGGAGACTATTAATAAGGCGCCCCCAAGACCCGGCGCCCATGGCGATCGCAAACCTTGCCAATACCAAGCTACTGATCTACCTGATCTGATACCCGATCTTGAATATCTATGTTGTGTACGGCTTTTGGAATACAATTATTACATTATCGAACATTATTTTACACCTGTTCTCACTTTCCTCTGAATCTTTATCCGGTTGCTATGGATCGCAATCCATGAGATTGGATCGCAATCAACTACGTCTGAATCATTTGCAGCTACGTTTGAATCGTTTTCAGCAACGTTTGGATCGCTCTCAGCTACCTTTGGATTTTGCGGTAGCTCGCGTAAAACTCGTTGCGGCGCAAAGTTTATTTAGTGACCATTCGGCGTACTTCACGATTCTCCTCATAACAGACAATTTGAAAAGCAACAATTTCGTATTGTTCTATGTTTGAACCCAATTGAGAATATGTGTTAAAACCCCATTTTTAAGCAATGAACAACATTTGACAGATTTGTCTGCTTCTACGCATCAGAACAGATTTCCTCCATTCTAAAGATGGAATATCCGGCTATACCTCGAAACCCTGAACAAAACTGAATGACCACGTAGGTCGTTACGCTAAAAAGAAGAGGTTTGTACTGGTTTGTTTGGAAAACTTGGTCTAATAATCAAAAACGTATGAATGGTGATGTAAACAGCTTCATAAAATACGATAAGATTTTACAATTGAATGCATTAATTGTTTAGTTCTTTCCTTGGGATGCAAATGTGTCCCGCGGTCACCAAATAAACGGTGCGCTAAAACGAAATCTGCGCGAGCTACCGTAAAATCCAAAGGTAGCTGAGAACGATCCAAACGTAGCTGAAAACGATTCAGACGTAGTTGAAAACGATTCAGACGTAGTTGATTGCGATCCATTCTCATGGATTGTGATCCATAGCAACCGGATAACGATTCAGAGGAAAGTGAGAACAGGTGTAAATAAAATGCACAATATCATAGATTCCAACTCTTCAACTTCGGTTATAAACTTTATATTCATATATATTCGACAAACGATTGGGGGTGTGTGTTTTTATTGAGTATTGATAAGATTTCAGCCGCCAACTGTCAAACTTCATATGAAAAAGCTGGATAGTATCGTAGAACCCTTCAATAATGATTATGCTAATTAAATAAAACACACACACACAAGGATATGATAAAGCATTTGGCACAAATCATACATTTTTTGTTTTTATCTATCTACTCTGAAAAAAAGACTATTCGAAAAAGACTGTCCGTAGAGTGATGGTAGGTGGTGTAGTAATATTTATGTATGTACGTTGGTGTTTAACACTGTTCACTCACGATGGCTTTTTCAAAAGTCGATAGCACATTCAACATTTATTTTCTGGGTTTAAAACTGAAGTACGAAAAATGAGCTCTACGTTTAAATACACGATAACGCCACAGTGCTCGGTGTAAAATTTAATATAAAAATACCAACTATTTATTTTATATATTACCGGTGCTACACAGTTTAGGAGTTTAAGAAAAAGAAGGATTTCTCCTATTGAAGAAGGATTAATTATTATTGCAGTACTCCAATGCTTGCAAAAATTTTTTCCATAAATTAAGATGAAACATTTTTTTGCATTTGCTATCATTACAACAGATGTGGATAAACTTCTGTAAGTATTTCAACAAGGGATTTTCTTAAAACTTAACAACTAAGCAAATCATTTAATAATTAGAAATTCAGAGTCATACAACTTTGTTTTGCCATAGAAAATTAGGAAATACTCGTAAGTGTTGTTAAAATTTGGCGACTACATTCACATACATCTAATCCTAATCTAATCCTAATGAATGTGTATAATTCATAAAACCTCAAGAAAAATGTTTTAAGATCCGTAATCAAAAATGAACAAGAACTTTGTAATCGTGTATGAGAATAATTTTAATTGAAAATGAATATTTTATCAACTGATCAACTGATGTAATAATGGCATGGTTCGTTTATGTTAACAAATATGGCCTTCTAGCTAGCTTTTTTGCTTTATGTTTGATATGTATTCATATCACATGAGTGTGCTAATAATTGTTTGGTTGAAAGCGTATTTACTGTTTTTGTATGTGATGTGGCATGTTTGAATCTAGTAGTATATGAGTTTGAGTAGACTATCCGTAGTTATTAAGCTTCCTTACTTACATAGTTGTGTTTTATTATGATATGTGTGTTCTTTATTAAATTTATTAGCGTTCCTCAATTTGTATAGAAGAGCTGCAAAATTTTATAAATAACATTAAATAAAAACACCTTCATAGTAATTATTATTATACTATTTGTTGTCGAATAGGTGTGTACACAACATATTTTAAGTGGAATACGAAGTAAATACAAAAATATGTACATACTAACATTTATTTATTTCAATTTAGGGCAAATTCTTTTCATGCTCTGATGGTTCTAAAATGCAGGAATCAGAATGCCAGTAAGTATTGAAATGTAGTAAAATGTATTGACTAGGGCGATAAAAAGTGTGGATATTGAAATTAGATTTATGAAGATAAAATTATTCTTATTTCAGTGGTACTTACTTGGTATATGAAGATGGCAACGTAGATAAACCAGTTTCAAAGGAACGATACTGGTCAAGAAACCGCTTTCATTTTGACGACGTTTCGAAAGCTATGTTAACTCTTTTTACTGTATCTACTTTTGAAGGCTGGCCTGGGTTAGTATAAATATGTATAAACATATGTACATATACATTTACATATACATTGTAAATAACTTTTTTTTTCCTCTGATGTTCAGGTTGCTTTATGTATCGATTGACTCTCACGAAGAAGATTCCGGACCAATACACAATTTCCGCCCAATCGTTGCGGCGTATTACATCATATATATAATCATAATTGCATTTTTCATGGTAAACATCTTTGTCGGTTTCGTTATCGTTACATTCCAAAACGAAGGCGAACAGGAGTATAAAAATTGCGATCTAGATAAAAACCAGCGGAATTGTATAGAGTTTGCACTGAAAGCCAAACCAATACGTCGGTACATACCCAAGCACAGGATACAGTACAAAGTGTGGTGGTTCGTGACATCACAACCATTTGAGTACATGATTTTTGTACTTATCATGATAAACACGATTACCCTTTCGATGAAGTTTTACCGCCAACCAGAAATTTATACAGAAGTACTCGATTTGTTGAATCTCATCTTTACGGCAGTGTTCGCACTGGAATTCGTTTTCAAGTTAGCAGCATTCAGATTCAAAGTAAATAAATCGAAATGATTTTTATTACTAACGCACGTAATTAAAATCAATTGTGTTTGCTTCATTTATTTTAGAACTATTTTGGAGATGCATGGAACGTATTCGATTTTATAATTGTACTTGGAAGCTTCATCGACATTGTATACTCAGAAGTTAACATTAGCAAAGGAATGAAGGTACCTTGGTAAACATTGTAAAAATCTATTTAATATATGAAATAATTTCTTCATAATGTAGGGTGGTTCCAGCATTATCTCGATCAATTTCTTCCGACTGTTTCGAGTGATGCGGTTAGTTAAACTTCTTGCCAGAGGCGAAGGAATTCGTACATTATTGTGGACATTTATCAAATCTTTTCAAGCACTGCCATATGTTGCATTATTGATTGTAATGTTGTTTTTTATCTACGCTGTAATTGGAATGCAGGTAAATTAGACAAATCATAAGTCCCTCACGTTAGAATAATGCATAAATGAGTAATGAATACAAATTTTAATTTGTCTCGGTAACAATTCTAGGTATTCGGCAAAATAGCAATGGATGATGAAACATCAATACATCGAAACAACAACTTCCAAACCTTTCCACAAGCAGTGTTGGTTTTGTTCCGATCAGCGACAGGAGAGGCTTGGCAGGACATCATGCTTGATTGTTCATCGCGTCCGGGAGAGGTAAACTGCGATGCTAAGTCCGACGATGCTGGTTCTCCAGAAGGATGCGGCTCAAACATAGCTTTCCCTTACTTTATATCCTTTTACGTACTGTGTTCATTCCTCATCATAAATTTGTTCGTGGCCGTTATCATGGATAACTTTGATTATTTGACGCGAGACTGGTCTATTCTTGGACCCCATCATCTGGATGAGTTTGTGCGCCTGTGGAGCGAGTACGATCCTGACGCGAAGGGTCGTATCAAGCATCTGGACGTAGTGACTCTGCTACGAAAAATCTCGCCACCGCTTGGATTTGGCAAGCTGTGTCCACACCGGGTAGCCTGTAAGCGTCTAGTCTCGATGAACATGCCGCTAAACAGTGACGGCACGGTGTTGTTTAATGCGACACTGTTTGCAGTGGTGCGCACCTCACTGAAAATCAAAACAGAGGGCAATATCGACGATGCAAACGCAGAATTGCGGAACACAATCAAACAAATATGGAAACGAACTAATCCGAAACTTTTAGACCAGGTCGTTCCTCCGCCTGGAGTAGATGATGAAGTTACAGTGGGCAAATTTTACGCAACATTTTTAATACAAGATTACTTTAGGCGGTTTAAGAAGCGCAAAGAAAATGATAGCAAACTCAACAGCGATCAAAATAAACGACGTACTATGACGCTTCAGGCCGGACTGCGGACACTACACGAAGCCGGTCCGGAACTCAAGCGAGCCATTTCAGGCAATCTGGAAGAAATCGGCGATGATAATCCAGAGCCATCTCATCGGGTAAGGAGTGAATTTTATCATAACTGAAATAGTTTCTTAAACGTAATTCATATGTTTTCTTTTAAAAGCGAAATCACACTCTATTTGGTAATGTTTGGTCGTCAATTCGACGTCCGGGTCCTTTTGGATCAAAACAAAAGTGGAATTCAAATAATAACAAAATGTCTGCCACTTCCATGGCCGCATCTGCGGCAATGCATACGGTTTTATCTGGCCCAAATGACGGGTCAAGCCAAACAGAAATGAAGCCAAAGCAAAACTGTGTTAACAGTTCTAATACCTACAATCATGTAGCTGAAAGCATTCTTCATGCCGTGCACGACGAACCGATAGGACGAAATTACGGTAACGGCTTCAATATAGGAAATACGGGACATACGGGTGAAATTCCACTTCGCCCTTTAGTTTTAGACGATTCTTCAATTTTAAAACGAGCGAATGCAAAGTGAGTTATTAGAATGAAGGCATAATGTTGTTTTCAAATATGATATTAATGTGTTCTGTTTTCTGTTAGCGCAAACATCGGATCGCACAGCAAATTGTACTCGCAAATAAATGGTAAGTTTAATATATGTAATGCGATTAAAATACTTGATTTCATACGTTATACCACGATGACATACAAGAAAACGAATGTTTTTATGTTGACAATTATTACACCATAATTTAATTTATTTCATTTTAATAGTTAGTTACTAATAATTTAATAGATAGTTACTAATTTAATTGTTGCGGTGCCGTGGTGGATTTATTCGACATTTTGAATGTTGCACATTGAATACATTAATTATGTATTCAAGCTAATTAGTCATAAATAGTTAAACATTTAACAGAAAACATAAACAATTGGAAAATTGAAAAATACTCAGAAATATTTGTTTTAACTACATAATGGTACAAGGGAAAGCAAACAATGTGCAGACCATTTAATTTGCAGGAATGGTAAAAACCCAAATGCAAAACATTTTTAAATGTAATACGCTGTATATATCTTTGATATGCATAAAGAAAAACGCACAAAACACCAATTAAATTTAATTTCATTTTAATTCCTAAAGTTAGATCAATTGCGCAATAATGACACTCATTTTTATTTGCTGCATATGCGACATTCGTATTGATCCACGTCGCTCCAGATCCTGCACAAGATTACAGCATCCACTCCAAAAGCGTGGACAGGTAACAGCATCGTCTTTTAATTGAAGGTTTACATGTACAAGCCATCATCATGTTAACAATATGGTTCAGTGAGTGCGTAATTACTAAATACGTGTAGGAAAACAAATGAAACATATTTTTCTTTTTTGGGCTTCTTGTATTTTTAAAAGCAATTTCCGCAGTCCTTTGGTTTGCTGTTGAGGAGTCGCTGGACAGTATCAAAAATTGTCAGTATATTGTCAATAAACGTTTAAAAGAGACCTCATTGTTTTGGGATCCTCTATTGGTTTGTATAAATCGATTTTCATGTCAATAGTGAATTATATTTATTCATGTCTTGTATTATATTCCCTCTAGTTATATTGGTCTTATACGAACAATTTATTTTATTATAAATGTTTTAAGTGTAAATATATTTTGATATGTAGTATAATATGAACACAATAATTTAAATTGACTGTTTTTTCTAATACATTTGATTTTTTAGTGGTAAGGATGAAACCATCACATATTTCTCACAAACATCACATACGTAATGTTTTCTATGGAAGAACGGCATTTAATTGAACAGTTTTTTGCTTATAACCTGAATGAATAGTTAAATATATTACTAGCATTTGATGCATTTAAGGATGAGCCGTGCATAATATTATTCCTAAAAAAATGTATAGATTAGGTTTTATAAAAAAGTAATTACTCTGGTATGCTGTACATAAGTAATAGTAAAATAAGTCGCTTTATACGTAAAAATGGACTAAGTTAACCTTATATTGTTGGTAGAAGGAAACAAAATGATTTGTGTTGTTCAACACAATTCTAAATATTAATATTCTACCAACAAAAAAAATAAGGTAGATTACTCAACATCATGTTTTGTTTTTGATGAATATCTTGATTATATTTTAATTTCAGATAATCAAGTTGCCAATTTTGAGGAAGATCGTCTTATTCACTCAACGCCAAGCAGTCCTCAGGAAACGCATAAGCTATCGGCAGAAGTTATAGGATCGGCTGAGAGTCTCGTGGGCAGAGTAAGTATTTATGAACCCGAGCTCACTTTTAAATGTGGGGCAAGCAACAACACCTACAGCTAAAATTATTAATTCGTTACACATATTTTTCAGGTTCTAGCGCAACAAGGTCTGGGTAAATATTGTGATCTTGATTTAGTGCATTGTGCTCAAATGGAAATGCAAGAGGCGTTAGATATGACACAGGAAGAAATGGATTTAGCGGCCCACGAGCTAATGTTGGAGGAGCGATTTAAGAGGAAAAATTGCGCACCCGTAAAAGGTCAACATAAGCGTGGAACCAATACTAGAAAGAATAAGAATCAGCAACCACTCTTATAGCACCAAACTAGTATATTAAATCATGTTGTCATATTAGGAAGAAATATTGTAAATCAATATGGTAGCTCTCATTTTGTAATTTTACCCTTTTAATTTATATGCGAAGAACATGTCGATCCTTTAAACAACAATTTAATTTGTTGATGAAGAAATGTATGTTTATTGTTGGTAACATAGTCAACATTTAACAAAATGAAAGCACAATAATCCAATTCTTACGAGTTTAATTGAACCAGGTTGGATGCAAGTTTTAAAGATGTATGCAAAATGACTAAAATTCTCGCCTCGAATGACACCGCCATGCAATTGACAGCAATTTGAGAGGGCACGCGAGGGCTCGCATGCCATATAAATTCACAGCCCGAGCGCCTTCGCATTTGATGGCTTGTGAACCTACGCAGGTTTTTCGCACCTAGTTTTAGCAATTATAATTATAGCCCCCGAGCAGGTATAACAGTGCGATTTGTAGCAAACTGAACACCTGAAGTTTGACATATTATTTTGGAAAAATCCACAAAAATATATATAGTGACCTTTTCCACGAATAACTCCGGAAAAAATTATAAAAAATAAAGATTATTCAAAATACCATAAGATTTCGAGCAGATGACTCGGAATCCTCGCAATGTTTAACAGGGGGCAATAAAGTATGACAAAAAGGAATTAGTTTAAAATTTAAACGATTAAACATTATATAAACCGCTTAACGTGATCCGTAGTCCAATCCTGGCGAGATTTTCAGCCATTTTGCCTGCAAGTTTGGCACTTGCGTCCAACCTGGGTTATAAGTACTTTGGACCCTTTTTTCTGTGTCGTTTAAAACAGGAAATAAACACGTAGCCAATTAGAATTCCGATGATGAGAAATAATGCAAAAAACAAGAATCTTATAAATAGCAGAAGCAGAAGAAACAAATTATCTTCTCAATATAAAACATTAAAACTGATATTGAATAATTACCAATTTAGTTCAATCGATATCGGAAATGAGTTTTGAGAGATAAATAAAAAATGTTTTGAGAAGAACAAATTTCGATAGAAAGCAACACTACCTTTTATTCCATCATCTTTTTATCACATACAAAATCCGAGACTGTAACGTTTAAGGGTTCACGTTACAGGGGTTTTCAGGGTTCGGATCAAAATGGCACGTATCTTTTCACTCACACTACCACACACCAATCACATCAGCCATTGGAATTCACACACGCCTCAGGGGTTCGAATCATATATAAGACTACTTGATCCAATCGATGGAATGTTTGAAATGGTTAGGGGATGTTTGCAACGTTGCTGTGGAGGTTTGCAGACGTAGCTTCTTCTTTTTTACGCGTTTTTACACTTTTTTTTTAAATTGAAGTTGCTTACTTTTGGGTATGAAGATGTAATGCTCGTCACATCGCCGTGTGTTCCACCGCTAGTCGCAGAACGCTTTAACGTGAGGTTTGAATTTCGGTGAATCATACCAAAAAAACTTTATTTGCGCGATTTTATTTGTGGCGTGTGTGTCTCCTACGTTGTGTTTCGCTATATGTTCGACGGGCTACTAACCTTTCACGGACCCTTTTTCTCTCTCTCTCTCTCTCTCTCTCTCTCTCTCTGTCTCTCTCTCTATTTCTATCTCCTCCTCTCTCTCTCTCTCTCTCTCTCTCCCTCTCTTTTTCTCTATCGCTCTCTCTCTCTCGCTTCTTCTCGTAGCGCTCTCTATCGTCTATAAATGTCTCGCCTCATGCGTTTATAGCGCTTTATGGCAGCCTGGCTATATGACAGCCTGACTATTTCTCGGGTACCGCTTATCAACCTGTGGCGACCTCGTTATAGCCTCACTACAGTCCGGAGCTGACGTCAACCGTCAATTCAAAATATCGGGCACTCTAATTCGAACACCCTCCCGCTGCGCAAAGCGACGGAAGACGTTATGGCGTTCTGAGAATTTTATCATGCCTTCCTTTTCTCTCCAACGGCAAATTTGTCGAGCAGCTCGTCGAGCTGCCCGTCCCTGGCTCCGCCTCATACCCCTCGCCTGAGCGCGCTGCCGAAGGTTTGGATGTGTTGGTGCGTCAAACGGCCAATCGCTGTCAGCCGTCGTCCGTGCTCTTTCCCTCCCTAGTGCTATCTCTTTCTCGCGTGTGGACAATGCTCATGAGTTGCTGTGGCGCTTAAAAAACCGTTTATACACATTGCGGCGATGAAGTTGCATTTTTACAAATCAAACCAAAAAAGCGCAATGAGTTTAATCGATGCAATGTAAAAATGACCAAGGAAACGCCAGCTCACGCGCAGAACCCTAATTCGCATTGACACGTTCAGCCCGGCGCTGATTTTCATCAACTTTCCGTTCCACCAGCATCAAGAACGGAAGCTGATTGTGAAACCGGCATACTGGAAAGTCCACTGGCAGTCCCTGGGGCCTGCCATCGAACTGAACGTGCTAAGCATTAAGCATAACACTAAGCTGTTGATTTCGTTTGTTGTGGATTACATAGATATGCTAAGCATCCTGCGCATGGTTGTGAGTGTGCGTGTGTATGCAAAACTGTCGCCAAATGTAATTTCTTCCGGAATGTTATGATCCATCGGTCAAAGAAAGGAAGGTGTGCATGATAGTGGCGGATTAGGGGAATCGGGGTCCCTAGGCGGAATGACGTGTTGAGGCGCCTCTAAATGGTAACTGATGACAGGGAGGAGGGGGTACTGGCACACAGCTGTTGGGAAATAGAACAGTATACTTATATTGCCGGCGGGGGAGGGGGGGAGGTGTGGCCATAGGACCCCTACGATCATCGGTCACAGGCCCTAGAATTGTAGTCTCCATGGGGGGAGGGGAGGTGCAAACGGTTCTCCAGCCACGGAGCCCTAAAGACCATCTTTCCGGGGGCCCTTGTCGCTAACACTCTGTCCACTTGTAGACATACGGCATACTACAGACTAGAGATCTTCGGTGACCGCCTAGTCCGCCTACCGTTAGATCCACCGCTGGTTCATGACGGGTTTTTTTTTTACTGTGGATGTGCATCCTTCCCCCTGCCTGCTGCGTATGCACCGGGCAGGAGACAGTGTGGCAGTATGCAGGTGGCACACTAGATAGGAGCGGGCCCGCGGCACTGCCATCATTCCGCACATCTGCATGCCCGTCGTGGGTTCTAATCGCGTATGAACCGTCCGCCGTAGCAAGGGATTAGTCACCGGCTCCGGCTACGTGGTACTCAAGTCATGAAAAGGCCGGCATGATCGCGTTGGCTATTACGCCAATAATAATAATAATAATAAGAAGAAGAAGAACTTGACATAGCAGTCCACACTCGGGGAAGAGTTTGTCTTGACTTTGTTGCTGCCGGGTGTCCCGCTACGGCGCGACAAATCAACGGAATGCAATCGACCAAAACATGAACCTACCGATCCGAACCCATTCCAAGGCAGTGCCGGTCGCATGGCGTCATGATACCGACTCCAAACCAACAAGCCACCAGATTCTGGACGGACAGGTGCAGCACCATACGCGCACCGTAATAAACAAATCCAGAATCCTCTTTTGTATGGATTCAATTCAAAATGTTGTTTCCACTTGCGTCCGCTAGCTGAATTAGAAATAAATGTGCAACAAATCACACGCACGTTTGCTTAAATCATGTGTCTTTTTAACACCCCCAACAGCAGAACCGATCATAAAGATCGTGGTGCCATTTCGATAGTTGTGTCTCAGGTAGCGAAATCGAAAATGCATGGACTTTGTAGCCGCAGCGGATGAAAATGTACGCATCAGAATCAAACAGTTTTGGGGTTTCCAAACGCACGCACACACAAAAACACACAAACACGCGCGCGCAAACTCACACAGACACACACTCACACGTACGCCCGCACGCACACATGCACGTACGCGTGCACGCGAGCACGCACGCACGAAAGCGCGCACGCCAGCACGCACCCACGAAAGCGCGCGCGAGAGCACGCGCCCCCGAAGTCGCGCACGCGATTACGCACCCTCCATCAACCCCCCCCCCCCCTCCCGCACGAGCGAGTACGGCTACCTTATCGGAAGAAAGGCTGGTTCAGCTATCATGTAGCGCATCCTCATCCCTAGCGCCGGGCGGGGTGGGAAATCGCGACATGATAGAGTGAACGGTCACTTAACCCGCGCTGTGTGTGTGCGTGTGTGTGACGAGACCCGAAAACGCGAGACAGATTTCGGCACATTAAAAAAAATATTGCCACTATACATTGCTACATGATGCTTAGAAGGTCGTTGAAGCATCAAACATGTTCAAATAAAAAAATATTAGATTAGTGTTAGACGTTCTCCTACGCTTATTTTAAATAGGCTTCTTCACCCTCAACTGGCAGGGGCATCGAATGGTCTCATCAGCAGCGGCGCGAAATAAAATAAACCATTAATACACCGATAACACTTTAAATCCCAAGCCAACCCAACCAGCTTCTCCCGCATCGTCTCAAGGTCACACACAAATTAATAAATGCTAACACCCACCAATAACAATACACAACCGCAATGCACATATAAGAATCAACGCATACACCACAAACACCCAATTAGCTGGCGGCGGAAGGCACGGGCAGAAGCGCAAGTAAGGCAAGGCAGGGTGAGGGAGGGAGAAGAAGCGGACGAGAAAATGGGCACCAATATTTTTAATTTTTTTTTTGACCGTTTTTTTGCTCCGCCGCCATAAATAGTTCTTGCTCGACTTGCTCGACTTGCTCGACCCAGCGCAGGAATCGCTGAAGAACAGGCTGGGAGACCAGCCAAAATCTGCGCTGGCCAGCGCAGAATTTGGTACATTTTCTGCGCTGGAAACTGCTCGAATTTGCGCAGCGGGCAACTTAGCCAGACTAAACTATTTCCCGTTAAAAGATTATAAAAGCCGTCGTTCCCACCACGCGTTCTCTTCTCTTTTCGTTCTCATCCACTAGTGGACGTGCTCCCGTAACTGCGTAACCCGTGATAAAAACCATTGTAAAAAATTGTATTTTGTGACATCTTGGGAATCCAAATAAAAAAGTGGTCTACCCACGAGGTAGCCAAAAACCTATCGATCCGATCGATCAATCGACCCTTCTGTCCCTCTCTGTTCTGCGCGAATACCGTGTTTTGCGAGCGTTATAACTATATATACTTAGAATATATTCTCGCTAAATCTCTCAAATGCATTTTACGCTCTAGATTGCGTTCTCCCCTGTTTCTATTAGTTGCTATGACTAGCTTAAGATGGCCCGGTTACAGGATTTAGCAACAGAACCCCGAGTGTTTTTGTATCACTCGAGACTGTACTCAAACACCTTCACATGCAGTCCTGTTTTCCCTATCTTTATCGATATTTTCTTTTACGATTGTGCACATTGTCCTTACATAGCCTGAACAACAATTCTCCATGATGTTTGGTCTCTAGTTGCAGCATCTCAATCATGTAGATACCCATTCTCCGACAAAACTTACTTTATCTGATCCAGATTACCAACCCCTTCTTGGCGAGACATGAGTTCGGTATCCTCATAACATGCCCCAGCGATCGTATCCTGTCAGCCTTCACCATCTTCAGAGTGCTCTATCCGCCGTACAGCTTAGCAAACTCGTTGTTCATCCTTCTCCTCCAAACTTCATGCTCGAACACACCACCAAAGGCGGTCGGAAAATGCGTCACTCAAACACGCTCAAAGCGTTTGCGTCTTTCGCTGATTCGAATGATCCAAGACTCGGGTCCATAGGGGACCACCGGGCGAATCAATGTGCGTTATATTTGACATTTCATGCGGGCTCGAAGTCTTCTGGATCTCAGCAGTCGATGAAGCCCATAGTATACACGATTCTCCTGCACGGAACTTGCTGCAGATGTTGTTGTCCGAAGTAGCGACCATACCAAGTTAGAAGAACTCCTCTATGTCCTGGACTGTCGCCAACCAATCAACTAATTAACTGCTCCCCAGTTGGTCTGAGTCTGATCAATGATTGTTGATTTGCATTTGAGTCACCTGCGTTTATACGCCTCACACACACTCGCTGTTTCTCAATAATGAAACATTAACCATTTGAAAGTCATGAAACAATTTCTTCGGCTGCATACAAAATGACACCTTCCAGGGCGATGTTGAAGAGCAGACAGAACAGCCCGTCACATTGTCTCAGAACCTGTGTTCGTCAACAGTACCTTGTGCGTTTCGAACGATTCCGACATCAAGTTTGATACTCTCTCCTTGCACTGCACCTCGTTCATAGTGGCTTCTACCATTCGGATCAACTTCCCAAGAAAGTGGTTCCGCCGCATGATTTTCTATAGCTCATACCGGACTAAGGTTTTGTAGGCTGCCTGAAGTCGATAAACAGGACAATAATTGATTTGCCTTCAACAAACCCTGTTTCGTAGCTACCGACGAAATTTGTAGCTAGGGATGCATACGTGCAGAACAGGATCTGGCATCTTTTAGGCGGCATTAAAGACTGTGATGGTACGAAAATTCGAGCATTCCACCCTGTCGTCTGTTTTTTAAATTTAAATGTCATGGGTGAATGAAACAGAGCGTCCACTCATTTCTAGCAGTTATTTCTATTCCCAGATTCTTATAATCATGAATGCACCAACCATTTCGACGGTAAGCCTCACCGGCCCTGTATTGAAGTGCTTGGCCTCTAGCTCATCACTGCCAGCAGACTTATTGCTCTTAAACTGCTTGATAGATGCAAATCATTGTAATGTGGCAGCAAATCCCATTGACAGAACTGATTGCCTCCTTTGCACAAACTACCATCAATAGGTTCAACCCGGTACTGAATTTACTAACTTTCCGTTCCGCCTACATTAACTGAATTTAAGTTGAATTTAACCAAATATACACGAAGCAAATGGGGCGGTCCCGTGGTACATTCGTCAACTCGAACGACTCAATAACACGTCCGCAATGGGTTCAAGCCTGGAACGGACCGTCCTCCCGTAGTAAGGACTGACTATGCGGCTATGTGGTATTGAATAAAGTCTTGAAAGCCTGTATAGGCCGGCATGTCCCCGTAGGACGTTTAAGCCAATTAGAAGAAGAAGAAGAACACGATGCAAAATTGATTTTATTTTTGCTAAGGTTTCAACTCAACTGTTCATCAATACTGTTGTGTGTCCGATGAGATTTTTGTCAACCGCAATAATTCTTAGAACACGAAATTCAACCTGTACACTGCTTCCATTCATGAGGGCAGAGTACAGTTGATCGTAATGATTGTTCATCTCCCATCAAAAGACACAGGGACCGCCACCGGCGTACGGGAAAGTTCGCTGGTGGTCCCTGTAGACCGCCATAGCGTGTAAACCTGAACGTGTTAATCTGTGCTCTACCTTCTGCAGGGTTTTATTGTAGAAAATGTGATTTGACTGAATCAAACGCTGTTGCTTTATGATTAACAACATGCATTCTGCTTAACATTCACGGTTTTGCTTTGAGTGTTTAAATGTAAGTTGATAATCACTGGTTTTTGAGTTTCATAAATTATAGATGATGAGTCCTGCAGTACTTGGACGCTAATGTTTCTACCCAGGAAACGGCGCCACAGTGGCAACAATGTGAAGCTATCTTTGATCTCCTCAACGTAGGTGGATCGTAAAATTACAGGAATTATTTGTCTTAAATTGTGTGATAGGAGTGCCATAATATCAAAATCTACTGTTGTTTGTTTAAGTGTGCGGATTTCCGTTCAGCACTTTAAAGAAATGAGTGTGTATGTGTTTGTCCCATAATGCATCCATCTCCGTTTGAAAAGTAGAAGTGGACTTGTGGGATTATTTTGAATATTACTCTTCCTGCATTATTTGATAGCTGAAAACATAAACAATATGTAGTGAACATCAACCAAACTAAAAAGGCCGTAGGTCTTTTTTTGTAAAATATTTAATGATACTGTGATATGAATGAGTGTAAAACCGTTTTTAAACGACAGTGTTGTAATTGTGTTTATTATAATGTTGCTTAAGTTAACACCGTATAACTAATCGGAATTAATCACTTTTTTCTATGATATTTTGCATGAATTTTGTAAGGGCGATGTCGAACATGCATTTGTATAAATCATCATCATCATCAATTGTTTGCCATAATCAACTTCATTTCCAGTCATAGGCCGATATATGATTATACTCAAGCATCTGAATATAGTCGTTAATCGACTTGCGATTCGGTTTCCCCCCTTGCTAAGGAATCACACACGTCATTGGCTGATTTCGGAAAGTAAAGGAAAGAATTCGCTGGTTGTTAAGTTTGAATTTCTTGCCGGAGTACTTCCGTACGTTCTTTATTTAAATTCTCATTCACAGCTACGCGACTGCGATGCATGTTCT
This sequence comes from Anopheles arabiensis, assembly GCF_016920715.1. Classification (NCBI taxonomy): domain Eukaryota; kingdom Metazoa; phylum Arthropoda; class Insecta; order Diptera; family Culicidae; genus Anopheles; species Anopheles arabiensis. The sequence goes on along the minus strand of NC_053518.1, from coordinate 50,624,568 downwards.
TCTTTTTTTCTTTGTACATTTTTTTTTGTAGTGCATGTTGCGCCTGTCCATCTCACCAACCCTATTGCGTTCGGCTTCTACAACTGGACGTTTAGTTACCTGTACTTGCTTGGTCCATTCATAACGTACATCTCCTAACCCTCCTTGAAACGGGATATTTCATATGCCCATCGTTTCGTTTTTAGATGTGAGATGAGCCTCCCTTTTCTTTCTGTCTTCTTGAGTGGTTCCTTTGTTGCAAAAACTATAGCTAAATGAAAAACGGTCAGTTAAATAATTTGCCAACAGCTGCGAATAATATCGATGTGTGATAAAATACACACCATAAAGTATGGATATACTCACCATAAAGTATGGATATACCATAAAGTGTGGATGTACTGTTATACTGTATGTACAGTGAGTCCAAAAAGTATTGGTCTAGCTGAATATTTTTCAGAAAAAGGCGAATTATGGCTGCAATACGTATGGGGCGATAAAAGTAATGAAGAGGTTTGATAAAGGGACCATCAATACACACGTGCTAAAAAATAAGCATTTGAACAGTGCAATAGCAACCAAAATACATACCAAACTAAAGAAGTCGTTTGATGGGCGCACAAAAAGTATTCGTCCATCTAGCTTTTTAATCTTTTACGCTAGCCAAGCACTACGTCAGGCGTGACTAAATTTATCATTCTCAATCTGCTGGTGACTTCCTTCTAAATTAATGCATTTCTGTTGTTTCAATTGCACTTCAAGCGGTCAGAGAGGCACTAAAGACGGGAGAGTTAAATGATTGGAGCATGATGGGGAAAATCGTATCTTTAACTTATGCATAACCTATCCTATCCTTTTTCGAAGGTAACTTAAAGTGTGAGAGGCCTCGTTCCTTCATTTGATCAGAGTTTGGCCATTTTTCTGACACTAATTGTGTGACAAACTGCCATGTAAGCAGCTATCCTTGACGGTTAAGCTAACGAAAGAAGCGGTTTAATGTCCAAAAAATCAAATTTTACCAAGGAATCAGTGCATTTTGTGATGGCCAATAAGATCAGGAAAAGAGATGGGTCACATTTGGTTTAAGGGTCATTCTGCATTTCATCGTAACTGGTCATGTAATAGCTTGAATGAGTGAGTTGTTACAAACATGTTTTGTTTGAATAATACCATACACAGAAAGTGGCCAAATCTGTTTAGGTGCATCAACTAACTCAGGAATTTATTTCAAATTAGGCTCTACTAACATATTAAAACATGTTTAAATCGCCAAGGTCATACGGCCGACGTCTACCATTTCGAATACAGTCTACTAAGATGCAGCAGCAAAATCTCGTGTAACGGTAGCACCATGATGTCATGATACTAAAACTCAGTGTTGCGTACGACCTCATTATGAAGTAAAAGCATTTATGCGGATGTAGCGAAGTAAAACACTTCAAGATAAAACACCTTAAGTTAAAACAAAATTCAAGCAAAACACGCCTCAAGCGATAGCGCGCGCTTCAGAAAGCAACAAACATAAACAGGTAGTCAACCGTTCTCACGGTTCAAACGAGGAAGTAACTTTACGCAATTCATAAACCATAAACATGTCACATGTCGCATTAAGTATAAATACATCTTGTTATCAAAATAGTCATAATCACAGTTAGCTGACCTATATGCGGTCAGCAACTAAATAGCATATAAGAGATGAAAACCTAAATAAAGTAAGCGCATTCGAACACAAACCTCAGAATCGCTCGTTTCTTAATAGTCGGAGGCACTCTCCGGTCGACGAAGGAAAAATATACCCGACTCGGTGTAAAGCACCGGCGTTGGGCGCTGCGACGGAGCAACACATCCGCCAGCAGCATTACTCAGGGAAGACAGGTGAGCTTGAAAAATGATTCAAATTGATAGGAGACGAGATGGGGAAACATATTCATGCAGTATTTAAGTACTTTGAGTCCCAGTTCTGAGAAATTTTATTTTAAATGTATCACATGTTTCAAGAACAGATGAGCTGGAGAACATACAGAGCATTGTCATTTGCCCGAAACACCAAACCAGCTGAAACCAAACTGATGAAAATGATTTAATAGACTCTCAATATGATATCAGCTTCCATTTTTTCAATGGAACTTGGCCACGTAGTCCGGAAATGCAATATTTCTACCAGAGAATAATTATAACAAGTCTTGTAGCATGAGTGGGTCAAAAATACGACTTTTTTAAGGTTCAGATGAGTTCTTGCTTTGTGCAAGTAGTCACCAATAGTCATAAATACAATAAGAATCAAGATCAGGACATTTTTTGGTTCCATAACCTTTGTTTTCTCACGCATATTACGCCAAAAGTTTGATAGACGAATACTTTTTACGCACCAATCAAATAACTTTTTTTAGTTTTTTAAATATTTTAGTTGTGTTGAACACTTTGGATGTCGATTTTCTGATAGTAGACAAGGTGATCACTGATTTGCCGGCGCATGATGTTTCCACTCGCGGCTGGAACATTCCTTCGGAATTTGTTTTGGCTGACCCGCAGTTCGATAAATCAGCCCCGATTGATATTATCCTTGGTGCTCGTCATTACGCTTCCTTCTTTACGAACGTAAAATCGCATGAGCTTGCTCCGAACCTTCCAACTATTCTGCACGGCATCCCTGGAGGAGTCTCTCGAACGCTTTTGGAAGCTGGAAGAGTTAAGCGTCAATGATTCGTCCTGATGAGCGGCGATGCGAAACGTTATATAAAGAAACCACTCAGCGCGGCGATTCGGGTTGCTATATTGTACGATTGCCCAAACAGACCGACTTCACGGAAAAGGAGAGGAGTAACGCAACCCACAGCTCAAAGAAGACTATCATGCCTTCATGAAAGAGTATTTGGAGCTGGGGCACATGTCCCTCATAAGCAAAGATAGTGGGGATGAACAGGCGTACTACCTACCGCACCATCCCGTATTTAAAGCCTCCAGTACTACCATGAAAGTAAGGGTCGTGTTCGACGGATCTACAAAAACAAGCACCGGTTATTCCTTGAATGACATTCTATATGTTGGTCCAATCGTGCAGGACGAGCTGCTAGATATTGTGTTGCGATTCCGCACCTACCAAATGGCACTTGTGGGAGATATAACGAAAATGTACCGACAAATATTGCTGCATTCTGATGATCGTCGATTGGTCCGCATATTCTTTCGATTCTCGCCGCAAGCTCCGATCCAAGTATATAAACTCAACACCGTTACATACGGACTAGCACCTTCCTCGTTTCTGGCTACACGCACACTTATCCAACTAGCAGATGATGAAGGAACTGAGTATACGCTTGCAGCTGCCGCCCTGATACGAAACTTTTACGTGGACGACTTCATTGGTGGTGCCAATAACGTTCGAGAAGCTGTTCAGCTGCGTAAGGAGTTATCAGCGCTACTTGCCAAAGGTGGGTTTGAGTTGCGCAAGTGGACATCAAACAATCTGAGCGTTCTCTCCGGCTTAAACACCGAGCATATCGGCACACACTCATCGCTGCATTTTGTACCCAACGAGACGGTCAAAGCACTCGGCATCTCGTGGAAGCCTGAATCGGATGAGCTGTGTTTCGAATCCAACACTGAGGCTGATGAAGCCACGTCGACCAAGCGATCTATCTTGTCGAGCATTGCCAAACTGTACGATCCGCTCGGATTGATAGCACCGGTGATCGTACGTGCGAAGATGCTGATGCAGGAGCTATGGCTACTGAAATCCGGCTGGGATGAACCTGCTCCTAATCACATCTGCAAAAAATGGAAGGCGATTCAGAGCGACTGGAAAACATTATCCGACTATAGTACTACCGTTACGTTATATTACCCGATGCAACAGTAGAGTTTCACACGTTTACCGATGCTTCGGAGGCTTCCTGCTCCGTAGGTGTATGTGTTTACGCTCGTTGTGAAAACTCGGCGGGAGAAGTCCGCATCAGCCTATTAGCTTCGAAGTCTCGAGTGGCATCACTGAATCGCCGCGTCACGCTGCCGAGGCTTGAACTAAGCGCAGCTGTCCTGGGCGCCCATCTGCATCATCGCGTCAAGGAGGCAATGCAGATCGTATGCGCCGAATCTTTTTTCTGGTCCGACTCAACAGGACGCTAAAATGGATTGCGTCACCTCCCAACTCCTGGAAGACGTTCGTGTCAAATCGAGTAGCTGAGGTGCAACACTACTCCCATCCCAGGGAATGGAGGTACGTTCCTGGCACATCCAATCCTGCTGACTTGGTTTCCCGAGGTATGTCGGCAGCACACTTCACGCAGAACCAGCTGTGGAATAACGGTCCAGATTGGCTTGCGCAACCTTCGTCCCATCAGCCCAGCTCAGATCCAGAACCAAGCGATGAGGCGGACCTAGAAACACGCCAGGTGAGTGCCGCTTTAGTTTGTACACAAACTCATCCATGGTTTGGCATTTCTTCATCCTTCAGCAGAATGGTACGCATCATTGCATACTGCATACGGTTTGTGCGCAACACCAAGCAGAAGGCGCGATCACAGCGACCGATACCGCACACCAATGCATCCAAGACAATCACGCTCAAGTACGTGGATGCTGCAAAAACTGTGCTTTGCAGACTAGCCCAGCATGATGCATTTTCCACGGAAATCAAGCAGCTAAAAAAGGGAGAAGCATTGATGAAACAATCGATTGAACTTGTCGCAACTACCGTATCAGTCCAAGCATCCAGCTGTTTACCGAAGAACCACAAATTCACGCGTCTGATTGCGGAAGATTACCACGAAGAGCTGAAACATGCTAGTGGAAGGCTATTGCTATCCCGCATTAGAGAGCTGTATTGGCCACTGGACGGACGACGCTTGGTTAAAAGCATCGCAAGGAACTGGTTCCGCTGTACTCGGCAAGATCCCGCACTCGCACGTCAGCCGGTTGGCCAGCTTCTACCATCCAGCATCACACCGAGCCGACCGTTTTCTATAACCGGAGTGGACTACGCCGGTCCATTCTATTTGAAGCCAGCGCACCGGAAGGCAGCAGCTACTAAGAGCTATCTGTGCGTTTTCGTGTGTTTCGCTACGAAAGCTGTGCATTTGGAACTCGTAGGAGACCTCACAACGGCGGGATTCTTAGCTGCGCTACGCCGCTTCACATCATGACGCGGATTGCCAGCCCACATCCATTCTGTTAATGGGAAAAACTTCGAAGGCGCAGAACGTGAGCAGAAGGAGCTTTTTGTCACTTTTTTTATCACTTGGCATTTCAACCCACCAAAGGCTCCACACTTCGGCGGATTATGGGAAGCAGCAGTAAAGACGGCGAAGCGACACCTCTATCGTAACCTGGGCAATACGCGGCTGTCGTACGAAGGCTATTGAGCTGTGCTCCACCAAATCGAAGCAGCGATGAATTCCCGTCCGCTGATACCTTTGTCCGACGATCCCAACGATCTAGCTGCACTCACACCGGCACACTTCCTTATTGGCACATCGATGTTCGCCGTGCCTGAACCGGACTACACCCAGCTGAAATCCTGCACGCTAGATAATCTTCAGAAGTGGCAGCTTTTGGTTCAGCGATTTTGGAAACATTGGGCCACTGAGTATCTACAAGAAATGCAGAAAAGTTATGCAAGTGGTGGCAGTAACAACAGCAACATACTTCCCGGCAGGTTAACAATTACTTTTACCACCTCATACCTTTTGCGGCCATAATTCGCTTTTTCTGCAAAATATTCAGCTAGACGAATACTTTTTGGACTGACTGTATCTCCAACTGTTTTACCGTTTGATCTCCTTGAAGCTATTCGATTGGATCACGCTTGTCAAGGATTCATACAGAAATGAAAAAGATACATTGTTTATACAACACACATTTGTACAAAAAATATTCTTCAACTTACCAAACTGTTCGCATTTCAAATTGATTAGACGATAGCACCATTTTCGCAAATCCACATGCCTTTTCTTTTCGCAAGTTCGATTCACTTCAACACACGTTTGTTCTACAGGCAAGCAATTCAATTGATATGGGAAGGTAGGTAAAGACGGACACTGCGGGTAAGATGGACACTTCTCATAAATGCATGAAAAAGGTAATTTTCGAGTAATTCAACAATGTAGAATCCAAACTGAAGGTAAAACAACACATTTGAGAACATTTTTGGCATAATATATATAAAATTGGTTAAATCCACGAACAAAACAAATTTTCAATCATGTGCAACCTTGTGGATCTAATTTGACTACTGCGAATCTTAAGCTCTATTACTTGTATTGTTTATATTTCCGGAAGTTTTATTTCATGAATGAGTTGTTGTGATCATTAATGAAAAACCTGGCGAGAGAACGAGAATGAAAGTGATATAAAATTTTGTTTTCAGATGGTTTAAACATCCTGACACCAAAGCGGGAAAGACGGAAACTTTGTTGTAGGGAAAGATGGACACCGAATTTATTGATTTATTTGACTTCTTATATCAATTGGTGATGAATATATTTCTTCAAATACCTTAAATAAGGGTATTCTGATGCTATAAATCAATCAGTAACTAGAGAAAGTATTGAAATAAGCGAGAAATGAAACACTGGTTAAAATAGTAGCCATTCGTTATGCTATTACTCGCTCGATGCTGATGAGGCACTTCACGAAATCCAATATCTTCTCACGACTTGGACAACTTTAAACAATAAAAAGATGAGGCATTTATACGACATTGTTCAGGAATAGATGAGAAATTCTATGGGATTACAAACATCAAATGTTGAATTTTGACATGGTGGAAAATGGATTAAACTATTAACAAGTCCCTCATAAATACTGGGGTCGTGGGCTTTTTGCGGAGTAATTTCCTAAAAGGAAGTTCTAAACTGTTGTTCTGTAAGCGGAGCAACGTCAGCTGTAAGTGTGCGATATGTCAATAATGCTTTAGATGCTGCATTCTACGATATATTACAAGCGCCGTTTACAATTCCTAAATTCATGGATGAATAGATCAATAGACACACTAAAATGCACATAATAACAAAGAAATCTGTTATATTTGCTAAGCTTTGTGTGCGGAAACCAATGGTCAACGGTTCTAAAATGACGTAAAGTCCCTCAACTATGACGACCCCCAAAGGCCCTAATCCACCACCTGATATTTTTAATCCACCTTGGTGGCGCCTAAATGCCGTTAACAAACATTGCGGCGATGAAGTTGCATTTTCACAAATCAAACCAAAAAATCGCAATGAGTTCAAACACTGCAATATAAAAATGACTAAGGAATCGCTAGTTTACGCTGAAGGGATTGCTGTGCAACGCGCAGAACCCTCCCAGTCAGACAAATCGGACTTAATTTACCCCTATCTTACCGCTAAATTACCGGTAATTTAAGAGTAAATTAATGGTAAATTAGCAGTCGTTAATTTACCCATTCGAGCAGTTTTGACAGATCCTATTCCTTCCTCTATTTTATTTTTATTTTTGTCGGCCAAATTGTTAATAAATAACACGAAATGTATTATATTACAGTTGAATGCTTTTATTCAATCATTGTCCTTAACTTATACAAACGATTACAATGTATTTTTTTAAGCAAACTCGACTTGAACAGCCGCTTCACCCGGAGAAGGTGGTGCACAAATAGCACTAATAAATGCAATTTCTCGGCTGTTTTTTTTTACATTTTACCCCATTATACCATTTTTTTTTTAATTTTAGCATTCTGTTGATTTACCCATTCGAGCAGTTTTGTGTCTGTCATAACAGTAATTTAAGAGCAATTTAGCGGTACGAAGTGTTGTCGTTTGTTGTCAGTGAAAAGATGTAAATTAGAACAAAAGAGTATTGTTTTAATGATCTTTTAGTGGAAGAAGTCATCGGCGGTGTGTTTAAAACTGTAAAATGTAAAAAACAGCCGAGAAATTGCATTTATTAGTGCTATTTGTGCACCACCTTCTCCGGGTGAAGCGGCTGTTCAAGTCGAGTTTGCTTAAAAAAATACATTGTAATCGTTTGTATAAGTTAAGGACAATGATTGAATAAAAGCATTCAACTGTAATATAATACATTTCGTGTTATTTATTAACAATTTGGCCGACAAAAATAAAAATAAAATAGAGGAAGGAATAGGATCTGTCAAAACTGCTCGAATGGGTAAATTAACGACTGCTAATTTACCATTAATTTACTCTTAAATTACCGGTAATTTAGCGGTAAGATAGGGGTAAATTAAGTCCGATTTGTCTGACTGGGTAATTCGCATTGACACGTTCAGCCCGGCGCTGATTTTCATCAACTTTCCGTTCCACCAGCATCAAGAACGCAAGCTGATTGTGAAACCAGCATCCTGGAAAGTTCACTGGTAGTCCCTGGGACATGTCATCGGGCTGAACGTGTTAAGCATTAACCATAACTTTGTTACCCTAAGCTTTTGCTTTCGTATGCTGTAGATTACCTAGATATCCTGAGCCATCTGCACGTGGGTGTGAGCGTGCGTGTGTGTGCAACACTTTCGCCAAATGTGTTTTCTTCCAGAATGTTATGATCCATCGGTCAAAGAAAGGAAGGTGTTCATGAAAGGCGGAAAGACGAATTGAGGCCACTGTCAATGGTAACTGATGACCGGGAGCAGGGGGTATTGGCACACAGCTGTTGGAAGATTGAACGGTATACTTAAATTGCCGGCGGATGGTGGGGAGGGGGGGGGTGGCCATGGCAATCTTTCTCGAGTTTTTGTGTCTCGACACACACGCACACAGCGCGGGGAAGTGACCATTCACTCTATCATGCCGCGATCCCCCACCCCGCCCGGCGCTTTGAATGATGTTGCGCTATATGATAGCTGATGATAGCGGAAGGGGAGGGGGGGTTTGGTGGGGGGGGTGCGTGCTTACATGCGCGCTTTCGTAGGTGCGTTCTCGCGTGCGCGCGTTCGTAGGTGCCTTATCGCGCGCGTGTGTGTGTGTTTGTGTGTGTGTGTGTGTGTGTGTGTGTGTGTGTGTGTGTGTGTGTGTGTGTGTGTTAGTGTGTTAGTGTGTGTGTGTGTGTGTGTGTGTGTGTGTGTGTGTGTGTGTGTGTGTGTGTGTGTGTGTGTGTGTGTGTGTGTGTGTGTGTGTGTGTGTGTGTGTGTGTGTGTGTGTGTGTGTGTGTGTGTGTGTGTGTGTGTGTGTGTGTGTGTGTGTGTGTGTGTGTGTTTTTTTTTTTTTTTTTTTGTTTTTCAAGGAGGGGGAATCTTCGAAAGACTCCCGTTGTCGCACGGGTGTTGACATTGGATGTTTACCCAGTAAACCCCCTCCTTGGGCCATCTACCCTTCCCCATGGGTTCACCTTTCGGTATGCTTCTTGGGGAAGGGCTATGCATTAGCATTACACCTCGCCACATTCGCGAGACAGAATGACAGTCCTGGAGACACTCGTATTACCACACAAAAGCACAGAAAGTACGCATTTACTTGAGTTACAGGCTCACTTCAATTCGTGCACAGATACACTAAACACTTTCACAATACGCACAACACTATTTACGAACGCCCAAGTCGTTGATCCGCTTTCCATAAGGCCAGCAGCTTCATCAGTATTGATCGCATGCCGTTGGATATGACTTCCCATGTTTCAGCATTCTTTAACATCACCTCGGTCAGGTTTGTTCCGTTGATTGCTGTTCCGCACTTGTGATTTCATGACGTTCCTCAGTAAAACGGGGGCAATGAAAAAGCACGTGATCTGCTGACTCCACGATGCTCTTACACGCTGGGCAGTCTGGGGAGCTTGCGTGACGCTACTTGTGAAGATAACTCCGGAAACACCCATGGCCGGAGAGGAACTGAGTTATGTAGTTATGTTTTCTACTCGTCCATGCAGCGATGTTCGGGATCAGTGCATGTGTCGTACGCCCCTTTGTTGAACAATCCCATTCAGACTGCCACTTTCTCATAGAGAGCTGCTTTGCTGAGGATCTTGATAATCCCGCGTTTGAAACTCCGGAGAAACTGCAGCACTCAGAATCCTCTACTAATATGATGCAGATGGGAACCATGCTTGCGATAACACAAAATGCCACGTGCGATATTGTTTTGTAGGCACAAACAACTCTCATAGCTAGCAATCGATGCACTCTGTTCACCAACTGTCGGTTTTCCTTTAGCACCAGAACATGTGCCCAGATCGCAGCGTTATAACGCAACCGTGAGATGGCCACGTCAGCTAGAAGTCGCCTGCAGCTACTCTTGGGCCCTCCAATGCTCGGCATTATTTGTATCAACGAGTTTGCTGCCTTAAAGACGTTGTTACAGGCGTACTCGACATGCTTCCGGAAACTTAAGCGGTCATCGATGATCACACCAAGATATTTTAGATGACGTATCGACTCAATACTTTAAACTTGTACTCTGTAAGCATTAAGTTATTTAGGCATACTGCCCGATAACTTTGATTTAAATAGATAAATAAATAAATAAATAAATACGTTCATCACCGACCTGGATGCTACCTGACTGCACTGTCTTGTGGCTACTTCCCAAGTAACAAAATCGACATGCTTTCTCATTCTACCCAATAGATCAGTAAACCTGAGAGAGCGAGAAAGCATGTCGATTTTGTCGCTTGGGTTATGATGAGGAATTCCGTCTTTTTATGGGCGATTTCTAGCCTCATTTGTTGCATCCACGACTCGATTCTGCTTACGGAGTCGGATGTGAGGAGTTCAATCTCTTCTATTGACTCACCAAGGACAGTAAGAGCAATATCATCAGCAAAACCTATCACTTCAGCTCCTGGAGGAAGCCCTAGGGTCAAAACTCCGTTGTACATAACATTCCAGAGAGTTGGACCCAAAATAGAACCTTGAGGAACGCCAGCGGTGATGCTCATTTTTTTGATTCCCAGATCTGTGTCGTATAAAAGCATACGGTGATCAAAATAGCTTTTCAGCAGCCTACAGAGGTACGGTGGAACCATCATCTTGGAGAGAGCTGCATGTATGGCCTCCCAGTTGGCATTGTTGAAAGCATTCTTTACGTCAATCGTAACGATCGCGCAGTATCTGTTTCCTGTCCTCTTTTTTAGCAAGGCGCTTCGTCCTTTCTTTAAAACAGCTGCGATCGCTTCACCAGTAGACCGCCCCTTTCTAAAGCCAAACTGTCTGTCCGACAGTCCGTGTTCGCCTTCTGTATAGACAACTAATCGGTTGAGTATTAGGATTTCTAGTATCTTGGCGAAATTGTCTATCAATCCTAAAGGCCTTAGTGCTGATGCATCGCAGGGGGGCTTCCCAGGCTTTGGTAGAAGAACGAGTTTTTTGTCGCTTCCAGGGTATTGGAAAAAAACCAGTATCGAAGCAGTTCTGGAACACTGATAAAAAAGCTTCTGGGTACGCTTTGATAGCTGCTTTCATCGCTTCAATGGGGATACCGTCCGGACCAGGTGCCTTCCCCAGTTTGAGATGGTCTGCAGCCTTCTGTAGTTCATCAGCGGATATTGACACAGATTCAACATCAGGATTGCGGGGTATATCACGTGGAGTTTGTGGCTCATGGTTAGGAAACAACTGTTCAATGATAGTCTTGAGCACGGTTGGGTTCCTTTCCCTAGGTAGGTCTTGGCCGACCATCTTACCCATTAGCGTTCGGTAAGCACCAAACGGCTTGTTTTCAACCTCATCGCATAGGGCCAAAAAGTATCTCCTTTTACTTGCCTTGATCTTCCGTTTTAGATTTGATCGTGCCAGGATGTACCAACGTCTCAGATCCTCCCTTTGTTCCGAGGATTTGGCTCGATTCATCTTTCTGCGCAATGGCTTCGGCACTGGGCTATTTCGGTAGTCCACCAGTAAGCTCTCCGTCGTGGGTAAGGTCCCCCTTTCCTTCGTGGCATAGAGGTGTCACAGGCGTTGGCGATCGCTGACGCTAGCTCCAATGCTGACGAGGTGTTTGAGAAATCGCCAAACCTCAATGCTTCAATAAACAGTTCTTCGTTGAAGCATTGTGTTTTCCAGGCTGGAAAACCGGAGCCCTGGGCAACCCTGTGGCACTTGCTTCCTGCCGTGTAGCGTATCACTCGGTGGTCGCTGAGGGTGTAGGCGTTGCTTACCCTCCAGTTCATGGAAGAAGCCAATGCTGGACTACAGAACGTAAGGTCTATAATGGAAGTTCTGCTATTCCTTACAAATGTGGGACAGGAGCCAACATTTACCAGTGCTAAGTTCAGTCTAGAAAAGTGCTCCAACACGGCGTTTCCTCTGGCGTTTGTGCTTTTACTGCCCCATTCCGTGGCCCAGGCGTTAAAATCTCCTGAAATGATGATAGGATTAACATCGTAGACCTCATCTGAAATCCTCTTAAGCATTTCTTCGAATTTCTCTAGATCCCATCTTGGCGGAGCGTAGCAGCTGCAGAAGGTTATTTTGTTGATGACTGCAATCACATACCCCTCGCCGTGCCTTGAAATGATCTGCTGGATCGGAAATCTACCAGAAGCCCAAATAGCAGCGGTCCCTGTAGAGTCAGAAACCCAATTGTTTACGCCGCTAGGACAGCGATACGGCTCGGACAGCATTGCCACATCTCCCTTCTCCTCTATAAGCAATTGCCCAAGCATGTCTTGGACCTCTTCACAGTGGTTCAGGTTCAACTGAACTATCTCCATGTCGATTTCTGCTTGCTCGCTGGACAGAAAACGCCGCTGGTATGATGCATGTTTGTACCCGGTGGACAAAGGACACATCTGGGAGGTTTGACGCATGTTTTGGCAAAATGCCCTGTTTCAGCGCATCGCAGACAGCAGTCGGTCCTATCTGGGCCTTTGCAATCGCGGGAGAAATGGCCCGTCTCCCAGCATTTGAAACAGCTCCTGTTCGGTATTTGTATTTTTACCGGGCAGATTGACCATCCAATCCTAATCTTGCCACGTGCTGCCACTAGCGTTGCTAGTTTCGTCGGGAGCTTCACTGAAGCGGTCTGCATTCCGTTGAAGGATTTGGTCATCTTGGTCTCGAAAGTTACCCCGTCCAGCTCGGTGAACAAATCCCGAAGATCTTTTTCAACGTCGTTGGTCTGCGTCTCTGCGTCGATGTATCGAATTTCCACCGTTTCCATTTGGCCTAAGGTCTTTACTGTCACATTGCTGCCAATGGAATTCTGAACCACCTTTGCGTAGTCGACTCCGCAATCATCATCGCTTTTGCCCAGTTCGAATAGCAAGCCTCCATTTTTTGTTCCTCGAATTCGCACTACTTTCTTACCGAAAGCTTGAAGCTCAGGATCTGCTTTTAGCTTGCGGAGGATTTCCACATGGGTAACATTTTCGCCGGGCGCCACTAGTACGGCTTCGGTTTTTGGACGCCTCGGCGGAAGCGCCTCCCGAGTAGATGCAGGGTGAACTTGCTTTGCGCCGGTGTCATCCGGAATGACACTTTCCTTCGGCTTCCGGCGATTTTTCCGCACGACCGTGCGTCTGTCTCGTTCATTTCGGGGCCACAACCGGCACTCGCGACCAGCGAGCTGCCAGAGGGGGCATCATTTTTTGCTCTCTTAGAATCGTCCGCTTCCTCAGGCGACCTCAAATTTCTGCCCCGTTTACCATTCACTGGCGTCTCGGTTTGGGAGCAGCCTTCTAGCGCCTCTTTTAGGGACTTTTCAGCCCTTTCCGCTCGCAGCCGTGTCGTCATGAGCTCACGTTCAACACAGGCTAACGCCAATAAGATGCTCACTGCCATCTTCTTGATCGGATGGTGAACATTATTCCGATCTTTCGTATAGGCATGAAGTTCTCCAGCCACCTTTAAGGCTTCCTGCAGCTTGCTTCCACCGACAACAAGCGCTGGCTCTTTCGATGAAGAAAACGATTCCACTGGTTGCGAGGTCACGGAATCCTCTGCTGCCATCACATTTTCCTCGCCGGTTACCGCTTCAACAACAGCAGAATCGACCGACGTACTGGCAACTACTTCAACCGCAGGAGAAGCTGAACACTCTCCGAGATCCGACGGAGGAGATCTAGGCGTCTTGCTACGGCCGCGGGGCCATGGGGCTTTCTCAAGCTGAGAAAACATTCTCAAACACTCATTTAAGTTTCTCAAGCACTCAAAACTTGTTCTCAGACGCGAGCTCGTGGCCGTCGTCAATTTTTCTTACTCTGAGAAACTGATAAAGCCACTCAAATTTTATTTGGAGCTTTAAAAATAAAATATATTTTTGGTTGCATGTTTTTTAAACTTTTTCAATTATAAATATAGAATACATTTTTCAAAGTGATTATCGAAAAACAAATAGCACAATTGCTTATATTTCAGTAAGCCGATCGCTGCATCGTCAACTTTCTCAAAGATTCTCAAAGATTCTCAAAACCGATTTTGTTGCGATTCGACAAACGCTGAGAACGAGGATTTCTCAAAAGCACTCATGAGTGCTTGAGAAAATGAGCGCTGAGAATCCCCATGGCCCCGCGGCTTACTACGGCCAAAAAAAGCGCCTATATCCTTCAAGGCCGACCCCAGAGGACGGGGAGGTAGCGATTCGTTTTCGCTCATTGGTGGTTTTGCTCAACCGAATCTCACATGAAGAAAATCAATTTACGAGGAACTCACCTAGCGAGCCTAGACGAATGGCGTCATAGTGTAAAGTACCGGGTCGAGCCAGGCTGCGGGAAACTTGTCGACAATCTGCGATGCCTCTGTTCAGCAAATTCTTACCTGTCGATCCACGCACAGCATGTGCGTCTGTGCACACTGTTTATTCACTGCACACTTCATCAAAACACACCGGCGCACGAGACTTAGACGAAATGCGCATCAACGCACAAACACTGCGCGCGGGACTTGGAACGAAACGCGCACAACCATCTCCGGCAAAGCGTCACGCTGTACTGGTGGTTTTGTACGCGTAGGAGGGGGGGGGGGCATACGGAGCGATGGTTCGATGCTGTAGTGTAAGCGAGACAAAACGATGTGACGAGCAGCTCCAAGATGAGCTCGCTGAAAGAAGACACACACACATTCACAGACGGCTCAAAGCACGGTATTTGTATTGGTGTTAGTGAAGCGCGCGTGTAAAACAGAATGCGAACTCTCATCGCAGCGCGTTTCTCCTTGCTTCCTCAAGCTTCCTCATACCCCTCGACCTGAATCATTCAAAATTTGGGGTCTCATTGTTTGCGTGGAGTGCCTGGTAACTCACAGAACTGGTAACTAACAGTCAGCCGTACCGGTGAACTCGTTCGTTGCTGGGAACGTTCGCCGCGACGCTCATTTTCACTCATTTCATAGCCTTCTAGATCAAAAATTAGACAACCGTATAGATTTTGTACTGGGCAACCTAGTGGTACAACCCTGTCCACTCATGAGCGACGAATGTTTCTCGTCGAACGAGTTCGCCGGTACGGCTGAGTATTAGTAACTCACAGCATGATAGGCACAAACACACACGTTGCGTTGCTCGATAAAGTGTGCGTAGTAGCAACCACTAGAGAATCGCACATTTAACACACACTATGGAAAAAAGTACGTTTGCTGCACTCAAGAAAACGGCGTCACTGTCAGCCAAATAGCACCCGTAGGAACAGCAAAGTAGTGCACAAATAAACAAAGCGCACAAAACGCACTCCTATGTCCAACGCATCAGAACTGCCGAAATCGAGCCGCCAATAACACTCCCCGCCCTATGATCGGGCAAGACCCTCGCGACAGGGCCCACCGGGCAAGGCGAGCCGCTCAAGCGGCACCGCCGGCACCACACCGCAAAGCGAGGACCTGCAAATCGTTTCGTCGTTCACACCAATCCAAAAACTGTCCTCCACCAAAAACCCGCACTTCACAGGGCACCACAATGTAGCAAAGAAAATGGTAATGGCAAAGTCACTGGCGCACAGAACCAAAAACACTTTGAAAATACACTTTCGCAGCGGAGCTGGAAACAACACGTCCTTCATGACTCGATACTCGATACTCGATCCCGACTCGATACTCGATGTGTGTGTGTGTGTGTGTGTGTGTGTGTGTGTGTGTGTGTGTGTGTGTGTGTGTGTGTGTGTGTGTGTGTGTGTGTGTGTGTTTCTGTGTGCGTCTGTGTGTGTCTGTATGTGTGTGTGTGTGTGTGTGTGTGTGTGTGTGTGTGTGTGTGTGTGTGTGTGTGTGTGTGTGTGTGTGTGTGTGTGTGTGTGTGTGTGTGTGTGTGTGTGTGTGTGTGTGTGTGTGTGTGTGTGTGTGTGTGTGTGTGTGTGTGTGTGTGTGTGTGTGTGTGTGTTTGTGTGTGTGTGTGTGTGTGTGTGTGTGTGTGTGTGTGTGTGTGTGTGTGTGTGTGTGTGTGTGTGTGTGTGTGTGTGTGTGTGTGTGTGTGTGTGTGTGTGTGTGTGTGTGTGTGTGTGTGTGTGTGTGTGTGTGTTTGTGTGTGTGTGTGTGTGTGTGTGTGTGTGTGTGTGTGTGTGTGTGTGTGTGTGTGTGTGTGTGTGTGTGTGTGTGTGTGTGTGTGTGTGTGTGTGTGTGTGTGTGTGTGTGTGTGTGTGTGTGTTTGGAAACCCCTAAACTATTTTATTCTGTTGCGTACACACTTTAAAATATTACACGACCTCGGTTAAAAAAAACTGCCGAAATCCGTCGGCTCTTTGGATTATTGCTGATATGTCAGTTGAAAAAACCCAGTTGCCGAAAATCAGTACCATTTAAAACTGAAACATCAGTTAAATAAAAATTTTAACCGAAACTCGGCAACACAACATGCCGAGCACATACGTTAACACTGCTGTCACCGAGATAATCCGTCAAAATAACCGAGATTTCAGCTTTATTACTTGGATTAGCCGAGGCTCGGTATTCTATCTGTCATTCGCCATTCTGTTAATCTCGTGCTAATGAAACGAAAACTTTTCGGAGTTATGTTGTGATGTAAAATAAAAAATGTAAAAAAAAGTGAAAATGAGTCTCTCAGCGTGAAAAAAACGAGAATCAGTAGCGTGCGATCGAGCACAGGTATGGAGCGGGGTTGGTGCTAGGAAACTCCATCAGCGCACGCAACCGGTGCTCTTCAGAGCGTCGCTCGGAGCAGTCCCTATTTAAGGATCAGATGTGGAAGCTAATCTGGTTGGTTCAACCTTTGCCAGACCGTTCAGACTTCCAGGATTCATTTCCGGTCACCTACACGAGGTAAGTATCAACACTCGATCACAAGAAATCTAAAAAGGGTTCACTCAGATTTGTTTCACTCTGCCCGCTTTACAGAACCGTGCCCGTACCAGTGCCCGCTCCTTGTCCGGCTCATTTTCCTGTACCGGTACTACATCCAAACGCTATGCCCCAACCGGCAGTTGAATCGGCGCCTGTCCAAACGCTTTCCATCACATAAAAAAAAACCCATTTGATACGCAAATAAAATCACTAAAATAAAAATAAAATGTTTTTATATTTAGCCGAAATCTCGATTTGCTCTAACCGAAAATCTCGGTTAAACATAAACGTCAAAACAAAATGAAATTAACCGAGATGTCGGCAACAGAAATTTAACCGAGATCTTTGCCGAGATCTCAGTTGTGCAGATCTCGGCAAAAATTAACCGAGATTCGGCAAAATTTTTTAAGAGTGTACATTTTCATCCGCTGTGGTTACAAAGTCCACGCATTTTCGATCTCGCTACCTGAGAGACAACACAACCATTGGCATTGGCATCTTTGCGATCGGCTCTGCTGTTGGGAGTATCAAAAGACACACGATCGAAGCAAACGTGCATGTGATATGTAGCACATTTCTTTCCAATTCAGCTAGCGGGCGCAAGTGGAAACAACATTTTGAAGTGAATCCATACAAAAGAGGATTCTGGATTTGTTTTTTACGGTGCGCGTATGGTGCTGCACCTGTCCGTCCAGAATCTGGTGGCTTGTTGGCTTGAAGTAGTTATCTTGCTTGAAGTTATGACAGGCAATGCCTTGGAGTGGGTTCGGATCGGTAGGTTCATGTTTTGGTCGAGTGCATTCCGTGCATTTGTCGCGCCACAGCGGTATACCCGGCAGCAACAAAGACAAGACAAACTCTTACCCGGGTGTGGACTGCTATGCTAAGTTCTTTTTATTATTATTAGTATTATTATTGGCGTATTAGCCTACGCGATCATGCCGGCCTTTTCAGGACTTGAGTAAAAAAAACACCGTCATGAACCAGCGGTGGATCTAACGGTAGGCGGACTAGGCGGTCGCCGAAGATCTCTAGTCTGTAGTATGCCGTATGTCTACAATTGGACAGAGTATTAGCGATAAGGGCCCCCCGGAAAGATGGTCGTTGGGGCTCCGTGGCTGGAGAACCGTTTGCACCTCCCCTCCCCCCATGGAGACTACAATTTTAGGGCCTGTGATCGATGATCGTAGGGGTCCCATGGCCACACCCCCATTCCCCCCCCATCCGCTGGCAACTTAAGTATACTGTTCAATCTTCCAACAGCTGTGTCTCAGTACCCCCTCCTCCCGGTCATCAGTTACCATTGACAGAAGCCACAACTCGTCTTTCCGCCTTTCATGAACTCCTTCCTTTCTTTGACCGATGGATCATAACGTTCCGGAAAAAAACACATTTGGCGACAGTTGTGCACACACACGCACGCTCATACCCTTGCGCAGACGGCACAGCATATATGTGTAATCTACAGCATACGAAAGCAAAAGCTTAGGGTAACAAAGTTATGGTTAATGCTTAACATGTTCAGTTCGATGGCAGGCCCAGGGACTGCCAGTGAACTTTCCAGGATGCCGGTATCATAATCAGCTTGCGTTCTAGATGCCGGCAGAACGGAAAGTTGATGAAAATCAGCGCCGGGCTGAACGTGTCAATGCGAATTAGGGTTCAGCGCGTTGCACAGCAAACCCTCCAGCGTAAACTAGCGATTCCTTAGGGGCCGTCCATAAATTACGTAACGCTGAAATTGGGATTTTTCGACCCCCTCCCCCCCTATCGTAACAAAACGTAACGTTGGAGGATATCCCCCTTCCAAAATTACGTAACGCATGATCGAACACCCCCCCCCCCCCTTAATTTGGTTTTGCATTAACAAATACAAAAAAATATGGGAAGTTTCTCCATCTCTAGCTCGTACCACGAAGCTAGATAGGCATCCTTCGGCTCCCCCGGTGGACTCGCACTCCTACCCCGTTCTATCACAGTGTCGAGTACGCCAACGGTTCCACACGCTGGTCATCCTGCAGGGGATCCTCTCTTCTACTCTTCGATGGCCCCGCTGCTGGGCTCAGGATCGTCGGCGTCTCACTTTTGTGGACTCCTCCACGTCTCGGTGTCGATCCTGCCAATAGGTCGCTATCGGCTCGATGGGCCTGCTGGTCACCACAGCTTTCCGGAGTATTTTCACCCTCCATGGCACTTCTCACACTCTAACTTGCACCAAATTTTTAATTTGTTACGGATGTAACAAGAGTAGCGAAACTGCTAAACAAAAAACAGATCTTTGAACACCTTTTTGAAGGGAGGGTTAAAAATTTGCTGCGCTTTATTTGCCTGTTTCTTCGCTACTACCGCTTAATCATTCCCTGTCTCGTAACGTTACGAATTCCCTTTCTCGATCATCCGGGTGGTCCGGATGATCGAGGCAGCCGAATTGTCCAACTAATCCTGATTGACAGCACCGCACGACTGTTGTTTACCAACAATAATATACAGGTCGATGCGTTTAGCGTAGAATGACATGTAACTGTTTGAATTTGACGGTAAGATTGAAAACTACAGGCTTTACCTGAGACACACGGCTCTTAAACCTGTATTACACGGTGGATTTTTTCATGGCAATTTTCTGTCAAACCTCTGTTTTGGTATTTTATAAATGTCAAGTTCGTTTTCCCTATCAAAAGATATAAAGAAATAAAAGTGCAAAACTTACCCAGGTGGGCGATCATTTGTCAGTGACCAGTGATAGGTTTGTATTACGTTACGTAACAGAATGTGAACCCCCCCTCTCCCCTATGTAACAAACCGTACCGCTACAGGGAACCCCTCCCCCCCTTTGAGCGTTACGTAATTTATGGACGCCCCCTTAGTCATTTTTATAAGGACGTCACACGAGGCGTAAACTCAAAAAGTTTACGCTTGATTTGTATGGGAGAGCGTAAACTTCCTGTCAAAAGATTTCAGGGTTGCATGGCTGAAATCCAGTTTACGCCAAAGTTTACGCTTCGTGTGACGTCCGTATTACATTGCAGCAATTGAACTTATTGCGCTTTTTTTTGTTTGATTTGTGAAAATGTAACTTCATCGCCGCAATGTTTGTTAACGGCATTTTTAGGTGCCACAACAGCTCGCGAGCATTGACCACACGCGAGAAAGAGATGGCGCTATGGAGGGAAAAAGCACGGACGACGGCTGACAGCGATTGGCCGTCTGACGCACCAACACATCCAAACCTGTGACAGCGCGCTCAGGCGAGGGGTATGAGGCGGAGCCAGGGACGGGTAGCTCGACGAGCTGCTCGACAAATTTGCCGTTGGAGAGAAAAGGAAGGCATGATAAAATTCTCAGAACTCCATGATTTCTTCCGTCGCTTTGCGCAGCGGGCTAGCAGTCCTAAAAATCTTATATGTTCCTTCAGAGACTTTGGCTCAGGCCATTTTTTATTGCTTCTATCTTTTTGTTATTGGGTTTTATGCCCTCTGGGAAATAATGTAACCCAAAAATTAAATCGAGGTGTGTAAGAATTTTGATTTTTTGTATTTTTAGGTTTACTTTTTGTAATGTGTGCAAAATGATTCGCAAATTTTCGTTGTGTTTGTCTAAGTTTTTTTCCGAATATAACCACATCGTCAACATAAACGTAACAACGTTTGCCAATGTGTTCGCGTGGGACATAGTTCATTGCTCTCTGAAAAATTGACGGAGCATTTTTCAGTCCAAAGGCATCCGAACGAACTCGCATTTTCCAAAGTTAATTGAAAACGCTGGTTTTTCTATATCTTTTGAATGCATTTTGATTTGATGAAACCCTGATGCTAAATCAAGGGTTGAAAAATATTTGTTACCCCCTAGCTGATCAAGGATAATTGAAATCTCTGGCATGGGGTACCTATTTGAAATAGTTTTTTGATTTAATTTACGGTAGTCAATAATAGATAGAACTAGTCTGAATTTTGTCTGTCCTGAAGCGTCTATTTTGTTCGGTACGATCCACACGGGTGAGTTCCACGGGGATCGCGACGGTCGAATAATACCGTCGTCCAATAGTTTCTGAATTTGGTTCCCTACCCCTTCCTTATATGAAATTGGATAGGGGTAGGATTTTTGGTAAATAGGTATATCATCTGTGGTGCATATATTGCACTCTACTTCGGTAGTACATGTGAGTTTCCTTTGTGGGTCGTGGAAAACTTGTTCGAAAGGGATTAGTGTCTTAATGAGTGATTCCATTTCAGTTTCATTTAGGTGTGTTGTCCTGATATCCTTTTCTATAGTCGCATTATTTACTCTGCGCTTGGCAGGTGTAGGGTAATAGAAGTGTAAAGGTACTCTAAAATCTTTTTGTTTTCCAGACACATGCAAAATTGGATTATTTGTTACAAGTTTTATGTATCTGTTGAAAATTATTTCCGTTCCAATTATACCATCAAAAAATGGGTGGAAATCATGTATAAGAAATTCGAAATTTTCTTGTAATATGGTTGAAAAATATCTGATTTAATTATTTTTGAAATTTCGTCTTTTCCTGTAACATCCTGAACTGTTTCTGTCGTTATATTATGTATTGTTTTGCCTTAATTGTTTGCCCATTTTGAAAATATCAGATTGACGTTCAGCAGATTGAAAAAATTTATATTTCCTTTTGTGGTAGGTACAGTTATGTACGGGAGAGGAGACACTTTAGGGTTAAATTTTCCCAGTTGCTCTGCCACCCCTTTGTTTCTTCTAAAAATTTGATTGCTTTTCTTGGTAATCTTCTTCAGCACATGTTTCCTCTTGGTTTCCGTGCTCTTGGTTGTCTGGTTCGTAATAATTAATATCCTCTAATAGGTGAGCCATTCTCTTTGGTTGTGTCATGTTATGGTGCATGGACGAAGAGCTGGGTCTCGAAAATTTAAGTCGATTACCATAGTCGACAACCTTTGATCGTATGGAATGATCAATTTCCATGGGTTCGATTCTTGGTTTCGGGAAAAAGGTCCGATTTGTGCGAATGCATTATTTGTTGCCGTTCTATGCGGATTATTTAGGTTAAATTCTGGTCTTTGTCTTCCCAAGTAGCAGAGCCGAAGTTGTTGAGAGATTTTGCTGTGTGCCAAAGCGAGAGGCCCTGTCTTCTCTCTCTAGATTTTGGACGGCAATCCGCCGCCCATCCCAAGGACGCAAAAACCGACAGCGGCCTGTGTAATCTGAGCTCCCTACAAAGCTCTCCACAAAGCTCTCGTCTGCAGTCTTGTCGAGAGCTTCGCCACAGGCGCCCGAACCATCCGTCACGCACACATCTAAACGTTCTGGTTTCTTCAGCCGCTCACGCATACCAATGTGTTTGCTCCACCCCCTTTTTCGGATTGCTTATAGAAATGATGAGGCTGTTCACATTTGCTTTATGCACACTTTCGCATGCTGTTTATTGAATAATATCCCTCTCCCTTCCCACATGTGTTTTGGCATACTCCCGCTGTGTAGACGGCAGAACGCTTTCCCCCTTCCAAATTTACCGTTCTTCCTCCTCTCGTTCTTCCTTCCTCCTACCGCGCTCGGGGTACCATCCGTGCTGCGCGTGTTCAGCTGGCTTCAGTTTAGTGATGACGTCATGAACAGGAGCTGCGCGTGTTGAACCGGCTTCTGTTAAGTAATGACGTCCTCACCGGGGGCTGAATGAAGCAATAATGAATGTAAGTAGTATGTGTTACTATGGAGAGTTTAGCGCATAGGATTAGATCAAAACTTACCTTAATATTTTAAAACTGGAAAACGTTTTCTTTCCGTCGCTCACTTCGAAGATTGTTGACGAGGCTAGCAGGTCGTTGTTGGCTAGCAGTCGTTGATAAATAGCGCACACACCTGTAACTTTTTAGACGCCAAGGGTTAGTTGAATGTACCTGCACAAGCACACAGCCAGAAACTTACCTCAACAATTTGCTAGGATAAATCATTCCATTACTGAGCAAGAAGGAACCCGGCACAAAACGTAAATGAACAAAGAACGTCGCACAAGAAACCACACCTTACTTCAGTACATCCTTCCATAGGGACAGTTCTGGACAGACTGAGGATGTCTAACACCCGGATGAGCGCGATAGCAGAAAAATCATGGTGGATCGAGAGAGATGTGTAGATTCGGTTCAACGCAATCCAACGGTAGATGGATGTGTGTGTGACCAACCAAAGACTTCAGACCCCGCTCCTCGCGTTTTTCATCCATAATTTTTCGTCACACGCACACACCTCTACATGGGCGGCGGTTTGCCGTCCAAAATCTAGAGAGAGAAGACAGGGCCTCTCGCTTTGGCACACAGAAAAACCTCTCAACAACTTCGGCTCTGCTACTTGGGATGTAGAGGTGTGTGCGTGTGACGAAAAATTATGGATGAAATACGGGGGAAGCGGGGTTGAAGTCGTTCGTCACACACACATGCATTTACCAGCGGATATCGCTGGACCGAGTCTACCCATCTCTCTCGATCCACCATGATTTTTCTGCTATCGCGCTCATCCGGGTGTTAGGCATCCTCAGTCTGTCCAGAACTTTCCCTGTGGAAGGATGTGTTGGAGTGATGTGCGATTTCTTGTGCGACGTACTTTGCTCATTTACGTTTTGTGCCATGTTCCTTCCCTAAGGACGCAAAAACCGACGGCGGCCTGTGTAATCTGAGCTCCCTACAAAGCTCTCCACAAAGCTCTCCTTTGCAGGCTTGTCGAGAGCTTCGCCACAGGCGCCCGAACCATCCGTCACGCACACATCTAAACGTTCTGGTTTCTTCAGCCGCTCACGCATACCAATGTATTTGCTCCACCCCCTTTTTCGGATTGCTTATATAAATGATGAGGCTGTTCACATTTGCTTTATGCACACATTCGCATGCTGTTTATTGAACAATATCCCTCTCCCTTCCCACATGTGTTTTGGGATACTCCCGCTGTGTAGACGGCAGAACGCTTACCCCCTTCCAAATTTACCGTTCTTCCTCCTCTCGTTCTTCCTTCCTCCTACCGCGCTCGGGGTACCATCCGTGCTGCGCGTGTTCAGCTGGCTTCAGTTTCGTGATGACGTCATGAACAGGAGCTGCGCGTGTTGAACCGGCTTCTGTTAAGTAATGACGTCCTCACCGGGGGCTGAATGAAGCAATAATGAATGTATGTAGTATGTGTTACTATGGAGAGTTTAGCGCATAGGATTAGATCAAAACTTACCTTAATATTTTAAAACTGGAAAACGTTTTCTTTCCGTCGCTCACTTTGAAGATTGTTGACGAGGCTAGCAGGTAGTCGTTGATAAATAGCGCACACACCTGTAACTTTTTAGACGCCAAGGGTTAGTTGAATGTACCTGCACAAGCACACAGCCAGAAACTTACCTCAACAATTTGCTAGGATAAATCATTCCATAACTGAGGAAGAAGGAACACGGCACAAAACGTAAATGAGCAAAGTACGTCGCACAAGAAATCGCACCTCACTTCAGTACATCCTTCCACAGGAAAGTTCTGGACAGACTGAGGATGCCTAACACCCGGATGAGCGCGATAGCAGAAAAATCATGGTGGATCGAGAGAGATGGGTAGACTCGGTCCAGCGATATCCGCTGGTAAATGCATGTGTGTGTGACGAACGAAAAACTTCAGACCCCGCTTCCCCCGTATTTCATCCATAATTTTTCGTCACACGCACACACCTCTGCACGGGCGGCGGTTTGCCGTCCAAAATCTAGAGAGAGAAGACAGAGCCTCTCGCTTTGGCTCACAGAAAAACCTCTCAACAACTTCGGCTCTGCTACTTGGGTTTTTCTCAGTTATGGAATGATTTATCCTAGCACATTGTTGAGGTAAGTTTCTTGCTGTGTGCTTGTGCAGGTACATTCAACTAACCCTTGGCGTCTAAAAAGTTACAGGTGTGTGCGCTATTTATCAACGACTACCTGCTGGCGTCGTCAACAATCTTCAAAGTGAGCGACGGAAAGAAAACGTTTTCCAGTTTTAAAATATTAAGGTAAGTTTTGATCTAATCCTATGCGCTAAACTCTCCATAGTAATACATACTACATACATTCATTATTGCTTCATTAAGCCCCCGGTGAGGACGTCATTACTTAACAGAAGCCGGTTCAAAACACGCAGCTCCTGTTCATGACGTCATCACTAAACTCAAGCCAGCTGAACACGCGCAGCACGGATGGTACCCCGAGCGTAGTAGGAGGAAGGAAGAACGAGAGGAGGAAGAACGGTAAATTTGGAAGGGGGAAAGCGTTCTGCCGTCTACACAGCGGGAGTATGCCAAAACACATGTGGGAAGGGAGAGGGATATTATTCAATAAACAGCATGCGAAAGTGTGCATAAAGCAAATGTGAACAGCCTCATCATTTCTATAAGCAATCCGAAAAAGGGGGTGGAGCAAACACATTGGTATGCGTGAGCGGCTGAAGAAACCAGAACGTTTAGATGTGTGCGTGACGGATGGTTCGGGCGTCTGTGGCGAAGCTCTCGACAAGCCTGCAAACGAGATCTTTGTGGAGAGCTTTGAAGGGAGCTCAGATTACACAGGCCGCCGTCGGTTTTTGCGTCCTTGGGTAGATGTGTGCGTGACGGATGGTTCGGGCGTCTGTGGCGAAGCTCTCGACAAGCCTGCAAACGAGATCTTTGTGGAGAGCTTTGAAGGGAGCTCAGATTACACAGGCCGCCGTCGGTTTTTGCGTCCTTGGGTTGCGGGTAATAATGTTGCATAGGCATGGGTGGACGTTGCGGGATATTTGAGCGGGGTAATGGTACCGGCTTTGGAATTCGTCCCCTGTATAGCGCGTTTCTTACGTCAACGTTTTGAAACTCGATACAGTAATGGTACGATTTTGCCAAATTTTCTGGTTTAAAATTTTTACAAAACATGGAAAGCGGGTCACCTAAACCTCTGATAAACGTGTCTAACGCTATCATGTTATAAAGTTTTACAACCACGTGTTCTTATCTTAACTTATGAGCGTCACTAACTCCGTTATCTTACTGTTGTAAGATTCGATAGTTTCGCCTAGTTGTGGATTTGAGTTGATGATCCAACGTCATCAAATCTGTTAGCACGTTTTTGTGTTGACTGTGTTGGCTGCGTGAAAAATGTAAACAACACAACTGTTGTCACCTAGCGACCGAGATATGTAGATAAACCAAGTTAGAAAAGGTGCCGCTAGGTGGCGTAAAGGTTGTTATCAACTGAAAGAGGCAAACATATACATTGCGAAAGAGATGAAGAGACAAGATCCAGCCTCCGGTCATACACCCCATAAAGGTCGAGCATAAGGGCATAGACAGGAAACGGCGCGAAACTATTGCCAGTAGCAAAAGCGAGTGTGACCGGACAAGTTAAAAATATAGAAGCTGCATCAAACGTTAAATACTATTTTCTTATTTCAAACACCCGGAAAGAAATTGTTACCGAAGTAACAAAATTTCTTTTGTCCGAATAGTAAAGACATAGCACTTCTTCTATCGCTGACCATTCGGTCGGCATGTTATTCGTAACAAGAATGTCGTTAGCTTCTCCCTTGATCTTTCTTCTAATTGTTTTTAAGATTAAATAGAACTCACACGATTCTTTGAAGTGTTTGAAAAGCTCTAAGATGTCTTCAACATCTAAGATGAAATTCGAGAGGTTTTCGGATTTCCATTGAATTCGGGTAAATCGGCTACGATCCTTGGTATATTACCCCTGTCGTGGAAAGATAGCGCTGGATTCACCACAAAATTGGGTGCGTGCGCAAACGTGTGCGCGCCCATTACATTTTTGCTTTTTTTTCCGTAATCATGAATCATCTTAATATTGGTTCTGAATATTTCTATCAAATTTTTCAGAGGGTTTTCTTGGTAAGCCAGTTTTTGTTGTATTAGTGTGTTAGTTTTTTTGAGTGTCTCTAACTAGCCTATCCTATTAGTTCACTTTTGACACTGCACTTCCACTTTTTCGGATATTGGGGCCCTTCACGATTCTAGTCAGTTTTTTGTATGGAGTTTGACAGTTGGAGGCTGAAATCATGTAAACACTCCATACAAAACCACATAAAAAACTAGCCTGCAATTTTCAGTCTAGATTATTCTAGCCTCAAAGCTAAAATTAGATTCGAGTACCTGCTCGAAAACACGGTGTTGTTTACATTCTAGAATCAAAGTGTATGTAGTCGAGGTGGTTTCATACCATGTTTTTATAACCAATTTTGAATATCACTTTTGACTGGATGGGTGAAATCTTTTGTTCAAACAAGCTTTCTTGAGGCTTGAAGAATACTCAAAGCACTCTTAAAATCTTCATTCAGAAGCAGAAGCGATAAAAATCAGCCTTTTAAATTCATACACCTTGGGATAAGCCCACCTGTATATTATACTCACTTAGATAGCTGCTTGAAAACTCCTATACAATGCCCAGTCAGACAGCCTTCTGTTAATTTACCCATTTGAGCAGTTTTGTGTCTGTCATAACAGTAATTTAGGAGCAATTTAGCGGTGCGAATTGTTGTCGTTTGTTGTCAGTGAAAAGATGTAAATTAGAACAAAAAGAGTATTGTTTTAATGATCTTTTAGTGGAAGAAGACATCGGCGGTGTGTTTAAAACTGTAAAATGTAAAAAACAGCCGAGAAATTGCATTTATTAGTGCTATTTGTGCACCACCTTCTCCGGGTGAAGCGGCTGTTCAAGTCGAGTTTGCTTAAAAAAATACATTGTAATCGTTTGTATAAGTTAAAGACAATGATTGAATAAAAGCATTCAACTGTAATATAATACATTTTGTGTTATTTATTAACAATTTGGCCGACAAAAATAAAAATAAAATAGAGGAAGAAATAGGATCTGTCAAAACTGCTCGAATGGGTAAATTAACGACTGCTAATTTACCATTAAATAACTCTTAAATTACCGGTAATTTAGCGGTAAGATAGGGGTAAATTAAGTCCGATTTGTCTGACTGGGTGCAAACAGCTGACAGGCTGAAATTTCAGCCTACGAACTTACAACGGAAAGGGCCCCATTGTTTAGGATATTTTGTTGTTAATATTACTTATTTATATTCACCAAAATATTTCCGATATGAGTAGAAGCCGCATCGTCTGATGCCGTCTCTTCTCGTGGTTAGGCCCTCCTTAGTGGAGCTCGTCGCGCTTCAATGCCTCAAATCGCTGGTTAAACGGCGATGGTTATGGGACCGGACGTTGAATTCCTGTGTTGTAGGGCAGCTGGAGCTCGCTTCTTCTAGCGAATTATACAATTACTTGGGGAGGCTCCCTGTTCGGGCGCCAGTTACAGTTTTCCGATGAAGTGGGTGTTTTTAAAAAAGTCAAAAGATTGGTTTGGCTTTTAGTTGAGAACTAATTTTATTTATTTATACTACTTTATCTGCTTCACATCGGTGTGTCCGTTCTGCTTGTTCAGCACACGCGCATCCGTATTGCGTCGTCAGCGACTGTGACTCCGCGCGTGTCGTCGAAATGTGAGAACGTCGGTTGTGTGTTCAAACACTTCGTTTTTGCTTGATTTATTCAAGCACAAGACAAGAACGGAAAAAAACCATATTATACAACAATTACTAAAGCAAATCGTATCATACCTTCAAATAGGGACGTAACACTGTATTAAGGCAAAGACTCGTCTCTTTCACAATTCTGCTAATCCAAGAACGAGACATCTGAAATAAAATAATAAAAATGATTTATTTTCAGTTTTAACACCGTGCTAATCATACTAACCCGAAATAAAAATTGCAAACTACTGAAGGTATGGCCTGTAGCTATGTAGTGAAGTAGTACAGTCCGAACTCAATGGTTGAACTTCGATTCTCTGCCAACTATTGAATATGTGCTTTTTAGTTGGCACGTTTTTCCATACAAAAATTGTTCTTACTGTCTTAATTTATTTCTGTCAACATACGTCCTTTTGGCCAGCTGTGGCGTGGCAAGTTGGCGTCCACGATACGTACGACGTCCCCTTCCTTTATTGGTCGGACTGGCTGAAACCACTTGGAGCGGCGTAGGTAGTCTGCGACCCATCTCTTCCAGAAGGCGTCAGCGTTACGTTGCGCCGTCATCCACATTGATGATACCGCTGCTGGTGAATCTTCGAAAGGGACGAGGGGCTTCGTACCGTCAGAGCTGCCCAGAAGAAGATAGTTCGGCGTTATGGGCCTATCCATCTCTTCGTTGAGAGGAACATATGTTAACGGCCTTGAGTTAACAATCATCTCCACTTCGGCTAACGTAGATTGCAGCACTTCATCCGATGGGAGCCGTGGAAGGTTGAACTCGTTCAAGACTCGTTTAACGGATCGCACAAGCCGTTCCCAACATCCACCAAAGTGAGGAGCAGCTGGAGGATTAAACGTCCACCTAAAAGATGAACTGGAGAACAGGAGCATTAGTTCATCTACGTTTACCTTCGACATATCCTCCTTCGGCTCCCTTGATGCTCCGACGAAATTTGTTCCACGATCGTTGATGATTTCCCTTGGTGAACCACGTCTCGCCACGAATCGGCGTATCGTCAGGATGCACGAGAACGTGTTAAGCGAATGCGCTACCTCTAGGTGAATGGCACGGGTGGTTAGGCACGTGATAATAACTCCCCATCGCTTTTCCGACCGACGTCCCACTACCACGTACATTGGTCCGAAATAATCCAGGCCCGTATACGTAAAAGCCCGTTGTGCGACCGCTGTACGACATTTCGGTATGCTTCCCATCATCGGTGGATCCGGCGTAGCTTTGGAGTTTTTGCAATGCTGACAAGAATTCCTAACCCTGTTGTACTCCGCCAGCACTCGCGGGATGTAGTATCTTGCGTGAACCTCGTTGATGACCGTGCGGTGATTACAGTGACGATATTTCACATGATATGCGTGCAGGATTAGTCCGGTAACATGATGTCGTCTTGGGAAGATAATAGGCCTCCGTAACGCTTCGTCTGATAGTGAGCATTTATCCAAACGCCCTCGCATCCTAAATAAGCCATGCTCGTACAGTTCTGGTGACAATCTATAAAGGGTGCTATCTTTCTTCTGCGGTCTCCGTAGCCCTTCCTCTAGTTCTGTTCGTTGGTTGAGTGACTTCATTTCGTCTGGGAACGCTTCTAGTTGAACTTACATGATTATGAAACATTCAGATGCAGCAAGATCTTCCTGCGACAACGGCCCCCGTGTAGGCGGTAATCCAGATATCCATTGCCGAGCGTTGTTGATGAATCGTACCATATCACATACCCAATCGATCGTACGAGTCTCGTCCACCTGGAAAAGCTAGCAAACGTTACAATAAGGTTGTGTGACAACGTGATGAAGTACACAACGCCGTAGTTCTTCCGATATGCCTGGCGATACGGGATATTCTGCTGGCCACTCGTCCTCGGATTTCCATGTGAAGCTGGGTCCACGAAATTGCAGAAAACATGCAGTTGTATGTTTGGAGTTGCAGCGGACGTTGTCAGGCGATAGCAGCGTGGAACCATGACGGACTGCATTGTTGGTAAAACGTGTATCCTTTTTCGTCATCTCTCCGTACAACCTGCATCAATCGGTTGATCCCAGCTGTAGCCTGAGCGTCAGATCTCCTACAGTAAAATCTTTATAAACATTAAGAATTTTCAGCGGCCAATGAGGCCAAGTGGATCATATATTAGCAATAATGTACGCAATACTTCGCGTTTCGTTGGGATTCTCGCACCGGACAAGAGGCTTTCATCATGTTCAATGTTGAGGCATAATGTAAAGGCGTCCTTAGAATCTCGAACCCTCCCTGTGCATGGATATACCGAACATCCTTATACCAAATACCGGAAATATTGGCAAGTAATAGTCCCGTATATTCTGCTATCTCGTATTCTTCTAATCGTTGAAAATATCCCTTTCTCTCATAATCTCCCATTTTTCCGTAATGGCTTCTGCTAATGCCGTGTCCTTTCGCATTTTCTTTTTCAGGCACTCATAACGACGAAGAGCAATTTGTTTGTTACAAGGCAACCGAACATTGTCGTATTTCCAAAGAAGCACTGTCCTATCTCCCGGACTCATGTTTAGTCTCTTTTGATAGTATTCGAATTGGCCTCCCAAGAAACATTTCCTATAGCTTTTATTATTATTATTATTATTATTATTATTATTATTTATTTAATCTTCAACGGGCCGTATGGCCTAATTAAGATGTAACAGTTCAATAAAAAAAAAAAAAATACATAGCAAAAATAAGATTTGCATCGCAATTCACTGCGGCCACGGCAAAAGCCGGAGACGTTCCTTGAAGCACTGAGTTGAGATGTCGAAGTCGAAGCAATCCGAGACAGTATTGAAGACAGCCGACATGCGGAACATAGGGTCAGACCGACCAGCACTGGAACGGGGTTGAGCGAGCCGTAGAGTTTCTCTAGACCTAAGTGTTCGGGATGGTGCATAGATATCGACTCGAAGCAACAAAGGCGATTACCATTAAATTACTCTTAAATTACCGGTAATTTAGCGGTAAGATAGGGGTAAATTAAGTCCGATTTGTCTGACTGGGTGCAAACAGCTGACAGGCTGAAATTTCAGCCTACGAACTTACAACGGAAAGGGCCCCATTGTTTAGGATATTTTGTTGTTAATATTACTTATTTATATTCACCAAAATATTTCCGATATGAGTAGAAGCCGCATCGTCTGATGCCGTCTCTTCTCGTGGTTAGTGTTTGGGATGGTGCATAGATATCGACTCGATGCAACAAAGGCGATGAGTCGATAGAGCCATTTAGCAATCCAGCGATGAAATAGCACTGTGCATTGCGTCTTCTAACCGAAAGAGGTTCAAGGCTTAGATGACGGCACCGCGCAGCATACGGAGGAAGATTATTGCGATCCTGCCAGGGAAGTAGGCGTAGGGCATATACATTCCTGCAAGACTGCATCGAAATTTTCTGTTCGTGGTGCAAGCGTAATGGACTGACTATCTGCATCGAGAAATGCTACTGTGTGTCTTTTAGTCGATGCAGGAGCCCAGTGACTGGGACCTACTTCATGGACGGCACTGCAGTTAATCGACAGAATCATGCCAAAGACCTGGGCGTTCTGCTTGACTCTAATTTGAACTTTAAACAGCATATCGATGACGTTGTAGCCAGAGGAAATCAATTACTTGGCGTGGTTATCCGGACAACTAATGAATTCCGCAACCCCATGTGCATCAAAGCTGTGTACAACTGTATCGTTCGTTCGGTTCTGGAATATTCGTGCGTAGTCTGGAGCCCAACTACCGCTTCTTCAATTGCTCGACTTGAGGCGATTCAACGTAAGCTCACGAGATATGCCCTACGCCTACTTCCCTGGCAGGATCGCAATAATCTTCCTCCGTATGCTGCGCGGTGCCGTCATCTAAGCCTTGAACCTCTTTCGGTTAGAAGACGCAATGCACAGTATTCTTTCATCGCTGGATTGCTAAATGGCTCTATCGACTCATCGCCATTGTTGCATCGAGTCGATATCTATGCACCATCCCGAACACTTAGGTCTAGAGAAACTCTACGGCTCGCTCAACCCCGTTCCAGTGCTGGTCGGTCTGACCCTATGTTCCGCATGTCGGCTGTCTTCAACACTGTCTCGGATTGCTTCGACTTCGACATCTCAACTCAGTGCTTCAAGGAACGTCTCCGGCTTTTGCCGTGGCCGCAGTGAATTGCGATGCAAATCTTGTTTTTGCTATGTATTTTTTTTTTTATTGAACTGTTACATCTTAATTAGGCCATACGGCCCGTTGAAGATTAATAAATAATAATAATAATAATATCTCGTGAGCTTACGTTGAATCGCCTCAAGTCGAGCAATTGAAGAAGCGGTAGTTGGGCTCCAGACTACGCACGAATATTCCAGAACCGAACGAACGATACAGTTGTACACAGCTTTGATGCACATGGGGTTGCGGAATTCATTAGTTGTCCGGATAACCACGCCAAGTAATTGATTTCCTCTGGCTACAACGTCATCGATATGCTGTTTAAAGTTCAAACTAGAGTCAAGCAGAACGCCCAGGTCTTTGGCATGATTCTGTCGATTAACTGCAGTGCCGTCCATGAAGTAGGTCCCAGTCACTGGGCTCCTGCATTCGACTAAAAGACACACAGAAGCATTTCTCGATGCAGATAGTCAGTCCATTGCGCTTGCACCACGAACAGAAGATTTCAATGCAGTTTTGCAGGAATATACAATCACCTGTGTTATGTATAGGCGCGGAAATGTTTGCATCGTCGGCAAACAGACTGACACTGTCGGGAGGTAAAGCAAGTGTTACATCGTTGATGAGAAATATGAAGAGAAGCGGGCCAATATTGCTTCCTTGTGGCACACCCGAGCTGCTGACTATTTCTTTGGACATCCGCTTTTCAATTTTCACGATGTATGTGCGATTAATTAGGTACGACTTAAGCCACTGTACGAGCGGGCTGGGAACTCCTAGCTTATCGAGTTTAGCGAGAAGAATTGCGTGCGGAAGAGAGTCGAATGCTGCTTTTAGATCTGTATAAATTGCTTAACATGAACCACCATCTGAATAACTTAAACATGTCTAAAGAATGCTTTACTATGAGTGTACTAAGCCTTATAGTTTTAACATGTATTTTGAAAATGCTTAACAGTCTTTAAAGTTGTTAAACATTTAAAACGTTCTGAAAGCGATTATAAGACTGTCTGTTAAAACTATAATAGGATCCACATAATTTTAACATGTCTTTTAAAAATGCTTAACAGCCTTTAAAGTTGTTAAACCTTTCAAACGTTCTGAAGGCGATTATAAGTCTTATAAGACTTATAAGATGCCTGGCCTTAACCATCCAGTAAACGTATTTTTAAGCATGTTTTAAGACTCGTTATTTGAGACTGGGACACCAAGATCAACTAATATTTTTAAATGCGTATTAAGTCTTGAATGAAGGGAACTTGGAACAAACTATACAGGCTGCATTTGAGATACTGTAATGGGTTAGGCGATAGCTACGGTCGCCATATGATGAGCGTACAGCTGTACATCAAGTATCTTCGCGGTAGGTGAGTTTTTACTGACATGAGCCGAGGTAGAATAACACTTTTGTTCGAAGCGGACTTTTCAACACTTGATCGTCCAGGCGATCATAGAAACCTTTAGGAGGTTTCCCTTACTGGAAACGTTGGAGTTTAGAAGCCTTACCTGGGGTAAGGGGGTAGTAGGGTAGTATGGTATGGTAGTAGGGTGGGGTAGTAGGGGACATAACTAAACTCTTGAAATAAGTTGGAAGGCAAAGTATTAGGAAGTGTAACGTCCTATCTTGGCAGTCCGAACGAATCTGACCTGCCACGGTCGGAATTGGTTTTATTTATACTCAATGGGTTTCGAAATATTGGTTTTGGAATGTGTTTTTGTCCTAATTAAAGGTTATTGATATGAGGTACAATTAATACATTTTATTGGAGTGAGGTGTCTGTCAATTTGTACCTATGCTGCGCTTTTAGTGTTTTTACGAAGGTTCTGGAAAGTTTCAACTGTTCTAGCCAAAGAACGAGTGCGTTGGTCGATCTTTGCCTACACTGCGCTTTTTAGCAATAAGTTGCTATGCGTCTCTGTTTGTCCACTTTGCCGCAGTAACGCTTGAATTGCTTATGTTGTGCGTTTCGGTTGTTTTCGATAAATGTGTCTCAATTGTTTTTTCTATGAACGGTATGGTCTGGGTGTGTTGCTATGGTGTGGATTGATTTGCTGATGTGTTATAATGAATGTGTTGCAATGGTGTGATTTGGCTTTCCGAAGTGTGTTACAATGTGTCTATAGCTGATAGTGTGTATTATAATAAGTTCTGTATAGCAGATATGCTACACCTCCCCCCTTTAATAGAATAACGTAATGAAAAACAATGATTAAAGTTATTCTCCTGTGTACTTAATTAGTCTGTTTTTGTGTAATGTAGAGGTTTTCTTTTTTGTATTGTTTTGTATTACGCAATTAGGCCCTTGGTCACTTACTACTGTGAAAGGTCCAATGTCGACTGGATCTAATTTTTTCTGTTTTCGTTTTCCAAATAAACCTGATGTTTCGTCGCGAATAATTTTCGGATAAAGTTTCCTTTTTCTTTCTTTGGTTTTTGCTGCTGATAATTACCGAAGCCGTTGTAAGAAATTGCTGCCCGCTGCGTAAATTCAAGCAGTTTCCAGCGCATAAAATGCACCAAAATCTGCCCCGCTGCGCAAAGCGACGGAAGGCGTTATGGCGTTCTGAGAATTTTATCATGCCTTCCTTTTCTCTCCAACGGCAAATTTGTCGAGCACCTCG
Source organism: Anopheles arabiensis (assembly GCF_016920715.1). Taxonomy (NCBI): domain Eukaryota; kingdom Metazoa; phylum Arthropoda; class Insecta; order Diptera; family Culicidae; genus Anopheles; species Anopheles arabiensis. The sequence goes on along the minus strand of NC_053518.1, from coordinate 50,589,191 downwards.
TCGAGGTGCCCGCCCCTGGCTCCGCCTCAATCGCTGTCAGCCGTCGTCCGTGCTTTTTTCCCTCCATAGCGCCATCTCTTTCTCGCGTGTGGACAACGCTCATGAGTTGCTGTGGCGCTTAAAAAACCGTTTACACACATTGCGGCGATGAAGTTGCATTTTCACAAATCAAACCAAAAAAGCGCAATGAGTTTAATCGATGCAATGTAAAAATGATTACGGAATCGCTAGCGCACGATGGAGGGTTTGCTGTGCAACGCGCAGAACCATAATTCGCTCTAACACGTTTCTAACACTAAGCTTTTGCTTTCGTCTGTTGTGGATTACATAGATATGCTAAGCATCCTGCGCATGTGTGTATGCAAAACTGTCGCCAAATGTAATTTCTTCCGGAATGTTATGATCCATCGGTCAAAGAAAGGAAGGTGTTGATGAAAGGCGGAAAGACGAATTGAGGCCCCTGAGGAGGGGGTACTGACACACAGCTGTTGGAAGATTGAACAGTATACTTAAATTGCCAGCGGATGGGGGGAGGGGGGTTGCCATGGGACTCCTACGATCATCGGTCACAGGCCCTAAAATTGTAGTCGCCATGGGGGGAGGAGAGGTGCAAATGGTTCTCCAGCCACGGAGCCCTAAAGACCATCTTTCCGGGGGCCCTTGTCGAATAATCTTTCCACTTTTAGACATACGGCATACTACAGGCTAGAGATCTTCGGCGACCGCCTAGTCCGCCTATCGTTAGGTCCGCCGCTGGTTCATGGCCCAGTTTTTTTTTATCGTGGAGGTGCATCCTTCCCTCTGCCTGCAGCGTATGCATCGAGCAGGGGACAGTGTGGCAGAATGCAAGTTACCCACTGGATAGGAGCGGTCGCGCGGCAACGCCATCATTCCGCACATCTGCATGCCCGTCGTGGGTTCTAACCGCGTATGAACCGTCCGCCGTAGCAAGGGGTGACTATCCGGCTACGCGGTACTCAAGACCTGAAAAGGCCGGCATGATCGCGTAGGCCATTACACCAATAATAATAATAAGAAGAAGAGGAATAACATAGCATAACAGCCCACACTCGGGGATGGTTTTTGTTTTGACTTTGGTGCTGCCGGGTCTACCGCTGTGGCGCGGCAAATGCACGGAATGCAGTCGACCAAAACATGAACCTACCGATCCGAACCCATTCCAAGGCATTGCCGGTCAATCCGCGTCATGATAACTACTCCAAACCAACAAGCCACCAGATTCTGGGCGGACAGGTGCAGCACCATACGCGCACCGTAATAAACAAATCCAGAATCCTCTTTTGTATGGATTCAATTCAAAATGTTGTTTCCACTTGCGCCCGCTAGCTGAATTGGAAAGAAATGTGCTACATATCACATGCACGTTTGCTTCGATCGTGTGTCTTTTGATACTCCCAACAGCAGAGACGATCGCAAAGATGGTGGTTCCAATAAAATGGTTGTGTTGTCTCCCAGGTAGCGAGATCGAAAATGCATGGACTTTGTAGCCGCAGCGGATGAAAATGTACGCATCAGAATGAAATAGTTTTGGTGTTTCCAAACGCACGCACACACACACACACAAACACACAAACAAGCGCGCGCAAACTCACACACAAACACGCACACGCACACGCAAACTCACACACACACACACACACACACACACACACACACACACACACACACACACACACACACACACACACACACACACACACACACACACACACACACACACACACACACACACACACACACACACACACACACACACACACACACACACACACATACATACACACACACACACACACACACACGCACGTACGCGCGCACGCGAGCATGAAAGCGCGCACGCCAGCACGCACCCACGAAAGCGCGCTCGAAAGCACGCACCCCCGAAGTCGCGCAAGCACGCATTACCCCCCCCCCCACTACACCCCCCGCCCCCACCACGCATGATCGATTACGGCTACCTTATCGGTAGAACGGTTGGTTCAGCTTTCTTGTAGCATCCTCAACCTTAGCGCCGGGCGGGGTGGGGGATCGCGACATGATAGAGTGAACGGCCACTTTCCCCGCGCTGTGTGTGTGTGTGTGTGACGAGACCCAAAAACTCGAGACAGATTTCGGCACATAAAAAAAAAAATTATAGCCACTATACATTGTGCTACATGATGCTTAGAAGGTCGTTGAAGCATCCAACATGTTCAAATTAAAAAATATTAGATTAGTGTTAGACGTTCTCCTACGCTTGTTTTAAATAGGCTACTTCACCCTCAATTGGCAGGGGCATCGAATGGTCTCATCAGCAGCGGCACGAAATAAAATAAACCATCACTACACCGATAACACTTTGAATCCCAATCCAGCTTCTCCCACAGCGTCTCAAGGTCACACACAAATTAATAAATGCTAACACCCACCAATAACAATACACAACCGCAATGCACATATGAGTATCAACGCATACACCGCAACAGCCAATCCGCTGGCGGCGGAGGGCACGGGCTGAAGCGCAAGTAAGGCAGGGCAGGGTGAGGGAGGGAGAAGAAGCGGACGAGAAAATGGGCGCCAATATTTTTAAATTTTTTTGACCGTTTTTTTTTTGCTCCGTCGCCATAAATAGCTCGTCCATTTCGCCAACAGATGGCGCTAAACTTGCTCGACCCAGCGCAGGAATCGCTGAAGTCCAGCGCGGGAGAGCAGCCAAAATCTGCGCTGGCCAGCGCAGATTTTGGTGCATTTTCTGCGCTGGAAACTGCTCGATTTTGCGCAGCGGGAGCGCAGGAATCGCTGAAGTCCAGCGCGGGAGAGCAGCCAAAATCTGCGCTGGCCAGCGCAGATTTTGGTGCATTTTCTGCGCTGGAAACTGCTCGATTTTGCGCAGCGGGCTATTACAATGAGTGGTACTGTATCTTTATTGAAGATTTGCTGTCTTTTATTCTTCGCTTTTATCAAATTTTCTCTAGCAATATCGTTTGATTTTTGGAGTTTATATTTCATTTCAAAATAATATTGGTCAATATTATAAACTGGTTCTATTTTTGTTTTAAATATATCTTGTGGTAAATTCGCTTTTCTTCCAAATACCAATTCGTATGGTGTGTAGTTTGTGTCTGTGTGTTCTGTTGTATTGTAAACAAATTCGTAAAATTTTGTCCAATCGTCCCAGTCGTCATGATGTTCGTTTGTATAACTTCTTAGGTATTCGTTTAGACATCTATGATTTCTTTCTAATGATCCTATTGTCTGTGGGTGGTAAGCTGTGCTAAAAGTCTGTTTGATCTTTAAGATTTCTGAGATTTTGTGTAATATTTCATTGTTATATTCTAGTCCTTGATCTGATTTTAATTCGATAAATGTTCCAAATGTAAGAATAAAGTTTTCTACCAATGCTCTTGCTATAGTATTTGCTTCTTTGTTATGGATAGGTATTACTACGATGTATTTTGTTAAGTCACATTGTATGGTTATTGCATACCTGTTGTTTTTGTTAGTTTTTGTTAGTGGTCCTACTGTGTCGATTGAAATTATGTTAAAAGGTTTTGTCGGTGTTGTAGTTACAACTGTGTCTTCCTTAGTATGTCTAGTTGTCTTATTAACTATGCATGCCTTACAATTTCGTACGTATTTCTTGATATCATCTTTCATATTTTTCCATTTATATTTTTCCCTTATTTTCTGGTACAGTCTGTACTGGCCTATATGTCCTCCCGAAGGGGTCATATGATAATCTGCAATTATTCTCAGCCTATCTTTCTCTGTTGTTATCCATCTAGTTGGAGTAAACAGGATTATTTCAAACTTGGTAATGGCTCTGTTGGCGATTTCCTTAATAGTTTGTTGGGAATATTCTTTAAATAAATGGTCTTCTTCTGACCACGCTAGCTTATTTCTTCCATATTGCTTCGTGATTTTGCACATTTCTAGAAGAGCAAACTCTAATGCTTGACTTCCATTTACATCTTTTCTCAAAAGAAATTTTCCTAGTGCTTTACTATATGAATGGTTGTATATAATGAATTCAACGTTGTTCTTATTTCTCTGCGTACCTATTTTCAATACCTTTCTCACTTCTGAAGGTCTATCTGTTTTCCACATCGCGGGGTGATCAGTCCCTGTTGTTGCGATTGGTTTACCTTTGTTTATATCAATTTGTGCGTTATTTTTCTTAACCATGGCTCTCGTATTAACCATTAAAATCGTTTTGGATTTTGGTGTTGATGCTTTCAGGTCATCCGAGTTAAGGATTATTCTTGATAGTGCGTCTGCCGCAACATTAGGTTTACCTGCTAAATATTCTATTTCAAAGTCAAATTCTTCTAAATCTAGTCTCATTCTAGTCAGTTTAGAAGTAGGATTTTTCATACCAAATAAGTATGCTAATGGTCTATGATCTGTTCTAACTATAAATTTTTGACCATATATATAAGGTTTAAAATAATTAATTGCCCAATGTATAGCTGTAAGCTCTTTCTCGATAATTGGCTTATTCTTCTCTCCTGGTGTAAAACTTTTACTCGCAAACGCGACTGGTAAATCGTTTCCATCTGTTATTTGTGATAACACTGCACCACATGCCATATCCGATGCGTCTGTCGTAATTATAAATTGCTTTTTAAAATCTGGATATTGTAAAATTGTGGGTGAGAGTAAGCTTTGTTTCAAGGTATCGAAAGCTGCTTGACATTCTGATGTCCATGCAAACTTAACGTCTTTTTTAATCAAATTATTAATAGGTTTAGCTATCTTTGCAAAATTTTGTACAAATTTACGATAATAGTTACAAAATGCGACAAAACGTCTTGCTTCATCAGCATTAGTAGGAATCGAGAAGTTTTTAATCGTATCAAACTTCGCATCGTCCGGATAAATTCCTTTATCTGTTATTTTATGACCTAAGTACGTTACTTCTGTTTTGGAAGAAACAACATTTCTCTGCATTTAGTTTAAGGTTATACTTTCTTAGTCTATCAAAAACTTTACCTAAATTACTGATATGATGCCGTGCACTGCATCCAGTAACTATAATATCATCTATATATACAAATGCTAGCTCTGGTGTTAAACCAGCCATAACGATAGCCATCATTCTTGGAAAGCTGTTTGGGCTAATGTTGAGTCCAAATGGCATTCGTGTAAACTGATAGTGGCCTGTAGGTGTGGAAAAAGCTGTATATTTTCTAGAATTTTTATCAAGCTCGATTTGATGAAACCCTGACATCAAATCCAATGTGCTGAAATATTTGGCTCTTCCTAACTGATCAAGTATCGTGTCTATGCGGGGTAGAGGGAATTTGTCTGGTAAAATTTTCTTGTTTAACTGCCGAAAATCCACTACTAAACGCCATTTCTTCTTGTTTTCAACTGTTTTCTTCGGTACTAATAGTTTCGGTGAATTGTATGACGAAACAGAATGTTCAATAATATTATTTTTTAACATCTTTTCTACCTGGGATTGCATTTCCTCAGTTTGTGAATGTATTTGCTTGTAATTTGGCATATAAGAAGGAATGTTATCTTTCAATGAAATTTCCTGGGTATAAAAATTGTTAGTAGAGACCGGTTCATCTTCTAAACAAAATATATCCGAGAATTTTGTGATAAGATTTTCTAACTCTTCTCTTGCTATTTGTGGAATATTTTCTATATGGATTTTATGAATTTTCTGAATTCGTTCCTTAGATGTGTCAAGTTTCTTCTGTAATTGCTCATACTCTCTTAATGGTTCAACTTCTGGTGTATAAGATTTTATCTCAAAAGAAACATCTTTATCTGTGGTATTAATGAATTTGATATACTGATTACGTGTTGAGACTATTGTGTTTCCGCAAAATACTCCTGATTGGATTTCCTGTGATAAGATGATTGAATCTTCTGTCAAATTTGGTATAGTTATTTCTCGTACTACTTCACTTCGTTTTGGTAAAATATAATTTCCATTTACATTGTCTTCTATTGGATGTGAAATCAATCCGTTATCAGATGAGAAGTATATCATCCAATTAACATAATCAACAATACATCTGTGCTTTATAAAGTCTTTTCCTAACAGTCCGTCAGAAAAAATGGATTCTACGTCTTCTATTATATGAAATTCGTGTACAATGGAATAATCGCCAAAGTGAATTGTTGCCATAGCAGTTCCTAAAGTCTCTGATTCATGGTCACTAGAGCTTATCAAAGTTAATTTTTTTGATGTATTGATCTTGCAACCTGGTTTTAATTTACTAGCTTTAAGTACGGATACGGTTGCTCCTGTATCTATGATGAGTGTGCTATAGATTTCCTTTGCAATTTCTATTTTAACTTTAACAAAATTATCTACATCAGTGTTTATGGTTAGTATAGGGTATTTTCTGATGCTTGAGAGTGGGCTACAAAATTATTCTGTTCTTCTGCTGTTACTGTATTATGAATAGGCGCTCGAGTATTTTGCCCATTGCTATTATTCCTCTGACTGGATTGTACGTACTGATTTCTGTTGAAATTATTTTGTCGATTTGACTGCTGATTTCTGTTGTTGTTAGTATTGTTATTGTTGTCATATCTGAAATTATTATTATTTCGGTTGTTGTTCTGTCCATATCTTATGGGTGGGAACCTGGGTGGGTTTTGTGTTTGAAACCTATTATTATTTGGGAATTTTTTTAAATTGTTCCTTCCCTGGTAGTTGTTTCCATACCCTCTATTGTTCCTGGTAGCGTTTGAATATAGGATCTTTGTCTGATCATTCCTTCCCTTTTTCGTTTTGTCTTCTAGCTCCAACTTTACTGCTTGCTCTATTGCTTCATGCAAGGATTCAAATTTACTCGATCTCATTATAATTTTGGTCTCGCCATCTTTAAGTCCATAACTCAATGCACTGATTCCTGATTTAGTTGCCTTTTTTCTGGCTACTTCTGGCGCTATCTCTTCTGCAATATATGCTTCTTCTAGTTGTTGTGTTAATTTTTCAATAACGCTGCCAAAGTCTTCTATCGTTCCAGTCTGTTTAGTATTGTCCATTTTTGATACTACGATCTCTGGTGTTACCTTTATGCTGCACCTGTCTTGTAATTTGCTAACTATTTCTTCAATTGAGGTTGGGGTTTCCCCTACGACAATTCGCGCTTTTCCTGTAAGACGTCCTAATACCAGTTCTATTACTGTTTCTTTATTTTCTGGCTTTACTATTTTCCTTAATACATTTAAGTTTGATACCACACCTTTCAAATCCTTCTCATTACCATCATACTTCGATATGAGAGAAGTGGTGATTTTAATTAATTCCATAATGTCCGCCATTTTGTCAGGTTTCGTTTCTATTGTTATGTCAAATTGGTTCTCTGATAATGTCGTATTTAATGAATCTGGATGTCTTTCGAAATGTATTTTTATGCACTTATTTATTTCGTAGTATATGTATCTACTCTTTTAATTAGCTTCGTTAATATTTCATCTTTAATATACGATTCGTGCTTTCGTAAGAGTTCTTGTATCTCGTCGTATATTTCCTTAGTATTATCCCTTAATGTTGTTAACGCGCAAAGCCTATAACATTTGTTCAGCTGTTTCACCTGTTCATAAATTCTATCTAATATTTCTATTTTTTCGAATAGCTTTTGCATATTTATGCAGACTCATCAGTAAAATTGCATATTTACGGTACCTTGTTTAAATACATAGCATGTATTTGTTGTTGTTGCTGCTGATGGTACTACGCTCGTTACCGGTGCTTGGTGTTTAATCGGTGCTTGATGTGAAGTTCTAAGGTGTCATCATTCGTCGCTCGATGTCTTGTCGAGGTTGGGCCATTTGTCCATTCTCGCCTGCCAATCCAGATTGGGCAGTGAGCTCGCCTTGTCTTTTTCGTCTTCCACGTTGGGAACGGCTGTTCCTTTCAATCTCGCTGGCCAAAACTTGTTTTGCACTGCTTTTATTATTCCATATCACTTGCTCCACGAATCGTATAGATTACCAAAATGAGTTATATTATATAGGCAGTTGCATGTTATTGATTGCATCACGTTTTGCTACAGTTTTCAATATTTTACTTTGTATTACTGATTATTGAAATTACTTTGTAGCATATCTGCTAAACAGAACTTATTCTAATATACACTATCAGCTATAGACACATTGTAACACACTTCGGAAAGCCAAATCACACTATTGCAACACATTCATTATAACACATTCAGTAAATCAGATCATACCATAGCACCGCAACCGGAAGAGTTCAGGCCGTCCATTCAAACAAATAACAGATGTGACACACTTATCAAAAACAACCGAAACGCACAACATAAGCAGGAACAGCATGTAACCCAAAGCAGGAACAGTATATGCATTAAACCCAAAACAGGAACTTAGTGACAAGAACCATCGTTCTTGCCAACAAAAGACAAACGTAACTAGCTGAGTGAAAACAATAACTTTCCAACATACAACCCGGAACTAAATGTGAGAAACCCTTAACTTCATTTGAGTATAAATAAAACCAATTCCAACCGTGGCAAGTCAGATTCGTTCGGACTGTCAGGATAGGACTATGCCCATCCAACATCGATCGACTTCTCATTTAAAGAGTTTAGTTATGTCCCCCTACCCAAGGTAAGGCCTCTAAACTCCAACGTTTCCAGTAAGGGAAACCTCCTAAAGGTTTCTATGATCGCCTGGACGATCAAGTGTCGAAAAGTCCGCTCGAACGAAGTTTTATTCCACCTCGGCTCATGTCAGCGAAACACTGACTTACCGCGACGATACCCGAAGTACAGTTGTACGATCATCGCATTACATGGCGACCGTAACATTATCCAAACCCATTACATGGCGACCGTAGCTATCGTCCGAACTCATTACATGGCGACCGTGACCTTAATCTGCAATCGACAGGCAGAAGTGTAAGCAAATTATTTGAAGTAAAATGTGATACGTACAACGGTAACGTAAAGCTTAAGTGTCGTGTGACGAACCAAAAGTATTGTGACCATAACCGGCATTCGGCGGAAAGTGAAAAAAAGTGTCAAATGTGCAATTTTTTTACGGAACATTCATCAACGCAGCTGGCGCAAGTAACCCATATGTAAACAAAAGCAATAACGATGAAAGAACAGCTACAAGCAAGTTTCGTACAGTGCAGAATGAAAAGAAAAAACATTTAGTGCCATGTAAGTGCAAATTGAATGTTTAATTGATGAACAAACATTAACCGTACACAGTGTTGTGAGAACCTACCCAAATGTGTAAAAACGTATTAACGCTCATGCGATCGGTTTACCTAGTAGAGTAACCTTGAAATGGGAAACTATAGAAAAAAAGCTAACTTTTAACAACAACCCAAGTTCAGCACAGTACAATATAGCAATCTATACGATTCTTGGAGCAAGTGATATGGAATGATAAAGTGCAGTGCAAAACAAGCTATGGTCAGCGTAATTGAATGGAACAACCGTTCCCAACGTGGAAGACCAAAAGACAAGGCGAGCCCACTGCCCAATATGGATTGGCACGCAAGAATGGACAAGTGTCCCAACTCCGACAGAACATCGAGCGACGACTGATGACATCGCAGAACTTCACATCCAACACCGAGTATGTACCTAGCACCGATTAAACACCAAGCACAGGTAACAAGCGTAGCATCAGCAACAGCAACAAAAACAAATACATGCTATGTATTTAAAGAAGGTACCGTAAATTACTGATGAGGCTGTATAAATTGGCAAGAGTAGCATAAAAAACAGGTTAGGAATGTATCCCCCTTGCATATTAGATGCAGATAATTATCCACAAAAATGACAAAAGCAAATTTGAACAAAAATGCGAAGGCAAGCCAAACATTAGAGTTTGCGCTGCATCAGACATGCCCAAACGCAAAGAAACGCAAAAGAATCAAGTTATTACTATCAATGATAGCATATTAAAATATTATACCCAGCAAATAATTAAAGAAGTAAGAAACAATTATATTTTCGATACTGATTTTTTTGAGCATCAAGTTTAAAAAAAAGATAAATACAAACAGTACAGAACATTTTCTATAACCTATATGTCCAGCACAAATCAAACAAAATAACATTTTTGTATTAAACTATATAATCTCTAACAATTTAACGGAATTGAAGTACATCAAAACGCGAATAATGGCACAGTTCAATTTGGAAGACGCTTTGGCTCTTATACCCATGTATAATGGCTCAAACGAGCAACTTAACTCATTTATAAGATCGATACAATTTGCCAAAAAAATTTTCCAGCAGATCAGGAATCAATGCTAGTTGAATTTATTTATACCAGATTAACAGGAATAAATGTAATAATTCCTGGATTGTATTGAAAGATTAAAGTATACATAAAATGCCTAACATGTCCATGTCGCCCAGCTATCCCAACTACAAGTGATACACGTTCCAGCCAAAACCAAAACAAACCGTGCCGCATCTGACGTGTGTTTTCGAAGACGACAATTGTGAAATTGAAATGGACAGTGTACCAAAAACGGCTTGACTTGTTTGTAAGTGGTAGACAATCGTGTTTTTCAAATCGAAGATTGCTAGTAGACTGTGGACAGTTGTTAATTGGAATGGAAAACCCTGTATTTTACACACGGACCAAACGATACGTCCTTTGCCTTAGCCGGTCGGGAGAGAAGAGAACGATCTCTCTATCCCGAAGCGCGTCGATCGTGCGTTCACGCATAGGGTCGCCTAACATCGGGCGCATGACGAACTCTGTCAAGGCTTGTACAGGGTGGCTCCCAACATCCCTCCTCTTCAATTTCTCTGGTACGACCGCATCCACTGTGGCGATCTTCGAACACGCGTAGAACGACGTAGGGGCTGCACCGGTGAAGGCGATGATGCACTGTCAGCTGTAGCGAAATCTGGAGAACTTAGAACATCCGTATTATTTGACGATAACAAAAGGGACGGAGACGATTCAGACATGAAAGGTAACAGTGACGGGGATGACGATGAAGACGACGGAGACGACGTCTGAAGACGAATACGCACAGATGACAAAGACGCTTGACATTAAATTGAACGTATGACGATGTACGATCGGCTACATAAAATCTCACCAGGACCAGGAATTATTGGTACTTTCTGGGTGGCATCTTGCTCCATGTACTCAGCTTGCTACGATTTCGTCCGTATAATATGCTGCTCGACAAACCATCGACATATGGCGCAGTCTTAATAACATTAGTGTGCAAAAATCGGCGAAAATTGCACTGGTAAACTGCCTACCATTGGAACTTGAATGACACCATCATGCACCGTGCATGACTTTAAAATGATAGCTTTCATTCAACCATTTCTACGCTGCACGCAAATCATTCAGGGAGTAGAAGTCAATCATTATCTATAAACACAACCACAAATATGCGACTCTAATGTTCAAATGCCAAAACTTTCGCTGCAATACATCATTATCTCAATACGCAGATATCCTGATCTGGAACTTCCAGTTGGTACGCCTGTGCTGTACCACTCGAACAAAGATCAATGGGATGTCTCGCCCAGCATACCGAATATCGCTTCAAACAATGCCATCATTTTGCAGCCTCGATGAAGCGTCTGCCGAAACAATTATGTCGAGCCGTGGGTTATAATGCGACTGCTTGCAAACATCGACATACGCTACTGGTCGCTTGGGTCTGTAACATCTGGTGTCACCTCCATCTAATTCAAGCATGCAACTTCCACACAAAACCGCTCGCAGGTTGCCATTATGGGTTGCCATGTCCTTGCCTCCCTATGTCGTCCATATACGACACCATCCAAGCCAGCTAACATTGTGTCGATTAACTGCTGGAACGCTCCCGGCGCTGCCTTGACTCCGGGTGGTAAACGTTGGTGGTTGACCGTTAAAAGTCCGCGATGATTTTCATCTACCTCTACCGTATTCAATCGCTTGCTTCTGAATAATCTCCGCAGATCCTGATTTATTCGCCTTGCGTACCACTACAATAGGTGCTGCCCAATCCGAATATTCCACTTGATGCCATCATTTTCCAGCCTCAGGAGCTCATCGTCACTGCTTCCATCGCATACGCTACTGGTCGCTTGGGTCTGAACACTGGTGTCACTCCTTCTTTCAGCACTTACAATCATCGCTCTTCCAGCAACATCGTAGCTTGCTTCACGCTTGCATATTGTGCCAAAGGAACACAAAGACCGCTCCCAGCAACATTAGGTCAGCTTCTGTCACCCGTATTGTACAACACTTGCACTGCTGGCCAATTGTTATATCACTTTGGAACTCGCCCAAAATGTGTAAAGGATCTCCAGACGCCGTCCTCGCTTTCACGCTTGCAGGAATTAATGCAGGGCTACCGATTGCGTGCCACTGCTTGCTCGAAATTATGCTTATATCGGCTCCGGTATCTACCATCATCGGGATCTGGGTGTTATTCAAAAATAAATTTACACGGCCACGGCTAGCACTATTCACCCTATTCACGATCACCGATTTCACGCATCGCTTCTTTCTATTGGCCCATCTCAAAGCTGACTCGCAGTACCCTTCCTTGTGTCCGTATCTATGGCAATTATTGCACTTATAGGACTTGTGGAAACACTTTCGCGCATGGTGCCCTTCGCCACACAGCCAGCATTTTATTGCATTTAGCTTATTCGGCTGTTTCCACGCTTGGTGCTCCTTCTTAGGGTATTTTTCACGGGATCCACGAACGATGCTCACACTCTTCTCTCCCTCGCCTATCATTGCCGTATCACGCTTCAAGTTCACCATCCGTTTACACTCTTCTGCCATATCCGTTACCGTTTTATCGCTTTTCTCCTCTAGTCGATTTAGGAGCCTTATGCGAATCTCGGAATAACTGTCGTCTTTCAGACCACATACAAAAATTAGACATTTTAGTTCCTCTTCGCATAACTTTCCCAGCTCGGATTCTATAACAGCCTTGTTCACGCGGCACGAGTAAGTCATGTAGTCTTCTTCCTGCAATTTACACATCTGCAAGCATCGGTACCGTTTGGCGATGACGGATTCAGGAGAACCGAATAATTTTCTCAGCTTGCCAGTCGTCGATCTAAAATCGAAATCATTTAGTTTAGCTGGAAGAATGTGACTTACATATCGCTCGTGTTCCGCTGCGCCCAGCTTCCGCAACAAAAGACGCACTCGCGCGGCATCGTCCAGACGTTCCGCATCCCTTTCTAAGAGATCTTCGTATCGCGCAAACCAAGCACTGAGTGTAACAGCATCCTCCGGATCATAGTGGAACTCTTGTATGTGTTTTGCTAGGGCATCAATAATGTGTTCATTTCCCACAGGTTGTCGCGATCCAATTGAAGCTAGCACTTTAGTAATTAGCTGCTCCTGCTGTTGCAAAAGGACTGTTGTTGCTGATGAAGAATTTCCTGCTGCTGCTTAAATTTGGTAACGGTAAATTGGTGACGGTTCGCTGGCTTGGGTCATGGCTGCTCCGCGATGGCGATGGTTCACCATTTCGTTCCATCAGGTCAAAGACACGGATCCTCCGTTTACACAGAAAACGGGTAAAATAGAAATCAAAATCGATCAAAGCGTCGATCGTGCTTTCACGCATACGGTCGCCTAACATCGGGCGCATGACGAACTCTGTCAAGGCTTGTACAGGGTGACTCCCAACGCTTTTAATATGTTACGAAATACAAATTTTCTTTCATTATTGCTTGGCTCCACCCTTTATCTATGGATTAAAATTGCCACATAGAATGAAAACAACTTAAAATCATGAAAACAGTGTAAAATAAAAGTTGATGTTTTACTATTTTGACACGCTTTAATGCGAGGGCGCTGGGGCTGTGAACTTGTATGCCCTCGCGCGCCCCGCGCAAATCGCTGTGTAGACACAGTAGTAGACACCATCTATAGGTCCAGCGTAATCTATATGAACACGCTGCCATGGTGCATCAGTTTTCGGCCATGATATTGGAGAGCTATGAATTGGCGATTTAGCTGCTAAAGCACACGATTTGCATGACTTTACAAGTTTCTCAACATCCGCGTCTATCAATGGCCAATAAACATAACTTCGTGCTATAGCTTTCATACGATCGATTCCTGGATGACCACGGTGCATCATTTCTAGCACCCGCCGACGCTGCGACGCAGGAATCACTAACCGCTCTCCAAAACAAATACAATTCTCAATTGTTGAAAGGGACTCTCGTCTCGCGTAGAAGTATTTCAATTCCGCATTATCTATATTCTTTGGCCACCCACTTTGTATGTAGTTATACACGACCTGAAGCAAAGGGTCGTTATGCGACTCGCGCGCTACATGTTCAAATGCCAGCGGTAAACTCTTCGCTGCATTTTTCACAAGGGCTCCGACATCATTATCTAGTTCAATACTGGCAATTATAAAATCTTGTTCCGGTTTTTCATGTTTATCCATCAACCGGGATAGCACATCTGCATTTCCGAACTTCTCAGTTGGTACGTACTCTATTTCAAAATCATAAAGCAGTAATGTCAAAGCGAAACGCTGTAGACGGTTTGCGGTATATACAGGTATACCCTTTTTCGAACCAAAGATTCGGAGCAATGGTTGATGGTCTGTTTGTAGAAGAAAATGTCGTCCAAACAGCATACGCTGAAATTTAGTGACGGCAAAAATAATCGCTAGCCCTTCATGATCAGGTTGGCTATAACGCTGCTCAGCTGCTGTAAGTGCTCGCGATGCGTGTTGGACTACTTTTATCTTTCCATCCGACCACCTATGCGATATAGTAGCTCCTAATCCAATCGATGAAGCGTCTGCCGAAACAATTATGTCGAGCCGTGGGTTATAATGCGTTAATAACAAATCTGAAGATAAAATCTTCTTGAATTGCTCAAAGGCATGCTGACATTGTGGCGTCCAGCAAAAAAACCTTTCCTTCCTTGAGCAAATCATCAAGAGGATGTCGCAGCATTCGCATATTATGGACAAATTTGCCGTAAAAATGTATGGCTCCTAGGAATGACCGCACTCCCGGCACATCAGTAGGGGGCAGCAATCTTAAAATGGCCTTAATCTTGTCCGGATCTGGACGTAACCTTTTTCCATCTAATAGATGGCCCAAGTATTTAATCTGGGATTTATAAAAATTGCACTTACTTGCGCGTATGGTAAATCCATACTCTTGCAGCTTCTCCAAAACCGCTCGCAGGTTGCCATTATGGGTTGCCATGTCCTTGCCTCCAACTACGATGTCGTCCATATATGCTGCGACACCATCCAAGCCAGCTAACATTGTGTCGATTAACTGCTGGAACGCTCCCGGCGCTGCCTTGACTCCGGGTGGTAAACGTTGGTGGTTGACCGTTAAAAGTCCGCGATGATTTTCATCTACCTCTACCTGCAAAAATGCATCAGAGAGGTCAATCTGGCTAAACACAACACAATTACTCAAGTTGGCAAAAAATTCCTGAATAATCTCCGCAGATCCTGATGGTTCCATTCGCCTTGCGTACCACTACAATAGGTGCTGCCCAATCCGAATATTCCACTCGTGTAACAATGCCATCATTTTCCAGCCTCAGAAGCTCATCGTCGACTGCTTGCAACATCGCATACGCTACTGGTCGCTTGGGTCTGAACACTGGTGTCACTCCTTCTTTCAGCATCAACTTCACACAACCTTTCGTACATCGCCCTAGCTTCGACGAAAATAATGCAGGAAAATCTTTTTGCAGGGTCTTCGTATTCTCGCTTGCTTCTACGACATTTATCTCACTGCATATTGATGCCAAAGGAACATTCCAAAGACCAAATGTGTCCATTAAATCCGCTCCCAGCAACATTAGGTCAGCTTCTGTCACCCGTATTGTACAACACTTGCACTGCTGGCCAATTGTTATATCACATTGGAACTCGCCCAAAATGTGTAAAGGATCACCAGATGCCGTCCTCGCTTTCACGCTTGCAGGAATTAATGCAGGGCTACCGATTGCGTGCCACTGCTTGCTCGAAATTATGCTTATATCGGCTCCGGTATCTACCATCATCGGGATCTGGGTGTTATTCAAAAATAAATTTACACGGCCACGGCTAGCACTATTCACCCTATTCACGATCACCGATTTCACGCATCGCTTCTTTCTATTGGCCCATCTCAAAGCTGACTCGCAGTACCCTTCCTTGTGTCCGTATCTATGGCAATTATTGCACTTATAGGACTTGTGGAAACACTTTCGCGCATGGTGCCCTTCGCCACACAGCCAGCATTTTATTGCATTTAGCTTATTCGGCTGTTTCCACGCTTGGTGCTCCTTCTTAGGGTATTTCTCACGGGATCCACGAACGATGCTCACACTCTTCTCTCCCTCGCCTATCATTGCCTATCACGCTTCAAGTTCACCATCCGTTTACACTCTTCTGCCATATCCGTTACCGTTTTATCGCTTTTCTCCTCTAGTCGATTTAGGAGCCTTATGCGAATCTCGGAATAACTATCGTCTTTCAGACCACATACAAAAATTAGACATTTTAGTTCCTCTTCGCATAACTTTCCCAGCTCGGATTCTATAACAGCCTTGTTCACGCGGCACGAGTAAGTCATGTAGTCTTCTTCCTGCAATTTACACATCTGCAAGCATCGGTACCGTTTGGCGATGACGGATTCAGGAGAACCGAATAATTTTCTCAGCTTGCCAGTCGTCGATCTAAAATCGAAATCATTTAGTTTAGCTGGAAGAATGTGACTTACATATCGCTCGTGTTCCGCTGCGCCCAGCTTCCGCAACAAAAGACGCACTCGCGCGGCATCGTCCAGACGTTCCGCATCCCTTTCTAAGAGATCTTCGTATCGCGCAAACCAAGCACTGAATGTAACAGCATCCTCCGGATCATAGTGGAACTCTTGTATGTGTTTTGCTAGGGCATCAATAATGTGTTCATTTCCCACAGGTTGTCGCGATCCAATTGAAGCTAGCACTTTAGTAATTAGCTGCTCCTGCTGTTGCAAAAAGGACTGTTGTTGCTGATGAAGAATTTCCTGCTGCTGCTTAAATTTGGTAACGGTAAATTGGTGACGGTTCGCTGGCTTGGGTCATGGCTGCTCCGCGATGGCGATGGTTCACCATTTCGTTCCATCAGGTCAAAGACACGGATCCTCCGTTTACACAGAAAACGGGTAAAATAGAAATCAAAATCGATCAAAGCGTCGATCGTGCTTTCACGCATACGGTCGCCTAACATCGGGCGCATGACGAACTCTGTCAAGGCTTGTACAGGGTGACTCCCAACGCTTTTAATATGTTACGAAATACAAATTTTCTTTCATTATTGCTTGGCTCCACCCTTTATCTATGGATTAAAATTGCCACATAGAATGAAAACAACTTAAAATCATGAAAACAGTGTAAAATAAAAGTTGATGTTTTACTATTTTGACACGCTTTAATGCGAGGGCGCTGGGGCTGTGAACTTGTATGCCCTCGCGCGCCCCGCGCAAATCGCATGACGGGATACTAAACACCTGAATTTTGTCATTTTATTTTAAAAAATCCACAAAAATTTAAATAGTGATCTTTTTGATAAATACTACTGCAAGAAAAAATCCATGAATTAAAATCAAAGATTATTTAAAAAACCATAAGATTTCGAGCAGAAGATATCATTCGCAACCCTCGCAACCCTACCCGCCACCCGCTGCGCAAAATCGAGCAGTTTCCAGCGCAGAAAATGCACCAAAATCTGCGCTGGCCAGCGCAGATTTTGGCTGCTCTCCCGCGCTGGACTTCAGCGATTCCTGCGCTGGGTCGAGCAAGTTTAGCGCCATCTGTTGGCGAAATGGACGAACTATTTATGGCGACGGAGCAAAAAAAAACAGTCAAAAAAATTTAAAAATATTGGCGCCCATTTTCTCGTCCGCTTCTTCTCCCTCCCTCACCCTGCCCTGCCTTACTTGCGCTTCAGCCCGTGCCCTCCGCCGCCAGCGGATTGGCTGTTGCGGTGTATGCGTTGATACTCATATGTGCATTGCGGTTGTGTATTGTTATTGGTGGGTGTTAGCATTTATTAATTTGTGTGTGACCTTGAGACGCTGTGGGAGAAGCTGGATTGGGATTCAAAGTGTTATCGGTGTAGTGATGGTTTATTTTATTTCGTGCCGCTGCTGATGAGACCATTCGATGCCCCTGCCAATTGAGGGTGAAGTAGCCTATTTAAAACAAGCGTAGGAGAACGTCTAACACTAATCTAATATTTTTTAATTTGAACATGTTTGATGCTTTAACGACCTTCTAAGCATCATGTAGCACAATGTATAGTGGCTATGATTTTTTTTTTTAATGTGCCGAAATCTGTCTCGAGTTTTCGGTCTCGTCACACACACACACACACAGCGCGTAGAAAGTGACCGTTCACTCTATCA
Source organism: Anopheles arabiensis (assembly GCF_016920715.1). NCBI lineage: Eukaryota > Metazoa > Arthropoda > Insecta > Diptera > Culicidae > Anopheles > Anopheles arabiensis. The sequence goes on along the minus strand of NC_053518.1, from coordinate 50,570,826 downwards.
TGCCGCGATCCCCCACCCCGCCCGGCGCTAAGGATGAGGATGCTACAAGAAAGCTGAACCAACCGTTCTACCGATAAGGTAGCCGTAATCGATCATGCGTGGTGGGGGCGGGGGGTGTAGTGGGGGGGGTAATGCGTGCTTGCGCGACTTCGGGGGTGCGTGCTCGCGAGCGCGCTTTCGTGGGTGCGTGCTGGCGTGCGCGCTTTCATGCTCGCGGGCGCGCGTACGTGCGTGTGTGTGTGTGTGTGTGTGTGTGTGTGTATGTGTGTGTGTGTGTGTGTGTGTGTGTGTGTGTGTGTGTGTGTGTGTGTGTGTGTGTGTGTGTGTGTGTGTGTGTGTGTGTGTGTGTGTGTGTGTGTGTGTGTGTGTGTGTGTGTGTGTGTGTGTGTGTGTGTGTGTGTGTGTGTGAGTTTGCGTGTGCGTGTGCGTGTTTGTGTGTGAGTTTGCGCGCGCTTGTTTGTGTGTTTGTGTGTGTGTGTGTGCGTGCGTTTGGAAACACCAAAACTATTTCATTCTGATGCGTACATTTTCATCCGCTGCGGCTACAAAGTCCATGCATTTTCGATCTCGCTACCTGGGAGACAACACAACCATTTTATTGGAACCACCATCTTTGCGATCGTCTCTGCTGTTGGGAGTATCAAAAGACACACGATCGAAGCAAACGTGCATGTGATATGTAGCACATTTCTTTCCAATTCAGCTAGCGGGCGCAAGTGGAAACAACATTTTGAATTGAATCCATACAAAAGAGGATTCTGGATTTGTTTATTACGGTGCGCGTATGGTGCTGCACCTGTCCGCCCAGAATCTGGTGGCTTGTTGGTTTGGAGTAGTTATCATGACGCGGATTGACCGGCAATGCCTTGGAATGGGTTCGGATCGGTAGGTTCATGTTTTGGTCGACTGCATTCCGTGCATTTGCCGCGCCACAGCGGTAGACCCGGCAGCACCAAAGTCAAAACAAAAACCATCCCCGAGTGTGGGCTGTTATGCTATGTTATTCCTCTTCTTCTTATTATTATTATTGGTGTAATGGCCTACGCGATCATGCCGGCCTTTTCAGGACTTGAGTACCACGTAGCCGGATAGTCACCTCTTGCTACGGCGGACGGTTCATACGCGGTTAGAACCCACGACGGGCATGCAGATGTGCGGAATGATGGCGTTGCCGCGCGACCGCTCCTATCCAGTGGGTAACTTGCATTCTGCCACACTGTCCCCTGCTCGATGCATACGCTGCAGGCAGAGGGAAGGATGCACCTCCACGATAAAAAAAAAACTGGGCCATGAACCAGCGGCGGACCTAACGATAGGCGGACTAGGCGGTCGCCGAAGATCTCTAGCCTGTAGTATGCCGTATGTCTAAAAGTGGACAGATTATTCGACAAGGGCCCCCGGAAAGATGGTCTTTAGGGCTCCGTGGCTGGAGAACCATTTGCACCTCTCCTCCCCCCATGGCGACTACAATTTTAGGGCCTGTGACCGATGATCGTAGGAGTCCCATGGCAACCCCCTCCTCCCCCCCATCCGCTGGCAATTTAAGTATACTGTTCAATCTTCCAACAGCTGTGTGTCAGTACCCCCTCCTCAGGGGCCTCAATTCGTCTTTCCGCCTTTCATCAACACCTTCCTTTCTTTGACCGATGGATCATAACATTCCGGAAGAAATTACATTTGGCGACAGTTTTGCATACACACATGCGCAGGATGCTTAGCATATCTATGTAATCCACAACAGACGAAAGCAAAAGCTTAGTGTTAGAAACGTGTTAGAGCGAATTATGGTTCTGCGCGTTGCACAGCAAACCCTCCATCGTGCGCTAGCGATTCCGTAATAATTTTTACATTGCATCGATTAAACTCATTGCGCTTTTTTGGTTTGATTTGTGAAAATGCAACTTCATCGCCGCAATGTGTGTAAACGGTTTTTTAAGCGCCACAGCAACTCATGAGCGTTGTCCACACGCGAGAAAGAGATGGCGCTATGGAGGGAAAAAGCACGGACGACGGCTGACAGCGATTGAGGCGGAGCCAGGGGCGGGCAGCTCGACGAGGTTCTCGACAAATTTGCCGTTGGAGAGAAAAGGAAGGCATGATAAAATTCTCAGAACGCCAAACGCCTTCCGTCGCTTTGCGCAGCGGGCATTAAGTTGACAACGATTTGCGAGGGCACGCAAGGGCTTACAAGCCATACAAGTTCACCGCCCCAGAGCCCTCGCATTAAAGAGCTTGCGAGCCATGGTAGTTTTTTCACCCCTAGTTTTTGCAGTTATAATTATAGCACCCTAAGAGCAGGTATAACAGTGCAAATAGTAGCATACTAAACACCTGAATTGTGTCATTTTATTTTAAAAAATCCACACAAAATTTAATAGTAATCTTTTCGATGAATATTACTGCAAAAAAAAAAATCCATGAATAAAAATCAAAGATTATTTACAATACTATAAGATTTCGATCAGATGATATCATTCGCAACCCTCGCAATGTTTGACGGGCATGAGCAAAAATTAAAGATTATTTACCCGTCAAACATTGCGAGGTTTGCGAATGATTTCATCTGCTCGAAATCTTATGGTATTTTAAATAATCTTTGATTTTTATTCATGGATTTTTTTTGCCGTAGTATTTGTCGAAAAGATTACTATTTAAATTTTTGTGGATTTTTTAAAATAAAATGACAAAATTCATTTGTTTAGTATGCTACAATTTGCACTGTTATACCTGCTCTTAGGGTGCTATAATTATAACTGCAAAAACTAGGGGTGAAAAAACTACCAAGGCTCGCAAGCTCTTTAATGCGAGGGCTCTGGGGCGGTGAACTTGTATGGCTTGTGAGCTCCTTGCGTGCCCTCGCAAATCGCTGTCAATTGCATGGCGGGAGGGGTTAAAAACTACCAAGGCTCGCAAACTCTTTAATGCGAGGGCTCTTGGGCGGTGAACTTGTATGGCGTGCGAGCCCTCGCGTGCCCTCGCAAATCGCTGTCAATTGCATGGCGGGTGGGGCAATTTTGGTCACAACAACTGCGCTTAGGTAATGGTTTATGCTTTTGCGCTCGTTTCGTGAAATGTATTTCCGTTAAATCTTTTGTTTTTAGTTGTTCAAGAAACTCGTAAAATTCTTCCAAAAATATGTTATTAAAATTAAAACAGTTTTACACGTTATGATCTACAAAATCGAATCTTTTGAAGCTGTACCTCTTATCAATTTTGAGGCGACAACTACTACACCATAGCTTCATCAAGCGCCGTATATCAAAAGCATCTGCCCATTTTGCCCCACGTGAAGCAATTTTTGTATTTTTTGTTATTAGTAAAATAACTTGCTTTCTTCAGAAAAAAATCATAGAAATATCATATTTTTAAAAACATATCATGTAAAACTTCAACCCTGTGACACTAGTTTAAGCTTATTTTCGAAGTGGCGAAAATTAAATCAATATCCTACTAAGCCTTATTTTGCATTTTTCTTGGTTATTTGTTATGTGAGGGTTATGTAACTTTCATGGTGTTCATAGAACACTCTAATGAATACATTTTGAGCATTGGAAAGTATCTTTGTAGTCAAATAATGCTTAAATAGAAGGTGCTCGTTTTGCACCACAGGCCCATTTTGCTTTCCCCTACCTAGAGTATGACGCAAAGATCGCCTTGTTCAGCCTTGCTATTGGGCCGAACGTCTCTATATAGTGTGCGAAATATTTCTAACATGTAATAAAAAACCCTGTAAAGACGCTTTCTGGATTTCCAATGCTTAAAATTTTGTTTTACAAGTAAGATTACCATTTTAAACAAGATTCGATATGGTATATACCGTAAATAGTACAAAAGTGACGTATGATCGCGGTGGAGCCATAGCGTGAGCCAATGCTTGATTTGAAAAACATAATTATCTACCACTTGTACCGTCATACAGTGATCGTTGCATATTGTTCAATCTCGACACCCTCGAATCTAGACGAACTAAAGCATGTGTGTCATTTATCAGCAATTTGTTACGAGGGAATATAGATGCTCCAGACTTGCTTTCCCAACTTAGTTGGTATGTTCCTTCCAGGTGTTTAAGAAATCGGAATGCTCTTGCAATACCTTTCCGCAATACAGCGTTTGGCATTAACGACCCGTGGCTAATTTGTTTGCGTCAATTCAATGAACATGATCGCGATTTTAATTTCTAATTTTATGTTCCGGCTCTTTATTCTTTATATTTATTCTTTATATAATTCTCTTTCTTTGTTATTCTTTATAATTATGTCTCTTTTAATCTTAATTTATTTTTGTTTTAAATATTTTCGTCTTATCCGCTGCTTATTTTCCTTTCACTATGGATTTCCATTCTGTTACATCCTTTTCTATTTCAACTTAGTTTAGTTAAGTTACAGTTAGTTTTAGTACCAAAAGGGCCAACTAGGTTTTAAGCAATTATATGTTCAACCCCAGAGGCAGACATATGGAAATTAATAAATGAAATGTAATGAAATGAAATTAAATATTGTAATACACATAGCAAGAAACTGTAATACATTGTTTGTATCCGAGAGGCGAATGCTTAAAAGCCTCGTAAAAAAATAAAACAACTACAACAACATTGTTTGTATCCAATGCAGGAGGTTTCAACATTATTGACGAAGACATATCAAATGAATCAAACGGCCAAAGTGCTCATGCAATAAAAAAAATGCCGGCCATAATAAAGTAGATGCCTAAATCATTATTTTACTTTTTAAATAACGAATTGTGCTAGGAGGGTAGGATGCTATGAGCACTGGGAAAAGTAATGATACATTTTTATTTTTAATTACATGGTTTATCTTTTTTTTTAAATTTTGTATTGGTTATTTTGAACTTTTTATTTTTTTCTCAAATATAAAAAAAAGTTGATGACGATTGTATTCACCGATTCAAATATGTGTCTGTGGCGATGTACAGCTAAGGGATACAGGGTTTTCTCTCGTTAGAAAGACTTTGGCACTCAAAATATAGACTTTCTTTCGGACCGTCTATTGAATAAAAAAAAATAAATAAAGACTTTCACTGTGTATATGAAGACCAATAGGGGAAAGAGGGGCAAAATGGGCATGTAAAGCAGTTTACTGATTATTCCTTTTAATATGTTACGAAATACAAATTTTCTTTCATTATTGCTTGGCTCCACCCTTTATCTATGGATTAAAATTGCCACATAGAATGAAAACAACTTAAAATCATGAAAACAGTGTAAAATAAAAGTTGATGTTTTACTATTTTGACACGCTTTAATGCGAGGGCGCTGGGGCTGTGAACTTGTATGCCGTGCGAGCCCTCGCGCCCCGCGCAAATCGCTGTGGCTTGCATGACGGGATACTAAACATCTGAATTTTGTCATTTTTATTTTAAAAAATCCACAAAAATTTAAATAGTGATCTTTTTGATAAATACTACTGCAAGAAAAAATCCATGAATTAAAATCAAAGATTATTTAAAAAACCATAAGATTTCGAGCAGAAGATATCATTCGCAACCCTCGCAACCCTACCCTCCATGTAGTTGACAACGATTTGCGAGGGCACGCACCGCCCAGAGCCCTCGCATTAAAGAGCTTGCGAGCCATGGTAGTTTTTTCACCCCTAGTTTTTGCAGTTATAATTATAGCACCCTAAGAGCAGGTATAACAGTGCAAATAGTAGCATACTAAACACCTGAATTGTGTCATTTTATTTTAAAAATCCACAAAAATTTAATAGTAATCTTTTCAATGAATATTACCGCAAAAAAAAATCCATGAATAAAAATCAAAGATTATTTACAATACTATAAGATTTCGATCAGATGATATCATTCGCAACCCTCGCAATGTTTGACGGGCATGAGCAAAAATTAAAGATTATTTACCCGTCAAACATTGCGAGGTTTGCGAATGATTTCATCTGCTCGAGATCTTATGGTATTTTAAATAATCTTTGATTTTTATTCATGGATTTTTTTGCCGTAGTATTTGTCGAAAAGATTACTATTTAATTTTTGTGGATTTTAAAATAAAATGACAAAATTCATTTGTTTAGTATGCTACAATTTGCACTGTTATACCTGCTCTTAGGGTGCTATAATTATAACTGCAAAAACTAGGGGTGAAAAAACTACCAAGGCTCGCAAGCTCTTTAATGCGAGGGCTCTGGGGCGGTGAACTTGTATGGCTTGTGAGCCCTTGCGTGCCCTCGCAAATCGCTGTCAATTGTATGGCGGGTGGAAAAACTAGGGGTGAAAAAACTACCATGGCTCGCAAGCTCTTTAATGCAAGGGCTCTGGGGCGGAGAACTTGTATGGCGCGCGAGCCCTCGCGTGCCCTTCCTTCAAACATTGCGAGGGTTGCGAGTAGTATCATCTGCTCGAGATCTTATGATATTTTAAATAATATTAATTTTTTATTCATAAATTATATTTTGTGGTGTTATTTGGCAAAAAGATTACTATTTCAATTTTTGTGGATTTTTTCAAAAAAAAAAAAATGTAAAAATCCAGCTGTTTAGTATGCTACAAATCTTACTGTTATACCTGCTCTAGAGGTGCTATAATTATAACTGCTAAAACTATGGGCGGAAAAACTGCCTAGGCTCGCAAGCTCTTTAATGTGAGGGCTCTGATGCTGTGAACTTGTATGGCGTGCGGACCCTCGCGTGCCTTCGTAAATCGCTGTCAATTGCATGGCGGGATAATTATAACTGCAAAAACTAGGGGTGTAAAAACTACCATGGCTCGCAAGCTCTTTAATGCGAGGGCGCTGGGGCGGTGAACTTGTATGGCGTGCGAGCCCTCGCGTGCCCTCGCAAATCGCTGTCAATTGCATGGCGGGAGGGGTTAAAAAACTACCAAGGCTCGCAAGCTCTTTAATGCGAGGGCTCTGGGGCGGTGAACTTGTATGGCGTGCGAGCCCTCGCGTGCCCTCGCAAATCGCTGTCAATTGCATGGCGGGTGGGGCAATTTTGGTCACAACAACTGCGCTTAGGTAATGGTTTATGCTTTTGCGCTCGTTTCGTGAAATGTATTTTCGTTAAATCTTTTGTTTTTAGTTGTTCAAGAAACTCGTAAAATTCTTCCAAAAATATGTTATTAAAATTAAAACAGTTTTACACGTTATGATCTACAAAATCGAATCTTTTGAAGCTGTACCTCTTATCAATTTTGAGGCGACAACTACTACACCATAGCTTCATCAAGCGCCGTATATCAAAAGCATCTGCCCATTTTGCCCCACGTGAAGCAATTTTTGTATTTTTTGTTATTAGTAAAATAACTTGCTTTCTTCAGAAAAAAATCATAGAAATATCATATTTTTAAAAACATATCATGTAAAACTTCAACCCTGTGACACTAGTTTAAGCTTATTTTCGAAGTGGCGAAAATTAAATCAATATCCTACTAAGCCTTATTTTGCATTTTTCTTGGTTATTTGTTATGTGAGGGTTATGTAACTTTCATGGTGTTCATAGAACACTCTAATGAATACATTTTGAGCATTGGAAAGTATCTTTGTAGTCAAATAATGCTTAAATAGAAGGTGCTCGTTTTGCACCACAGGCCCATTTTGCTTTCCCCTACCTAGAGTATGACGCAAAGATCGCCTTGTTCAGCCTTGCTATTGGGCCGAACGTCTCTATATAGTGTTCGAAATATTTCTAACATGTGATAAAAAAAACCCTGTAAAGACGCTTTCTGGATTTCCAATGCATAAAATCTTGTTTTACAAGTGAGATTACCATTTTAAACAAGATTCGATATGGTATATACCGTAAATAGTACAAAAGTGACGTATGATCGCGGTGGAGCCATAGCGTGAGCCAATGCTTGATTTGAAAAACATAATTATCTACCACTTGTAAATACGTCAATCCGCATTTTGCACACTGTCCACATGATTTAAATAATTGTAGACTTTGATTGAATAGCTGTCAGATCCGAGACGGTTTGTTTTGGTAGATGCAATGTTGGCATAGAATATACACCTGTTCTCACTTTCCTCTGAATCTTTATCCGGTTGCTATGGATCGCAATCCATGAGAATGGATCGCAATCAACTACGTCTGAATCGTTTTCAGCTACGTTTGGATCGTTTTCAGCTACGTTTGGATCGCTCTCAGCTACCTTTGGATATTGCGGTAGCTCGCGCAAATTTTGTTGCGGCGCATAGTTTATTTAGTGACCGCTTGGCGTACCTCACGATTCACATCATAACAGACGATATGAAAAGCAACAATTTCATATTGTTCTATGTTTGAACCCAATTGAGAGCTTCTCATTGAATTCTGAAGCCCCATTTTTAAGCAATGAATAACATTTGACAGATTTATCGGCTTCTATGCATCAGAATAGATTCCCAACCAGACCGTCCCTCCATAGCAAAGAAGGAATATCCGGCTAAATCTTGAAAGCCTAAACAGGACTGAATGACTACGTATGTCGTCACGCCAAAAAGAAGAAGATTATGAAGGTTTGTTTGGAAAAGTTTGGTCAAATAATCAATAAAGTATGAATGGTGATGTAAGCTTCACTTAAAAAAGTGATTAGATTTTACAATTGAATGCATTAATTATTTAATTCTTTCCTTGGAATGCAAATGTGTCCCGCGGTCACTGAATAAACGGTTGCGCTGCAATGAAATTTGCGCGAGCTACCGCAAAATCCAAAGGTAGCTGAGAGCGATCCAAACGTAGCTGAAAACGATCCAAACGTAGCTGAAAACGATTCAGACGTAGATGATTGCGATCCATTCTCATGGATTGCGATCCATAGCAACCGGATAAAGATTCAGAGGAAAGTGAGAACAGGTGTAAATTAATTGATGAGATTTTATGGCTTTTACTTAGACAAAAAACAAAAAAAACTTCTTTTATTGCATGAGATGATTTTTGAAAACGTTTTCTTTGTTTGTTTATTTGATGAATCTAGATAATTCGTGCCAGATCTGACAGCTATTCAATCAAAGTAGACAATTATTTAAATCATGTGGAAAGTGTACAAAATATACAAATGTATTTACAAGTGGTAGCCAATTATGTTTTTTAAAAGAAGGCTTTCTTTTAAGCATCTTGACAATCGTTTATTGAACTGTAAAACCCTGTAAGACAATTTGAGATAATGGAAATGATTCAATTCTTGGGAGAAAAATACGACAAGAAAATTGCAATGTACAATGCTAGATCGGAGGAAACCGAAGTCGTGTGGGAAGAAGTACCCGATCTATTGATACATTATGCTGTGAAATAATTATGTAGTCTTGTATAAAGCTGTTACTGGCATGGTTTTTGAAATTGAAGCAATCTAAGCGTCAGCGTGGGTCTCGATGCCACATGCAAAGGTCCCTACCACCACTTACAAGTAATTTTGTTTCTCGTTCCTGTTTTGGTTTAGAATGCCCCATAAAAATTCACTCTTGAAAAATCAAAAATACCTAGCCACTGGTGATATTTTGCCACTGGAAGATAAACCGTTCATTAGTAAACCAGCCTTTGCAAGCTATCGCCATATTTCACTGTAAAATTGATGCAATTATTTTATATTTTTGATACACACCGGCACGACACCATAAAAATACATTGAAACGCTGAAGTACGTTCTTTTACAAAATTGACCTACTTTTTCAACAAAAACACGCAATTGTTACAAAAATTATTGCAACATCTTCTAGCTAGGCACAGCAATAATCAAGATAATTTAACAAAAAATGAACTAAATGAACGTTTATGTAAATGCATTTCGATTGCAATAGCCTTTCCAATACATTCATGTAATCTATGCAAACTGCTTTTTAGAATGATGTTTAAAAATATCCTTTCTTATTGTAACAAACGACATCGTGCCATTGCGTCATGTGTAATATCCAAAAATAGCACCTTAAGCCGTGTGAAACGCCGATTGACACTCAGCAGTTTTAGACACGCTTATTTCACACTAAAAGAAAACGTCGCATTGCATTCCAGTCTAAAAAAATTAATGTATTTGGTTAAGCAAAATCACCAACTAACGATTATTTTGGTTGCTATTTGCTGCAAAATAAATAGACTTTATTAATTTTCTTGATCAATCATTATAACCATTTCGTGTTTGTAGAAAGTTTTTCGAGTTTTCATAAATTCTTGAACAAGGTTTTAAGACATTTGATATCAAATAATGAGGACTAAAATCTCATGATACACAACTACATATAAGATACAGTTTTTTGTACTAATGTTAGAAAGAAGACTGAATCCGAGCAGAGCGTTGAATGTCGATGAGCAAACAAGAAATCAGTCTTTCTTTAGATCTTGTGAAAATCGGTGGTTGTAGCGGATCGCTCATACGCTAGTAGGATTACCAATTCCTCTCTCATGTTCTCATTCGGTGCGCTTTGCTCTCAGTACTCTCTAGGCAAATTTGTGTTGGATCGTAAATTCCGTGGCCAAGTCAGAAATCTGTGAGGAAACCGCTGCGGTTTTTTTGTGAGTTCGCCTTGTTGATCAACGACAACAGTTGGCAAGTGGAATATCATTGTTTTTTAGAAGATATGAGTTACCATGTTGTGTAACATGAGTTGTTTGGTGAATGGATAAAATGATTTTAAAATCATTTAAGTGTTTGCTTAAAGAACGTAATTTGCTGAGAAGATCATGTTAATTCCCTAGATTGGTTTGATTGATAATGGTTGTATGATTTGATGTGAACAATATGGATGCCAACACGAAAAAATACAATCCAGCCAATGTGTCATCGATGCCAGCGCTTGATGAAACCGTGCATAAAACTACATCTCCTGGGGTGACCCCTGTTGTTAGCGCAGTGCCTCAAACTACCGTAGGGGCGGAAGATCCATCGTTAGCCGATGCCGGAGCAAGCAATCAACCGAAACGTCCCCTTAGACGACCGGGAAAAGTAATCCCCGATCGTCCGCAACGTGTATTTTATTGCCTTACTTTGAAAAATCCACTTCGGAAGCTGTGTATCAAAGTGGTAGAATGGAAGTATGTGATAAATCATTTGAAAGTATTGATGTACGAATTGCATGTATTATCTGTAATGTGTGCGGTAGATTTTTAATGTTAGATGTAATGCAATGGTGATTAATGGAAAAAAACACACATTGATACAAACTAAAGTAGCTCACAACATTCTCGTAGGTGCACAAAAATAAGTTGGCAGTAGTTATTTTGTTTCAAGTAATCCTGCAATCCTAAAGTGATATTGTAAATAGAGATACGCGGGCCTGCGATTCCTTTCCCGAGGAATCTGCGTCGGCCGAATTACACGTTTTTCGGCTAAAAATATGTGATTACTTGTTTTTTTTTTTAATTTAGTAGTTTTATACACTTTATCATTTACATAATACGATTTGTGAAGAAATCCTGATATTTCTAGATTTTAAGCAGAATATTTTTTTCCCAAAACTGAAATTTAAGCTACATTTAACACTTCTTGAAGACGTCAAATAAAAAACGCATATCTCCGAATCCGCGAAAATATCAGTGTGTTTCAACCCAGAAATCAATGTACTAAACAAGAAAAAAGAAAACATTATAATCGCAAGGAAAACTCGTAACAGTTTTAATGTTACTTATATCTTTTTGGGGTCGCTTCATTAGCTGGCGATTGCCCCCTTAGGCCCGTGTCTGTGCTCCAATGCATGAGATTTTATCGAACGTGCAGTCAAATCATTTTTCGATTCATTTTTCTATTGTTTTGCTGATTTTAAAAGATTAATGCTTATGAAAATTTAATTTCAGGTTGTTCCTAAAAAATCCACAATATTAGTTGGATAGATAAAACCGGGATGCGGTGTCCGACGATTTTTTTTATTCCGTCGTACAACGAAATCGCACGTCCGACGTTATTTGTCAAATGTCGCATGTAAAATTTGGACATCCTTCCAACAAAATCACATCCGATTGAGCACAGACACGGAACTTAGGAGGCTGATCAGACGGACGGTATTTATCGGGACAGTCACGTTTTTTTTACCGGATATTGTATGTCCCGTCGTATCTGTAAAAAATCCCGATTTTCCGATGTTCTGGGCTAGTTAGAATAAACATTAAAATGTTTTGTTTTTGTCGGTAATATCTACCAAACGAAATTAAAGTACATTGCGATTCAGAATAAGTGATACAGGGTTTTACAGTCCAATAAAAAAACATTAGAATACAATGTCCGATTCAGAAAACACGATTGTCCACTATTTGTTAATACTTCAACCCGTTTTTTGTACATTGTCCACATGATTTAAATAATTATCGACTTCGATTAAACATACTTCAAATAATTTCATTAAATAAACGTGTGTTTTCTAAATCAGGCACTGCATTAAGAAGTAGGACAGTTATTTATTGGACTGTAAAACCCTGTCGGTTACCTACATGCTCGTCATGGGTTCAAGCCTAGAATAAACAGTCCCCGCATGGTACAGCAAGGATTGACTATCCGGCTGCGTGGTAATCAATAAAGTATCGAAATCCTGTACAGACCGGCATGTCCGCGTAGGACGTTACGCCAAATAAAAGAAGAACAAGGTATCCTTCATAACGAGTAAAGAGTTTTTCGTAGAACGAGAAAATCTAAATGCTCAAGAAATAGCTGTTGTTCGCGCAAACCCCCTTCGTTGAGAGTTGTATCCTTCGTTTCTGTAAAAAAAACTTAAAAGTGTTTTACAATTATCTGTTTGGCCTGATCAATGAGCTAGATCAAGACCGATGCCTACGCGCAGGCTTTTCCACTGAAACGATGGGAAGAATAAATTAACATCACACTCACGACCTTTCAGCTTGAGTTTAAGATTGCAAGCGTTTATTAACAATGAAAAATGTAGTATGATCTATTTTGATTCTTAGGTTAATCCGATTTTCCGGGGTACACCTTTATCTTATTTTTGCCTGGATCGCTTGTCTCCTTCCTTTTACACGAGGACCGAGGATGTAAATGTCCGCCCGTTATTGTTTTACCCTGTTCTAATTGTTGTGTGGGCGTGGGTTGATTATGTTATTTGCCGTGGATGGGCCGCTCGCGTGTCTAAACTATTGTTTTATTGCACCGAGTTGTGCGTATGCAGATCGCGTTATGCTTAATTCGTATGGCGAACCTCGAAAAGGATATTATATATTTCGGATAGCGATAGTGATTCCTAAGTATGATGTTTGACTAGACTGAACTGTTGATTATTCTGCGCCATCCTGTTGCAAAGTTTGTTCAGCTGAATTCGTTATAGAAGTCTGAACTTATTTATGTTACGCATGTTCGTATAGCATTTCCTGTCTATGTTTTATTATTTTGGATAAATATAAAAAGATGGCTTGCGAAGTATGTTGATTCTACGAAATATTGTCATATCTTTCTTTTCGTTTCTTTCTACCTACAATTTCTTTGATCAAAAATACACCTTCATCTTTACGGCCACCTACCCGGGTAGGTGATACATTTTATAAGGGGATTTGGATTTTTTATTGTTGAAAAATATCTTATTTCACTTTTTTTGCATATTTAATCACAATGCTTCTTTTTATGTTAAAAAATATGGCTTTGAGTTATGTACATTCAAAGCATAGTATATAGTTCAACTGATACTAATAGACCACCGTATCGTCCCGACTATCGGGGCAATTATTTCATTCTATATGACTTTAGAAGAATATTTGGAACTAAAAAACTATTGGAATAAGTTCTGTAAATATAAGTACACGCGTTGCTATACATATCATTACAAATTAAACGGCTAAACCAAAGCCAAATTATTTATTACCTAGTTGGGTGGGTGGTCATATAAGTAAGGAGTAAAAATACATATATTTTAATTTTTTTCTAATCTGATTTTTTACAACTGTTCCAAAACATGTTTCACTAAACATTCCGTTAAATATTGCGAGAATTGCGAGCAGTATCATCTGCTTGACATCTGATGGTATTTTATATAATTTTTGTTTTAGAAACTAAAACAACCACAAACGGGTGGAATTTTTTGTCATGCATTTATTGTAGAAATTCGCCAAAAATTAGTCGTTTTCTCCCGCTAATTGGTTCAAAAGACCCCAATGATGCCCTACCGCTCCTTTTTATCCCTGTCCTGATCAGTTTGGTTCGTATTGGTTCGGGTTTTCTGGCTATCTTCGGATGCCTCCTGTTTACGACAGGTCGTTGGGCATTTTCGTAGCAAACAGTCCCAATACTTTGTTTTTTATTCATTGATTTTTTTTCGGTGCTTTTCGTTAAAAAGATAACATTACCAATTTTTGGAAATTTTTGCAAAATGAAATGTCCACATTCAGGTGTTTAGTATGCTACAAACCGCACTGTTATATCTGCTATCGACGTGCTATAATTATAACTGCTAAAACTAGGGGCGAAAAAACTGCCTACCCGTCAAACATTCCCGCTGCGCAAATTCGAGCAGTTTCCAGCGCAGAAAATGTACCAAATTATGCGCTGGCCAGCGCAGATTTTGGCTGGTCTCCCGCGCTGTTCTTCAGCGATTCCTGCGCTGGGTCGCGCAGTTCGGGCAGTTCGGACAGTTCGGGCGGCGGCGGAGCAAAAAAAAAACGGTCAAAAAATTTAAAAAAATAATGGCGCCCATTTTTTCGTCCGCTTCTTCTCCCTCCCTCACCCTGGCTTGCCTTACTTGCGCTTCTGCCCGTGCCTTCCGCCGCCAGCTGATTGGGTGTTTGTGGTGTATGCGTTGATTCATATATGTGCATTGCGGTTGTGTATTGTTATTGGTGGGTGTTAGCATTTATTAATTTGTGTGTGACCTTGACACGCTGTGGGAGAAGCTGGATTGGGATTCAAAGTGTTATCGGTGTATTGATGGTTTATTTTATTTCGTGCCGCTGCTGATGAGACCATTCGATGCCCGTGGCAATCGAGGGTGAAGAAGCCTATTTAAAACAAGCGTAGGAGAACGTCTAACACTAATCTAATATTTTTTAATTTGAACATGTTTGATGCTTCAACGACCTTCTAAGCATCATGTAGCACAATGTATAGTGGCTATAATTTTTTTTTTATGTGCCGAAATCTGTCTCGAGTTTTTGGGTCTCGTCACACACACACACACACACAGCGCGGGGAAAGTGGCCGTTCACTCTATCATGTCGCGATCCCCCACCCCGCCCGGCGCTAAGGATGAGGATGCTACAAGAAAGCTGAACCAACCGTTCTACCGATAAGGTAGCCGTAATCGATCATGCGTGGTGGGGGCGGGGGGTCTAGTGGGGGGGGGGGTAATGCGTGCTTGCGCGACTTCGGGGGTGCGTGCTCGTGGGTGCGTGCTGGCGTGCGCGCTTTCATGCTCGCGGGCGCGCGTACGTGTGTGTGTGTGTGTGTGTGTGTGTGTGTGTGTGTGTGTGTGTGTGTGTGTGTGTGTGTGTGTGTGTGTGTGTGTGTGTGTGTGTGTGTGTGTGTGTGTGTGTGAGTTTGCGTGTGTGTGTGTGTGTGTGAGTTTGCGTGTGCGTGTTTGTGTGTGAGTTTGCGCGCGCTTGTTTGTGTGTTTGTGTGTGTGTGTGTGTGCGTGCGTTTGGAAACACCAAAACTATTTCATTCTGATGCGTACATTTTCATCCGCTGCGGCTACAAAGTCCATGCATTTTCGATCTCGCTACCTGAGAGACAACACAACCATTGGCATTGGCATCTTTGCGATCGGCTCTGCTGTTGGGGGTATTAAAAAGACACGCGATCTAAGCAAACGTGCGTGTGATATATTGCACATTTATTTCTAATTCAGCTAGCGGACGCAAGTGGAAACAAAACTTGAATTGAATTCATACAAAAGAGGATTCTGGATTTGTTTATTACGGTGCGCGTATGGTGCTGCACCTGTCCGTCCAGAATCTGATGGCTTGTTGGTTTGGAGTAGTTATCATGACGCTGATTGATCGGCAATGCCTTGGAATGGGTTCGGATCGGTAGGTTCATGTTTTGGTCGAGTGCATTCCGTGCATTTGTCGCGCCACAGCGGTAGACCCGGCAGCAACAAAGACAAGACCAACTCTTACCCGGGTGTGGACTGCTATGCTAAGTTCTTTTTATTATTATTAGTATTATTATTGGCGTAATAGCCTACGCGATCATGCCGGCCTTTTCAGGACTTGAGTACCACGTAGCCGGAGCCGGTGACTAACCCCTTGCTACGGCGGACGGTTCATACGCGATTAGAACCCACGACGGGCATGCAGATGTGCGGAATGATGGCGGTGCCGCGGGCCCGCTCCTATCCAGTGTGCAACTTGCATACTGCCACACTGTCTCCTGCCCGGTGCATACGCAGCAGGCAGGGGGAAGGATGCACCTCCACAGTAAAAAAAAACACCGTCATGAACCAGCGGTGGATCTAACGGTAGGCGGACTAGGCGGTCACCGAAGATCTCTAGTCTGTAGTATGCCGTATGTCTACAATTGGACAGAATATTAGCGATAAGGGCCCCCCGGAAAGATGGTCGTTGGGGCTCCGTGGCTGGAGAACCGTTTGCACCTCCCCTCCCCCCATGGAGACTACAATTTTAGGGCCTGTGATCGATGATCGTAGGGGTCCCATGGCCACACCCCCATTTCCCCCCCATCCGCCGGCAATTTAAGTATACTGTTCAATCTTCTAACAGCTGTGTCTCAGTACCCCCTCCTCCCGGTCATCAGTTACCATTGACAAGTGCCTCAATTCGTCTTTCCGCCTTTCATCAGCACCTTCCTTTCTTTGACCGATGGATCATAACATTCCGGAAGAAAACACATTTGGCGAAAGTGTTGCACACACACGCACACTCACACCCCCGCAGACGGCTCAGTCTATCTGTGTAATCTAAACCATTTGAAAGCAAAAGCTTAGTGTAACAAAGTTATGCTTAATGCTTAAAATGTTCAGTTCGATGGCAGCTACCCGTCCTCATACTAATATCCTGAAAGTCCTAATACTCTGTCCACTTGTACACATACGGCATACTACAGCCTAGAAATCATCGGCGACCGCCTAGTCCACCTACTGTTAGGTCCGCCGCTACCTGCAGCGTATGCATCGGGCAGGAGACAGTGTGGCAGTATGCAAGTTGCACGCTGGATAGGAGCGGTCCCGCGGCACCGCCATCATTCCGCACATCTGCATGCCCGTCGTGGGTTCTAACCGCGTATGAACCGTCCGCCGTAGCAAGGGGTGACTATCCGGCTACGTGGTACTCAAGTCATGAAAAGGCCGGCATGATCGCATAGGCCGTATAATAATAATAATAATAATAAGAAGAACTTAGCATATCAGTCCACACCCGGGGAAGAGTTGGTCTTGACTTTGTTGCTGCCGGGTGTCCCGCGGTGGCGCGACAAATGCACGGAATGCACTCGACCAAAACATGAACCTACCGATCCGAACCCATTCCAAGGCATTGCCGATCAATCAGCGTCATGATAACTACTCCAAACCAACAAGCCATCAGATTCTGGACGGACAGGTGCAGCACCATACGCGCACCATAATAAACAAATCCAGAAAATCGAAAATGTACGCATCAGAATCAAATAGTTGTGGGGTTTCCAAACGCACGCACACATACAAACACACAAACACGCGCGCGCAAACTCACACACAAACACACACACACGCGCGCGCGCTAAGGCACCTACGAACGCGCGCACGCGAGAACGCACCTACGAAAGCGCGCACGCAAGAACGCACCCCCCACCAAACCCCCCTCCGCTTCCGCTATCATCAGCTATCATATAGCGCATCATCATCCAAAGCGCCGGGCGGGGTGGTGGATCGCGGCATGATAGAGTGAATGGTCACTTTCCCCGCGCTGTGTGTGTGTGTGCGTGTGTGTGTCGTGACCCGAAAACTCGAGACAGATTTCGACACATTAAAAAAATAATTATTGCCACTTTACACTGTGCTACATAATGCTTAGAAGGTCGTTGAAGCATCAAACATGTTCAAATTAAAAAATATTAGTTTAGTGTTAGACGTTCTCCTACGCTTGTTTTAAATAGGCTTCTTCACCCTCAATTGGCAGGGGCATCGAATGGTCTCATCAGCAGCGGCACGAAATAAAATAAACCATCAATACACCGATAACACTTTGAATCCCAATCCAGCTTCTCCCACAGCGTCTCAAGGTCACACACAAATTAATAAATGCTAACACCCACCAATAACAACACACAACCGGAATGCACATATATGAATCAACGCATACACCGCAACAGCCAATCCGCTGGCGGCGGAAGGCACGGGCAGAAGCGCAAGTAAGGCAGGGTAGAGTGAGGGAGGGAGAAGAAGGGAACGAAAAAATGGGCGCCAATTTTTTTAAATTTTTTGACCTTTTTTTTTGCTCCGCCGCCATAAATAGTTCGTCCATTTCGCCAGCAGATGGCGCAAAACTTGCTCGACCCAGCGCAGGAATCGCTGAAGTCCAGCGCGGGAGAGCAGCCAAAATCTGCGCTGGCCAGCGCAGATTTTGGTGCATTTTCTGCGCTGGAAACTGCTCGAATTTGCGCAGCGGGTATATATATTAATATTTTATAATATTATGACTGCCAAAACTAGTGGCGAAAAAACTGCCTAGGCTCGCAAGCTCTTTAATGCGAGGGCTCTGGGGCTGTGGACTTGTATGGCGTGCGAGCCCTCGCGCGCCCTCGCAAATCACTGATAATCTCGTCCAGGAAGCGTTAGTCAGGAGTTGCTTGTATTATATCAGTCCCAGCCAGCACGGGTATGTTCTCAAGCGATCATTGTCGACCTATCTCTCAATTCGTGTCTAATTGCCTAACCGCAATGGATGACAAATCACAGATCGATGCAATCACAGTCGTATCATTTCAGCATTTAACCGGATTAACCATGACTTACTCCTTGTGAACTGAGTCGGCTTGGCTTTCATAACAATCTAGTCATATGGTTAAAATCATATATTAAACCAATGATCATACTGTGTTCAAATCAATAAGTGCTTGTCGAACGTGTTTGGCAGTACGTCCGGTGCACCGCAGGAAAGTAACATTGGCCCAGTATTGTCCGTTCTATTTATTAATGATGTTGTATTTGCGCATGCAAATCAATATTTGCACATGTGAACTCGCTATCCTTGTGTTTCACGTCGTAAAAAGGGCCTTATTAAGCGAGTTTATAATCTTGACTCTTGTGTAATCTCACATAAAATATAAACTAAGGACCTCGGTACTATTCTTGACTCGTCACTCTCGTTCCGTCAACAGTATTTTTATGACATCGACAATGCATATCGGCAGCTTGGTTTTATTCATCGTCTGACATCCTATTTTAATGACCCTTTCTGTTTAAAACAACTGTTCGACGCCTTAGTCCGGTCCATACTCGAGTTCAATGTTGTGACATGGTCTCCGCATACTCCGTAGGCTAGTAAAATGTTGCATAATTTCAGATTGATCTGCGATTAGGAGCATGTATATGCTTTCATGTTTGTTTGCACATATCGCTCCGCTTGGATGTTCGTGGCCTGCAGGGGGATAAAGTGCACCCATCTTATGCACCACGCCATTCACCATATTGATAAATTATTGGAATAGTGTAGAAGTCAATTGTACACCATGGTCGCTTCCCGTCAAACATTGCGAGGTTTGCGAATGATTTCATCTGCTCGAAATCTTATGGTATTTTAAATAATCTTTGATTTATAATCATGGATTTTTTTGCCGAAGTATTTGTCGAAAAGATTACTATTTAAATTTTTGTGGATTTTTTTAAATAAAATGACAAAATTCAGGTGTTAATTATGCACTGTTATATAATTTGCACTGTTATACCTGCTCTTAGGGTGCTATAATTATAACTGCAAAAACTAGGGGTGAAGAAACTACCCATGGATCGCAAGCTCTGTAATGCGAGGGCGCTGGGGCGGTGAACTTGTATGCCATGCGAGCCCTCGCGCGCCCTCGCAAATCACTGTCAATTGCATGGCGGAAAAGGTAACAGCAAATGCACACAAACACTACTCTACTACAGCCTGCGATATCAAACGGTTACAATCGTGTACACGTCTTGACAAACGGTCAACGATACGTACGTCTAGTACGAACTCAAACACATACCGAGAAAAGATTAATCACTTTCGACAACGCAGTGACGCAGTCGACCGAGATACTTCACCCATGTTTTACATTCACAAAACAATAATACAAATACTAAACAATGATACCACAGGTAACACTAACATTAAGTAATAAGTAGAAGAAAACAAGATAACACTTAGCTCTCTATTTCACAAGTTTTCACAGTTCACAAACGGGAGCTACACATTCACAGGACTGCACTTGTCACCATTCATCTCAATGAAGTTTACAAGCCTTACCTTGGGTAGGGGGACATCAAAGTGGGTAGAAAGGAGGTGTCGTCATGTAGAACAATTGGGCATCGAGGCTTTAGAAAAAAGCACAAAACCAGGATCGACGGCAGTTGTCAAATGGGACGAATGTTGCTGGTATTTGGATAGGATAAATGTATTGTTTTCGTTTAATTAACATTTTTTTAGCAATAAAAAATTGTATTTTGCATCCACACTCCATAAATCGACATTTTACACGTTATAATGCAGCTGCTGCCTGTAAACAAAAATCGACGGCTGTTGTCAAACTGAATCTCAAAATGGCAACATGCCAAACGCTAAGAAGACACCTCCTCTATATTCCACCTTGGGGGACATAATTATACTCTTTAAATGAAAAGTCGATAGTTGTTGGATGAGCATAGTCCTATCCTGACAGTCCGAACAAATCTGACTTGCCACGGTCGGAGTTGGTTTTATCTATACTCAAAAGATGTTATGGAATATGTTTTTTCGCAATTAAAGGTTATTGATTTTAGGTGAAATTTATACATTGTATAAATTCGCTATGCTTTGCTTTTAGTATTTTTCGAAAGTTCTTTAATGTTTCAACTGTTCTAGCAAAAGAACGTGTGCGTTCGTCGATTTTTGGCAACGCTGCACCTTTAGCGATAAGTTGCTATGCGTTCTCTGTTAGTCTACTTTGATGCATTAACGCTTGAGTTGCGGTTAATTTCGATTAGTGTATCTCATTTGTTTTTTCTATGAACGGTGATAACGCTAGGGTTATCACACAGCAGACTGTGTGATAACAACACAGCAGTCAGAGCGCGGTATGAGCATACGCATTATATGAATTTGAGGTGTGCGGTGCAAACTCACGAACAAGAGCGCGGACTTATTTCTGGAGAGAGGCCGCGTGTTTTTTGACAGATAAAAAACAGATAGATAGCGAAGAAATCAAGTGAATAAAAACGAGAATATAAAAACAGAGTAAGACACACATTTAGTTACAGTTTTATTTAATAAACCAGAAATTCCGAAAGCAGTATCCTGCGCAATCATTGGTCCTTCGAACCGGATTTCTGGACATAAAAAAACTGTAAAATTTTGTGTATCGAGGTTCTTAACCTCAATCACGCGTTGCGTAAGTGAAGTGAAACACATGCTTCTAATACACTCTGTATTGTAGAAAAAAAAAGTCTGCTGAATATTTGCTGGTTGGTGAGATGGCTACAGAAACGAAGAAAACCCAAGCGACGATGGTGACGCTGCGATCCCGAGCCCAGATGCGAGCAACAGAAGAGTTTATTAACGGGTTCAACGAGGAGAAGGCGAATCAACTGGCAGAGAGGTTATCCAATTTGGAAGCAGTTTGGAAGGCGTATGAAGCGGCTCAGTTGAAGCTGGAATCGTACGAGGAAGATGATAAGCAGCTGAACGAATTGTTCGACGCACGGAACGCGTTTTATGACAGGTATTGTGCAGCTAAGGGTTTTTTAACGTCACGTAAAACCATGGCAGTCTCTGATCTGGATGTCACGGATACGGGGAAAGGCACAAATCTGGCTAATTTACGTCTACCTAAGCTGGATTTGCCAACTTTCGATGGTAACACGACGGATTGGCTCAGTTTTAAGGATCGATTTGTGTCCATGATCGATGAGGCAGAGGACATGCCTTCCGTAATGAAGCTGCAGTACTTGTTGTCAGTGCTAAAGGGTGAAGTGTCAAAACGTTTCCAGCATGTGCAGCTTACAGCCGACAATTACAGCATAACATGGCAAGCGCTATTAGATAGATATGATAACAAACGGGCACTAAAGCGTGAATATTTCAAGGCCCTGCATGCCATTCTACCGATGAAGGGCGAGTCGACTGAAGAGTTACGCCGGGTTTTCGATGAATTTACTAGGCTGACCCAAGGAATGAGTGCGTTGAAAGAGCCCATAGGACAATGGGATACACCGCTGTGCAATCTGTTGTTCTATAAGTTGGATGGTAGAACCTTATTGGCTTGGGAAGAGTATACTAGTAAGGATCAGGAAGATTTGTATACCAAGATGCAAGAGTTTTTACAAAGACGGCTGAGAATCCTTAGTGTAACTGTTCAATCGACCTATGAAGTATCAAGATCGAGTGTGGGCAAGGTAGCCGGCGTGAAGCATCATAAGGGTATTGTGTGTGTCAGCACCGTGCCACCCGCTATCCTCCGCTGTTATGCATGTGCACAACAACACTACTTACATCAATGTGAAATGTTTTAAGGAATGCAAGTAGCTCAACGTGAGGAGGTTATCACATCGAATAAGCTGTGTCGGAATTGTTTTCGAGTTGGACATATAGCCCTGCGATGTAATTCGAAATTTAAATGCCACAAGTGTCATGAGCGCCACCACACACTCTTACATGTTGATCCGATTGTGCAAAATCCATCTCCAGATAACATTGTGGTTGCAACTACTGCCGCATCAAGAGATACTATTGTTTTACTACAAACCGCGTTGGTACAGGTGATAGATGATAATGGAAGAATGTTTGATGCAAGAGCATTGTTGGACTCTGGTTCGATGTCCAATTTCATCTCGACGGCTCTTGCAAATCGTTTAACTAATCGCAAATGTTCTGCTAGCGTATCTATTTTAGGTATTGGCCAACGAGAAAATCATATTCATGAAGCAGTAGATGTGATCGTGGCATCCAAGACGCAGCAATTCAGCACAAAGCTAAATTTTCTCGTTTTAGATTCACCTACCGCACAGCTTCCCACTATGGAGGTGAATACAAAAGAATGGAAGATTGAAGGATTAGTACTAGCCGATCCATTCTTTTACAAGCCAGGCCAGATTGATCTAGTTATCGGTGGAGAAGCATTCTGGGCCATTCACATGAGCGAACGAATCGGTGTTGGGTCTGATAAGCCAGTATCTGTGAATACTAAGTTTGGATGGACAGTTGCTGGATCGACTTCAGCAACAAGCCAGAATCGTCACGTGTAAACAAATGCAGTTGTGCGTCAGGACACGTTAGAATCGACCATCCGGCGATTCTGGGAGATAGATGCTTTACCATCCTCATCTTCGGCTTCAGATGAAGATCCATGCGAGACATTCTTCTCCGAAACTACTTCTCGCAACAACGAAGGAAGATTAGTTGTCAGATTGCCGAAAGTAAAAACATCAAAAATCTGTCTAGGGGAGTCCAAAAGTATAGCACAAAGAAGATTCTTCAACACCGAACGTAAACTACAGAAGAATCCTGAGGTATACGAGCAATATGGAATGTTCCTAAAGCAATACGAAGAGTTGGGACACATGGAATTACTTGCAGAGCCTGTAGATGATAGTATGGTCCATTGTTACTTACCACATCATCCAGTGTTGAAGGAGTCCAGTAGTTTTTGACGCGTCGTGTAAAACTACATCAGGGTACTCCTTAAATGATGCACTTCAAGTTGGTCCAACTGTTCAAGTAGATCTTTTCTCGCTGATTGTTCATTTCTGGACTCATCGAATCGCTATTAGTGCAGATGTCGAAAAAATGTATCGACAGGTTATGGTACATAATGATGATCAGCCATTACAGAGAATTGTATGGCGTCCAAGTGCTGCAGAAGAGCTTAGAAGCTACCAATTAAAGACTGTTACTTATGGAACAGCTTCTGCTCCATTTCTAGCAACCCGAGCTTTAAAGCAAATTGCCCTCAATGCAGCTGATAAATACCCAATCGAAGCACAAGCTATCACGAACAATTTCTATGTCAATGACTTTCTATCTGGTGCTAATGATGAGGAGTCTGCTGCTACGTTGCAGAAAAACGTATCCAACTTATTACAGCAGTATGGGTTTGTTCTAAGAAAGTGGGCATCGAACTCGAAACGCGTCCTAGACGATATCGCAGATGAAGATTTAGCAACCCCACGTTGTCACAATCTAGGAACTGATCCTGCTATCACTACTCTGGGACTTGTATGGTTCCCTGGAAGCGATAATTTCAGCTACAATTTCAAGAATGTCGCATTGCCTCCAACTATTACCAAACGCACACTTCTATCAGCTGTTGCTAAAATATTTGACCCTCTGGGGCTGGTTGGACCTGTTGTGTGTAAGGCGAAGTTGCTAATGCAACAGGCTTGGACATCTATCGACCCAATTACTGGTAAACCTATTGATTGGGATGTTAATCTTCCAACGAAACTGCAACATGCTTGGAAGGCCTTTCAACAAACGATTCATATTATGGAGAATTTAAACATTCCACGCTACGTTTTTGGGAATGCAGGTTTAGACAAATGCGAATTTCATATATTTGGCGATGCCTCCGAAAAGGCTTACGGTTTCTGTTGCTACATACGTGCTCCTTCAGAGTCAGGGGTTTCAATTCATCTACTAGTGGCAAAGTCTAAATTGGCTCCTGTTAAAACTCATCAATCCTTCGCCAAGCTTGAATTGTGTGCTGCATTATTGAGTGTGCAACTTTATGGCAAAATATCGACTTTATTAAGATTCAATCCTACGAAGATTATATTTTGGAGCGATTCTACCACAGTTTTGCATTGGTTAAACGCATCACCATGTCGATGGAAGACATTCGTAGCAAATCGTACTACTCAAATATTAGACGCTACGAACGTTAACCAATGGAAACATATAGCTGGGATTGATAATCCAGCAGATTATATCTCCCGAGGTTTAGATCCAACGGATCTATTAGACGCAGAGAGATGGTGGTTTGGACCATCATGGCTTTCTTTACCAGAAGATCAATGGCCAGCAGGTCATTTCGCTCCTTGCGAGAATGCCGACATACTAGAAGAACGTCGTAATACAACCATGTTGGCATTAGCAGCCGTTGCAGCAACATTCTCTGATGAATTATTTGCCAAATATTCATTATATACTAAGCTTCGACGCGTTTTTGCATACTGTTGCCGGTTGCTAGTTAAAACGAAACATCGTAAAGGAGCGAAGGTCTGTGTAGAATTTCCTGAAGATACTAATCCCAAATGGTTATCGACAGTGGAATTGCATCTCGCAGAAGTAAACTTATGTTTATTACATCAACAACAAATGTTCCCAGACGAACTACATGCTTTGACGAATGGAAGCTTTATCTCACGATCATCGCAGTTGAGGTGGGTTAACCCAGTATTAGGAAAAGATGGATTAATTCGGGTCGGCGGACGACTTAATTTAGCAAACCTTCCATTGTGCACAAAGAACCCAATCGTGTTGTCAGCGAAACATCGATTGACGGTTATGCTGGTTGAAGCCTGTCACAAAAGGCAGCTACATGCGGGCCCACAACAAATGCTCGCCTCGTTAAGACAACGGTTCTGGAGCATAGGTGCAAGAAATTTGATTCGGTCGGTGTATCATCGATGCGTTACATGCTTTAAGAAACATCCAACATTTATTAATCAGACCATTGCCGACCTACCCAGCAGCAGAGTGGTTCCAGCGCCTCCGTTTTCAATTTCAGGAGTGGACTACTGTGGACCCTTTTATGTAAAATTTGGAACACGGAAGACAATACCACGGAAGGTATACTTATCAATCTTTGTCTGTTTTGCGACGCGAGCAGTACATATCGAAGTAGTTAGCGATTTAACTACCCAAGCCTTTATTGCCGCGCTACAGAGATTCATCTCACGTCGTGGAAGGGTCAAGGAGCTACATTCAGACAACGGCACAGCATTTAAGGGTGCAGCAAATCTTCTCCATCAACTATATGTACAATTGAAAACCGATCCCAAATCGCGAGAGATTATTTTCAACTGGTGTGCTGTGAACGAGATAACATGGAAGTTCATTCCACCGCAAGCTCCTCATTTTGGTGGGCTTTGGGAAGCCGCGGTAAAATCAGCAAAGCAACATCTACTTAAGGAGTTAGGATCGTCAACACTGCTTTACGATGACTTCTTGACGCTATGTGCACGTGTGGAAATGTGCCTCAATTCGCGACCACTCACTCCTATCCCCAATTCACCTGATGATCTCGACGTATTAACTCCGGGTCATTTCATCACTGGATCTAACTTTCAAATGGTGCCCGAGGTAGACGTCAAGCACATTCCGGATAATCGCTTATCACACTGGGGGCATACGCAAAAGCGAATGCAATCGATTTGGGCAAGATGGTACCCAGAGTACCTCCAGCAACTTCAAGCCAGGGCTACAAAGGTATGTAAACCACCAGTTAAGATAAAGATAGGACGAGTCGTAATTCTAAAGGAAGATCATGTTCCACCGGGCCAATGGCCACTTGCAAAGATAGTAGCGCTTCACCCAGGCAAGGACAATATAGTGCGAGTTGTTTCATTAAAAACGCCAGATGGAAAAACAATTACTCGCCCAGTCGTCAGGATAGCATTACTCCCTATAAATGAGTAGTATTAAAATAACATTGTTATTTCAAGGTAGCCAGGATGTTAACGCTAGGGTTATCACACAGCAGACTGTGTGATAACAACACAGCAGTCAGAGCGCGGTATGAGCATACGCGTTATATGGATTTGAGGTGTGCGGTGCAAACTCACGAACAAGAGCGCGGACTTATTTCTGGAGAGAGGCCGCGTATTTTTTGACAGATAAAAAACAGATAGATAGCGAAGAAATCAAGTGAATAAAAACGAGAATATAAAAACAGAGTAAGACACACATTTAGTTACAGTTTTATTTAATAAACCAGAAATTCCGAAAGCAGTATCCTGCGCAATCAAACGGTATGATCTGGGAATGTTGCTATGGTGTGGATTGATTTGATGATGTGTTATAATGAATGTGTTGTAATAATGTGGTTTGGCTTTCCGAAGTTTGTTACAATGTGTTTATAGCTGATAGTGTGTATTATAATAAGTTATGTATAGTAGATATGCTACACTACATCGTAGCACTAACCCAACCAACTAGTGATCGGAAGGGATATTGGCTCCTCGATAAGTTCTGAATTTTAACAGACTACGTTCCATGAGCCCAGGCATTCTAAGAGTAGTCCTGGGGCATAGCGTAAGGTCGTAAGGCGTAAGGCGTAAGGTTATGTAGTCAGTTAGTGCATGGAACTGGGAGGTTGGCCCACGCTCACGTGACGATTTTGTTTAGCGTCGGGTTACTCCCCTGACGTTCAGACCCCCAGTTTTCTGAGATGCTCACCCTCTTCCTGGTTAGCCACATGCCACCATCCGCTCGAGGGGTTGGAGCTAGTCCGTGTACCAAGCAAAAATAGTAGCAGCTTTCAAATATTAATATTAAAAACATATTTAGGCGGAAGCTTGTATCCACTGTGCACTAATAGACGACACTGATGGTTTCTAACGAAAAAGCTTTAGCGCTCGTATGAGTATAAATATACTAACGAATAGTAAATCATGTGTTTAAACATCATTATCGTAATATCGTGCAAGTAATTGTTTACTCTACTAAATAATTTAGTTAAACCCTCTTGGTTTTGTGATGTAGTGTTCTTTTTTCTGTATTAAATTGTGTTATCATGATTTCTTTGGATACATACGTTAAGTTATGCAGAAATAATTCTCGTTTTTTAAATCGCATGTTACAAGTAAAGATTCTAATTTTAAATCTCCTAATTATCCTTCTCTTACAGGCCTTTCGAATATCTAATTCTTCTAACGATTTTTGCTAACTGCGTTGCTTTAGCAACATATACACCTTTCCCAAACGGTGATTCAAATTCAACAAATGCCATGTTGGAAAAAGTGGAGCATATCTTTCTAATAATATTTACTCTTGAGTGTGTGATGAAATTGATTGCTTATGGATTCATCATGCACCCTGGAGCATATCTTCGAAGTCGGTGGAATATGTTGGATTTTACGATTGTTCTAATCGGGTAAGTAAGACAAACAAAGATTAGTGAATATCAAGAGATTTAATTAAATTTAAGGAAAAATATTTAAACAAAATCTTATTTATTCATTAAGCTGTTTGTTCAACCAGCGAAGCACAGCTTCGTAAACTTCGAGGAAAAGCAATTTATCGCACATATTACGTTCAAGATTGCGAAGGTTTTGAGTTATGTCCAAATGTCCAAAGAGTTCCGCTGCGCAAAGCGACGGAAGAAATCATGCCGTTCGGAGAATTTTATCATGCCATCTTTTTCCCTCCAACAGCAAATTTGTCAAGCAGATCGTCGAGCTACCCGTCCCTGGCTCCGCCTCGTACCCCTCGCCTGAGCGCGCTGTCGAAGGTTTGAATGTGTTGGTGCGTCAGACCAAAGTGGGTTTATTATACAGGTGGGCTTATCCCGAACAAATTGACAGCCGAACTGTAGACAAATGAAAACGAAATGACAGGAGGGGATTCGATCATTTGTTGATGTATGCGTGTGAATTCCAATGTCTATTTTGGATGATGTGTCGTAGTGTGGGTGAAAAACTACGTATCACAATCGAATCCCCTCCTGTCATTCGTTCGTCCAATATGGCCTTCCCGCCAAACCTATAAGCCCACCTAGTCCCTATACCCACTTTGCGTCAGACGGCCAATCGCTGTCAGCCGTTGTCCGTGCTCTTTCCCTCCATAGCGCCATCTCTTTCTCGCGTGTGGTCAATGCTCGCGAGCTGTTGTGGCGCTTCAAAAATCCGTTCACAAAAATTACGGCGATGAAGTTGCATTTTCACAAATCAAACCAAAAAAGCGCAATGAGTTCAAACGCTGCAATGTAAAATTGACTAAGGAATCGCCAACTCACGCTGCAGGGTTTGCTGTGCAACGCGCAGAACCCTAATTCGCATTAACACGTTCATCCCGGCGCTGATTTTCATCAACTTTCCGTTCCGTCCTAGACGAAAAGACGAGTTGAGGCCCCTGTAAATTGTAACTAATGACCGGGAGGATGGGGGTAGTGGCACACAGCTGTTGGGAGATTGAACAGTATACCTAAATGGGGCCCCTACGATCATCGGTCTCAAGCCCTAAAATTGTTGCCGGCGTGGAGAGGGGAGGAGAGGGGTGCAGATGGTTATCCAGCCACGGGACCCCAACGACCATCTATCCGGGGGCCCTTGTCGCTAATATTCTGTCCACTTGTAGACATACGGCATACTACAGACTAGAGATCTTCGGCGACCGCCTAGTCTGCCTACCGTAAGGTCCGCCGCTGGTTCATGACGGTGTTTTTGTGGAGGTTCATCCCCCGCGTATGCGTAAGCACCGGGCAGATGACAGTGTGGCAGTATGCAAGTTGCACGCTGGATAGGAGCGGTCGCGCGGCAACGCCATCATTCCGCACATCTGCATGCTCGTCGTGGGTTCTAACCGCGTATGAACCGTCCGCCGTAGCAAGGGCTGACTATCCGGCTACGTGCTACTCAAGACTTGAAAAGGCCGGCATGATCGCGTTGGCTATTACGCCAATAATAATAATAATAATAATAATAATAAGAACAACTTAGCATAGCAGTCCACACTCGGGGAAGGTTTTTGTTTTGACTTTGGTGCTGCCGGGTGTCCCGCTGTGGCGCGACAAATGCACGGAATGCACTCGATCAAAACATGAACCTATCGATCCGAACCCATTCCAATGCATTGCCGGTCAATCGGCGTCATGATACCGACTCCAAGCCAATAAGCCGCCAGGACGAACAGGTGCAGCACCATACGCGTACCGTAATAAACAAATCCAGAATCCTCTTTTGTATGAATTCAATTCAAGTTTTGTTTCCACTTGCGTCCGCTAGCTGAATTAGAAATAAATGTGCAGCATATCACACGCACGTTTGCTTAGATCGTGTGTCTTTTTAATACCCCCAACAGCAGAGACGATCGCAAAGATGGTGGTGCCAATAAAATGGTTGTGTTGTCTCTGAGGTAGCGAGATCGAAAATGCATGGACTTTGTAGCCGCAGCGGATGAAAATGTACGCATCAGAATCAAATGGTTTTGGGGTTTCCACAGGCACGCACACAGGCACGCACAAACACGCACGCACACATGCATGAACGCCCGCACGCCAGTACGCATTCACTAACGCACGCACGCACCCACGAAAGCGCGCACGCCAGCAAGCACCCCCCACCAACCCCCCCCCCCCCCTGCATTCGCTGGCTAGCGCAGATTTTGGTACATTTCCTGCGCAGGAAACTGCTCGAATTTGCGCAGTGGGTAACTAGAATCGTGAAGGCCCCCAATGTGTGTTATCATGTGAAACAGCGTGCGTTCACACTTGGATGAACGCTATAGTTTGCATCGACAGCAGCGCTTGTTCCTCGGACGAGGACGCAGGTGTGCTGTTTGATGGATGTGCATGCAACAGCGGTGCGAAATGGAAACGCGCACAATAGCAATGAACTCGGCATTCCCTCACAAGTGTTTCGCCAGTGCATGCCATTGAAAGGCCTGCGTGCATCTCTGCGTTGAACCTCGTGTGTGCATGGGAAACTTTGTATGTGCATTGAGCAAGCGCGCAGGTTTTCGTTTGATGGGCATTTTGTTTCATGAGCGCGGCAGTATTTTGTTCTCGACTTGAATGGGTAGACGCTCACTCGCTTACTCATTGATAGTTTTAATCCATACGCTTTTTTCGCTGCTCTACAACGATGTTATTCATCACGTATACTAGCAGAACGCAGGCAGAGCACGTGTCCAAGTTTTTAACCAGCGCGTTCTTGACGGTCCAAGCAAGCAATGTTAGTAACAATGGGTCGAGGTAAACATTGTACCGATTATCAGCGCCATATCATAAAGCGAATGGCGGCTGCTGGCATTAAGCGCAAAACGATCGAGTTCGTGATGGAACGATCGCGCACTTTTGTAGCAAGTCACCCAGACGTCCTCGGAAGACCACGGCGAATTAACGACCGAAAGATTGTTAATATATCGAAGAAACACAGCTCGCGAGGGTGGTGGTCCTGTTAATAACAACAAAAACCTAACCCAAAAAACAAAAAACTACTAACAAATCTATCCAAACGACATACTTTTGACACCAACACACACACACAAAAACACACTCAAACATATACACACACACAAAAATACATACAAACACATACAAACACACACACAAACACAAACCAATACAAACCACACATAAACCTGTCCCAACGAGTGCATGGTGCGTTGAAAAAACCAATGCCCTATCATTTTGTCCGATACTGTACCTTGTAACGACTGTGACTAAAATATGCCATTTTCGACTGACTGTAGAAAAAAACTAAGAAAGATAATTTCTTTACTTTTACATCTGTTGAAAGGAAATTATTTCAGATTACTTGCACAAATAAGTTAAAGACTTTGCGAATTGCCTTTCGTCAGTTATTAGGAATTTTCA
The DNA here is from genome assembly GCF_016920715.1 of Anopheles arabiensis. Taxonomy (NCBI): domain Eukaryota; kingdom Metazoa; phylum Arthropoda; class Insecta; order Diptera; family Culicidae; genus Anopheles; species Anopheles arabiensis. The sequence goes on along the minus strand of NC_053518.1, from coordinate 50,539,266 downwards.
CCATGATGGACGAAGACATGCATGATTTAAGTTCTACCTTCGATTTTCATCAATTCCTCCTAAATTTTCGCTACAAAATTGTTAGAGTACAGGTTTTGCATCACGTTGGTGCAGAAAAAATCGATGGGACACAGGTGACGGATGTTGGACCAGTTTGCGGACTACGGTATTATATCGAAATTCTGTCGAAATTCACCTGAAATGATTGCATTGAGTTTGCGCGTAATGCGTTTTCCACTGCGAAGCCAGTGGATGCGATTTCTAATTCCTGATCTGTTTATTCATGTTTCCCAGGTATTATATTACTGTTGGGTGGGTTGCATCGATATCCCGGTCCAGCTAACGCAGTAATGTAGACACTTATCCCTCTGTCTTCATTTCAGCTTCTTTTGAAACCTCAAAGATGAACCTAGGCATTCTTTCGATGATTTGATTGTTGCCTAATAGTGCCAAGATGTTGGCGACCAAAATGCCAAAACGGGTTTAAACGACGTCCACAAACTTCCGCACAGAGTCCATTTTGGACGCTACGGGGTGCCATTCTTTCATCGCGCACGCTTTTGATTCACTTTTTTGGCCATCATGGTTTGAGTTCGACTGATAGAGGTGTCAAATTTTGTCTGCTACTGAAAGTGTAATTAACGTTTTGTTAGTGCAGGTTAAGATAAACCCATGAAAAAATCGACAATTGTTGTCCAATTTTCAATGCAATCGTTATGTGATATTAACATTATTTTGACACCATAATGAGACTATCGAAATGAAGGTCGCATAAAAAATTTATTATTTATATTTTTTGTATTAAAAAAAAATAAGTAGGTATTATCAATTTTGAATCATACTTGGATGACACAATTAAAGGAAAACAGCAATAATACCAATCGCATTGCTTGATATAATTAACCAATTATTTTGTTTCTAAAATTATATAATGTAATAATTGAACCACAATAACACAAAAACCGCATTCTCCTGGCCCGCGGCTTTAGATCATTTACTAAATGTGGGCCTTTGCCTCAAAAGTTTGCCGACCACTATGCAATGGTAACAGTAAGTCATGGAAAGCCAAGCTCACTTCACTAGTTAATACAGCCATGCCTTGACCGACAGCGGTTGTTGTGCCATATAAGAAGAAGAAGAAGTTCAATTTGCCATTAGTTATTTTATTCTGTTAACTAATGTAATAATAAGGCCGTTTATCTAATGATAATACTAACAATTTCCATAATTTTCTCTTTCAAATTTCAGAATGATCAGCACCACATTATCCAGTATAATGAAGGATGGTTTCGATGTGAAAGCGCTGAGAGCGTTCCGTGTGTTGCGTCCATTACGATTAGTTTCTGGAGTGCCTAGTAAGTTGCAAATTTTAAAATGATGTATTAAAAATCATAATTCTTTATTCATTTTCATTTTATGCAGTAGTACAATTTACAGGCGAAATTTGGGATTTACAGGCAAAATTTGTTCTAGCGAGTGCCGCTAACTAAGTCGGTAGTCAATTCACTTTAGGCAGTTCTGACTCCATTAAAAAAAAAAAACATCCGAAAAAAGTAGCAATCTCTGCTTCACATCAGGCTGTGCTGAATAGTTCTCTGAATAGTAAACTACTGTAAAATCGGATATGCATAGAAAAAAAGAAAGCTCCAAAGCTTCGCAGGTTTGCTCTATCGATTGCGTTTTATAACTGATCATTATTGATGATATTGCTGTCCTTTTCTTGCCTTTTTGCCTAGCTTTATCCTAGCTTGGCCTATATACCCTTTTAACTTTCCGAGCAAAAATCTATGATCATCGATAATGTATACATTTGACTCCAAACATCGTTTATACGATATAAAAATATAAGATTAGGAAGTTGGTGAATCTTTTTAAATGTGTAGTCAACAATTATCAGTAAGAACAAAAAATTACTTCGATTTCTTCTGGCAGCTTTTAACTGTAAAAATCAAAATCATCGTATCTGCGAATCGTCGTAACGCGAGGAGGTCGTTATTCGGGGGACGCCTTTACTAAAAACCTCGCAATATTTAGCGGAATGGATTTCCCACTGCGCAAAATCGAGCAGAATCATGCAGGGGAAAGGGCAAAATTTGCACAGGTTTTGCGCAGATTTTGGCCAGATTCTTACGCTAGACTTCAGTAAAATCTGCGCTGGAACGAGTATATTTTGGCGCCATCTGTTGGGGAAATGGGCATACTATTTCAGGCGGAGCAAATAACAGGAAAAAAATAAAAAATAAAGCATGCATTTCTTTCTCTTCCCCTCCCCTTCCTTCATCACTGCCTTGTCTCACTTGCGCTTAAACACGTGCCTTCTGTCATCAGCTGATTGAGTGTTGTGTTTACGTTTTTTTTTTTTTTTTTTTTAATAGAAACTCTACCCCGATTGACATCATTCGCCTCTTTTTATAACTCAATTAATTCTACACTAAAAGTCTAACATTCTTCTTTGAAAGCCATTAGTGGCTTGCAAATACCTTGTACTGGATAGTCTCGAATTACTTAAACCTATTTTCTGTTGAATTTATTAAAAAGGTGTATATTACAAATGTAGTTTTGGTTAGAGTTGTTTTGCAGGTGATGCGTTCCGCAGTATATACATAACATCCCGTTAAAATGAGACGAACGGTGATATCAACGCTACAGAAACTGCATAGCGGTGGGTTGGATTTTTGCAATAAAAGGTGTGGATGAGCTGGGTGTGTCCTATCCGAAGTCGTGACAGGATTCTCTGGTCTTTCCATGGTGGTATTGTGATCTTGATGTTTCTCAGGAAAGAGCGACCGCTGATAACCCAATAACCATTCCCGCTATTGGCGATGATGGTTTCATAGGCGGTCTGCTATTTCATTTCCCTCGATACCTGTGTAACCAGGAATCCAGCAGAATGTGACTTGGGGTGAATTCGGTATACTGCAGAGTTGTTGGATGCTCGGGTCGCGGGTGGTTCCTCATTCAAGTGCTTGAAGAACACTTGCACTGTCTTTAAAAATTACGTTGGGTTTGTCTCTATGTGGACCTTCATCAGCAGCAATAACCAGGCTATTGCTTCTGCGGTGAAGATTGAGGTATGGTCTGGCAGCCGGATGGCGCTATTGTCTATGCTGGAGTAGATTCCACAGCCCAGTGCTGCAAAATATCACTATCAATGTCATAAAAAAATCTGACTGAAACAAAATCCATACCAGCGTTACGTATTCAATTGTGATAATCAGAGGTGATACTCAGAACGATTGGTGTGACCTATCTTGCTTATGACATGTTTGCGACCATCGCTTGGTCAGTAACTGTGTCACGACTTTTTTATGCTGTGATCAATTTTGCAAAATGTCACTGACATAGTCAAGACAAATTCCAGCTGAAACAAAATCATCTCAGCGTCACGAGCTCTACTGTACCCCAGAGGCGAGCCTCAAACTGTTGGTGCGACCATCACATGCTTGGTGACATTGTGTGCAACCAACTCTTGGTCAGTCACTTGGTCGCGTCATTTTCAGTCGGTGATCATCGTGATGGTCACGGGAGATATGCGGTGCGTGCGAGTGGTTCCAAGAAACAAAATGAGCATGTTTTCTCGCTCTGTTTGACTCAAAGTGGATTAAAAATAACAGGTGGTGGATGAGGGCCTCTGGGGGGTCGCCATAGTTGAGGGACTGTACGTCATTTTAAAACCGTTAACCAACCCTACAGACAAAGAGCGGGTAATTTTTATGTAATGGTAATGGTGTGCGTAAAACCCTAGAGTTAAGCCGATGAAAGATTTCCTAGGCTTAAAAAAAGGGGAGGGAACGGGTACCTCGGTTCTCTCCCGCTTCCATACAAAAAATACGGTGCGCTCTCTCAATGCTCGCGCCCATGCGCGAGCATCCTTTCGTGTGCTTGTGTTAATTTCTTCCGTGTTGCGCTGTGTGCGTTTCTTTCGTTCAGCGATCGCTCACACTCGCTGCGTATTTTTTTGTTATCTAAAGCTAAACAAAAACACAAACACGCGTAGATCTTTTTTTCATCCCCTACAGGCAAAGAGCGGGATATTTTACATAAATTTTACGCACACCATGCGTAAAAACCTAGAGTTAAGCGGAGAAACGGTGTAAAATACAAGGATACGAGAGCGCGTTTTGGTTTCTACACATTTTTGACACTAACACAGTTACATATGTGTAAATGTGTGCGTTTACTTTCCGCCAGTGCGCTCAGTTTGATCTGCTTGCAGCGCTGTGCTGATATCAGTGTCTCGCTTGCACTGCGGCACCGAAAGTTCCTCTGTGTGCGCTCATTCTTGCTACCACACGAAATCGTCAGTACAGCTCAAGGATCGACAGCGAGCGGCCGCACGTGCGTCATCATTTAGTTTGACTAAAATAAAATTGATCGATGCAAACGTTGAAGTGGCCGAATATCTGCGTAGATCCTTTTGTACACGTTGATTACTGTAAAAAAGATACGAAAAGAAGCTGCGCGATGTACATAACATGCATTACGAATCATTCGCGGAGCTTCATTTCAATTCGCACAACACTTGAACACTTGAACACTTTACAAAATCATAACACCAATCGTCCAGGACTTAAGCTGACGCACGTGCGGCCGCTCGCTGCCGATCCTTGAGCTGTACTGACGATTTCGTGTGGTAGCAAGAATGAGCGCACACAGAGGAACTTTCGGTGCCGCAGTGCAAGCGAGACACTGATATCAGCACAGCGCTGCAAGCAGATCAAACTGAGCGCACTGGCGGAAAGTAAACGCACACATTTCCACATGTGTAACTGTGTTAGTGCCAAAACTGTGTCGAAACCAAAACGCGCTCTCGCCTCCGTGTATTTCACACCGATTCTCCGCTTAACTCTGGTTTTTACACACACCATGATAAAATATCCCGCTCCCCCCTGTGCAAAGCGACGGAAGAAATCATTCCCTTTCGCGCATTTTCTCAGGCCTTCTTTTTCCCTCCTACGGCAAATTTGTCAAGCAGCGTTTCGAGCTACCCGTCCCTGGCTCCGCTTCCTACCCCTCGCCTGAGCGCGCTGTCACAGGTTTGGATGTGTTGGTGCGTCAGACGGCCAATCGCTGTCAGCCGCCGTCCGTGCTTTTTCCCTCCATAGCGCTATCTCTTTCACGCGTGTGGTCAATGCTCGCGAGCTGTTGTGGCGCTTAAAAAAACCGTTAACAAACATTGCGGCGCTGCATTTGATTTTTCACAAATCAAACCAAAAAGCGCAATGAGTTCAATCGCTGCAATGTAAAAATAACTAACGAATCGCTAGCTAACGCTCGAGGGTTGGCTGTGCAACGCGCAGAACCCTATTTCGAAGTAGCGCACGCAACACAGGTGGCCATGGCCGTGCATAGGAAAGCTTAAACCTAATTGCATAAAGCATAACTTTATGTGACACTATGCTTTTCCTTTCGTATGTCGTAGATTACATAGATAGGCTGAGCCGTCTGCGCAAGGGTGTGAGTGTGCGTGTGTGTGCAACACTGTCGCCAAATGTGTATTCTTCCGGAATGTTATGATCCATCGGTCAAAGAAAGGAAGGTGTTCATGACGGTGTTTTTTTATTGTGGAGCTGCATCCTTCCCCCTGCGTGCAGTGTATGCATCGGGCAGGATACAGTGTGGCATTATGCAAGTTGCACGCTGGATAGGAGCGGGCCCGCGACACCGCCATCATTCCGCACATCTTAACAGCATGCCCGTCGTGGGTTGTAACCGCGTATGAACCGTCCGCCGTAGCAAGGGGTGACTAACCGGCTACGTGGTACTCAAGTCCTGAAAAGGCCGGCATGATCGCGTAGGCCATTACGCCAATAATAATAAGAAGAAGAAGAGGAATAACATAGCATAACAGCCCACACCCGGAGAAGAGATTGGCTTATCTTTGTTGCTGCCGTGTTACCGCTGTGACGCGACAAATGCACGGAATGCAATCGACCAAAACATTAACCTACCGAGCCGAACCCATTCTAAGGCGGTGCCGGTCGCTCGGCGTCATGATACCGGCTCTGAGCCAACAAGCCGCCGGATTCTGGACGGACAGGTGCAGCACCATACGCGCACCGTAATAAACAAATCCAGAATCCTCTTTTGTATGGATTCAATTCAAAATGTTGTTTCCACTTGCATCCGCTAGCTGAATTGGAAAGAAATGTGCTACATATCAGATGCACGTTTGCTTCGATCGTTTGTCTTTTTAATACCCCCAACAGCAGAACCGGTCGCAAAGATGGTGGTGCCAATTAAATGGTTGTATTGTCTCCTAGGTAGCGGTAATCGATCGGGCGGCGTGCAGTGCGTTTTCTAAGAATGCATGGAGTGTGTAGACGCAGCCGGTGACAATGTACGCATTAGAATCAAACAGTTTTGGAGTTCCCGCACGCACACACACACACACACGCGCGCACGCACGAACGCATACACGCATGCACGAATGCACGAATGCACGTACGCGCGCACGCGAGCACGCACCCACGAAAGCGCGCAGGCGAGCACACACCCCCCATCAACCCCCCCCCCCTCCCGCATGATCGATTACGGCTACCTTATCGGAAGAAAGGCTGGTTCCTCATTCAAAGCACCGGGAGGGGAGGGGGATCCCGGCATGATAGAGTGGACGATCACTTTCCCCGCGCTGTGTGTGTGTCCGTGTGTGTGTGTCGTGGCCAGAAAACTCGAGACAAATTCCGGCACATTGAAAAAAAAAATTTATTGCCACTATACACCGTGCTACATGATGCTTAGAAGGTCGTTGAAGCATCAAACATGTTCAAATTAAAAAAATATTAGATTAGTGTTAGACGTTCTCCTACGCTTGTTTTAAATAGGCTTCTTCACCTTCAATTGGCAGGGGCATCGAATGGTCTCATCAGCAGCGGCACGAAATAAAATAAACCATCAATACACCGATAACACTTTAAATCCCAAAATGAACCAGCTTCTCCCGTATCGTCAAGGTCACACACAATAAATAAATGCTAACACTCACCAATAACAATACACAACCGCAATGTACATATATACCAACGCATACACCCAATCAGCTGGCGGCGAAAGGCACGGGCTGAAGCGCAAGTAAGGCAAGGCAGGGAGGGGAAAGGGAGTGAGAGGAAGAGGAGGAAGGAATGGGCCCCAATATTTTTTTAATTTTTCGGCCGTTTTTTTTGCCCCGCCGTCTGAAATAGTTCATCCATTCCTTCAGCAGATGGCGCTCGTTCCGCACCTAAAAACTGCAAGAAATACGCCGGCTATCGTAGTTTCGGCTGAAGTCCAGCGCTGTTTTTTGCGTATTTTTTGACACAAAACGACGCAAAAAACTACGCAGAAAACTGCTCGAATCTGCGCAGCGGGTACTTGGGTTGCTGCCGTCGTGAACAAACAATGCTTCAGTTGCGGAAAGCCGTTTACACCGAATCATCGTCGACAGTGCGCAACGAAGAACGCCAAATGCTACGTGTGTGGTGGCAGCGATTTGCGAGGGCACGCGAGGGCTCGCACGCCATACAAGTTCACCGCCCCAGAGCCCTCGCATTACCCGTCAAACATTGCGAGGGTTGCGAATGATATTTATTTATTTATTTATTTATTTATTTATTTATTTATTTATTTATTTATTTATTACGATACAAATATCTGCCTCAGAGGGCTAAATATAGGGAAACTTACTGACTAAAACTTAAAATTAATGATAACAAACAAATACTTAAATCTAACTAGACAAACATATACTAGACAACAAGCAATTTGTAACACAGCCAACACAAGTATAATGAAAGAATTAGGATGGGGAAACAAAAAGGGAGTCAAAGAACTGAAGGAAGAGGGGGCGAAGGGATTGAGGAGGAATATGAAAATCAAACACACCAGAGGCACTGTTGAAGCGATGGAGGGATCGAAAAAACGGATCATTGGTGCCATACAGCGTTCTTCTCGACGGGATTTGAAGGAAATCGCGGAGTCGAAGAAAGCGAGCAGGCGCTTACAGCGGTATTCTGTTTAGAAGTGAAGGACAATCAATCTCGTTCCGAAGCAAACCACTGATAAGCAAAGCTTGAGAAGCAGAACGACGATCGGGCAGTGTCATCAATCCAAGCATACGGCATCGGACTTCATAAGGGGGAAGAGAAGCAGCAGATATCATCTGCTCGAAATCTTATGGTAGTTCAAATAATCTTTGATTTTTATTCATGGTTTTTTTTTTGCGGTAGTATTTGTCGAAAAGGTCACTATTTCAATTTTTGTGGATTTTTTAAAATAAAATGACAAAATTCAGGAGTTTAGTATGCTACAATTTGCATTGGTATACCTTTTCTTGGGGTGCTATAATTATAACTGCTAAAACTAGGGGTGAAAAAACTACCAAGGCTCGCAAGCTCAAGTCGAGAATAACACAACAAGCGATAAACACTGTTAACTGGAGCGACACGAGTGTGTAGGTGGCAATGCAAAGAAGCTTAATTCTAAAGATCACCGGCCAGAGCATGGATTACGTTCGACGAAATCCGTTTCGGCGCTCAGTACAAAATGAATTATGTTCATTTAAACATACATTTACACACTCCAGATTCAAGTGTTCAAATACAAAATACAGCATGTCTTTGCTTACCCATATGTGTCACTTCTCCGTTTATATCAAGCACTTGAAATCTTGCCGGAGCTTCTATGAACCCTGTCACCGGCAACCAAAAAAACATCATATTCCAGGCAACCGGGCTACACGGGTAATCAGCGACTATGAAGGTTTATATGTTTTAATGCGATATATATATATATATGTATGTATGGTATATATATATATATATATATATATATATATATATATATATATATATATATATATATATATATATATATATATATATATATATATATATATATAAACATCATAAATGATATCATTAAAATTCCTGAAATCTGCATTATGATACTTTGGAATCGCGAAAGATTACCAATACGACACAAATCCGCAGCCCAAAACCTCGGGGATTTCATCCCATACAATCGGGAACGAACGTAACCGTCAAAAGAGTTCATTTTATTCAAAAACTGTCCAGATTAAAAAAAAACCGGTAAAATGAACATCGTTTAAAGGGTCGTGAGTGCCTTTTGCACTGAGCGCCGAAGCGGATTTCGTCGAACGTAATCCATGCTCTGGCCGCACGTTATTTTGTACAGAATAAGCGCAACAAGGAAGGAAGATAAAAACAGAAATGCAGGAATTTGGAAACATAAATTACAATACGACAAATGGACGTGAACTTTAAACTAGATACAGGTGCGGACGTAAACTGTATACCCGTTGATATAGTGAAGAAATTTGGATTTCCGTAAAGCAAATTATTCGATAAATACTGTGGATTATAGTTCAAACAGAATAAAAGTTTTTGACCGCGCCCGCCATACTTAGGACTGACTATCCTGCTATGGGGGGGAATCAATTAGTCACTGAAAGCCAAGCCCACCCACTTGTGGCAGGCCTTGACCGACATCGGTTGTTGAGCCAAAGAAGAAGAAGAACCTTAGATTGTGTAGATCCAGTTAAAAATAGTGTTCATGACGCTAGATTCATTGTTGTTGAGCCTTAATTTGAACCTTTATTAGGTTTCAAATCATATGTCGATTTTGGTTTGATAAGTCATGTGCACAGGGTTGTGAGATCTATCCCCGCTAACAAACAGAATTTCTTAGAGCAATATCAGGATGTGTTTGACGGCTTAGGAAAGATTCTTGTTAAGTGCTCGATAATTCTCAAAGAAAATTCTATACCGACCTTATTATATAAAAAATGGATTCCCTTCATTAGAAAATTAGAACTTAATACGATGCAAGAACGAGGAATAAAATCAAATGTTGACTATTCAACCGACTGGATTAGTAATATGCAGGTAGTAGATAAATCAAATGGCTCGCTGCGAATTTGCATTGATCCAACAGCTCTGAACAAATGTATTAAACGAGAACATTTTCTCATTCCTATTCAACAAGACAACAGAAGTGGTTACTGGCAAATGGAGCTAGACGCGAAAATTCTGACTTGACAACATTCAAGACACCTTTTGGGCAATTCCGATGGAATCGAGTTCCGTTTGGGCTAAAGCGCACCTGAAATGTTTCAGCGGAAAATTTTTTTTCGTTGATATCCCTGGTGCGGAAATTTATTTTGACGAAATGGCTATTGGTGGAACAAACGAGACTGAACATGATGAAATATTGTTTCCAATCATGCAGCGAGCTCGTGAAAATAATATCAAGTTCAATCAAAACAAAAAAAATCAAAATTTATACCCAACTTTATTTATTTATTTAGTAATTTATTTACGTTATCGGGCAATAGGCCTAAATAACAGATACAAATTCTTAATTAGTAAACAACTCAAACATAAATAACACTAGCCCTTTACAACTGACGAAGGTGAGAAACAAGGATATGAAAATCTGCAGATGATTCAAGTCTATTGTAGCTGACACACATTTTAATTAAAGGGTCGTTAGCGCCAAATGAAGAAGATCGAAATGGCCAAATAACTGACACCTGACATGGTACGGGGGGCGTGGCATTTGGTTTGACCAAGGAAGACGATAAAACATAGCGCGTGTCACCTTTTTCTGAACTTTTTCTATCATGTCTATATAGGTCACTTGGTTTGGAACACCAAACAACGCAAGCAAATTGTAGTATAGGACGGACTAGGGCACAGTATAACGATTTAAGACAGAAAGGATCTTTAAAGTCGGAAGAAGCACGTAGAATAAAATCTAACATATTTAATGCTTTTGAGACGATTGTATGGAAATGGCACGATAATATAAGTTTACTGTCTAACATTATTCCTAAATCACGAGCTACAGATGACCGCGGCACACTGTCTTGACCTATTTTGTAATTAAAAGTTATTGGAATCATTTTCTTAGAGAAAGTAATGCAGTTACATTTTTGTACATTCACAAACATTTCGTTATCATGGCACCACGTCAAAAAACGGTTTATGGAATCTTGAAGTATTTCGTAGCGATTTGAATTTTCAACAGCAAGGAACATCTTAAGATCGTCTGCATATAGTAAAACATTGACGTTGGGAACAGCAAACACAATATCGTTAATAAATATAATAAATAATAATGGCCCTAAAATGCTTCCTTGTGGAACACCAGAAAAGTTACAGAAAGGGTCAGAAAAAGTTTTTCCAATTTTTACATTAATGCAACGGTTCATTAGGTAGCTTTCTAACCATGCTAAAAAAATTGAGTGTACACCATATTTTAATAATTTAGCAAGCAATAAGTAGTGGTAGTGGTTGCAGCGCAGAAGTCGGTATAAATGACATCAACCTGGAGGCCCTTGTCAATATTGGAGTAGCAAAATTGAAGCAAATGAAGCAGGTTAGTTTCAATCGAACGTTTAGGCATGAAGCCGTGTTGCATAACAGATATAACAGGCAGGAAAGCGTAGAACATGTGGCGGAACATAACTTTTTCAAACAGCTTACCACAAGCACATAACATAGAGATTCCGCGATAATTACATATATCAGATTTGTCTCCTTTTTTACAGACAGGAAACATGTAAGAAGATTCCCATATTTGCGGGAAGCATTTCGACTGTAAGGGTTTGTTGAAAAGTTGAGTCAGAATAGGCAAAAGAGCAGCCTTACAGTGAATAAAAATTGCACTAGGAATGTTGTCTGGCCCAGAGGCATACGAAAGCTTCAGTTGCGATATGGCAGCATCGACTTCATCTTCACTGACAATAGATGTGGATAAGTCAACTGCGTCGTTGATTGCGGAAAGTGCTGAAGATAGGTTGAGAGGTTTCGAAGAATTGCAGGTGTACACGGAAGCGAAATGTTCTGCAAAACCTTTGCAGAGGTCATCTTCACCCGAAATGATGTTTTCCTTGAAGTTCATTACAGCTTGAAGACGGTCGCAGGATTTCTTATTTCGTATGAATTTCCAGAATGCTAGTGGATCCTTTTTGAATCTGAATTCGATCTTTCTAACGTAGTCAGCATACGCAAAACTGTTGAACTGTTTGTAAATCCGAGCAAAGTTTGCTTGGTTGGTGCTGTTTCGAAGACTGCGCAGTTTTTGTTGGGCATTAGATCTCCGGCGTTTGGCGACGCGTAGTGCATTATTAGCCCACGGTGGTTTCGATGGAGGATTAAAGCAGGGAACAAACTGTTCGAATAATCCATTTAGATGATTTGTGAAGCTTAATACGCTATCGTTGATATCGTGGTTAGACTTTAATAATTCCCAATTGGTTTGAGTTAGCGCTATTGTTAATTCATCAAATTTCGTACGTCTAAAGTTCAAATCTCTCCGTTCTGGGGACTCAGAAGACGACAAATTCTGTTGCGGAACCATGAAGCTGGTAAGTAGAGCAGGGTGATGTGGATCAGGTTCAACTATGGATTCTAAACTCAGTTCTAATGGGCTCAATCGTTCAACGGTCTGATCATCCGCAAAAATTAAATCCAGTATAGTATTGTTACATAGTATTGTGGTGATTGAATTAACTTGCTGAAGGCCGGCCAAATTGATTTCATCGAGGAGAATTTGGCAGGTAGGATGTATTCGGGAGTTGCTGAAGTCAAGCGAAGGAAAATCGTTCCGAGTAATCCATTTAAGATAGGGTTGATTAAAATCTCCGAGAATAATCAAATGATCGTCTTTATATTTTTCCCTAGTTTCATGTAGCGTAGTACAGAAAGTATTTATAACATCGGGGTTGGCAGCTTGGTCAGGAGGGAGGTAGAATGAGCCGATGACTAGGGAAACATCCAAAACTTTTACACGCACCCAAAGACACTCAATTGATGATGTATTAGTAGTGCACAGCAAAGCCGCATATTTGATATTCGTAGCAATGAGAACTCCTCCACCAATACATTTATCACTATTTATGGCAGAGCGATCCAATCGGAAGGTATTGTAGCGGTGGCTGTCAAACAATAGTGAAGATTGGTAACTATCGGTGAGCCAGGTTTCGGTGAGAACGATCACATCCCACTCGGAAATAGCTGTACTGGTAAAGCATTCGGTATTTTTTAGCGTAAACCTCTAGCATTTTGATAGAAGATATAGAAAGGATCCTTTAGTGAAACATCGTGTCGGCGCGGACACGTTATTGTTTGTCCCAAAGGACCATAAATCTTTGCAAATTAACACATAAAGATGCAATCTGGATATGCGAGAAAATTCATGATCAGGAGTTCACGGATGTTTTAAACATTATGTCTAACGTACCGACGCTTGTGCTCTTCAATCTAGACAAACCAAATGTAATCCAGACAGATAGCTCCAAAGACGGGAATCCAATTGAGTTGCGTATTAATGCAAGATCTTGGACCAGTAGTTTATGCGTCAAGAACTTTAACAAAAAGCGAGCAGCGCTGGGCTCAAATAGAGAAGGAATTGTTAGCTGTTGTGTTTGATTGTCAAAAATCCATTATTTTATCAACGGAAGGGATTTCACATTCCGAAGTGATCACTAGAAACACTAATCAAGAGAAATAACGACGATGTAACTCCGCGTCTTAGGCGTATGTTCCTTATTCTTTTAAAATATGCAGGACTGTCTTTGGTTTACACTCCGGGAAACAAAATGCTAGGCTAATTGCTTGTCGAGAGCGCCACTGTCAGAAACAGGACATGATCTGGGAAAATTGCAGTATCCTGTTCATTCGATTGATAAAAAAGAGTGCTTGTCGAAAGACAACTATGAGTTGTACGTAAAAAAATGAATGAAGATGAACGCTATATGCGTATCGTAAAATATATGGAAACAAACTGGCCTCCGTATCATACATTAGATGACCTATGTCAAATGATGTATAAATATCGGGATACACTTCATGTAGAGAATGGTCTGCTATTTAAAGATCATCACTTGGTAATTCCTATTGGCTTGCAAAAATCCATCCAAATGGTTACACGCTTCTCACATGGGCGTGGAAAAAAACCTTAGCAAGAGCCAGGACTCGAAAAGGAGCGTCCGTACTTCAGCTAGCGACCGCTAGAGGTCTCGGGCTGGACGATAAGCGTTCGGACTGAACGAAAGGGATCGACCGAGCGTTTGACGGATAGCCGGTGACCGCATGGACTGCGAAATACGGCTTTCTTTTTCCGGACCCGCGTGGAAGCGGACGAATTTTTAGTTTACTCTCTCGGTTACTAAAATGTTGTGCTGTTAAAGTCATAATAAAATAATCTCGAATTACTTAAAAAAGCCGTTTTTGTGAATTATTTATCTGCAGGCCGGGCGTTGTGCTAAGACGCAACAGTGTAATGCAGGTATGTCAAACTGGCTACCCGCAATCCGCATACGGCCCGCGTCGATTCTGAATGCGGCCCGCGAGAATATTTTGAGAATTGCTAAAAACACTGCAAACCAATAAACTGTTATTACTATTTGTCAAAGTGTATTAAATTTTCCACAGAAGAACAATCCTTTTGTTGGTATATTTTTCGAATCTAACATGAATGTACCCATAACATCTCATAAACTTATTCTACACAAACAAACGTCGAATGCTAACTCAGTCGTATTATGTTTCGATTAAAATTCAGAATTTTAGCATAATTTTGTGCACACTCGATTGCACATTCTGTATGGAATAATAGATTTGAGTCAACTGTTTACAAACGAAATGTTGAATGAAAATAACTTGTTACATATACTAGGAAACTTCGCAACAACTAATGATTGATTGCCGGAATCGCATCCAGGGAACAAAAGCATTTCCGATCACACCTATTCCGACTTCGAATCCCGCCAAATCAAACCAACAGTTCCGTTCGGTGCCGTCCGAAGCATATAGAGCCGTTTAGAGCCATTTGGAACCGTTGGAGTCATCGGTTATCACACCGAATTTGACAATCTCCATGCCCCCGACTGCCGAGTAAAGGATTCATTCGGCTCCGAATTTTTTACCGAACGGTTTTGCACGGCTCCGACCTTAGAATGTTACATCATTGATGTTCGATTGGAGCCACTTCTGTTTTTTTTTCATAATCATGCCACCATAAATGGTAATAAAAATGATTGTAGCCAAGTTGGAGTTATTTGTACCTCTCATTCTGCAATGCGAATTAATGTACTTTCCAACCACTCCAAAAATCAAAACCAAAATCATATGATTACGCTTAAGTCTAAACGATTTAGATTAAGGATAAAAATAATCGAAATGCCGAAGCCTTGCAATACAAAGTTTATTAATAGTTTTATGTTCTTTCCGTATAAAGCACGGGAAATAAAATAACGGGTTACGCCGTGCACTTTAGTTTAACACTATATTCATACAATTACAATATTCATACGATTTACATGTAACTCTTGGTTCATATATAAAACACCTCCCCAACCGCACGCATGTACCTAACCGCTTGATCATCCGACTTGAAGTGACACTCTCGTTTTCTCGGGTCGTCGTCCCGGCTTCGTGTCCTGCGACACGATCGCGATGGCCGCGCCTGTATAGCTGATGGCTACCAACGTCAACGGTTGTCGCTTATAGCGAACAACCCAGAGTGGCAATGTCGCGCGATGCTGGTTCTGTCCACAACATCTCCCCCTGTTAAGATAGCTGGTACTGATTCAACCAACGTGGAGGTCTTTTATTTCTAGAAGATCGACGTGGTGCTTGTACCAGCTGCGTTCCCTCATTATCATCTTCCAATTGCTCGGCAGAACTGTTATCAGCTAACAGGACAGGAGATTCTTCTTCAGGTGTCGGTGAACATGATGTGTACACTGAAGACGAATCATACAACGATGATGACGATGACGGTGAGGACGTGGACGATGCTGACTCAGACGTAGATAATAATGTAGACGATGGTGACGATGACGGTGAAGACGCGAACGATGCTGGCTTAGAATTGGGTGACGACACAGACGATAGCAATGGCGTACACTGATTTACGTCGCTGGATATCGGTGATGTTCTTGGCTGTACATTCCACGTTCCCAAGAGTACATCCAACGCCATGGGTTGTGAAGGACGATTTGATTAATGGAAGCTTACAGAACGCCTGCGCATTTGGTTTATATGCCTACGAAGTATACGCTGGAAACTAGTTTTAACCTCGTACATAACGCTACCGCATCTCTTTGTTACAATTGCAGGCTCCCATTTCCAATTGTTTCTATAAAACGTTTTGACGTATACCAGTTCTCCACAATGCAAAACCCTCATATTATCCGGTACTCTAGGCTCATTGGAAATAGCAGTGGGCCGCAACAAGTCAAAACATGTGCGCATTTGACGCCCTAACATGACCTCGGCTGGTGATTTGTTTTCATCAATGGCTGGGTTTGGAGTGGATCGATATGTTTGCAAAAATAAATCTATTGCCTCAGGAAGCGAAGTATCATCTGAACAAATCTTTTTCATTGCTCTCTTGAACGTATCTACGAACCTCTCAGCTTGGCCGTTAGATTGCGGATGAAAAGGTGCCGTTCTTAAATGTTGTATGCCATTACTTGTGCAAAAATCTGCAAAAATTCCGCTTGTAAATTGCGTCCCATTATCACTCACCAGTGTAACTGGAATGCCAAAACGTGCAAATATTCCTCTTAAAATTGCTATGGTCGCTGAAGCAGTAGTACTTGATATTTTAATAACCTCTGGCCATTTGGAGTAAGCATCTACGATTATAAGGAAATAATCTCCCTCTACTGGGCCTGCATAATCGATATGAACTCTCTGCCATGGAGATGACGATTTAGGCCAAGGAACATGAGGTGAATGTGCTGGTGTTTTCGCTGCAGTTTGACATTTCTCGCAAGAAGCTACGCATTCGCTTATATCACTATCTATTGAAGGCCAGTATACGTAGCTACGAGCTAACGATTTCATTCTTTGAATGCCAGGGTGTCCACGGTGAAATTGCCTAAGGCATCTTTGCTGCAGGATATTTGGAATTACGACTCTCTCTCCGAATAAAATACAATTTTCTACTGCTGATAGGGCTTCTCTTCTCGCATAAAATCGTGATAATTCTCCTGCATAAGTAGTATTTTGGGGCCAGCCCTTTTGTATAAAATGAAATATTTTGCATAAAATGGGATCTTTTAGTGTCTGTTTGACGATCTCCATGAAGCTAATTGGTAAGGATGAAATATTACTGATGACGACTGACTTTACATCCCTCTCCAATTCCAAATTAGCTATAATATAATCTTCATCTGGCTTGTTGTGCTTGCTTATTAGTCGTGATAATATGTCGGCATTGCCAAAATTTTCCGTGGAAATATATTCGATTTGAAAATCGTACATTAGAAGGGTTAGGGCAAAACGCTGGAATCTGTTAGCAGTGTAAACAGGTATTCCTTTCTTGTTACCAAATATTCTCAAAAGAGGCCTGTGGTCTGTTTGAAGGCGAAAATGTCGACCAAATATCATTTTGTGGAATTTGGTTACCGCAAAAATGATTGATAACCCTTCCCGATCGATCTGACTATATCCTTGCTCGGCTTTTGTAAGCGATCTTGATGCATGTTGCACAACTTTCATAGTACCGTCGGGCATCCTGTGACTTAAGGTTGCTCCTAGACCAACAGAAAACGCATCAGCTGATACTATTATCTCGAATCGTGGATCGTAGTGGGTTAACGCTAGGTTTGACGATAATATAGTTTTGAACTTTTCGAAGAGCTTCTGGCACTCTGCTGACCAATCAAATTGTTTCCCTTCCTTCAACAATGCATCTAGTGGGTATCGTAGATTACGCAGATTTGGGATGAAACGACCATAGTAATTAATCGCCCCAAGAAATGATCGTACTTCGCTGACGTCTGACGGTGCTGGCAGATTAATGATCGCTTCTACTTTGGATGGATCGGGACTGATGCCGTGTCTATCTATTATGTGCCCTAGATATCTTATTTGTGACTTATTGAACGAGCATTTATCGACACGGATTGTAAAACCGTACTCCTGAATACGACCTAGGGTTTGAAGCAGAGTTTCATCGTGCTCTTCTTGATTCCTACCTCCGACAATGATGTCGTCCATATAGCTGGAGACGCCACGTAGACCAACAAGCATCTTGTCCATCAGTTGTTGGAATGCAGCGGGGGCTACCTTGATACCCGGTGGCAGTCTGTTGTAGGAATACAACCCTTTGTGTGTGTTGATCGTCAAGAGACTCCGGCTCTGCTCTGCGATTTCGACCTGAAGGAAAGCATCCGTTAAATCAATTTGCGTAAAATGAGTACAATTACCTAGTTTGGCGAATATATCTGCTGGTAACGGAAGCGGATACTCCTGGGGATGCAATGCTCCATTAAGCCCGATCGAGTAATCTCCACAGATCCTGATTTGGCCGTTTGCTTTCCGTACCACAACAATCGGCGCAGCCCAATCAGAATAGTCTACCGGTGTGATTACTCCCAATTGCTGCAACCTGTCGAGCTCTTTATCAACTGCGTCCAGCATTGCGTACGCAACTGGACGCTTAGGGCAGAAAACTGGACGGCAATGCTCCTTCAGTTGCAGATTAACGTTTCCTTTTGTACATAGACCCATACCAGCTCCAAAAAGGCGGGGAAATCGTTGTTCCAAATCCTTAACACTCGATGTATGAATGACGTTGCATATCTGGTCAATAGGCACTGACCACAAAGAAAATGCCTCGACTAAATCCGTGCCCAGTAGTCTCAAATCCGCTTGAGACACATATATCGTTTCTCGACGCTGCTTCTCTCCGATGATGATGTTTGCATTAAACTCTCCGATTATTGGTAGCTCTCCTCCTGATGCTGTCTTAGCGTCAACTGATGACGGTGATAGTGGTGGTGCTCCAATGTGCTTCCATACGTTTTTACCGATGACTGTGATGTCGGAAGCGGTGTCTAGCTGTAGTCTTAGACTTTTGCCATTGATGTTGAGTGGCACATATTTCCTCCTCTGCTGGACGCTGTGCACGTTGACAGTAACAGTTCTAGTACTCGTTTGATGTTGATCGAAAGGGTTATTAAAATTGTTGCGTGTTAAACTGGCCTTCGTGTTACAAAACCCTTCCTTGTGCCCTATTTTACCACACGCAGTGCATTTATAAGTACGATATGTGCAGTTACGAGACCAATGTAATGCTCCGCACAGCCAACACGGATGGCGGGGGTCTCTTGAAGATGACAGTTTACTAGAGGGATAGGAACGATGGTACTGAAACCGTCTTTGTTGTACTGCGTATACTTGTTCTGACGTGTCACGCTCAATCATAGCGCTGTCGCGTCTCAGATTGATGATGCGCTGACATTCTGCCGTAACTTGTTCTAATGTAGTTTCAGGACGTTCCTCAATTCGGGATAGCAATCTTTGCCTGATTTCCACTTCGCAATCATCCTTCAATCCGCAGACAAATACGAGGCATTTGAGCTGTTCCTCAGAAAGCTTCCCGAGCTCAAAGTTAATAACCCCTCGGTTAATGCGACAAGCATACGCTAAATAGTCCTCAGATTTCCCTTTGCACGTATTTAGACATTTGAAGCGTCTATGTAACAGGGACTCCTTGGTGCCGAACAAGTCCGTGAGTTTGATGACTGTTTCTGACAAAGAAAAATCACGTGAATATTTTGGTAAAATAAAATTGACATACCGATCGTGTTCGAGGGTTCCCAGTTTGCGCATAAGAAGGCGCACTTTCGCTTCGTCGCTCAAGCGGGCTGCATCTTTCTCGAACAAATCCTCATATCGGCTGTACCATGCTGCGAATGTCGATCCAGCTTCAGCATCATAGTTAAACTCCTTTAAATGCCTGCATAGTGAATCCAGAATTTGTTCGGGCGATGTGAGTGAATTTTGGCCTGACCCCGATCCTTGGTGCTGCATCAGCTGTGCCAAAATATTCTGCTGCTGCGTCATTTGCTGCTGCATGAGTTTCAGAATCTGCATCATCGAAGAATTTTCCGTTAGGGGCGATGGCGGCGTTTGCAATGGAGGTTGTTGCAATGGCGGTTCTCCAGAACCATTTTGTGACGGGTGTGGTGCGATCGATGGCTGAACATTAAAAACTCCACTAGAACGTCGTTCTTCATCACCACTGATGTTCATTTTTTTTTTAAACACTTATTAAAATAGCAATAATCCTCAACAAATACAAAATAAATAAAACGCACTGTACACGAACTTTTTGCTCAACCCAATGATGAGGAGCTTAACGTTGTTGTCGTTTATTACTCTTTTTTTTTACTGCTTCGTACACGAAAATGTTCCTGCTCTCACTGATGAAGCGTTTAAAACGTTATTTTCTTTTGCACTTGTAACACTTAAGGCTCAACGATGAGTTTTTCTGTTTTTAATACGGTTAGCATGGGGGGAAAACACGATGGCGTTTTTTTTTCTTCAATATATATCGCGGGCTCGACTCAATGATAAGGTAAATCTCGTCGCCACTTTTATGTTCTTTCCGTATAAAGCACGGGAAATAAAATAACGGGTTACGCCGTGCACTTTAGTTTAACACTATATTCATACAATTACAATATTCATACGATTTACATGTAACTCTTGGTTCATATATAAAACACCTCCCCAACCGCACGCATGTACCTAACCGCTTGATCATCCGACTTGAAGTGACACTCTCGTTTTCTCGGGTCGTCGTCCCGGCTTCGTGTCCTGCGACACGATCGCGATGGCCGCGCCTGTATAGCTGATGGCTACCAACGTCAACGGTTGTCGCTTATAGCGAACAACCCAGAGTGGCAATGTCGCGCGATGCTGGTTCTGTCCACAACAAATAGATTGGCTCACACAGTTCTCAATTCCTCAATTCGCGAATCATCTCCTTTTTAGTGTCAAAAATATTTGCTGATCTGTATGGGATCACACACCACGAATCTTCAACAGATAAAATTATCGTAATTAAAAAAAATCGTTAATTACGGGTTCTTGTTAAAAGAATTGAATATACCACCAGAACACTTGGAAGTTGGAAATTAGCGAAAAATAATGTTTAAACACGTTTTATTACAATTTTTCTCTTGGTCTGTCAAAAAATTGCAGGCAAATAATTTTGTTATTCATCCAACGATGGATAACTTGGATTGTTTGAAAAAGTTTCGCCACAAGATGCTAAAATTCCCCTACCACAGTGAAAAAGTGTGTTTGACAGATATTTTCTAGCAGAACTGCCGTAAGAGAACGCCAGTAATGAAAAATATAATAACATTGAAAGCACATTAAACATTTTTTCTCAAACAAAAAAGAGCACATATAAAAATAACATCGCGAATTTGTGCATAACACACGATTCCAGTTAATTTGTTTAACAATTAAAATCTAAAAAAGTATTTTACATAAATATTGGGGTATATTTTCCATTCTCCACTTTGCGGCCCGCGAATCACTGAAAATTTGTATTTGCGGCCCTCTGATAAAATAAGTTTGACACAGCTGGTGTAATGCATGACCTCATACGAACCAAGCCGAGGGGTAGGAAGAAGTTCAGTGGCAGGGGGTATGAAAGCTTTGCTGGACCGAACTGCTCTAGGCGGATACGAGACAACTAGAAAAAAATAGAGCGGGAGATACATTAAAATCCCTCGCATTGCACGACGAGATGTATTATCATAATACTTGACTACAAGCTATGAAAACTTACAATTTCTGTAAAAATAATTTTATCCCGAAATTTGTTCTAAACTTCCCATTGTGCAATGGTGAGCGCGCGGGGCGTGCGGCTGTTCTCACTTTGAACATTCTTCTAAGTAAAGATGATTTCCTATTTTTTGATGATCAAGTCGTTCCATCATTCCTGTTACGCTGGAACAGGTTACGCTGGTGGGTTTCACGAGAGCGCGCTGTAAAAACATCACCTAAGGTCCGCTACGATGGTTTAATGCGATTATTTTTGTACGATGAAAGTAGCTTTGTAGATCAATACTGCCACAGCGTGCTTCAGAGCCTGCTACATTTTTCATGCATTCTATGGTTGAATCGAAAACGCTGAAAGTGAACTTATTATCGTCCTGGTTTGCGACCCTCGCTAGAACAAATTTCGGCACCGCGAGTCGAAAAATGAGTCAAAAATTTGATATAAAGAGACATGGTGCTACTGGTATATTGTTAGTTAGTGTGTTTTATTGATGGAAAAGTCTCTTATGTTGGGGACATATCAATGAATGCATTATACCGCTTACTGTAATTGTATAAACCTTTGTTTTACGTGATTTGTAGTAAATCATGAAGAAATAGGAAGAAGATAGATATAAAATCAGTAAATGCAAGATTTCTGCTAAATGATTTTAACATCTTTTTGTCTTATTTTTTAATTTGTATTGTATTTGTATTCGTTGTAACATGACGCATTACGACGCGCGTTTCCGCGGGCGCGTTAAAACGCGAATAACAGTTCCGTAGAGATATCCAGCATGAGCATCTCTGCAGATCCGCGGTAGCGCATTCGAATAACATTTCATTTCTATGGCTGAATTGATATATGTGTTTCCGCGGGCGCAGAAACGCGCATCGTGTGTGTGCGGCCTTACGATAAAGCGAATATAAGGTCGTAACAAAACTATAATGACATTTCATAAAATAGGTTGTCTGTTGCAACTAATGCATTTATGAATCTTCCAAAAATACAAATAACACATTTTAGGATGAATCTTCAAAAATAAATTGTTAAATGATTTTCAAAAAGTGGTTTTATAACTTTCATTTTGAGGTATTATGACTTTTCTGAGGAAATTATAAAAATATTAAATTTTTCAAAATATTTTTGTAACCGAAAACCAGATTTTAAAAAATGTTTATATTGTCATGAGTGCGTTATCAATTTAGTGCATAACGGATCAAAATAGATCCGATCAATCAAAAAAGAAAAAAAAAACCTAATCAATGATTTTTTACCAGATCCCATTTTCAATTTTTAGTTTCAAAATGTGTTCTGCCTAACCCTCCTGGAAAATTGTCTTTGTATCAAATGATTTTGAAATGCATTAGTAACTTAAAAAAATCTATTTCATTTGTATAATGTTTGATTAGATCTAGTTTTTGAAAAAAGTATGATACAACAATTTTAACATTTTGAAAAAATACAAAAAGATGTGAAATACCTATTTGCACAAATGCATGCATGCATTTACTATTTTTATCTATCTCTTCCGGATTTAACGCAAATTGCAAAAATGGATCTTGTGCGACATAAATATGATCAATGAAGGTGTTGTAACAATTTAATATTTTATTTTTAGGTTTACAGGTAGTACTCAATTCCATTCTGAGAGCAATGGTACCACTGTTGCATATTGCATTGCTTGTATTGTTTGTAATAATAATTTATGCAATTGTGGGACTTGAGTTATTTTCTGGAAAAATGCATAAAACTTGCTTTCACAATATTACAGGTAAGCATTGTTTAAAACACACATATTCAGTGGAATGAAAAACAAATGGAATAGTCGAGAACTTTTAAAATGCATCGATTTAGTGATACAATCAACATTTTATGCTCAACATTTTACAGAGGACATGATGGAAGACCCAACGCCATGCGGCGAAGGTGGTTTTCAATGCAGCTCCATAGGTGTTAACTGGGTTTGTCGCTACTATTGGGAAGGACCTAATGCTGGAATCACAAATTTCGACAACTTCGGATTATCGATGCTTACTGTGTTTCAATGCATAACATTAGAGGGATGGACAGATATGTTGTATTACGTAAATATATATTTTTTTAAAGAAAACACTAACACATTTGAAACCGAGGAAACAGTTAATTATAAGCTAGAACATTATTAAAGCAATTTTTTATATTTTCTTTCCTCCCCATTTATGAACACAGATTGAGGATGCAATGGGAAGCAATTGGCAGTGGATATATTTTGTGTCTATGGTAATTCTTGGTGCGTTTTTTGTAATGAACCTTATTCTCGGAGTTTTAAGTGGTGAGTTTTCCAAGGAGCGAACAAAGGCCAAGAGTCGTGGCGATTTTCAGAAACTTCGAGAAAAGCAACGAATTGAAGAAGATTTGAAAGGTTACTTAGACTGGATTACTCAAGCAGAAGATATTGATACATACCAGGAACCACCGTCACCAGGAAAAATGATGTCAGAAGGATTGCTGAAGGGTACTAGAGCAATGCTCGCTGGTTCAGGTTCCTCCGTTTTCAGTGGTTTGTCTCCCAATTCTACTGAAGGCTGCATTGAAGCGAATATTGATTATGTACAATCTGCATCGAAGTCGTGGTATAATCAACATTTCCGTGCTTATGATCGGCTGAATCGTAAGATGCGCCGATCCTGCCGAAAGGCAGTAAAATCACAAGCATTTTACTGGCTCATCATAATTTTGGTTTTTTTAAACACTGGTGTACTTGCAACTGAACATTACCATCAACCTCAATGGCTGGACGATTTTCAGGGTATGTATGCGATTTGTAATCAGACTATCTCTTTCAGTCGACTTCAGAGCGACTGCAAACCTTTTCGATTCAAAAGAAAGCTATATGTTACTATTTTAGATTTAGAGATATAATTGTAAAGCACCCATGCACCTGTTGCACCGTGACTAAAGGCAGTAATGTTTACACTTCCCGCTGCAAACTGAATCCGTTGTGATTAATTCAAACGGTCAGACGCTCATTTTGATTTGAAACCAGGAGTTTAGGGCAGAATTGTGTAAGAAGGTGTTGACCAACTGGTGGATATCATATATTGGAAGCCCGGATATTATTTGCACTGTTGTACGCACGCAAGCACAAAACAACGCATGTAAGCAAGCATTACTACAAAACTTAAATGAATAGTTGCTTTTTAAATTGAATAACATGTTCCTTAAATAGATATGCTGCAAAGCAACTAATAACCTAATGCCTTAAAAATTGACAGACTGTCAATCCTAAATACCATGGAAAATTATAGCTTTTGATTTAAATGAATACTTGTTTAGCTTAATATGTATTGAAAACGCTTTTTTGCGCAGTGTTTAATTGATTAATGAGCCTATGAAAAAGCATTTTGCAAAATTGTGTTATGTTTCTATTCGTAAATGACTCATATTTCGCTGTAAAAAAATGGGAATAACAATACCTTATATGCTTTTTTTTTTTCAGAGTACACCAACATGTTTTTCGTGGCGCTATTTTCATTGGAAATGTTTCTTAAAATGTACAGTTTAGGGCTGCAAGGATACTACGTTTCGTTGTTCAATCGTTTCGATTGCTTCGTCGTTATTGGTAGTGTAGTTGAAGTTCTTTTGACCAACACTCAACTGATGCCTCCGTTGGGTATATCTGTTCTCCGTTGTGTGCGGTTATTGCGTGTCTTCAAAGTGACCAAGTATGATTTGTTTAAATATTTAACTTGATTTAAGTTAGTTTAATGTAAGTACTTAAACTGAGCAATAACTCAAAGCATCATTCCGTAAGCTGCTATTATATTTAATACCCCTTCTTTATCAATTATCCGCAGTACCCGATTTTCTCTATATGCGAAATTACTCCATTCCTCCAAATTGAACAGCTTCATGTGCTTTGTTTGATTGTTGATTAATTGTAGTGATTGATTGTTGTGAATAATTTTATTTAGTAATGCTCTTTTTGAATTTCACTGATGTTCAAAAAGCATGTTGTATTGAATTAGTGCAAAAGCCTGTTTCGATATTTTTCGATCCTCGAACCAGTAGTATAAACTCTTTTGCAAAGAAATCCGCTATACGCGAAAGTTCGAGATATGCTATTGTACTAGGTCCCATGCGTCAGCTTACACCGTATAATAACTCTACCCAAAGACTGTGTAGGCACGAGGTCAAATATATTAGCAAAAATCTATTTATCCATCTTGGATGCCATTTGATATTAGAAAGCCCTGGAAAACTCAACAAACCTGTACATCATTATTATTAAAAGAGGCATCAATACATTTGGAGAAACATTCAATAACCATTTAAAAATTTTGGTTTTGTGATTGAAAATTGTGATGACCAGACCAGATGAAAAAGGCTCTTACCGTATTATAACACGATGCGCAATCTCAGATTGCGCATATATTCGTTTTACCAAAACATATAGTATGTCATTTCGCGTAGCCAACCCTGAGCTATAAACGTCATTTCCATACAATTTCAGATTGCGCCCGTTCCTACACAGTCCTTGGACTTTACACATAACTATAATGTCCCGCTAAACATTGCGATGGTTTCGAGAAGTATCTTCAGCGCGAAATGTTTAGCCATTTTGTTCATCTTTATGTTGTGTTCATAAAATTTATTTCCTTCGCTGTTTGTCGTATTTAGCAAGCTATATAATTATGACATTATAACTGTTCCAGGGTTGCTATAATCAAAACATACTCGCCATGCAATTCACAGTGATTTGCGAAGGTGCGCGAGGGCTCGCACGTCATACAAGTTCACAACCCCACCCAAGTGACATTTGCTCGAAATTGTTTTCCCATATCTGCTCGATTAGTACTCGATACGCCTGAAATTGTGGATTTGTGTGTGATCAAGTGTGTTGAAAGCGCCAAGATTTGGTGTGATCGTAAATTAGACGTTCTTCTACCGATAGACGATGCCGTCGAGCTCATTTTTCATTCATGACTATGGTTTTTTGATGAAAAACAAAAGCTAATTTTATGTGACGTTATTCTATAAAAATGGGTATTATTTAAGTATAAAATGGCTACATGGCCAACTATAACGATAGCAAACATCGTTTCCGGGCGAATCTAGAAGAAAGTAACGAAAAAGCCGCATTACGTTTGATTTTAAAGGACTTTTTCTAAATTCCCTTAAACTGGTGCAGTTTAAGGGAAGTTTAAGGCTCCAGTTTAAGGGAATTTGCTCGAATTCCCGATTATTCGTGCTATAAAATGTCAGTTGGGCAGCGCCCTCGCATATAATAGCTTCCCACTGTGCAAAGCGACGGAAGGCGTTATGGCATTCTGAGAATTTTATCATGCCCTCTTTTTCTCTCCAACGGCAAATTTGTTGAGCAGCTCGTCGAGCTGCCCGTCCCTGGCTCCGCCTCATACCCCTCGCCTGAGCGCACTGTCGAAGGTTTGAATGTGTTGGTGCGTCAGACGGCCAATCGCTGTCAGCCATCGTCCGTGCTCTTTCCCTCCCTAGCGCTATCTCATTCTCGCGTGTGGTCAATGCTCGCGAGCTGTTGTGGCGCCTAAAAATGCCGTTAACAAACATTGCGGCGATGAAGTTGCATTTTCACAAATCAAACCAAAAAAGCGCAATGAGTTCAAACGCTGCAATATAAAAATGACTAAGGAATCGCTAGTTTACGCAGGAGGGTTTGTTGTGCATCGCGCAGAACTCTAATTCGCGAGGTGACTATCCGGCTACGTGGTACTCAAGTCCTGAAAAGGCCGGCATGACCGCGTTGGCTATTACGCCAATAATAATAATAATAATAATAAGAAGAAGAACTTGATATAGCAGTCCACACTCGGGGAAGAGTTTGTCTTGACTTTATTGCTGCCGGGTGTCCCGCTACGGCGCGACAAATCAACGGAATGCAATCGACCAAAACATGAACCTACCGATCCGAACCCATTCCAAGGCATTGCCGGTCAATCGGCGTCATGATAATTACTCCAAAGCCACCAGATTCTGGACGGACAGGTGCAGCACCATACGCTCACCGTAATAAACAAATCCAGAATCCTCTTTTGTATAGATTCAATTCAAAATGTTGTTTCCACTTGCGTCCGCTAGCTGAATTGGAAATAAATGTGCAACATATCACACGCACGTTTGCTTCGATCGTTTGTCTTTTTAATACCCCCAACAGCAGAACCGGTCGCAAAGATGGTGGTGCCAATTAAATGGTTGTATTGTCTCTCAGGTAGCGAGATCGAAAATGCATGGACTTTGTAGCCGCAGCGGATGAAAATGTACGCATCAGAATAAAATAGTTTTGGGGTTTCCAAACGCACGCACGCACACATTCATCAACGCGCGCACGCCAGCACGCACGCACTCACGCACGCCAGCACACACGCACGCACGCACACATGCACGAACGCGCGCACGCGAGCACGCACGCATGAAAGCGCGCACGACAGACAATCTACATTCTTCTGATTTTAAGCAACAAAAGTAGAACAGGAAGTAGAAGGCTACTTCATTTCTACTTTCCCTACTACTTTAGAGCGTGTTGACTCGCTTGGGCAGTATCTTGAAATTGCGGTCTTGGCCTGCCTCAGGAGTGTAAAAATCCGCTCACGGTCTCGCGCCTTCGTCTGCCAGTCCATTATTCCGGCCTTAATGGCGGACGCCTCCACGCCATCTTGCCACCTCAATTTGGGCCTACCACGCCTCCTCTGTCCTTGTGGACGGCCAAAAAAGACTTTACGGGCTGGGTCGTCCGTTTCTTTGAGGTGAACTGATTTTTCAGGCTGTAGAATGATCGGTTGGCAGCCAGCATCCTTGCGCGCAACTCAGCTTCCATGCTGTTGTCGTTGCTGACCTTTGACCCCAGATAGGTGAATTGTGGGACGACTTTTTTTCCCTCTACTGCTCGATTTTTTTCCCCTGTGATTGCCTATATGCGATATCGAGCAGTCGTTAACTGTTTTGACGATCGTTTATTTTAACAAGAATGAACAACAAAATAACTCGGTTAAACCAGAATTTACTTTAAACGACTGTTAAAATGTCTTTATTTACTCGCGATACTAGCTAGTATTATGTATTTTTTTAAAGAAAGTAGGGCACACTTTATTTTGACTGGTTGACGTTTATGTAACTACTTCATCATCTATACATAACCCCAAACTGATGGCATAACTACCATTTTTTGCTTGTTAATTACTTTCTATTGAATAACTAAATTATTTTCCCTCTTTTTCCAGATACTGGCAGTCACTATCGAATCTTGTAGCATCGTTGCTTAACTCAATTCAATCAATTGCGTCCCTGTTACTGCTTCTTTTTCTTTTCATCGTAATATTCGCTCTACTGGGAATGCAAGTGTTTGGCGGACGTTTTATCTTCAATTCAATGGATAATAAACCGCGTTCAAATTTCGATAGCTTTGTGCAAAGCCTTTTGACCGTGTTTCAGGTACTGCATTGTCCACATTTTTGTACCCATTCTAATAAATATTAATAAACTTTTATGTACATTCTAAAATATATATTGATATTAAATGATTGATTGTTTCATCAGTAAGAATGATTGAATTTCACATAAACGAAAATTGACGATTGACGTATATTTCATGATTTTTGTTGATGATATCAAAAAAGAGAAAATTAGACGCTTTTTACATTACTGTTCCTAAAATATTAATTATTGCGGGTTTGAAGGTTTTTTTTTTTCATGCAATTCTAATGAAACTCAAAAATCAGTCCTGAAATGTACTTATATACTTATTTGAATGCTGCTGAAACATTCAGTTTATTTGTCAATATATTTATTGCTTTCTGTAGTTTTGATAATGCTCGACATTTTGAAAGACTAACTTAGAGTTTATCTATTTTTTGTAATCTAGATCCTTACAGGAGAGGATTGGGTAAGTTAAAGAATTAACTTTAAGCGTCATGATAATGTATTTAAACGAATCTCTAATATCTTTTTTGAAGAATGCGGTTATGTATGATGGTATCCAAGCTTATGGAGGTGTGGCATCTTTTGGAATTTTAGCAAGCATCTACTTCATCATTCTATTCATTTGCGGAAATTGTATCCTTTTATTAAGTTGTCTTCAGTTTAATGCCATTCAAATAAACATTAGCGTAATATTCTTTCACGTGTTTCACAACAGATATTTTGTTGAATGTTTTCCTTGCCATTGCTGTAGACAATCTTGCCGATGCTGAATCATTAACTGCTGTTGAGAAAGAGGATGGTCCTGATACAGAACTCGATAATTTGACTGAAAAGTCGGAAAATGATTTGGGTGGTAGAGACAATGAGGATGAGGAGGATCTCAATGGCGCTGATGAGATTGAAGGGCTAGACGACGATGATGAAAATTTTTATAAGAATGATGAACCAAGGAGAGTCTACGATGTTCGATCAAATGCAATGGAAGACTCTACCGTGGATAAGACTAGTAAAAAGTTCGGGACATTTGGGTTTATTTTTTCTTTCGGTTTGTCACACAAGATCGGATTTTTTTTAAATGATCGGATCTTGTACAAGCCCCTTTTCAAAATTATGCAACTATTTGAGTACTAATCGATCGCTGCGTTTAACCGTGTTTTGCTTTTCAGTGCAAATGTCACAAAAATCTCCATCAGTATCAACAACACTAAAATTGCATTACCAACGTTTGAAGAGGCGAAAAAAACGCGCATCAGTAGAGTAGTGATACAAGGTATTGAAAAGCATGAACATCATCTTATTTCACTTTTTCTTGCCATAGCTTATGGCCATTATTCATACATAACACATTATTAAGCTTATTTGAAAGTAACAAACTTGACAAACATTCATTGGGATTAGTAACATAATCTACGGTACAGTTTTCGACTGGATTGGCTTTACAAAATGCCCGTCATGGGTTCAAACCCTAAATGGACCGTCCCCTCATACGTAAGACTGATTATCAAGGACTTGGTACACGACCCAAAAACTCGAGACTAAAACTCAAAAATCTGAAATATTTACATAAAAAAGATTTCGATTCGTGAAGCCGCGTTTTGAGCACTACCAAGTGCACAAAATCGCCGACATTTGAAGCAAACGAAAACTTCACAAGTTAATAAATTTCACCAAATGAAAAAAGATCCTCTTTTCATGAGTGAAGAGTGGTTAGCCGGGTTATTCGCGTGACAACAGGACGACAGGTTGTGATAATGCCCTTCTCTTTCCTTTTAACATTTAGAATGCGGTATCTTGAGATTGCGGGCTCCTGTTAAAAAGATTTGGGATAAACTTTCAGCTCCAGAAGCCGAAATATTTTTAACGTAAAGTTTTCGGCTAGCACACACTTGGGACCAAAAACTATTAAAACCTTTTATTCTCGTAGCGAGGCCGTCATCTTACGGTTACATCAATAAAAGACTTATTAGTCGATAGAAGGCACTCCCACAAAACAAATTCAAGCAGTCTGCTAGCTCGCATGAGACCTCGCAATCGCAACCAGTGGGGCCCTTCACGATTCTAGTCAGCTTTTTGTATGGAGGCTGACATTTGGAGGCTGAAATCATGTAACCACTCCATACAAAACCACATATAAAACTAGCCTTCAATTTTCAGTCTAGATTATACTAGCCTCAAAGCAAGAATTAGATTCACGTACCTGTTCGAAAAAATGGCAACCCGAAGGGCAAAGCGACGAAAGAACTCCCCGCTGCGCAAAGCGACGGAAGAAATCATGCCGTTCGGAGAATTTTATCATGCCATATTTTTCCCTCCAACGGCAAATTTGTCAAGCAGCTTATCGAGCTACCCGTCCCTTGCTCCGCCTCATTCCCCTCGCCTGAGCGAGCTGTCGAAGGTTTGGATGTGTTGGTGCGCAAGACGGCCAATCGCTGTCAGCAGTCGTCCGTGCTTTTCCCTCCATAGCGCTATCTCTTTCTCGCGTGTGGTCAATGCTCGCGAGCTGTTGTGGTGCTTTAAAAACCGTTAACAAACATTACGAGGATGAAGTTGAATTTTCACAAATCAAACCAAAAAAGCGCAATGATTTCTTTTGAACCAGCCTTACATCAGCTGCGCAAAATCGAGCAGTTTCCTGCGCAGGAAATAGTTCAAATAGAGCGACAACGTCGCGTGCGACGTCGTCTCGCGCGATTAAAAGAAGTTCAATTTTGCAAACAGAGCTACTTGTCTCGCGTCACATTTCTGCTTCGTCCGAAACAATCGAATTATCCAGTTTGTTTATGAGCCAGACTCATTCAAAACTCAAATTTAAAAAAAAAATTAAAATATTTTGACGTACTCGCTAGTGTAATTTCGATTTTCAATAGCGCATCTGGCGACGACCAGCGTTAGCTAAATGTCGGTATAATTTATGTGAAAAGGCTACTTGTATGCCGTTTGAAATATTCATAAACGTCTAGAAATTGCAACAAAGTAGGCCGTTAATTGTTGTTGTTGGACAAATCGACACTCATTTAAAGCGCTAGGCAATATTTCTCCGCATCTTCCAATATCTATCCATCCTTGGGTTAAATTATAGCCTCCTCGACCCAAAACGTTTTTTGACAGATAAATTATACCAGCATCTAGCTTCAACCCGCCGCCGCTAGATGGCGTACGCGTGCACAAAAATTACACTACGGAGTACGATCAATGTAGCCCGGCCTTTATTTGTGTATGGTGTTGCCATGGTTATTGAATGATGTATGCTCCAATCCGCAACGGTGTTTCCTATAGCAACAGTCAAGCCTGCATACTAAATATTCTGTCATTTTCTAGTTTGTATGGACTCTTCTTTCACTTTCAACCTCTGTAATTTGAAAACCCCTCTTATTCGACAGTCCCATCGCCTCTTAAATAAGAGAGAATTGACTGTATTTCGAATTTATCCTTTTACTTACCTCATTTTTGACTTTTGACATATCTAGAACGTCATATAACGTGTGAGCCAAGTTTTCCAATAAGTGTTCAAAGAAACTGTCAAAGAAGTCTCAAAGTCAGAAGATACGCGTTTTGCTCTAGGCGATCGCCACTGTGGGTCTGAATATATAAAAATATTATGGAAATATTTTTACCAAAAAATACTACTGCAACAAATAACCTTCTTTAAGGATTAGCGGGTCATGCCGGCCTATACAGGCTTTCGAGACTTATTAAGAACCACGAAGCCGGACAGTCAACTTTTTTATGTCGGTCCATACGAGGCTTGAACCCATGACGTGAATGTTGTTAAGCCGTTCGGGTAAACGATAATACTGCGGGACCTCGAATGCAACAACAACAAACAGATATGAAAACCACTTGACTGGATATTTCCTTCACTGAGACAGAATCATGAAAGATTTTTGGTCCCGGAATAAAGGAGCGCAGTATCATAGCCCGAAATTGGTAAGGATCTGTTCTAGGATCAAAATGCAATCTTAATCATTTCAAGGACCATTGTGGACTTAAGATCAGCTCTATTGCCGGTAGACACATGTTGCTGGATCTATATGAAGTAAGCATCAGTTCCAGGACCGATATCGGATCAGTGTAAATTCTGGTATGAGTTCTTGATTAATTTCAGGACCGGTATGGCTTTGGGACTAGTTCCAATGCCGGTATAAGGACAAATTCCAGGCGCAGCGTAGGTTTATAACTAATTGTAACACCTGTATGGGATTGAAGTCAGTTCCAACATCATTATAACATCTATGAAATTCCAGGATGGACATGCATTCGGAATCAGTCCCAGAATCGGTTTCTTTCAATGTATTCTGAATCAGTTCTTTTAATGTGTCCCTTAAAGTTGAATTTCATCAGGATTTGGCGTTGTCTTTTCCAAAATCATTTGCACGCATCCTAAAGTTATTAAATATGTTGAAAGTATCTTACATAACCCTGTAACCGTGCTGTAGATTAACTAGTTTTACAAAAAGTTTCTCATTTTCAATCGTCTCACTATAGAGCGTTACTTTTTCTATCTTTAATGAGAGGATGTTGGTTATTGAGATATTGTTAGATGCGCATAACTTGAGTTATTCTTGTATCTTTGGTCTTGTAGGTATTCTTGCACTCTCAAACCACGTCATAGCGATTCGTCCACGTAATCGTTGGACGAAAAACGACAACCATGTTTTTGTCAAACGAGAATCGTCAACAAATGTGTGAAAGAAAGCAGTGATTATCAAACTGATAAAGAACATATAAATAGTGAATTAGTGTTTTAGTGACTTCATGTGGCCGTAGCAAGAATTAACTATCCGGCAAACTACTAATTAAGTCTCGGAAGTCTGTAAATACACTTTTTTATCGCAATTCAGTTTTTTACTGAATGTTGTCCTGCTGATAGTTCAGAAATTATTTTAAATAATGTATGTTTACTGAACTGTTCAGTAATCTCAAATGTTGACCAACATGACAACTCGTTTACTGAAATTACTGTAAAGCTATTATGTAATTGCTGATTGTTCATTAATTGACAGCGATTAAAAAGGGGCGAAAAAAAAACAGTCCGTTCAGCAAATGTTCATACATGATTCATAAAGTTTTATACAGGTTTAAAATGTATTTTGTCCACACAAGTTTTATGATTCGATATGCACTCGCAGCTTACTGCTGATTTTCAATAAAATTTGCATTACTGAAATGCTTTGACTAAAAATCTTGACTTGACTTGAAATGGTCGGATTAAAAATCAGTAAAAACATAAAATTGATGTTAAAATTTAGCAAAACTATCTGCTACTAAAAGACTTTCAGGAAAAAAAAACATTACTGAGTTAAACTTATACAACTTGCTGTATAGGCTAGCATATTTACATTCATTGTCATATCCTCATTTATAGCCATATAGGTATATTAACACCTAATGGAAGGAGGAAAATGTTTATTGACGCGATATTGTGAAATTTGTGAATTGAGATAGAAGGAAGTTTCAATATAAGAATGAAAAGCGGAAGCAGGTCGTTCAACATATTCTGTCATGGTTTTAAACCCTAATGGATTGCATGGAAATTGAGAATATGACCGAAACTGAGAAAAAAGATAATCATACTAGGCTAGCATTGTGAGAAATACTTACTTACTTACTTATCCGGCGCTACAACCGCTTTGCGGTCTTGGCCTGCCTCAGGAGTGTCCGAAACCGCTCACGGTATCGTTAAGTCCGTTTCGTATCCTTCTGGTGCTTTCTGTAGTCAGTTGTTACGTGAGACTGGGTGACTGGCCCTGCGCCCACGTGGCCGTTTTATTTTGCGTCGGGTTGCCCCCCCCCACGTTCAGGCACCCAGTTTCCCGGGATACCCACCCCCCTCCTGGTTCGCCATATGCCACCATCCGCCCAAGGGGTTGGATCTAGCCCGTGTACCCAAGCTAAGATATATGGAGGCACATGTTACCACTCTGCACGACGAGGACGTGTTGGAATAGGAGTTGGATGGGAGAGCCTATGTTATCCCTCGGAGGGCTTCGGATCCCATCCCATTACAGAGCATTGTGAGAAATAGAATCAGGAAATAAACTGCAATGTTCGTTTCGGTTTTTTAGCCAGTTCATCTTAATGGACCATATTCCAGTATCATACCCTTAATTCTAGTCAATCATACCAGGCACTCATACCAGTCAAAAAAGAGACTTGACTTCATTATTCGGCGCAGGGATCGCTAACTATTCTGCCATATTTTAACACTGATCAGACATAGGAACAGTAGATTGAGCGAA
Organism: Anopheles arabiensis; assembly: GCF_016920715.1. Classification (NCBI taxonomy): domain Eukaryota; kingdom Metazoa; phylum Arthropoda; class Insecta; order Diptera; family Culicidae; genus Anopheles; species Anopheles arabiensis. Next base: position 50,504,014 of record NC_053518.1, on the reverse strand, counting down.
TAATCCAACCAAATACAGTAGAACGTCGATTATCCGGGGCGGATTTAACGGCGGGCGACAACCGTGCGCATAAATTTGATAGCTGTTCAAACGTGCAGCGAATATTTGCTGCGATAGTTAAGTGGGCAACCAGTTTTTTGAGCAGCTCTGTAGTGTCTAGTGGTATTTTAGAAATTCATTTTTGTTCATGAACAGTTGTTAAACCTTAAGTTTATTGATTAAAATAATGTTCGTCTTATTTTTCTTCTCTGGCACAACAACCGCTGTCGGTCAAGGCCTGCATGTACCCACTAGTGAAGTGAGTTGGGCTATCAGTGTCTTTTGTTACCATAGCAGGATAGTCAGTCCTACGTATGGAGGCACGGTCTGTTCGGGGCTTGAACCCATGACGGGCATGTTGCTACGTCGAACGTGTTGACGACTGTACCACAAGACCGGCCCAAAAAAATATGAAAACATTATATTCTATAAAAACAATAAAAAATAATATTCTACTAACGAATAATCGATTGATTCAATGTGAATTAATCATAAAACTAATGAATATTATAATTTTTATACGAATTTGACATTTCTTGGACCATTATCCGTGATAATCGATTAACCGGTAACCATCCGGTCTCGAGCTGCCCGGATAATCGACGCTCTACTGTAGTTGGTTTCCTCTTGAAAATATATTCCCTAAATGTTAATTGAACGTTAAACGCAAGTCTATAATGATCCCAAGATCACGGAATATATCGGTATGTTCTACGGATATGTTATCGATCTGATAATTGAATCATGAGCAGTTCCGAGACCTGTAAAAACACGACATTTTTCAATACATAGCACCATAGCATTATCACGGCACTATGTGCTAAACAGGTTGATGTGGACTAGTTGAATATTAATGCATTCATTGAATTATGATACGCTTTTTTAACATTTGTAATTGTTTTAACAGTACCACCAAAGCTACTTCCAAGACGCTTATCCCACATAGGCTTGAAAGTAAAAAAACATCGCGAACCTCCCAAAAATGCGCTTTTTATCTTGTCCAACACCAACAGGTGATCATTTGCTATTTTAATATTTTTGTGCTTGTTTCATTCATGTATCTGTTGAGCATCTTATAATACAAACCATTTTTCGTTTTTGTTTTCTTTCATGGATTAAACATTGTATACACTTTAGTAAATAGAAGTGCCTCTTGTTGTGTCGCTGATGTTCTTGATAGCATGTCTGACTAGTAGCACGAACATAATTTTACTTTTTCTCCTGCCTGACACTTGACCCACAATGCACTAAAATGTTGGTTAATATCAAGGGTGATGTAATGATCTTTTTGTAAACCATTTCCGGCCCGACAATTGTTATTGTTTCATTATTCCAGATCACTGTGAAGCGATAGAAATACCGAATGATCGTTCTTCCGCTCATACAACATATGCCAAACGATTATCGGAGGCCGTGGTATCCAGCAGCCCTATACCGATATCGGACGAAAAGTCACTCTTTCTATTGAAGCCTACCAACAGGTTAAGACTGTTATTTGTATTATTCATTTAGTTTTTTGCTTAAAAAATAATCAATTGATCCTTTATGACGAAACTAATTACATTACACTTTCGATCACACTGAAATATTTAGAAATTGTCATGCATGCGATAACAACTAGGTGTTGCTACTTTTTCAGTTTTTGTAACTTAGTTCAAGTTGTATTTATATAACCAAGCTAAAGACAATCTATTTACAATTTATACAATTCATTTTATTTTTAAAACTCAACGGTGAACAACAATGGTTTGCATCATTCGTTTTATTGAATAGGTTTCGTCAGTTTTGCCACTGGTTGTGTAATCACACAGTATTTGGTAACATAATCCTCCTGTGCATCATGCTTTCTTCCGTTATGTTGGCTGCTGAAGATCCGTTAAATGCAAATTCGGAGCGGAATCAAATATTGAACAAATTTGATTTCTTCTTTACCGCTGTATTTGCTATCGAGCTAATTTTAAAAGTGATAGCTTACGGATTTATTCTTCACAAGGGAGCATTCTGTCGCTCAGCCTTCAATTTATTGGATTTGCTGGTAGTCAGCGTCTCATTAGTGTCCATGTTGTTCAGGCAAGTAATGTTCAATAAATGTTTTGTATGTGGACATGAAATGAAATCTCAATAATAAACCATAAATTCTTTCTCATTTTTATGCAGCTCAGGCACAATATCTGTCGTCAAAATTCTTAGAGTGCTTCGAGTGTTAAGGCCTCTTAGAGCTATTAATCGAGCGAAAGGATTAAAGGTGAGCTATATACATGATGTAGATTTAAATTTTGATTTATTATTCATTAGTAAGAGTTTCTTTTTGAATCGTAGTAATCTTTGCTTATTTTTATTTTACATTGCTTCCTGTCGTTTCAGCATGTTGTGCAATGCGTTATTGTTGCTGTTAAAACAATTGGAAACATTGTTTTGGTAACATTTTTGCTACAATTTATGTTTGCCGTGATTGGAGTACAATTATTCAAGGTAATAATGCATACATTAATTACGTTGCTTCAATGCATTGGAAAAATATTATTATTATTTTTATTTATTTATATATTTGATATTTGATTATATTAGTGATACGTGGCATAACATTCATGGCTGATTATCATTTTTTACTTTTTCTCAAACCCCTCTCCACCACCAAAACCCTTCTCAAGGTTTTACAAGTCGTTTTGAAATGTGTGCTGCATATTTTGTTGCTCACGCAACTTACTATGACTCACAGTACGTACGTACGTTCTAATTTTCACCTGTTAAAATTTAATTTTGACATCCCTATGGAGGTGCTAAATTACCTATTTTTACCTCAATATTATTCAACACATTTTTGTGATTTGTTTTTTATTTATTGAATTTTACTATTGTATCGGAAGAAACGGAAAATGGAGCTAGACTGTACAATGATACGTTGTTTGACCTATAACTTACTATCTCACTGTTGACCGTTTTATTCACTGAATAATTAGCATTTGAAAATTCACCTCAATATTGTTTACAATTCCTTTATCACTATTCGTAGCGCGATCTGTAAAATCCAAACCAAACCAAACAGAGGCGATTTTAACGTTGAGCGGTCTGGGCGGCCGCCAATGTGGATGTCGGCTTCGACTCAAAATCTTATAGTCCTTGATATATAAAATCAATACACTGGCTCATACCCACATAAATTAGCAGGAAAAATTGGCTGACACTAAGCACGCGTTACTTTAAGACAGTTTTTCTTACTCTGAGAAACTGATATTGTCACTCATTCTTCATTTAAAGCTTCAAAAATATTTTTTGATCGCATCCTTTTTAAACCTTTTTCAATTATAAACATTGACAACAACTTCCAACGTAATTATTGATTAACGAAAAACACATTTGCTCATATTTCAAATAGCCGATCTAGGCATCGTCCGCCGCGGGGCCATGGAGCTTTCTCAAGCTAGAAGCAAAGTTCTTTCTTCTACTGAAACTTAAACCGTGATTTTTAACTTGTCGTTTACTGCACTACTGTATTGCTCAAAATCGTACAACGTAGCAAAGTAAATTTTCGCGGCGGATCGTTAAAAAAATTCACGTACGCTTTCCTATACTTTCTGACTTCATCTCACGGCGCTCGCGAGATGGCCGTTTTTCGATTCGCGTGGCGATGTTTTTTCTGCTCCCTCTGGTAACGGCAAATCGGCGACGTTACGGTTCGGCTGTCAACGGCATAATCATAAACACAAATTGTAAACAACAATTTGTCACTTTTCGCCGACCTCGTTGTTTTATACAACACTAACAATGACACCCCAAAATTTGTCTGATTCATACCGTGAGGTATGAATAAGCTTGAAGAAGCAAGGCGAAACACTTTATTTTGAGCTTTAAATAGAAAACACACAAAATTTTGTATCGCATATTTTTAAACCTATTTCAATCATAACCATTGAAAACAACTTCCAACGTAATAACCAATAAACGATAGCACATTTGCTCATATTTCAGATAGCTGATCGCTACATCATCAAAGATCCTCAAAATATTCTTAAACCAATGTTGTGTCGATTCAACAAACATTGAGAACGTAGGACTCTCAAAAGCACCCATTAGTGCTTGAGAAAAAAGCGGTGAGAAACCACACGGCCCCGTGGCCTACAGGGGACTGATACATTTGTAACACGTTCCATACAATGAACGTTTCCTATACCTACATAAGCAGAAGGAGGATAGCAAGGCAATGTCATCTTTACCTAGATTTGCCATGAGATAATTTTTGGATGATTTTGAGCCATGCTTGTTATTGGAAGTTCATTTAAAAAAAAAGGCTAGAAATAAGATAGCATCTACACGGCTTTGATATTTGTTTATTAAATTCAACGGTTAGCCATACGACCGTTTTGGACCGTTCCTCCTGAATAATAAATAATATTTTTTTAATGAGCATTTTGTGGCCATCTTGAAGCGGGGTAACAAATGAGGTATATAGCTAAATATACATGAACTTAAAAGCCATAATAATAAATTAACACAGAGTAGGCCGCACGTCACGAATACAGCTTATAAACGCGGTGCGCGACATGTCAAGTTGGTGGCGATCACAAACGACATTAAATTCACAACACATACGTAAAAAGGGATCTGAGTCGCCAAAACGGGCTTGGCGGTCCTCTACGTCAAGCATCGACCTGGCACGGAGAGATCGTGATGGGACATAAAAAATCAGCCCGGAAAGCAGGATTGGCGAGTCAACGCGGTTGTCCAGCAGTCCTGCAACAAACAATCTATGGACGTTGCAATTGCGTTGCTTCAGTGAATCAAGGCGTAGCAACGCTCAGCGACCGTCGACGATGATCATAATCCACTTGGACACTCCAGAAACGCAGAGCGAACCTCGTGAATCTGCGCTAGACCGACTCCAGACGGGCCAGGGGGCGAGCAGCCACCAAACTACCGAAGCGTACTCCAGCACTGACCGTACCAAGCACAGTACAGCGTCTTGATGCAGACAGGGTCAGTTATGTCGTGTGCAATTTGTTTTAGTAAGCCAATCGATTGGTTTCCCTTAGCGACAACATGTTCTAGCTTGCCATTGAAGCTCAACTTTTCGTCAAGCAGCACTCCAAGGTTCTAGCTGACGAAGGTGGGAAATCAGACGATTTTTGCCAAGCGTCAACAAACTTCCAACGCACACGAGAGTTTCCGCGCGAGCGCAAAGCTATACGACGTACATACGGCCGGTAGCAGTTCCTATTGTATCGCTGATTAAGCGAGTCTACAGTGACGTAGACGCTTTTAGTAGCGGGACATCTTCAAGGGTTATGGCAAGGAAACACGAGGGCATTGTACCTATAGTTTAATCGCGTGTTTATTTTGGAGTGCTGTTGGAGTGGACCAAAAATTGAGTTTCAGTTCTAATTGAATACGGACATATTTTAAGATTATTTAATGAAGTAGCTTCGGTGAACACTATAAGAATAAGCGCATTAGAATAATAAAAAATATCTCAGTAGCAAATTTAAGACTGCAGGAGCCGTATTGCGGAGTACAGGCGTGATTAAAAAAGTTAGTCGATAAGAGTTTAATAGGAAGAAAAGGACTAACGAGGGTAGTTTGTAATCACATATTACTATACTTGAGAATTAAAATTAATTTAGATTTTGATTTGAGTTAGTTTAGTTTAGTGTTAGAGACAGTGAACAAAATGACCAGTTTGACAAATAGCTAGATTAAGATTAATTATGACAACATTGTGATGAATACATAATTCATGTAAAAAATTAAAAAGGAAATAAATTCAAGGACTGACTTATATTTACATAAATAAATGATTCGTGCTTAAAAAGCACAAACCGTCTTGAACCGCTCAAAATACGGCACAACCAATCACAAACGATTAGCAGTTTGAGTTGCTCAGTGGTCTAAGGTGACTCGAGCACTTCCTTTGGCAGTTCTGAAAATATAATGAACATATTTGAGTTAAAATGTGTTTGGAGTAGAGATGCCAAAAGTGTACTTGCCTGAAGCCGTTTCTGTTTAAGCGATATATTTCTATGTACCTCCTTAAAGGTTAAGGACAAGCACATGGAGATTTTCTTCATTAATTCGATTAAGCGCTGATAAGAGCGATGAACAACATACTGAGGAAGGTTTTTGTTAATATATTTTTAATAGGAATATTTTTATTAATAACAACTTTTTATTTCATCCAATCGAATAATTGCGTCCATCCTTGCTAAGAACAATCACAAGACTGACGATTTTCCTCCTATGCTCGAAAAGCCTTCTATTTTGACACTTCCGTACGGACGGATGTATCGGCTCTCGCTACCTCAATCTCTCTGCGATTACCCTGATTTTTATTTTGAATGTCGATACTTTTCACAATATTAAACTAAAATAAAATCGATCGCTCCATCGATGCAAGCGTTGAAGTGGCCGAATATCTGCGTAGATCCTTTTGTACACGTTCATTACTGTAAAAAAGGTACGAAATGAAGCTGCGCGATGTACATAACATGCATTACGAATCATTCGCGCAGCTTCATTTCAATTCGCACAACACTTGAACACTTGAACACTTTACAAAATCATAACCTCATCATAATCAGTGCGGGTCGATTCGTCTAGCTCTCCGCATCAAATAGTTTATTTGTCCGTGCATTATTCGCCTGTGACACGTTTATCATGCAAACTCTGATCACTGAACTTGCCCATCGTGCTGGTTGGATGTTGCATTGAGTGATTGTCGCCCGATTGCAGGTTTATTTAGTGAATTTAATTTTGGCGTGCCGTGCTGGTGTTGAAGATCGAGTGTTCGCCATCATAGCCTGAGGTGCTTCCACACACACAGCTGTCTGCACACGCACATTGCATCTATCGCCTTCACTACTATCAACTCGATACGCATCCACACTTATCACTACACTCACATCCAACTGCACATATATAAAGTGAGCAAGATGAATTGTGGAATCTGCCTGGAGCTCACTACTGGTGTCCCGTTTGTATGTGATGGTGCCTGCGCACAACACTTTCATTCGTCCTGCACTGGCCTCTCAAGTGAATCCGTACGTGACTTAAGAAGATTTTCCCAGTTAAAATGGATTTGCAAGAATTGCGAAAAGGCATCAACTTCACTTATTATCAAGGAACTAAAATCAACAATCACGGATTCCCTGGCACTAATGAAAGTCGAACTAATGAAAGAGTTACCTTTTACGGAGAAAAGGGTGGTTGTCCCGACTAATATCCGTGCCTTAGAGTCAACACGCACACAGTTATACGAAGGCACTCATCTCCGACAACACTCACATATTCATCGGGAGATAATCAAAAATTGCAACAAACCATTATTGCGAGGCACTAACACTGATGATAATGGTATTAATATAAAAACCGTGGCTAATCCTGAACCTCGTTTTTGGCTATTTTTTACCAACATCAGTCCTGATGTGACTCCCGACGATATGGCAAATTGGGTTAAATCTAAGCTCAATACAAACGATTTACATGTCCGCCGGTTAACCAAGTATGATGCGGATCTGAGCCGACTAACATTCGTTTCCTTCAAAGTCGGCATCCCATCAACTTTGAAGAATGTCTCAGTCTCAAAATACTTGGTCAGCTGAAGTTGCGTTTCGTGAATTTACCGATTACCATTCGGCTCCACAGTCGCTGCCACTAATCGACGCACAATCACCAATACTCACCTCATCGCCCCCGCATCTTTCGTCCCCATCACCACCAGCATCCCCGACACTGCATTACAACCTACGCAGCCAAACCAACAACCCACCATAGACGAACCTTTTGCTGCAACGTCTATAACAATACTTACATCAACGCTAGCAACAATACCAACATCAACAACAATAGTAACAACAGCAACAAAAACAACAGCTACTACAACTAATTCAACAACATCAATATCAACAGTAGCAGCAGTATGTGAAATGCCTGCCTTTCCGTCTACATCGACTGTTATGGTCCCGTCTACTATTGCTCCCTTTCTCGGTCATACGCAACATTCAACAACACTCAATATTTACTATCAAAACATTCGTGGTGTGCGTACCAAAGTCAATGAATTGCGGTTATCTATATCGGAGTCCGACTACAACATCATCATACTCGCCGAAACCTGGTTGGATGAGAACATTCCATCCTCGCTTCTATTGGAAGTATATATTGGAAGTTACTGTATTGAGTATACAGTAACCCGCGGCGATCGTACGGCATACAACAGTTCTCTCTCTCGGGGCGGAGGCACTCTCATCGCAGCATCTCGTCATCTAAACACCTGTGAGGTTATACCGCCGAGCACTTGCCTCGAATAGTGCTGGTTACAAATCAAGCTTCCTTCCTGCTCTATCTTCATCGGTGCAATCTACATATCCCCTTCTCTCGCCAAAAATCAAAATACGCTCAGTGCACTTGATGCAACGATCGATAGTATAGTGACGAGGATGAAAAAACATGATCGTATGCTGCTTTTTGGAGACTTTAATCGAGCTGATATTTCATGGATACACGACACAACACATCAGTATTTTCGTGCACAAATTTCCCCTACATCCGTTGATGCGTTTTTCGACATTATTCGTTTTTATAACTTGCATTTCAACTCAACTCAGTGGCATTTTAAATTATCGGAATGTTCTATTAGACCTAATTTTCTACTACTCTCCTCATGATAACTACGCGTCTCACGTCGGTGTTCCTTCATTAGCCGCTTCTCCTCTTTTACCTGTAGATCAGCATCACCCAGCATTAGAATTGTGTACTTCTATTAATCACACATCCGTTAATCAGTTGTCGTCTCATGTTGGGAGTAATACAGGGAACCTCAATCGCTCATATAATTTTAGAAAGTGTGATTTTGAAAAACTTAATAATTTGCTGTGAGGTACCGTTTGGTCACGTGTGCACTCGGCACCTTCGCTGGACGAACCGGTCTCTATTTTCACACAGCTAGTGTTTTCAGCTTTCCCATTGTGCTGTCCTTTACGTAAAGCCCCTTCTTTTCCTTCCTGGTCCAATTCAATCCTTAAATCCATGAAACGTGATAAGCAGCGCTACTTACGCGACTATCGAGAATACCGTAATCCACACACTAAACGACTGTTCAAATATGCACCAACGGCGTATCGCATTTATAATCGGGCCCGTTATAAGTCCTACATAGCTTTCTTGCAATACCGATTTACTTTTCACCCAACACAGTTCTGGAGCTATATCTCTTCCCTTCGTCTCATCGTCTGCCCAGTACTATGTCTTATGGTTCGTCAACAGCATGTTCCGAACAAGAGATATGTGCACTTTTCGCCGATCACTTCTCCAACGCCTACTCTGATTACATTAATGATGAGGAGTTGTTAGAGGATGGACTTTCTACTACACCTCGCGATATTTTGTGTATCCCTAAATTGTACCGTCGAAATTGTTGCTTCAGCTATATTGTCCTTAAAACCTTCTTATTCTCCTGGCCCAGATGGTATACCTGCAATCATCCTTAAAAAGTGCACCAACGCTATTGCTCCCATAATGACATTCATTACAATCTCTCCTTTCAACATAAATGTTTCCCTGCTCTATAGAAAACAGGTTGGTTCCGTCCTATTTTTAAAAAAAGGTAGTAAATCTGAAGTAAGCAACTATCGTGGTATTTCCCTACTTCCCGCTAGTGGCAAGGTATTGGAAATCATCGTTCATTCTGAGCTTTTGTTTTTATCGAAGCAGTATAAAACGTTTAATCAGCATGGATTTATGCCAAAACGTTCCACTACCTCTAGCCTTATGTCGTTCATATCCAAATTGTTCCAGTATTTGGACACAGGTTACCAAGTTGATACAGTGTATACTGATATTAAATCTGATAGAGTATCTCATAAACTATTGTTGATGAAGCTCTCTAAATTAGGCTTATCTACGTCTTTCGTTCACTGGATTGGGTCTTACCTCTCTAACAGAAATCTTCATGTAAGTTACGGATCACCCTTTTCTTTACCGTTTTCCAATTCCTCTGGTGTCCCTCAAGGAAGTGTACTAAGTCCCCTCTTGTTTCTGTTATTCATAAATGACATTAATTTTATTCTCCCATCTCCTAACCACCTTCTATATGCAGATGACATTAAAATATTTGGTCCAGTGATGCAAGAGGATGATTGCAGTGCACTCCAATCTCTTCTTAACTCCCTCTCTTCCTAGAGTGCGTCAAACTTCTTAGAGCCCTAGTAAATGTAGCGTCATCTCTTTTTGTCGTCGTCATTCCCCTCTTATTCACAATTATGTTCTTAAAAACACTGTTATCAACAGGGTGTCACGTGTTCGCGATTTAGGTGTTATGTTAGACGAAAGGCTATCATTCGATAGTCATCTTGAATTGGTCATCGGTAAAGCTTATTCAAACCTTGGCCTTCTTTTTCGCATGACTTCGGGCTTCACCGATTTGAGGTGCCTTAAGACATTGTATTGTTCCCTAGTGCGCCCTGTTGTTGAGTATGCTTCTGTTGTCTTCTGTACTAACAGGGCAGGTTGGAATAACAAACTCGAAGGCGTGCAAAAGCGCTTCACTAGCTGCTTATATCGTCGCTTCTTTGGAAATTCCACCACCGCATTACCGTCATACAGTGATCGTTGCATATTGTTCAATCTCGACACCCTCGAATCTAGACGAACCAAAGCATGTGTGTCATTTATCAGCAATTTGTTACGAGGGAATATAGATGCTCCAGACTTGCTTTCCCAACTTAGTTGGTATGTTCCTTCCAGGTGTTTAAGAAATCGGAATGCTCTTGCAATACCTTTCCGCAATACAGCGTTTGGCATTAACGACCCGTGGCTAATTTGTTTGCGTCAATTCAATGAACATGATCGCGATTTTAATTTCTAATTTTATGTTCCGGCTCTTTATTCTTTATAATTATTCTTTATATAATTCTCTTTCTTTGTTATTCTTTATAATTAAGTCTCTGTTATTCTTAATTTATTTTTTGTTTTAAATATTTACTTCTTATCCGCTGCTTTTCCTGATTTTCCTTTCACTATGGATTTCCATTCTGTTACATCCTTTTCTATTTCAACTTAGTTTAGTTAAGTTAGAGTTAGTTTTAGTACCAATAGGGCCAACTAGGTTTTAAGCAAATATATGTTCAATCCCAGAGGCAGACATATTGAAATTAATAAATGAAATGAAATGAAATGAAATGAAATAAAACCAATCGTCCAGGACTTAAGCTGACACACGTGCGGCCGCTCGCTGCCGATCCTTGAGCTGTACTGACGATTTCGTGTGGTAGCAAGAACGAGAGCACACAGAGGAACTTTCGGTGCAGCAGTGCAAGCGAGATACCGATATCAGCACAGCGCTTCGAGCAGATCCAACTGAGCGCACTGGCGGAAAGTAAACGCACACATTTACACATATGTAACTGTATTAGTGTCAAAAATGTGTAGAAACCAAAACGCGCTCTCGCAACCTTGTATTTCACACCGTTTCTCCGCTTAACTCTAGGTTTTTACACACACCATGATAGGGAAGCGCCAGCATCAAGTGGCACGCTTCGCAGATCCGTACTCGATGCCGTTGGGTACCATTTTCACAAAATGACCGGCACCTCCTTTGCCAATTCATTCACAGCACCGATCACCGTTCGATTTGGCGCAAATAGCCCACCGCGAGAAAATTGACAAACCAGTCCATTAAAACACAACAAGTTCAACCCACCAGGAACATATCAGTGTCAGTTTGACAGGCTAAGCCAACAGTCGTCTTTTTTGCTTTCGCCCAAAGTTTCGGAATTAAGTAACATTTGTTTGCGTATTTCCACCCACTACAGCATTATATGGATTCGCTTCCAGCCTACAAATTCCTCATGTACAAATAAATTCAGATAATCTTTTAGTAAACGATAGTTTTCTATGTAATTCATCGAACAAACGGCTCCTGCACTCTGTGAGCGATAGAATCGCTATCGGGCTGGTAGTTTTGAAAAAACTCTTTGTAACGGGCCAAACTGGTAATCAAAATCGTCCGTCTCGTCGATAAAATTAGCGGTTGAGCTGGCATCTTACTAAAACTGCGATTATCGTGTACGCGAGAGTAATGTAAAGTGCAGTGTAACGGTCGGGCAGTGAAAGGCAAAGGGGTTTAGCACTTTATCGAAAAAATTGCGAATATTCAGGATATCGGCAAAATCCTGGTCACGGGACCAATGTTTTGTCGCGAATAGTTTTCGGATAAAGTCTATTTATCTTTCGTGGATTTTTGCTGCTAATAATTACCGAAGCCGTTGTAATAAATTGCTGGTGATGAAGAAAGGGAAAATCCCAACGCCACTTGCAAGCGATGTTCGGCATCGCACCAGCGAAGAGGGAAAGTGCGACAACCCTGCACCAGTTACTGGACGAGTTCGAGCGTCACAAAAAAACTCTAAATCACTTGGGAGAGAAAACTGACGGCTGGAGTAGCATATTAGAGCATTTACTTTGCACAAAATTGCCCTCTAACACATTGCGCGATTGGGAAGAATTTGCTTCGACCAATGACAATCCGAGCTACGATTCGTTGATTGTTTATTTACACCGCCGTGTGCGCGTATTCGAGACGCTATTGGTAAACAACCCCGAACCATCACCTATAGAAGATCCGATACCACCAAGACGCACTAATTTTCCGCGCACAGCTAGTTTTGCTACCACTGACCGCGATGTTAACAAATGCCCGTTGTGCAATATGCAATATGGGGTAACGAAATGCCAGCGATTTAATGCTATGAATCCTGCCCAGCGGTACCGTAAGGTACTTGATGCCCGCTTCTGTTTGAATTGTCTGCGGGACAATCACCGTGCCCGCGATTGCTCCTCACAGTACAAGTGTCGTCATTGCAACATGGCGCATCACACAATGGGCCTGATCGGGAACGAAAGTCGATAACGGAGTGGATAATTTAGTCGATCGGTTAGCAAAATTCCAATGTTATCCAATTGCGTTTTCTCAATTGCTAACCGATCGGTTTGGCAGTGGAGTGGAAAGGTGTATGCCGCCATAGCAACGTGGTTAAAAAGTCGAGCAGTGGGGTATGCAGTTGAAAACTTCATATAAAAAAACCATTTCAGTCGGATAGCCATATCTACTGCTCCACCCCAGTTGATATAACAGTGGAAAACTAAATTAGCGCGTGGCCACGGAGCTGAAAAAATGTTGAAATTTTTTTCAACTTTGTCAAAATTGCTTTTCAACTGCAAAAAAGAGCTTTTCTCGTGGCCGCACCAAAAACATGCACAAGAGCGATAAAAAGCTCCAACATCTGAATATCATCGATATTTTGTTTAAGAAGTACTAAATAGGTACATAAATCAATTAGAATCATGCATTTTAGCATTATTATCATAACAATGAGTCACAACTGCGCCAAATAGCTGTTTGTTTACGCTTTTTCACGAACGTCAAATTTTGTCACTTTTTGTCAACTTTTGCCACCTTTTTTTCCTGGCTGCTCCAGGTTCCAAAATTTTGACAAAAGCTCAAAATAGTGACAAATGCTCACATTTTGAAAAAATTGTCAGCATTTTGTCACTCCCATGGCCTTTCGCTTAATAATATTAAAAACCATGTTTAACAGTTCGCAAAAAGAATGTTTTATCGCTGTTTGAGTTATTTGAGATGTTTTATCATTCGATTTAGGTAAAATATTCTTTTTAAGAAAATATAAATTTATCTTTTTTTTATAAACAATCAAAACAAATAAATTTAAGTTTATTATAGGTATCTAGTTTTTATAGTTCAAGCTAAGAAATAAGAAACCAACAAAAGAAAACCTGAAAAAATTTCCTGAAAAAAAACCTTTTCTGCTAATCCTTCTCTTTTGTCCAACCTTATGTTATGGCCTTATGGCATGTTAGAATTGGTTCCGACACGTAAATGCAACGAGATTGAGATGACCAGTAGGAACACTAGGTACAAGAAATTATAAGCAACTCATATCCGTTGGAGCGGCGAGTTCCGGTCGGAATCGTTTGCGTTGTCTTGCACCAATCGAAGGTGTTGTGCCTACTTGTACCTTACGGACTATCCCCAAAAACTCGGGGTCGCTTATAGAAGGATACAGGCCAGGAATGTTCGGATTGGCACACACATCGCTAAGTTCCACGCCTCGTGACAAACGCGTCACCCAATGAATTTTTTTGTTCATCTATTACAATTTTGACGTAGTTATTTTATTTTTATCAAATCTGACGAAATCATCATCGTATGTGTCGAAGCACACTCATTGTAGTATCAAGCTCGCCAGGCTTCAGTGGACAGGTCATGTAACGGCCAAGCTACACGTACCGGACGACATCGGACGATGCCATAAAACGTAGGACCGCAGACAACCCAACCCAAGTGACATTTGCTTGAAATTGTTTTCCCATATCTGCTCGATTAGTACTCGATGCGCCTGAATTTGTAGATTTGTGTGTGATCGAGTGAGTTGAAAGCGCTAAGATTTGGTGAGTTCGTAAATTAGACTTTTTACTATCGATTGACGATCCCGTCGAGCTTATTTTACATTCGTAGCTTTGATTTTTTATGAAAAACAAAATCAAATTTTGTGTGATGTTATTTTATAAAAAATCGATATTATATATGTATAAAATGGCTACATCATCAACTATAACGATAGCAAACATCATTTCCGAGCGAATCTAAAAGAAAACAACGAAAAAGCCGCATCACAGTTGATTTTTTCTAAATTCCCTTAAACTGGTGCAGTTTAAGGGAAGTTTAAGGCTCCAGTTTAAGGGAATTTGCTCGAATTCCCGATTATTCGTGCTCGAAAATGTCAATTGGGAACTGACATTTTATAGCACGAATAATCGGGAATTCGAGCAAATTCCCTTAAACTGGAGTTTTAAACTTCCCTTAAACTGCACCAGTTTAGAATTTAGAAAAGTCCTTTAAAATCAAATGTAATGCGGCTTTTTCGTTACTTTCTTCTAGATTCGCCCGGAAACGATGTTTGCTATCGTTATAGTTGGTCATGTAGCCATTTTATACTTAAATAATACCCATTTTTATAGAATAACGTCACATAAAATTAGCTTTTGTTTTTCATCAAAAAACCATAGTCATGAATGAAAAATGAGCTCGACGGCATCGTCTATCGGTAGAAGAACGTCTAATTTTCGATCACACCAAATCTTGGCGCTTTCAACACACTTGATCACACACAAATCCACAATTTCAGGCGTATCGAGTACTAATCGAGCAGATATTGGAAAACAATTTCGAGCAAATGTCACTTGGGAAGAGATTCACGTCGGGCCGTGTCGGATCACAGCGGGCCGATTTTGTATGAGATTTGACAGTTTGCGTTAACGGATTTATAGCATCGTCCGATGTCGTCCGGTACGTGTAGCTTGGCCGTTATTAAACGCATGGAAACGAAAGACCCAGGTATTGTGCGGCAAGGGGGGGGGGGGGGGTTCATTGCGTCACTTGGCTTTGAATCAAATACACTTTATTTTTTTTCTTGGGGGAGTGGGGAGTATTGGTCGGAATCCCTCATATATGGACTCCCCTGTAGTCTTTGAGTCTCTTCGTCCATAAGGCCTCTATTGTTCACGGAGGCCCGCGATGAGACTACTGTATACACCATATATGCTGGACTTTATATCCACGGGGCCTCCTGCGGCCACTCAGTCCGCTTACCGCAATTGCGGAGAGGGCGTAGTAGGTTTAAATTTAAGTGATGACTCCAGATGACTTGGAGGCGTCAGTCATTAAGGCCAGAATAATGGACTGGCGAGGGCGAGAGACCGTGAGCGGTTTCGGACACTCCTTATTGCACGGAATAATTGTACCGCGTTGTTTAAATATATTTTTGCACGAGAGCGTAAAATACGGACGTTCACGGATCCAACGTTTGTGGTGGCTTTAGTTGATGGGCGCACATGGCACAGGACAAGGGTCAGCAAATGCGGCAAGTGCAGAAAGGATTCAATCCTTGTCCTTCAATTCATACGATTTTGTTTCATCTAGACTTGTTCAGCCAACAACCCGTTTTATACTTTACCCGGAACGTTTGAACAGGCCAACAGTCGGTACTGTTTAAGGCCACTTCTGGTGTGGATTCTTCACTAAATGGTCCGTAAATAAGCCAAATTTACTATTTTATTCATTCCGCAAAACAACAGCTCTAAATGTAAACAAAAGTGTGATTGACAGATAGGCAAAACCAATGGCTACTTGAATCGGAAAGAGTTATCCACCAGTGGAGAAATTTTACACCGGTGGAAAATAAATTCCACCGGTAGAATCGAGCATATTAACCGATTGGATAAATTTTATCGACTTTCGTTGGCGATCAGGCCCAATGATTCACACTGAAAGCTGAATTCACCCAGGCCCAATGATTCACACTGAATATATTATTCCGTATATTTTACCCTTGACCAATGTTAAAGTCCGTCATCCACCGATCGAAATAACATTAAATTGGCCAATTGCTCTAACAAGACCCAATAGTCGCCTCACTCAGTCACTCGAAAAAACCCTGAATTTTAAGGAAATGGATTATGATAAGTTGAACAGATTACTATCCTTGCAAAATTGGATTTTTTGAAAATACGGACTTATCAACAGACCATTGCACTCCCATCACATCTTCCACTACATTTCCAATGCTAGCTGCGCAAGATGCATCTTCACACACAACACACGCCACAGATGATCACACGGCTAACATACAACGCAGCTACAATAAAACAATCACCTTCACAAGTTTTAGCAGCCAAAATCCACGAAAGATAAGGAAACTTTATCCGAAAACTATTCACGGCGAAAGAACTAGCAATATCTCTGCTGCGAATATTGTTTTTGTCGATTGTTTGAATCAAGGTGGAATATAGAGGAGGTGTCTTCTTAGCGTTTGGCATGTTGCCATTTTGAGATTCAGTTTGACAACAGCCGTCGATATTTGTTTACAGGCAGCAGCTGCACTATAACGTGTAAAATGCCGATTTATGGAGTGTGGATGCAAAATACAAATTTTCAGTGCTAAACAAATGTTTATGAAACGAAAACAATTCATTTATCATATCCAAATACCAGCACCATTCGTCGCATTTGACAACTGCCGTCGATCCTGGTTTTGTTATTTGTTCTAAACCCTCAATGCCCAATTGTTCTACATGACGACACCTCCTTTCTACCCACTTTGGTTTGAATGAACACGCGGCAGCAATATGTACTTATATTATTCCGTATATTTTACCCTTGACCAATGTTAAAGTCCGTCATCCACCGATCGAAATAACATTAAATTGGCCAATTGCTCTAACAAGACCCAATAGTCGCCTCACTCAGTCACTCGAAAAAACCCTGAATTTTAAGGAAATGGATTATGATAAGTTGAACAGATTACTATCCTTGCAAAATTGGATTTTTTGAAAATACGGACTTATCAACAGACCATTGCACTCCCATCACATCTTCCACTACATTTCCAATGCTAGCTGCGCAAGATGCATCTTCACACACAACACACGCCACAGATGATCACACGGCTAACATACAACGCAGCTACAATAAAACAATCACCTTCACAAGTTTTAGCAGCCAAAATCCACGAAAGATAAGGAAACTTTATCCGAAAACTATTCACGGCGAAAGAACTAGCAATATCTCTGCTGCGAATATTGTTTTTGTCGATTGTTTGAATCAAGGTGGAATATAGAGGAGGTGTCTTCTTAGCGTTTGGCATGTTGCCATTTTGAGATTCAGTTTGACAACAGCCGTCGATATTTGTTTACAGGCAGCAGCTGCACTATAACGTGTAAAATGCCGATTTATGGAGTGTGGATGCAAAATACAAATTTTCAGTGCTAAACAAATGTTTATGAAACGAAAACAATTCATTTATCATATCCAAATACCAGCACCATTCGTCGCATTTGACAACTGCCGTCGATCCTGGTTTTGTTATTTGTTCTAAACCCTCAATGCCCAATTGTTCTACATGACGACACCTCCTTTCTACCCACTTTGGTTTGAATGAACACGCGGCAGCAATATGTACTTATATTATTCCGTATATTTTACCCTTGACCAATGTTAAAGTCCGTCATCCACCGATCGAAATAACATTAAATTGGCCAATTGCTCTAACAAGACCCAATAGTCGCCTCACTCAGTCACTCGAAAAAACCCTGAATTTTAAGGAAATGGATTATGATAAGTTGAACAGATTACTATCCTTGCAAAATTGGATTTTTTGAAAATACGGACTTATCAACAGACCATTGCATTGAATCATTTTGTAGTACGTTTGAAAGTTAGTTACGGTCGGCATGTAATATGATGAGCGGACATACGGTACATACTGTACATCTAACAACGTCGCGGTAGGTCAGTTTTTACTGACATAAGCCGAGGTGGAATAATACATCGATCGAACCGACTTTTCAGCACTTGATCGTGCAGGCGATCATAGAAACCTTTAGGAGGTTTCCCTTACTGGAAACGTTGGAGTTTAGAAGCCTTACCTTGGGTAGGGGGACATAACTAAACTCTTGAAATAAGTTGGAAGGCGAAGTATTAGGAAGCGTAACGTCCTATCTTGGCAGTCCGAACGAATCTGGCTTGCCACGGTCGGAATTGGTTTTATTTATACTCAATAAGTTTCGTACATTTGGTTTTGGAATGTGTTTTTGTCCTAATTAAAGGTTATTGATATGAGGTGCAATTTATACATTGTATTGGAGTGAGGTGTCTGTCATTATGTGCCTATGCTGCGTTTTTAGTGTTTTTACGAAGGTTCTGGAAAGTATAAACTGTTCTAGCTAAAGAACGGGTGCGTTCGTCGATCTTTGCCTACACTGCGCTTTTAGCAATAAGTTGCTATGCGTTCTCTGTTTGTCCACTTTGCTGGAGAAACGCTTGAATTGCTTATGTTGCGCGTTTCGATTGTTTTTGATAAATGTGTCTCAATCGTTTTTCTATGGACGGTATGGTCTGGGTATGTTGCTATGGTGTGGATTGATTTGCTGATGTAATATAATGAATGTGTTGCAATAGTGTGATTTGGCTTTCCGAAGTGTGTTACAATGTGTCTATAGCTGATAGTGTGGTTTACAATAAGTTTTGTTTAGCAGATATGCTACAATTTGTTAATACGGTCATTCCCCTTCATCTTCAGTGTTAGCTCCTCTCCTGTCCTTTCCTCACACCATCCCCTGATCCCCCTTGTTCAAACAGGACGCTAAGATCTTTGAAACGCGTCAAAGATAGAGCCACTCGTTCGTACCGGTTTAATCGTAACCCGTTTCAACGTCGTGTATATAAGTACGCTTCGATAGCTTATCGTATTTATAATCGTGCTCGGTATGTCTGCGCCTACACGGGAGGTCCAAAACAGCCGAAGTCATACAAAATCATGAAAAAGTCTGCGGAAAATGGCGTCCTCGTGAAGTTTACCGAGCCGAACCGAACAGTTGTGTTCGATAAATATGTGTACGTACCCAACCAGCAAAACCGAAGCTATTGGAAAACTTTCATGAGTGCCAAAGCGAGAGAGCATGTCTTCTTTCTCTAGATTTTGGACGGCACAACGCCGATCGTGTGGTGTATGAACGAAAAACGGGAGAAGGGGAAACCGATATCCTTCGAGTGACACACACGCATGCATCTGCATGCGTATTACGCTAAACCGAGACTACCCATCTCTCTCGATCTCCCATGATTTTTCTGCTATCGCGCTCATCCGGGTGTTAGGCATCCTCAGTCTGTCCAGAACTTTCACTGTGGAAGGGTGTGTTGGAGTGATGTGTGATTTCTTGTGCCCCGTACTTTGCTCGTTTACGTTTTGTGCCGTGTTCCTTCTTCTTCAATTATGGAATGATTTATCCTTGTAAATTTCTAAGGTAAGTTTCTTATCCTCGTGTGTGCTTCAATGGGTACATTCAACTAACACTCGTCGTCTAAAAAGTTACAGGTGCACGCGCATTTTAATCGACGGTTGCCGACGGAAGGACGGTGTCCGGTTTTAAAATATCAAGGTAAGCGTTTCTATCATCCTATGTGCAAAATGTTGTTTAGTTGTTTTTTTTTTAAACACATGGTTTAATTATTGGTTAATTTTCATCAACAGATAACATCACAGCTCTTTCGTAGAAGAGCGCACTTCAAGGATGCATAGGATACGGCTAAACATGCGCAGCACCAGTCCGTGACGTCATTTTCAGACAGGCGCCGGCTGAACACGCGCAGCACCAGTCGAGGATATCCTAGCGCAGAGGAGAAGAAGGAAGAACGAGAGGAAGGGTAACAGAAAGCAACCGCAGCATTTGGAAGGGGTGAAGCATCCTGCCGTATACAGAGTGTGAGTGTTCCAAAACGTATGTGGAAAGAGTAACACCAATAAACAGCATGCGAAAGTGTGCATAAAGCAAAAAGAAAAAGCGTCACTACTACAACCAGCAATCCGAAAATATAAGGGGAGGGATAAATACAAATGTATGCGTAAGCAGGACCAGCAATCCAAGCATTTGAATATGTGCGTCGGTTTGTGCCGTGCTGAAAGTTTTTACTTTAGCTGCTGCTAGTGTAAAAACTTAAGGAAAGCTTAAAGTAAATTTTTTTTACACGGGGCGCCTTCGGAAATTGTTGGCTGGGTATCGGCAACCGTCGATTAACATGCGCGTGCACTGTAACTTTTTAGACGACAAGTGTTAGTTGAATGTATCCATTGAAGCACACACGAGGATAAGAAACTTACCTTAGAAATTTACAAGGATAAATCATTCCATAATTGAAGAAGAAGGAACACGGCACAAAACGTAAACGAGCAAAGTACGGGCACAAGAAATCACACATCACTCCAACACATCCTTCCACAGTGAAAGTTCTGGACAGACTGAGGATGCCTAACACCCGGATGAGCGCGATAGCAGAAAAATCATGGGAGATCGAGAGAGATGTGTAGTCTCGGTTCAGCGGAATACGCATGCAGATGCATGCGTGTATGTCACTTGAAGGATATCAGTTTCCCCTTCTCCCGTTTTTCGTTCATAGGCCACACGATCGGCGTTGTGCCGTCCAAAATCTAGAGAAAGAAGACATGCTCTCTCGCTTTGGCACACAGGAAAGTTTTCCAATAGCTTCGGTTTTGCTGGTTGGGATGCCGCTGTGATACCGAGCGAGACGCATAGACAACGCATCAAAAGGACATGTGTAGCCGTGAGGAAATTTTTCTTTGTCTCTTTTGCCTTGTCCTTGCCTTTAGATCCTGATGAGTGAAGCATGCATACCTTTCGGGCACGTTCGGGGTATAAGCTCGAGCTATAGATCTATCCCTCTCGTGTTAATGGTGAAGATAGAATCGTATGTCATCGGCTCTGCATTCTATAAGTCTTATGTAGCTCGTTTACAAATTCGTTTTTATTCTGATCTTACCTCTTTCTGGCGCTTTATGAGATCTAAACGTGATCATCAAAGCATTCCACCATTCGTGTCATTAGGCAATGACAATGCTTCAGCTCCCCAAGATATTTGTGCATAATTTGCTACATATTTCTCTTGTGTGTTTATCGATCCAGCGTGCAGTATTGCCCTTACAGAGTGGTCTCCTTGTGATGTGGTAAATTGTGATTCCGTCTGCTTTGACGAATCGTCTGTTCGTGTAGTATTGTCCAAATTAAAACTATCCTTTTCTTCTGGCCCAGATGGCATCCCATCTTCTGTATTGGAATATTGTAGCTCTTTTTTTAGCTTTAATCTTGTCCCGTTTCTTTAACAAGTCTCTCAGCAGTGGATGTTTACGTATGCTATGGAAATCGGCGTAACTTGTTCTTCTTCTTTGGCTCAACAACCGTTGTCGGTCAAGGCCAGCCTGTACCACTTGTGGGCTCTTGGCTTTCAGTGACTAATTGATTTCCCCCCATAGCAAGATAGTCAATCCTACGTATGGCGGCACGGTCTATTTGAGGATTGAACCCATGACGGGCATGTTGTTAAAGTCGTACGAGTTGACGACTGTACTACGAGACCGTTATGGAGCCGTAATATGAAAAGACATTGGGCATTGGGTTTTTACGTCGAGAGCAGATTGGTGGTATTGCCATGCAAGGAGTCGAACGGCATACCTGGTGATTCTCCGTTGAATGGCTTCGAGGCGATTGATGTCACCAACGCCAAGCGGGCACCAGATCGGGCAGCAGTACTCCAGGCACGATATAACGATGGATCAGAACATCGACTTGACTGATCGACTGATTTCCCTTAGCAACAATGCTGTCAATGTGAGGGCGAAATGACATCTTCTGATCGAGTAACACCCCCAAGTCACAGATGCATGTCGTACGAACTAAAGCCGTGTTGAGCATAGTGTATGTAAACGGGATAGGGTTACGGAATCTGCTGAATGATATACACTGGCATTTATCGGCACACACCTGGAGGGCGTTTTTACTGCACAAGCTGTCGAGATTCTCAAGGATCATTTGAAGGCGTACACAGCACAATGGGCAGTTTAGAACAAATTTCGGGATAAAATTATTTTTGCAGAAATTGTTAGTTTTTATCGTTTGTAGTAAAGTGTTATGATAGTAAATAACATTTTATATGTAGTTTGCATCCATACCACCAGCTGGCGCTACATAAAATAGTGTTTTAAGGGATCTTTGCTTTGTTTTTTTTTAAATTTGTGTGTTTTTTTTCTTGTATTTGTTGTTTCTAATAGTATAAACCATTTTAAAATATACTGTGATGTTCCATAATATATTAACAAAGCATAATAATTTTGTATACGATAATATTTTCTGCTTTGTACAGGACAATTGTAGCTAATTCTCATCACTTTTACTCACAGGTAGTACAAATATTTAAAATGTACATACACAACCTAGGTTAATGCTATTACAAGCTCCTAAAGTCTAGTTCACATTTCTAAAGACATGAATAAAGGCATTTAAATAATTAGATAGAGCAGGTAAATTCAAAATAAGTAGTTCCCAAATTCGTAATGAAAAGCTGCACATTTTTTGTCTTTGAAGATTAAAATTTTAAATCTGTTGTTTAAAAAAATAGGAATAACACATTTTCCTGGGCATTGATATCACACAATATTCATCCAATACTTTTCAAAGTCCTGATCTGCCTTCAGAAGGGATAATAAAAATAAAAATCTGATGTTCTTGGTTTTACAACTATCTGAAAAATCATAATTCAACTATAGCTACAAACAAAGTATTTACTTAATTTGTAAAGTTAAACCCTGTCTTTGTTTTAGTGTGTGTAGCTACTGATATTGAACTGGTTAACGAATCAGAGTAATACAGCTCATTATACAAAATGTCCTTCTGGATGCATTTTCTTTCTTGCAAAATATTCTTTGTAGAATATTCCCCTCTATCCTTATACTTAGTTTGTCATGACTTTTGGGAGTTTCTTCTCCCAAAAGGCAATAGATGCTGGTGTATTCATAACATTTTGCTGTTATGCGTATAATTTTAGAATTATTTTCCTTACATCCGTCTATAATCTGGAGCAGTACCATAAGGTGTTTGGTTCTGATTTGCTTCATTATATTTAATAATAAAGTCAGCAATACGGCTGAAGCCGTTCTTTCTGAATAATAAATTTAATAATAAAGTTAGGTTAGAATAGAAATTTACATATTAGATAAGCACATGAGATGGAACTTAGATACACAGCTTCGTAATGGAAAATAAAGGTAATCATGGGCAGGTAGAATATATTTTTGTAGAATACACTAAATACGCTACACTAGGCACCTATGGAGCCGCCTAGTAACGCATGTGTCTGTTTTTAGAAAAAGTTGATATGAAAAAACTTCAATAAAATTCGCGTTCACAAACTTTCGCAGAATATTTCTTCACAGATTGATAGTATATATATTACAATATTATTTGACATATATGAGACAAGGCCACTCTACGCCACTTCCATAATGGCATCAAGTCAAAAATTAAAATGATGAAAATTTTCGGGAAGTTGTTTCAGTTATTATCGTATATTTTTGCAAAAAAATAATTTAACTTAAAATCTTTAATATATTTATAAAGCTGACTAAATATCCTTTTTAAAATAACTAAATTTATCAAAATCGGTTCATATTTGAAAAAGTTACAAGGGTTCAAAGTTTTCCAAAAAAGTGAAAATTTTTCTGCGTTTTTTTAACAATTCTTGAATTTGAGAGGTCTTTTCTAGAGAACCAGAAAAGATAAAGAGCTCATATTTGGTATTTTTCTAAGTTTAACCCTTAGTATTAAAACCTATTATTTGGAATTGCGCTATTACAAAGTTGATTTTTTGAATTTCATCCCGGCAAATGCCCATTGTGCACAGTCACTGTCGTTTCTAACTGGAGCGAATATTTTTACGTCGTCGGCGTACATTAGGTATTGCCCTGGCGGTAAAACAAAAGATAGATCATTTACATAGATGAGGAAGAGTAGCGGTCCCAAGTTACTCCCTTGAGGTACACCGTAGGAGCTGGTGAAGGAGTGAGAACGATGAGATCCTATGCTTCTAAAGTACGAACGACCAGTTAATTATGTACGCATCCAGGTGATGTGCCAGTCGAGTAAACCGAGTTTTTTTAGCTTCGAGAGCCGAATATCATGCGAGATACTATCGAACGCAGCCATGAAGTCGATATATGCTGCTTCAACTTGAGTACCGCGATCCATGTTGTCGAAGTAGAAAACTACAAATTCAGCAAGATTTGTGATGGAAGATCTCCTTGGGAGAAATCCATGCTGACTGGGGCTCATGTAATTTTGAACTGATGTGAGTAACGGATTGTTTAGAATGAGCTCAAACACCTTTGCACAAGCGCATAGTATGATGCGCATAATTGCAAGCATGAGTATGAGCATACAAGTCGACTGCCCTTCTTACATATGGATAGGAACCATTCGCGCGTGTTTCCAGGACGCACGATACGTGCCACGCATAAGGGAATCGTTAAATATTTTGGCAAGAATGGGTGCGAGTGATTGACGGCAGTGCTTCAAAATGTAGGAATATTGTCAGGACCATATGATGTTGATGGTTTTATATCGCTGAGTGTGCGCGCAAATAATGCTTTGTCAATCGTAGGTATAATAAAGTCGATAGCATCCGATGAAGTATAGCGAGTGGCCTCTGCTAGTGTGTTAGGGTTGTGAACAGGAAGGGTGAATGCATTATCGAAACGATTGGTGAAAGTGTTGCAAATATCTGATGTATCGATACTAATTTCGTCATTGTAGCTCATTGACGGAGGGTTACTACTTATATTGCACCGTTTGTTCCAGAAGCTTCAGAACCGTGTCGGCTTAGAAAACTGCTGCCTTTCAGTACGGCGAATGAAGGAGCGGTAGAGCACACGATTTTGTCGTAGATAATTGTTCGGTACATCGAAAAAAATTCTCTTATGCAGCGATGATCTCGTTCTACTGTAAAGGCCGGGCTACATTGATCGTACTCCTTAGTGTAATTTTTGTGAACGCGTACGCCATCTAGCGGCGGCGGGTCGAAGCTAGAGGCTGGTATAATTTATCTGTCAAAAAGTGTTTTGGGTCCAGGAGGCTATAATTTTACCCAATGATGGAAAGATGTTGGAAGATGGGGAAAAATGTTGCCTAGCGCTTTGTATGAATGACGATTTATCCACCAACAACAATTAACGGCCTATTTAGTTGCAATTTATGGACGTTTATAAACATTTCATACGGCATACAAGTAGCCTGCTCGAAACTTTGTGAGACACCAAGTATGAATAATTTTGACACATAAATTATACCGACATCTAGCTTGCGCTGGTCGTCGCCAGATGCGCTAGTGAAAATAAAAATTACACTTGCGAGTACGACCAATGTAGCCCGGCCTTAATACGCGTATGCTTCGCGTATGCTCATCGCTAATATTCTGTACAATATGATCAATTCTCCTTATTTGCTGAAATGTCTCAATTTTTATGTTCCATCACGTCGGCTGCTTATACGTCCTCCGCTGTATGTCCCGATTCGCCGCACTTGTTTTGGACAGAATGGTCTACTTTTAAGAGCGATCAGTAATTTCAATCAAAATTCTCACCTGTTCGATTTCAATATTACCTCTGTTCAGTTCTGTAGATGTCTTCGCACCCCAAATCAATAGTTGTCATTGTGTTCGTTATACTTGTTGCATAATTGTCATTTCAGTGTTTTTCTCGTAGCCGTTTAATTGTGTGGTCTTTGCATCAGGCTAGGATAGGTTAAGATAATATAGATTTAGGTTTTAAGAACAAATTATTTAGCCTATTTTGAGCAGACGATTGAAAATAATAAACAACCAAATAAAGAAACAAATATCCTTCATCTACGAAAAAGCGTCCGGGTGTGGGAAATGTTGTAGCAAGCATCTTCCTCTGCATCCCTTCACAGCTGGTTACCCGAAAGCTCAAAATGAGAGAATTTGAGTGTCATTGTCGGCAGGGTACCACGCAAACAATGAGACCCCAAATTTTGAGTGATTCAGGCCGAGGGGTATGAGGAAGCTTGAGGAAGCAAGGAGAAACACGCTGCGATGAGGTGTGTCTTCTTTCAGCGAGCTCAACTTGGAGCTGCTCGTCACATCGTGTTGTCTCGCTTACACTACAGCATCGAACCATCGCTCCGTATGTCCCCCCCTCCAACGCGTACAAAACCACCAGTATAGCGTGACGCTTTGCCGGAGATGGTTGTGCGCGTTTCGTTCTAAGTCCCGCGCGCAGTGTTTGTGCGTTGGTGCGCATTTAGTTCAAAGTCTCGTGCGCCGGTGTGGTTTGGTGAAGTGTGCAGTGAATAAACAGTGTGCACAGACGCACATGCAGTGCGTGGATCGACAGGTAAGAATTTGCTGAACAGAGTCAACGCAGATTTTCGACAAGTTTCCCGCAGCCTGGCTCGACCCGGTATGACGTCATTCGTGAGTATGAAGGATTCTAAATGTGTACTTTAGTGTGTACTTTATGTTTCAATAAAGTGTTTAATGTAATAAAAAATGACAATGTTTGTGTTTAGTTTTAGAATAAGTGCATGAAAGAAAACGAAAAACGAAAGAAACAACTATCTTTACATGTGTTGGTAGCATGGCTCGAAAGAACACAAACACATTGAGAACTGCAGAGCGCACCGTGCGTTACGGGTGGGGAGGGGGAGGGCTCGGTCGAGGGTGTAACTCATTCGTCGAAGGGGCACTGTATTTCGACAGCGTCACTCAAATCACTCAAAAAATACACTCATTTTGCCGGCCGGGGCGCACGAGACTTTCAACGAAATGCGCATCAACGCACAAACACTGCGCACGGGACTTAGAACGAAACGCGCACAACCATCTCCGGCAAAGCGTCGCGCTGTACTGGTGGTTTTGTACGCGTAGGAGGGGGGACATACGGAGCGATGGTTCGATGCTGTAGTGTAAGCGAGACAACACGATGTGACGAGCAGCTCCAAGTTGAGCTCACTGAAAAAAGACACACACACATTCACAGACGGCTCGTCAAAGCACGGTATTTGTATTGGTGTTAGTGAAGCGCGCGTGTAAAACAGAATGCGAATTCTCATCGCAGCGCGTTTCTCCTTGCTTCCTCAAGCTTCCCCGTCCGGCAAAATGAGTGTATTTTTTGAGTGATTTGAGTGACGCTGTCGAAATACAGTGTCTCTTCGACGAATGAGTTACACCCTCGCGCGAGCCCTCCCCACCCGTAACGCACGGTGCGCTCTGCAGTTCTCAATGTGTTTGTGTTCTTTCCAGTCATGCTACGAACACATCTAAAGATAGTTGTTTATTTCGTTTTTAGTTTTCAATCATGCATTAACACGATCTCAAATAAGCACTTATTCTTGAAGCAAATACAAATACGGTCATTCTTGGTTACATTATATACTTTATTGAAACATAAAGTACACTTTAACAACATTTAGATCTTTCATTCTCACGAATGACGTCATACTGCAAAGTATCGGGGCGAGCCAGGCTGCGGGAAACTTACCGACAATCTCCGTTGCCTCCGTTCAGCAAATCATACATGTTAATACTTGTATTCTTACCTCTCGATGCACGCACTTAATAAGCATAAAAAAAGCACACCGGCACTCACACGGAGGAGGGAACACACACGAGGCGATGGTTCGATGCTGTAGTGTTAGCGCACGTTACAGCGTTCATAGACGGATCGTCAAAGCACGGTATTTATATTGATGTTAGTGAAGCAAGCATGTAAAAAAGAATGCGAGCTCTCACCGCAGCGTGTTTCTCCTTGCTTCCTCAAGCTTCCACATTCCCCGTGGTTTAATCGACCAAATTTTGGGGTCCCATTGTATGCGTGAGAGCAACTCCAAGTTCTTGAGCTCGCTGAAAGATGACACACATTCACAGAAGGATCGTCGAAGCACTTAGTTTTTACTTCATATTGCAAACAGAGCTACTTGTCTCGCGCGATATTTCTGCTTCATCCGAAACAATCGAATTATCCAGTTTTTGTATAAGCCATAATGCCATAAATATAAAAACGAAAGCTCCGTATCTTCAGTGGTTTGCTCAATAGATGGCGTTTTTCAACTCATCATCACATAGATGTAGTAGTAGTAGTAGTAGTTGTAGTAGTAGTAGTAGTAGTAATGTATTTCTGAGATAATTATCTGTGTTTTACAATGACGATTCAAATTCAGTAATTAGTGGGTTCAATAATTTCATTTTTCCTCGCTAACTGAAACTGCGTTTGGCTTAGCTGACTGTAACATAATATTTATCCATCATGGGGTTTTTAACTTGAGTAGGAAAACTTTTTTCGTCAAAAACCTACTTCACATTAAAAAAAAAAAAATTACCTAACTTACTTATAGTCTAATTCTTAACGTTATGGATTTCATCACATAGATGTCCATTTCCTGCAATGTGTTTCGCCTAACTTCATCTATTCATTGCCTATATATCCTTCAAACATTCCGAGCAAAAATCGATATGAATAGTCGTGTGGTCAAACACGTGGGTATCAACACAAACGACTCAATCCTCACTTGCTTTAGTGCTGGTGGTTTACATATGAGTTTAGTACTTAAACAATCGTATCACTGCTATAGTTCTGATGCAAAACTTCAATGCGAAACCATACAACAGTACAGAAGGAAGGATAAACCTCTTAAAGCGAGGAAAGCTCGACTGGCTGGGTATCCTACCATGGTGCCACCAGCTTTATTGATATTTTTCGAATGCATTAGTAATTTGCCGTTTGCTGGACGAAGTCTTTTTTGATTCCGTTTAAGTTGAGAGCTTGAGCCATTTAGAACCCGTTTAGTGGTTGTTTAGTGGATTTGTGGCACTTGCGATACATACAGATGAAGATAGAGAAAGAGATAGAGATAGATATAAATAATTGAATATGGAGTACATAAAAATATGTTTGCTTCCTCGATTCCTTGAACTTGCCTCCTTTATTCCTTTTATATTTTTAGGGTAAATTCTTTTCCTGCTCAGATCGTTCGAAATACGAAGAAGCGGAATGTCAGTAAGTATATTAATCAATTTGACCTGTGTATCATCAATAATTATTTAACAAACTATTTTCACAGCGGCACTTACTTAGTTTTTGAAGATGGTAACGTAGATAAACCTGTGTCGAAGGAAAGGGAATGGTCTAACAATAGGTTTCATTTCGATGATGTACAAAAAGCTATGCTTACCCTATTTACTGTTTCTACCTTTGAAGGCTGGCCATCGTATGTATCTAACCAATATATATTTTCTCAGTATGGTACTATTCAACTTTATGACACGATTTCATTCTATAGCTTGCTCTATGTATCGATCGACTCACATACGGAAAACTTTGGACCAATATACAATTATCGGCCGTTGGTTGCGACGTACTACATTATATACATAATTGTTATTGCCTTTTTTATGGTAAACATCTTTGTTGGCTTTGTGATAGTGACATTTCAAAATGAAGGCGAACAAGAGTATAAAAACTGTGATCTCGATAAAAATCAGCGTAATTGCATCGAATTTGCACTTAAAGCTAAACCAGTCCGACGATACATCCCAAACGATGATCGGATACAGTATAAAGTATGGTGGTTCGTTACGTCACAGCTATTCGAGTACACCATATTTATTCTGATTATGATGAACACGATTACACTGTCTATGAAATTCTATCGTCAACCACAACCCTACACAGAATGGCTAGATTTTTTAAATCTACTGTTCACTGCAGTATTTGCACTGGAGTTTGTATTCAAACTAGCAGCCTTCAGGTTTCAGGTATGTTTTCATATTTGACGAGCAGCTGTCATCATCATTGATTATGCTGTATACTTTTGTATTGTTTTCCAGAACTATTTTGGAGATGCTTGGAACGTTTTCGATTTTATTATCGTATTAGGAAGCTTTATCGATATTGTTTATTCCGAGGTAACGACTAGTAGCGGAACTAAGGTAAGCATAAATCGATGAATATTGAAGTCAATATTATTAAAAATGATAATCTCATTACTATTAGTATTTCCATTGTCCCATAATAGCATTTTTAGCAAGGGTTGCATATAAAGTTTTAAGGTGCCATAAGTCGTTTGAAAGTACACATAGTCCCCAAGATCCGTAGCGCCTCACATACGAGGATTATGAACAAAACGGATTTCTAAATTTGGCAGTACCGAATTAAATTTGTGCTGATTTGACACATCAACTGTCAAATTCAAAATAAATTTCCTTTTCATTGAATCTTTCAAACTACAGTCACAATTTGAACACTTTTTAGCTGGTATGCTTTTCAGTTGAATGCTCGATTGTTGGCTGACATTTCAATTAAAATCATGTGATTGTAAGGAAAAGGTTTTTTTTAAATTACAAAAAAATCATAGCTTGTCGAGAAAATTTTATTTTATTTTTTTTTAATGAGGAAAAACGCACCAACTTTAAAGCACAAATTCAAATATTGGCAGGGAATAAAAGTTCAACCAGTGAGTTCAGATTTTATTCAAAAGAAAAATATTTCAATCTTCACAATAAGATTTCATGTAGAAATAATTCATGTAGTAGATACAAACACCCATTTGAAGATTAAATAGTACAAGAAAATTAAAAATATTTTATTTGAAGACCGCAAAATTAAACATATACTGTTACTCCGCGGTCTGCATTGATTGCATTTTTCGGAGACAACCTGTTTGTCGTTTAGCCAAAGAAGATTTCAAGAGACAACAGCATTGTAAGATTGAATGATTTAGTTATTTTGTGATTAATTGTATGAATTGCATTTGAATTATTGTTAGAATATCAAATATACACTGCATATTTCCACTTGAATTTACTATATGCAACACTAATAAAAAAATCGACACGCATTATTCAATTTACCGATCTCTACTCATCTTTTGTAATCAATACAGGGTGCTTCGACGATCATATCCATAAATTTTTTCCGCTTATTTCGTGTAATGCGACTAATCAAATTGTTAGCTCGTGGTGAAGGAATACGCACCCTTCTCTGGACATTCATAAAATCCTTTCAAGCACTGCCATACGTAGCATTACTTATAGTAATGTTATTCTTTATTTATGCTGTCATAGGAATGCAAGTAAGTATTAAATGTGATGGAATTTCCATGCTTATATCATTTGTCCGCCTTTTGTTTCACATTATTATAGGTTTTTGGTCGTATTGCGTTGGATGACGATACCGCAATACATAGAAATAACAATTTCCAAACCTTTCCTCAGGCAATTTTGGTTTTGTTTAGATCAGCGACTGGTATGTTGAAGTTTATTGACTCCAAATAATTAATGTAATTTTAAGTATTTTTTTAATTTTATTCTAAATAGCTAGCAAGTCAGTATACAGGGCCACGCAAAAGATTTTTGGAAGCTTACTAACTAGAAAGCGCAGTCATAGATTAACTTATTTCCAGGAAGTACTCGAGTTTGTTTTATACGTGTCTTTTTTCATTTTGAAGCATTCCCTTATCATTAATAATATCACTGTTCATTGTAGACCCTGTTATGGTCGTATTCTTCAATATGCAGTCCACTACGTAAGAGAATCCAGCTCACTTCTAGTTCACCTCAGAATAATCATAAAACCCCGTCAATACACAATAACCGTTCTTAACAATATATTAATAACTACAATTTTCTGAGTAGTTATTCACATATTATTGCTCTCTATCATACATTTGTATCAAATTTCGTTAACTCTAAAAAAACCCGAAACGTCTGTGAGCTCGCATACAGAAGAGAATTTAAATAGTTGAAACTACTTTCTTAACACTTGTTTATATTTTAATGAAACAAATATGCATTCACTCATTTTATTCAATTGTCGTTTTTTGGTAAAAAACATGAAAAGAATAATTTGGTGTTTCCAGTACACTGATGTACATAAAGGTTATACGTGTAAAAAAATATTCGACCGTATGTTCTCGGCGCGGAACAGTGTGTTCGAGAAATGTGTCGCAGATTCAGTATTGCATCCGATGAATTCAGGTATCATCAACGTTTTCAAGCATCATACCACAGTCGTGGCATTGACTAAGACAGATGGGAGTTGCGTACGAGCTGTCGAACAGATCGGACGTGTTTTTCGGTTGCTGCGCGCGTACGATAAACACCTACAATAGCAACTTCGAGATAGTATGTGTGTGTGCCATTTGGCCTGGCGCAATGAAGAGAAGAGACAGAGGAAAAGAGAATGAGCAAAACCGATCGCGATCGAACAGCGAGAGTTCGAGAGATTCAAAACGCTCCAAAATAAATGTGGTAAACAGTGTGGAAGAAAGAGAGGCTCTTAACACTACTAGTATGGATACTGGTGAATTCTTCGAAGTTCATCGCAAAGGACAAAAGCGCGTCCAAAACGCTCAACCCATCGTCAACGATGGTGCCTCAACATCTGCTTCCCCGAAGCAAACCACACAAACCAATACAAGATTACCACCTATTGTGGTTAAATCTCTGTCTCTTGCCTCCCTACGCCCGGAGCTGCAAGCTAGAAATCTATACGCTGAATTTCAACTCAGTGGTATAGGAACCAAGATTTTCGCAAAAAATCTTGCTGATCATCGTACAATAATCAACATGCTCGAAAGCAAAAAAGCTGAGTTCTTCACGCATGATTTGAAAGAGGATCGACCCTTCAAAGCTGTCATTCGAGGTCTCCCACTAATGGAAATAGATGATATCATAGATGAACTTAAAATCAGCTATAAGCTAGAGGTAACGGAAGTTCATCGCATCAAGAGAAGAGATGAAACAAACCAAAATTACCATCAACAGCTCTATCTTGCCCACTTCAAACGAGGCTCGTGTTCAATGAACAAGCTCCAAGCTGTACGAACGATCCAATCGGTAATCATCAAGAGGGAATCCTACCGAGGCGGCCACAAAGGTCCAACCCAATGTCTGCGATGCCAAGGTTTCGGACATGGCACCCGTAACTGCCGCATCCTTCCACGTTGTGCGATCTGCGCGGAACCCCACCTTACTGACACTTGTAACGCAAACAATCCTCAAAGTACAGTTGCAAAATGTGCCAACTGCGGAGCCAATCATCGAGCGCGCGATGTGGAATGCCCCCAGCGTGCCAAATATCAACAAATACGCAAACTGGCGAATGAACGCGGCCACAGACACCATACTGCTGCCGAAAAACCAAGAGTTCCTCCTCCGGATCTCTCCTCACAAGTGCATTTTCCCTCCGC
This sequence comes from Anopheles arabiensis, assembly GCF_016920715.1. Taxonomy (NCBI): domain Eukaryota; kingdom Metazoa; phylum Arthropoda; class Insecta; order Diptera; family Culicidae; genus Anopheles; species Anopheles arabiensis. The sequence continues at coordinate 50,470,303 of NC_053518.1, read as the reverse complement.
AGGCATGCCGTCTTCTGCTCCGTCCAGTTCCGCATTGCCTCAAAAAAACCACGCCATGCAAGTGCCGCCGGGTTTCCAGTACAACCTGGCTAAACGCTTGTGTTGAAAACGGTGTGGATTTTTTTAGATAACACTTATTGTGCTATTGTGCTGATTTTATTGTGGTGTAATCAAAAAATTAGTCCACTGTTCCTGGTTTCCGTTTCAACTAAAAGGGCGAGGGCAGGCGCATCCTGCCCTTTTATCGCCAAACTTATCGTTTTCCCTATCTTTCCTCTCGCTCGCTTGACTTCCCTTTCACTCTTTCTTCATCTATCCATTTCTTCTCTCGCGCTGTGACCTGGCAGATTGTTGGGCACTCACGAGTTTCCAACAGCTTGATTGACGCACAGAAAGTGGCTCCTGAACCGATACCCACTGTAAACGAAAACTTACACGACACAACTACACTCTTGCAAATTTTTAAAGAAATGAGTTCAAAGCTCTGTGCCTGCAAAACAAAGGCCGATCAAATCGCCGTTCTAGGTGAACTTATCATCACCTATGGATAAGCTAAGAATTATAATATGGAACGCCCAATCGGTAAAAGCCAAAGCTATACCACTGAATGACTTTCTTCACCAACAGAACATCGACATTGCACTTCTGGTGGAAACGTTTCTTAAACCGGATCTGAACCTTTTCATCGGAAACTTTATCATACACAGACTCGATCGGCCGGGGGAAACAAGAGGAGGTGGAGTAGCGATTGCAATCAGGAAATCGATTCAACATAGTTTACTCCCACATTTCAATACCAGCGTCATCGAGGCAATAGGTATTAAAATTGAAGGGCTAACTGGAAAATTTAGATAATCCAAGATAATCCAACTCGATACAGAGACTAAGCAACTCATCGGTAAGAGAAATATGTTGAGACGGCAACATCAGCGAACCGGAAATATCATTTTTAAACAGCAAGCGTCATTTCTAAGTAGATTAATTTCCTTCAAAGTTGATGAGATTCGCAACCGTAACTTTGCAAACCATTTAGAAAAGCTTAAACCATATTCTAATGCTTTCTGGAAAATAGCCAAAGTTTGTGCAAAAAAACCAAAACCGATTCCACCGCTTACCGTCAATGGTCAAACGCTGATAGAGGCTACAGGAAAAACCGACACACTTGCTAAACAATTCGTTAGTGCTCATGAAATTGGAAATAACATTAACAGTCACCGTGAAGTTTCTGTTCTTTCTACTGTTCGTAGTCTTGATGAACCAACGATAAATATCCCATCATATACCAGAATAACGGTTAACGAGGTTAAAGCTACGCTGAGAACATTGTCAAATATGAAGGCACCAGGCTTTGATTCCATCTTCAACCTACTCCTCAAAAAGCTAAACACACGTGCTTTAGAACTATTGGCAAATTTATTCTCGAGGTGCATGGAGCTTGGCTATTTCCCAGAATGTTGGAAATACGCCAAAGTCATTCCTATTCTAAAACCGGGGAAAGACCCGACAAAACCAGCGAGCTACAGACCCATCAGTTTGCTAGCGGCTTTAGGCAAACTTTTTGAGAAACTCATTCATTGGCGATTGAGAGAGATAATTGATGAACTGCGTATCCTTCCTCCCGAACAGTTCGGTTTTCGACCGGGTCACTCGACTATACACCAACTAGTTCGATTGCGCAACACTATCGAGCACAACAAACAACATGCAAGGTCCACAGCTGTCATTATGCTAGACTTTGAAAAAGCTTTTGACAACGTGTGGCATGATGAGCTGTTCTCAAAAATGATCAACAAGGGAATTCCAACCTTCATCATTAAAGTGATTCGGAGTTATCTTTGCCAGAGATCCTTTCGAGTCTCGTTAGGTAAACAGTTCTCTGGAAACACCATCATTCCGGCTGGAGTTTCACAAGGAAGTATTCTGGCCCCCACACTCTTCATGATATACCTATCAGACATACCACCTCTTCCTCATTATTGTGAACTATTTCTCTTCGCCGACGATACGGCCATAGCAGTTAAGGGAAGAACTGTAAACGAACTCAAAAACAGGGCCCAGAAATGTGTTAATATTATAACCAAATACATCCAGGAGTGGAAACTGAAACTTAATGAAGACAAAACACAAGCAATAATATTTCCCTATAGAATGAAAACAACACTTCTTAGACCGACAGGTAACAATATTAAAATAGGCAACACTACCATCGAATGGTCTAACACAATTAAATATCTAGGAATAATATTCGACCAAAAACTACTCTTTCGAGATCATATAAACAACCTTATAACTAAATGTATAATATTTACCAAAAAATTATACCCACTCATTAATAGAAGATCTAAACTTTCCCAGATTAACAAACTAGCGATCTATAAAAACATAATATTACCTGCCATAACATACGCAATTACTATTTGGAATGACTGCGCAAATTCCCATCGTAAGCGTCTACAAGCAAGTCTCAACAAAATTTTAAGGATGGTACTCAACGAACCCTACGGCATTCGATCAATTGAATTATATAACAAAGGAAATACGCTAAGCCTAGATGAAATAGCTTATCACAATACGATACATATTCGAACCACTAGCCAAGCATCGCATTTTGATATGATTAGAAACCTCTTTGATTAACATGAATTTCCCTACAATAAAAATAGACTTGAATTAGATATTAGTTTTAAGATTTAGATTTAGAGTAGATTAGATAAAATTAGATTTATATAAAATGATACCATTACAAACACCCTCATATACAAAACTATACAACTGCCTAGGCATCAACTTAAACTGCGCTGAAAAACTAACACGTTGTATCTCGCATAAACCCTCACAAAATGCAAATGAAAAATGTGAAATAAAATTACAATGAACTGAGCTGACTAAGACAGATTCGGGAAGGAGTTCCGCGGTCTTGAGATAAAGTGTGTATGCACTCGTTTTTGTATGCATTGCCTACTCATGTGAGTAGTTATATAAGTACGAAGATATTCGGATATACGGAATAGAAGATATACGGATATACGGAATATAGATATACGAAATAGATATTTTTTTAATTACATAAAATAGAACATTACATAAAACTTTGAACATTCTGATTTTTGGATCACTGTTTAAAACATATTTTTCTAGGCATTCTGCAAATTTTGGATCGATATCAATAAAAAGTTATTATACAATTTATGAGCAAAACATACACGGGTAGGTGGATATAGAAATGAAGGTTAAACATTAGTGTTCGCTGGTTTCCAGAGCCTAAGAGTTGTATCGGGTTTACGAAATATGTTGTTGCATTACAACACTTGTATCGGACGAAGATTCGTGGTCTTTGAACGTATAAATATTGACGAATCTTTTCTTGACACTTGTTTCTGGTGAAAGGGGAAAGATTCGTGAACCAAGATATGTGCAGTGTACGCGTACCTATTTGGCAGCCCATATTCTCCAAGATATTTTTTTTAATGAAAGTTTACAAATATATTAGTTGAAGAGTGGTAGATTTTTTCCGTGGTTTCTTGGATACTTCAATGCAACACTTACATTATTTTTCTTGAACATGACTATGTCTCCGATGTCATGGTGTGAAGATCGTCATCGGAAACTTTAATCCACAGGTCGGACAGGAGGAGGTATATAAACCAACCATCGAAAATTTCAGCGTCCAACAGCTAACAAACTAAAACGGCCTCTAGCTCATAAACTTTGCCTCCTCCCACATCTTCAGCATCCGCAGCATCTTCTTCCAGCATGCTCGCCTTCTTAGCTACACCTGGAGGAACACTAAGAGTGATCCAAAGCCTCAAATAGACCACGTTTTAATTTACGGAAGGAACTTTTTAGATATTATCGACGTCAATGACGCCGCTATAATGACGAGCTATACGAGATGTACGGCGACCTCACTGTCGTACAGCGTATAAAGCTCGCCAGGCTCCGGTGGGCTGGCCATGTTATACGCATGGAAACGGACGACCCAGCCCGTAAAGTCTTTTTAGGCCGTCCACAAGGACAGAGGAGGCGTGGTAGGCCCAAATTGAAGTGGCAAGATGGCGTGGAGGCGTCCGCCATTAAGGCCGGGATAACGGACTGGCAGACGAAGGCGCGAGACCGTGAGCGGTTTCGGACACTCCTGAGGCAGGCCAAGACCGCAAAGCGGTTGTAGTGCCGGATAAGTAAGTAAGTAAGTAATCGACGTCAAAACGTATAGATGTGTAAATGTCGACTCGGACCATTTCCTGATCATGGTAAAGCTACGCCAGAAACTCTCCGTGGTTAACAACCTATGGAGTCAGCCCACCTCAAGGCTCAACCTGGACCAGTTTAAGTATGCTGATGTGGCGGAGGGGTACGAGACAGTGCTCGGAGTACAACATCGCCGTAATGTCCCTCGCAGACGATTGACGTATGGTGGAACGAGCCATCAGCACTATTACGGAACATAACATCGGCCGTTTACCACGTAGAGAGAAAAAAGGCATAGATCGACGAAGAGTGCAGACGAGCACTATCTGAGAAGAATGCAGCGCGCGCCCGCATGCTACGGCATGAAACCCGTTAAAACGTGGAGAACTACAAACGACTGAGTAAACAGCAAACCCTGCTCTTGCAGGCCAAGCAGCACCGTTTTGAGGAGTCGGACGAACAATCTGCTGGCAGTCTGCCGGCTCTCATAGTAAAAAGGTCTGAATTTACCTTTAACAACTTCCCAGGACCGTTGCAGCTGTGTTTAGATTGTGTCCTTCCCAAACTGATCTTGGACCGGCAGTAACAACGTATGCACAGGGTTTCACACTTTTTCTCAAGACCGCGGGACCCCTTCCCGGATCTGAAATACTATTAAATCAAATGAAGTAATGCATATTTGTTGTATTAATTTTTTCTAAGATTGTTAAGAGATTAGTTTCAACTATTCATATACTCTTTTTGATTAATGCACGAAAAGATTATTTAGGCGTTCTCAGAACACTGTCGCATCCATGCTATCGCATACCCGCTTAACGCATGAATGCTAACAGCCGGGTAAAACACTGCTTATGCGTCCCGTGCTTTACTGCACACGCGGTTCCGTGTTTTACCATGGTGGTCGCACCACCCAAGTTGGAAATAAACAAGGAAGACCTCAAAAGTAGGTCATAAATAAGGAAGAACAATTAGCATAAGAAACACATTAGACATTGTAAACTGTAAAAGCCCACCAGGAAGGGGACTCTCTTGACAAACATTCGTTTGTCACATTAGACATTGTAAACTGTAAAAGCCCACCAGGAAGGCGACTCTCTTGACAAACATTCGTTTGTCAAAGCGCTTCAAGTTGCGAAAGAGAAAGTTACGAGCGTAAACATCTGGTAGACAAATGTGCGCTAACTTTCTTAAGATGGGAGTATCAATAAAGCTATCAGAACGGACAGAAGGTCAGTTCTGATCGGACACAGGATCGTACATCTTGTCCCTTCAACTCATTTATGAGCAGTGTAAATACGTGTAAACAATTTGCTTGACCGCATGTCCTGAGGGTGAAACAGTGTGTTCGAGAAATGTGCCGCAAATTCAGCGTTGCATCCGATGAATTCAGGTATCATCCTTGTTTCCAGATATCATCCACGTTTTGAAGCATCATAACGCAGACTTGGCATTGGCTAAGACAGATTCGGGAAGGGTTTCCGCGGTCGTGAGATAAAGTGTGACACCCTGTAAGACGTGTGTGTGTTTGCAATTCGGAGTGAAGGGATCGATGAATGCCGGTTTTGTGTGCGACTTTGATGTACGACCGGGGTTGCCAGAACGGATATATTTCGCAACAGCTGCTAAAACTGTTTTCACAGCCGGGGGACACCCGCTTATTCTACAGGAGATTAAATGAGGCACTGAGCGGGTTTGCTCCTAAAACCACGATGTGCCGGGATGTGGAAGGAAATTTCCTGATAGACGAGAGGGAGGTGAACGAAAGGAGGAAGTGCTACTTTGAAGGACACCTGATTGTAGTAAAGTCAGGAGAGGTTAACGCATGTGGCAAAACAAGACAACCACCACAGCAGCAGCACAGCAGTAACACCAGCGACAGCAATGCCCTCTCCATCTCTGGATAAGATTGTCAGCGCTATCAAGCAGCTAAAGAGCAATATGTCTGCTGGCAGTGATGCGCTGGCGGCCGACCTCTTAAAGATGGTGCCGAAGAGGCTTACCGTCGAAATGCATCAGCTGGGTGTTATTCACCCAGTCTACAAAGAGGGTGACAGGCTGGATTGCTCGAACTTTCGAGTCATGACAGTCTTTAATGCCGCCTACAAGATTCTGTCCCAGATCCTGTTCTGCAGACTTGACGTCGGAATCGTTCGAATCTCAAAGGGGTCTGAGGCAAAGTGACGGACTCTCCTGTCTACTCTTCAACATCGCCCTGGAAGGTGCCATTCGATGCGCGGGGCTAGACAACGACTTCCGTGGCACGATCCTCTACCGGTCTCTCCAATTTTTTGGCTTCGTGGATGACATCGACATCATCGGCATGACAACAGCGAAGGTGTGTGAGGCGTACACCCGACTCAAACGCGAAGCAGCAAGCGTTGGATTGAGAATCAATGCGACGAAGACGAAGTACCTGCTTGCCGGTGACTCAGATCATCTGGGAAGCAGTGTATTAGTTGACAACGACAGTCTCGAGGTAGTAGAGGAGTTCTGTTATCTCGGGACGGTCGTTACTTCGGACAACGACATCAGCAGCGAAATCCGGAGACGCATTTTACAGGGGAATCGTACATACTATGGACTTCACCGACTGCTGAGATCCAAAAAACTTCGAGCCCGCACGAAGTGTGAGATATTTTGAACATTGATTCGCCCGGTGGTCGTCTAGGAACACGAGTCTCTGAGCGTGTTTGAGCGACGCATCCTCCGGATTATCTTTGGCGGTGTGCTCGAGCATAAAGCGTGGAGGAGAAGGATGAACCCCGAGCTTGCTGAGCTGTACCGCGAACCGAGCATCCTGACGGTGGCGAAATCTGGCAGGATATGATGGCTGGGGCATGTTATGAGGATGCCGGACTCATACCCCACCAAGAAGGTGTTCGACAGCGATCCCCAGTTCGGCATAAGACGCAAGGGAGCACAGCGAACTCGATGGCTGGGTCAGATAAAGCGAGACCTGTCGGAGATCGGGTGTCTGCATGGATGGGAGGCTGCAACCAGGGAGCATCCTGGAGAATAATTGTTGACCGGGCCATGTCACATCGACGTGATCTATCGCGAGCAGGACAACAAGAGAGAGATAAAGAGAGGGAAAGAGAAAGAGAGAGAAAAAATTGAGAGTATGTCTCTAAGCTGAGAGCCCCTAGAAGATTCACCTAATGAAGATTTTACTGTATCGACTCGGTTTGTCTAGACGCTGGAACAAATTTGGCGTCGAATATTATCGAAAAATGGTTTGCAAATTTCACATTTTCTTAGATTGTGCTGCTGGCCTAGATCCTCACAAGAAAATCGCCTATGAAGGTGAATTAAGAATCAATAAGTAATCAGTGATTATTGAACTAATGAAGAACTTGTTGATAAATTGTAAAGTAGTAATTGAGTTACTTAACGCTGACGCATAATTGTGAATATTGCGGGTTGAAATTGACGAATGCTGGAAGCGGAGACGTGCCGATTAATATACCCGCCATGGTTCCAAGCCTCGTATGGACTGCATATTGGGGATATGAATAAAATCAAAACAGGATCAACCAATACAGTGCAATAAACAATCGTCAAGATGCTTAAAAGAATGCCTGATTTGAAAAACATAATTGTCTACCACTTGTAAATACGTCATCCCGCATTTTGTACACTGTCCGCATGATTTAAATAATAAAACGATATCAGCTATATTTTTTTCGTTTGGTGAGAAGATTTTGGATGTTTTTTTGTTTGCTTGTTTGTTTAGTCTATCAAAATAAACCGTGCCGTCGCTGACAGCTATTTAGTTGAGGGCGACAATTATTTAAATCATGTGGAAAGTGTACAAAATGCGGGATGACGTATTTAAAAGTGGTACAAGTAGTATGTTTTTCAAATCAGGCATTCTTTTAAGCATCTTGACGATTGTTAATTGGACTGTAAAACCCTGTAACAACGGGTTATACGACTTACATGGTTTTGATGAAACAATTCAACATATTGAGTATTGTAATTGATTCTTTTAGAATAATACTAAAATAAAGGTTGCCCTGGTTTCCCCGCATGCTCATTTTACCCCATTGCCCCTACAATTGACTAGCAAGGGTACACCAAATCAAAACTCTCTGCCATGCTGGGTTTCGTCAGTCTTTTTGAGGATAATTCATTCATTCATAGTTTTGCAACCAGATTATAATTAGTAATCGTGCTATTTACTCTTACTGTTGTTGGTACTGACACTTTTCTGAACTGCATACATTAAAAAAAATGTTTAAAAAAAACATAAAAACATAACTTAGAAATATAAAACCACCGGTTTATGCCTTTCTCGTGGTACAGTCGTCAAATAGTATATGCAAACCCGTTATGTGTTTAAGCCGCGTGTGGACTGTACCTCCATACGTAGTGAATATTCTACTACGGATAAAAGCCAACCTCAATATTGGTACTGGCAGGTCTTGGCCATCTACGGTTGTTTTACCAAAGAAGGAGAAGAGAGTAAAACTCACACATGCTTCCAAAGCAGTACAATGAACTAAGTTGCAATGATGCAAAGGATTACTGATGCCTTGATTTTGTATTCATTATAATTGAAATGTTTTCTCTATAGACTATTTCTATAGACTAATTTTGAGTTTGACCTCAGTATCTGAAGGCGGTTGGCCGAAACATCAACCCTACGTGCAGCATCATAATTATGTGCCGCTCTGAAAAAAATTTATAATAGCTAGAAACAAATGGTATGCATACATTTCAATCTGCACCAGCAACGATAAAAAAATAGTCAAATTGCAGATGGCATACATAAACCATCATTCACTCCAAAGTCCATATAATACAGAGGTCGATGCATAGCTCGATTGTGGTCCACTATTTTGAAAGCTTATTTTTGACAGTTAGATGAAAAAGCGTTCACAAACGATTCCAAACAACCATACAATTTTCAGGGCTAATTGTGCATTTTGTGCTCAAAACTTAGTTTAACAATACATTTCTTTCTCATGAACGTGGCATGGAGTAGTTTTTTCAGTAATTCATCACTTAAAAATGGCCACAATCAGAAATCTGGCCTCTTAGCTTTGACCCTCTTGAGCTGCACAAGTTTTCGTCGTAATTTCGGGCACTGATCTTGTTGTAATTGATAATTTCACTATTATTCTATCTATTCTTGATATTCGTCAACTTTTTAAAGTACAATATTACAAACAATCGATGTAAAAATGGCCGAAAATGTTTTCAGACCACTGCATGCACAACAACTAAAACTTCAATGTATGCTAAGATGAAACTATTGAAGCTTTTTCATCCAGCTGTCAAAACTTTCCCACGCTTTTTGATCAAATGTTCTAGACGACTCTAACTCTGTATTATATAGACTTTGATTCGCTCGATGACCAAACATATTTTTGACAGCTTCCGCGAGCTTCTACATGGTGCACTAGTGTAGATCAAAATTACGCTAGTGAGTACAAAACGTGTATCGAGTCTATCATTTTAGAATTTACACACAAACATAGCCTGGATAAATTATTCATCCATTTTCTTTTATTTTCATCCCCTAAGGAGAGGCTTGGCAAGATATCATGCTTGATTGTTCTGCTCGTGAAGAGGTACGCTGCGATGAAAACTCAGAGGATAAGGAATCCAAAGAAGGTTGTGGATCCAACTTTGCCTTCCCTTACTTTATTTCCTTCTATGTACTTTGTTCATTTCTCATCATAAATTTGTTCGTGGCCGTTATCATGGATAACTTTGACTATTTGACACGAGACTGGTCCATTCTTGGACCCCATCATCTGGATGAGTTTGTGCGCCTGTGGAGCGAGTACGATCCTGACGCGAAGGGTCGTATCAAGCATCTGGACGTAGTGACCCTGCTACGTAAAATCTCGCCACCGCTTGGTTTTGGCAAGCTGTGCCCACACCGAGTAGCCTGTAAGCGTCTTGTCTCGATGAATATGCCGCTAAACAGTGATGGTACGGTGTTATTCAATGCAACACTGTTTGCGGTAGTGCGCACCTCGTTAAAAATCAAAACTGAGGGGAACATCGATGAAGCCAATCTTGAGCTGAGACACATTATTAAACAAATATGGAAACGAACGAGCAATAAACTGCTGGATCAAGTAGTACCCCCGCCTGGCATAGATGATGAGGTAACAGTGGGTAAATTCTATGCAACATATTTAATACAGGACTACTTCAGGAGGTTTAAAAAACGAAAAAACTATGACCGTAATTCTGAACCGGCTTCACACATGACTTTACTAGCCGGATTACGAATACTGCATAAAAAAGGGCCCAAACTGAAGCGTAAGATTTCCGGCACACTTCATGAAAGTGCATCTTCTATAAACCCAGAGCCAACACATCGGGTAGGTGTATTTATATGGTGCTTGTAATTTTTGTTATTTTTTAGTATATTTCTACATGCTTTATACACTTTATTATAATTTTATTTGTTTTTACTACTATTAAACATTTAAAGTGGTTTTGCGAATCACCATTGGAGAACGGATTGCTTTACAAAATTGATTTTTACCTTTTTTTCATTTTACTTTAGCGTAATCACAAGCTCTTTGGAATTAATTGGCCCACGTCATACACGATAAGGAAACCCTACTTTAATAAAGGTAATAAAAACAATTATTCAGCATACCAATATCTAATACGATTTTTTTATAATTTTAAATAGCTAATACTATTAATTCGACCCAAGAACAGTGCCCTCCAGTTCGGACGACAAGAACTTATGCTACACTGAACAAAGGATTCCGCGATGTCAATAAAACTCTAATGTACGGTTTAAGAATGATGCATGATCACGATCAGTTCAAAGAAACTTTCACCAGTGATATTGAAATTGAAACCAATGATAGTGATAGAGCACTAAAACCACTTTGTTTTGGCGAAATATATTCAAAACAGACTAGCCGGGTTGTAAATGCAGCAGAAAATGAAACATAATCTTTCGTACTGAATCAGTCTTTCTCCGAGTTACGCCAGTTCGAGTTATGTTAATTTTTATTTTTTACAGTTCATATGTCTAACCAGTACAATTTTTTCCATCTATTATCAAATGAAAATAATTAGCATTTTTTATTCAAAGGTGTGAAGTCACTAAAAAGACATACATGACCGAATTTTCTACACCAATTGCATTGAATAAGTAATTAATTACACAAATGAACTAAATTCAATCAAAAATCATTCTTAATAAAGTATATTTTGGCTGTAAAACTTAACATTCGACTTATGTGAATATCCGAGCTACACAAATGCCTCCGGAACGCGTTACTCGCGCGACCCTGCGCTCTAGCACCAATCGAACACGTCATCGAACATGAAAAATCGAACATGTCGAACATAATTGGAACATAATTTCAATAACATGTTGGATTTTGTGTCCGATTAGTGCTAAAGCGCTGGGCAAGGTGGATTAAAAATATCAGGTGGTGGAATCTATAGCATTTTACAATTCGTCACTTGACGTAAGGTCCCCAGGATTCAAACGTTGTTTACATGTTTTTAATTTGATATTACAGTCTGTTCTCGAGTTACGCTGTTGTCGACTTACGCAGATTCAGAAATACGCGGGAATTAATTTTCTTCAAGAATTGTCCAATGCAGTGTAAATTGCATTTTTGGTACTAGATTTAATCCACTTAAAAGTAAAAAATATCACAATGTTCTTCAAAAATCGCATCAAATTAGGCATGTGTAAAATGAACGAGAATCGCACCGTTCGAACAGTTCGGTAAAGTGAACGAACGAACGAGATTCTTAAATAAAAAAGAACGACCAGGACCTTTGGAAGAAACTGACTACACCGTACGCGTTCGAACGTTCCGTTCAGTGTCCGACGGCGCACATAAATGTGGCAATGAAACGTTCAAAATCGTATTGCTTTCTCATTCTTTCTCGCACCGTGCGAACGGGTCGTCAGAGATCAAAATGTACTCTGTTGGTGTTGAAATCGCACCCATACAACTCATTTCCTCGAACGCCGTAGAATTTGTCCAGCAGTGTTCGATACGTGTGCTGTTGGTGTGGAAATCGTATTTATACGACTGAATTCATCGAACGCGTTCGAACTGGCTCATTTGTGTTCGATCTGTGTTCTGTTGGTGTGTAAATCGTACCTACACAACTGAATTCATCGAACGCGTTCGAATTGGTCCAGCAGTGTTCGATACGTGTGCTGTTGGTGTGTAAATCGTATCTATACGACTGAATTCGTCGAACGCGTTCGAACTGGTCCATCCGTGTTCGATCTGTGTTCTATTGGTGTGTAAATCGTACCTACATAACTGAATTCATCGAACGCGTTCGAACTGGCTCATTTGTGTTCGATCTGTGTGCTGTTGGTGTGGAAATTATACCTATGCAATTCAATAGATCGAGCCCGTTCAAACGGATTCGTCATTGTTCGCGAATGAACTGAACTGAATGGATTGTGCTCATCATGTTGATCCATATTTAAGTAATTTTTTTTATAGAATCCTTGAGCGTGTATAAGGCATAGTGTACAATATATGCTCGATATATTTTTTGCTCGTATTAGTTTTTTACATGCTAGTTTTTGGTCGGTTTTGCGATAACTTGTGTTGACCAGACAGCAGATGGGCCGAGTGTTTAATATTTTTAAATTATTGGTTTTAACCGCAGAATGAGTACTTCTTTAGCTGCAGTATGCGTCTATGGTGGGTAAATGAAAAACATAACGAGCGTTCTTTGTGAATAAAAACTCAATGAAAAAAAGAACGAAAGTATCGTGGTTCACGTTCAGTTCTTTTTGGTGAGCGAACTAGTTCGTTCTCATTCGTTGAAAAGAAGCGTTTTGCCCATGCCTAAATCAAATTAATGATAAAGTGTATAACACTACTAAATTAAATGAAAAAAAACTAAGTAATCAATTACATTTTGGCCAAAACCGCGAAATTCGACTTACGCTGATATTCGAGTTACGCGGATTTCTCGGGAACGCAGAAACTGCATAACTCGGGAACAGACTGTATAATTTATCTACCACATTTTTTCGATTAAAATAACTTTTAAAATATATATTGAGCTTTGCGAGTTCACTTGAATCTATGTTTAACATTGAAACAAATATATAAGTTAGTTATTTCGTGTTATTTCGTGAATTTTTTGTATTCTTATATTATTTATTGTTATTTGTATTTTTTGTGTTTTCGACATGTGTCATTTATATTTCCTATTTTAACTTTTATTACTCATTATCTACGAGATACATGAACAATTTAAGTGAGACTACAACTCTTACTCAAATGATTTTAAATTTCGTGACTAGACAAATCATCAATTTTTTTTTATTACATCTTATTTTTTCGATAAATTCAATAGAAACACAAAAAAGCACCTAGTAACCAAAAAATCTGTTCTATTTGCTATGCTTTTTGTGCGGAAACCAATGGTTAACGGTTTTAAAATGACGTAAAGTCCCTCAACTATGGCGACCTCTGAAAGGCCCTTTTCCACCACCTGGTATTTTTAATCCACCTTGAGTGCTGGGTATCTCGGGGAAAGACTGCAAGGGAAGTCAGGGTTGATTCGACACTGTGGTTAAGATCGACACCTTGCCGTTTTAGTATTTATACAACTTTTTACAACTTTTACCAACACATTATTTATACATTTCATTGATCATTTCATTGATCAGAACCCTGTTAATTGTCATAAAAACAAGAAAATAAACACATGATGGTTCTGATTGACAGCCGATGTAAATTTTTACTTCTGGGACATAATTAATTGTGGCATTAAATAAAAAAAATAGTTTCCGTATCATTAGTATTGTTTTATAAACATTATTGACTAGTTCTGTATCAAAATGCGTAATTTTTATATTAAACTATATAGTTTAAAATACCACTAAAACATGTGTGGCCAATGTGGGTAAAATCGACACCACACGTGTTAGTAGTGTAAGGCCGCGGGGCCATGGGGATTCTCAGCGCTCATTTTCTCAAGCACTCATGAGTGCTTTTGAGAAATCCTCGTTCTCAGCGTTTGTCGAATCGGAACAAAATCAGTTTTGAGAATCTTTGAGAAAGTTGAAATATTCAGCAATATTATAACTGAAATATAAGTAATTGTGCTATTTGTTTTTCGATAACCACTTTGGAAAATGTATTCAATATTTATAATTGAAAAAAATTAAAAAAAAACCTGCGATTAAAAACATATTTTCTATTTAAAGCTCTAAATAAAATTTGAGTGGCTTTATCAGTTTCTCAAAGTGAGAAAAATTGACAACGGCCACGAGCTCACGTCTGAGAACAAGTTTTGAGTGCTTGAGAAACTTAAATGAGTGTTTGAGAATGTTTTCTCAGCTTGAGAAAGCCCCATGGCCCCGCGGCCTAATGCTTAATTGTTAACTTTTTTAATATCGTAATTTTAAAGTGCATATATTTTCAATAAATTTTCTGTAGCTATGTACGGCATACGTAATAACCAATCTCAGCAAGCACTCAATTAAAAATATCTTAGAGGCTTTAAAACTCGCGATTTCAACAAACTATGGAGCTTATAATTATAGAATTTAGCTATTATTCTCTCACAGAACGTTTGCCAAACTCGGAACATGTACTTAATATATGGTTTAGGCTTATTAAAATAAATATTGTTATGACTTTGACCGTATTTTAGGCTTACTTTAGGCCGGTTTAGGCTTAACTGAAAAAAAATAGGCGATCGTATGGAAGCACATTGACCTATGTTCGACTTTTGGCTTTCGAGTTGGTAGAGAAAGATAAAATTGCACACCTTTCGATGTTGTGAAAAAATAAGACGATAGCTGGAAGATATTGGCAGCAAGGATTTTTTAAGGAATCTTAACCATTCATCCCGTAAACCAGATGCTATCTCCGCAGCTTCTACTATAAGGAGTCTGGTCCATGGCTATTTGTAATGAATTTTTTGTTCATGCCTGTAATTTTATTTCTTTCGCATATTTCAATAATGTTTTGTGTAAATTTTTCATAACATTGGTACACTATACTTTGTTGACCTTCAATGAAAAACAGTCGGCCATCAGAGTTTGTTATTTTAAAAGTTCAAACCAATCTGCCGAGGTCACCCCACAAGGTATCGATTTTACCCCATCATGGTGTCGATCTTACCCGCACTGCAGTCTTGATGCAAAAAAAAATACCCGTTTTATTTTTATCAAAATGTTATCAAAATCAATCCAGGAACCGTAGTTTCTCGTAAGATGGTACATAATGAATAAAAAAGCTTTTTTGATGTCTACTAGTAAGTTTACAATGGCAAAAGTATTGCAATCAGGAGAAAACCATAAGGTGTCGAAACTACCCCCAGTTCCCTATACTGAATTGATTTTTTGCGTCTCTGCGTGATTAATACAAATACAAATAGAGTAGTATGCGTGATTTATATAAATTGGGAATGTTATTTGAAGAGATAAAAAATAAATTATGAGTATTCACAGTTTATAATGACCACTTTACTATGTGCACTATTAATTTAAACAGACCTGGTAAATGCGAGGATTTTGGATAGTGGCCGATATCATATATGGCCGCTGTGCAAAGTGACGGAAAAAATCATTGCTTCTTGCTCATTTTCTCAGACTTTCTTATGCCGCCTTAAAGCAATTTTGTCGAGCAATTTTTTGAGCTGCCCTGAAGCTCCAATTTTTTTTCTTTGATGAAAAAATATCATGTTTATTACAAAGCTAAATAGTTAGTTAAGATTTTTTTTAATATTGTAACTCTGGCAATTCAACTTCAACCGTTATGACTGGTCAAAGTTGAAAATTCTTTCCAAACATTGCTTTTCCCCCCAATTTTTGTCCCATTTTCTCACAATGAGTTAAGGTGTGAATAATTGCAGTAGGAGGATTTTATGTCGGATGCATGGACGTAACTACAACGACGAAGACGATTACTTTGCATCGACATAACATATAAAACCTTTATTCCCTAATTATACAATACTATTCCACGGGCCCGTGTTAATCCTATCTGCTCTAGCTCAGCTGCACGAATGAGAAATACTCACTGCATGCACTATCTCTCTCAATGCTCTGGTCAGCGACCTGTAACTCACGCACATCCTTCCACGCACATCCCGTCCGGCAAAATGAGTGTATTTTTTGAGTGATCCACGCAAACAATGAGACCCCAAATTTTGAGTGATTCAGGCCGAGGTGTATGAGGAAGCTTGAGGAAGCAAGGAGAAACGCGCTGCGATGAGAGTTCGCATTCTGTTTTACACGCGCGCTTCACTAACACCAATAGAAATATCGTGCTTTGACGAGCCGTCTGTGAATGTGTGTGTCTTCTTTCAGCGAGCTCATCTTGGAGCTGCTCGTCACATCGTTTTGTCTCGCTTACACTACAGCATCGAACCATCGCTCCGTATGTCCCCCCTCCTACGCGTACAAAACCACCAGTACAGCGCGACGCTTTGCCGGAGCTGATTGTGCGCGTTTGGTTCTAAGTTCCGCGCGCAGTGTTTGTGCGTTGATGCGTATTTCGTGCGCCGGTGTGTTTTGGTGAAGTGTGCAGTGAATAAACAGTGTGCACAGACGCACATGCAGTGCGTGGATAGACAGGTAAGAATTTACTGAACAGAGTCAACGCAGATTGTCGACAAGTTTCCCGCAGCCTGGCTCGACCCGGTACTTTGCTGTATGACGTCATTCGTGAGTATGAAGGATTCTGAATGTGTTGTGAAAGTGTACTTTATGTTTCAATAAAGTGTTTAATGAAATAAAAAATGACCGTGTTTGTGTTTGCTTTTAGAATTGGTGCGCATTTGCGATCGTGTCTATTCTTGAAAGAAAACGAGAAACGAAAGAAACAACTATCTTTACATGCGTTCGTAGCATGGCTCGAAAGAACACAAACACATTGAGAACTGCAAAGCGCACCGTGCGTTACGGGTGGGGAGGGAGGGCTCGCGCGAGGGTGTAACTCATTCGTCGAAGAGACACCCACGCAAACAATGAGACCCCAAATTTTGAGTGATTCAGGCCGAGGGGTATGAGGAAGCTTGAGGAAGCAAGGAGAAACGCGCTGCGATGAGAGTTCGCATTCTGTTTTACACATGCGCTTCACTAACACCAATACAAATACCGTGCTTTGACGAGCCGTCTGTGAATGTGTGTGTGTCTTCTTTCAGCGAGCTCAACTTGGAGCTGCTCGTCACCTCGTGTTGTCTCGCTTACACTACAGCATCGAACCATCGCTCCGTATGTCCCCCCCTCCTACGCGTACAAAACCACCAGTACAGCGCGACGCTTTGTCGGAGATGGTTGTGCGCGTTTCGTTTCAAGTCCCGCGCGCAGTGTTTGTGCGTTGATGCGCATTTCGTTCAAAGTCTCGTGCGCCGGTGTGTTTTGGTGAAGTGTGCAGTGTATAAACAGTGTGCACAGACGCACATGTAGTGCGTGGATCGACAGGTAAGAATTTACTGAACAGAGTCAACGCAGATTGTCGACAAGATTCCCGCAGCCTGGCTCGACCCGGTACTTTGCTGTATGACGTCATTCGTGAGTATGAAGGATTCTGAATGTGTTGTGAGAGTGTACTTTATGTTTCAATAAAGTGTTTAATGAAATAAAAAATGACCGTGTTTGTGTTTGTTGTTAGAATAAGTGCGTATTTGCGATCGTGTCTGAAAGAAAACGAGAAACGAAAGAAACAACTATCTTTACATGTGTTCGTAACATGGCTCGAAAGAACACAAACACATTGAGAACTGCAGAGCGCACCGTGCGTTACGGGTGGGGAAGGGGAGGGCTCGCGCGAGGGTATACCTCATTCGTCGAAGAGACACTGTATTTCGACAGCGTCACTCAAATCACTCAAAAAATACACTCATTTTGCCGGACGGGACTGTATTTCGACAGCGTCACTCAAATCACTCAAAAAGTACACTCATTTTGCCGGACGGGACAGAATGCGAACTCTCATCGCAGCGCGTTTCTCCTTGCTTCCTCAAGCTTCCTCATACCCCTCGGCCTGAATCACTCAAAATTTGGGGTCTCATTGTTTGCGTGGATTGTTTGCGTGGATACCATACGGAAGCCGTCGACTGCTATCGCTGAGTGTCACATCCAGGTGAACAGAATGGCTAAGTTCAATCGGACCACAACAGAGGATGAATAATATATGGTCGCGGGGCTACGGGGCTTTCTCAAGCTGAGAAAACGTTCTCAAGCACTCATTTAAGTTTCTCAAGCACTCAAAACTTGTTCTCAGACTCAAGCCCGTGGCCATCGTCAGTTTTTCTCACTCTGAGAAACTGATATAGACACTCAAGCTTTATTTAGAGCTTTAAGTAGAAAAACAGTTTTTAATCGCATTTTTTTTAACGTTTTCAATTATAAACATTGAATACATTTTCCAAAGTGATTTCCAATAAACAAATAGCACAATTCTCCATATTTCATTTAGCCGATCGCTGCATCGTCAACTTTCTCAAAGATTCTCAAAGATTCTCAAAACCGATTTTGTTCCGATTCGACAAACGCTGAGAACGAGGTTTTCTCAAAAGCACTCATGAGTGCTTGAGAAAATGAACGTTGAGCATCCCCATGGACCCGCGGCCTATCGTTTGAAAGATAATTTTGTGTACTTTAACTGAAAAAACACAACATTTTTTTTTTCAATTCTAGCACTTTTTTTTATCCAAAAATTGGAAAAAATGTGCCAAAACCACATTCTTTACAACATTAAAACAACATGCTCATTTTCTTTTATGATCTGAGATTGAGAACTCGATTTGTCTCTGGTTTGATATATATATATATATATATATATATATATATATATATATATATATATATATATATACAGGGTGTACGAGGTAAATTTGACACCGTGCCTTTGGGTTTATATCTCAGGGTTGAGTTGACGTATTGAAATGATTGATATGTCATTCGATTGCTAATAGTTGTGCGAACAAGTGTAAAAAATGTCTAACTCCGTAAATATGTGGACCCCGTCCGAATTGTACAAGCGTGTAACGTGTGTTATGATACCGAAATTCGGAAGGCGGCGATGTGTTCGCTGAACACCGTAAAAACAATACGCGTACAGCTCGAGGAGTGTGCTGAAGACGTGGATAGTGTTATTGTTCGCAAACAGCATAGCAGGTGGTCGGATTGTGTGCGGACCGACGTGTTCCTGGCCGGATTGCAGCAGCGGGCGACGGCCAATCTCGGCGTCGGCATTCGGGCCCTGGCGCGAGACGTTGGCGTGGCCTCGAGCACCGTCAAGATGGCGTTAAATGAAGACCTGCGGTACGCGTCGTACAAGCGACGTAGGGGGCAGCCCATAACAGCAAAAACGCACGAAAAGCGGCTTGCCAACGCTAAGCGCTTGCTGAACTTGCTGAAGCACCCGGCGCTGCCAGGCACACCAGCACCGACGTTTGGCCACCCAGCTCCCCTGACCTTAATCCTATGGATTACTTTGTGTGGGGCACAGTTGAACGGGACACCAACAGGGCGTCTTGCAATACCAAAGCGGAGCCGGTGGCCAGAATAAAGGCCGTGTTTGCGGTCATCCCCAGATACATGGTTGTCCGGGCTTGCGCGCGGTTCCGGAAGCGGGTGCAGGCGGCCATCGACGCGGAGGGGGAGTATTTCGAATAAAAAATGCGGCAAACATGGTAAGCTAAACTTTGTATAATTTTTTTTTTAATATTTAACATAAATTTTATTAAAATTCTTTTCCTATTCCCTCAGGAACTGTCAAATTTATCTCGAACACCCTGTATATGTTAGGTTTAATTTTTGCTAGGACGTGCCGCTGTACAAACATACCTTAGTAAAATGTACCACAGGCAAAGTAGAGAGAAACAGAGGGAAACAAGAGTGAGACAGTGATAAGAATGCGACCAACAAAATGACTATAAAAGGAGATGGATTTAGTATAAAAGATCAGAATTGTTTGCATTGTTGGCTGCAAGAGGAATAAGTGTCTGTGTAGAGCGTTATAGCGAAATATATATATATATATATATATATATATATATATATATATATATATATATATATATATATATATATATATATATATATATATAAATACAATACAAAAACAAAATGACTATAAAAGGAGATGGATTTGGTATAAAAGATCAGAATTGTTTGCATTGTTGGCTGCAAGAGGAATAAGTGTCTGTGTAGAGCGTTATAGCGATATATATATATATATATATATATATATATATATATATATATATATATATATATATATATATATATATATATATATATATATATATATATACAATACAAAAACAAAATGACTATAAAAGGAGATGGATTTGGTATAAAAGATCAGAATTGTTTGCATTGTTGGCTGCAAGGGGAATAAGTGTCTGTGTAGAGCGTTATAGCGAAATATATATATATATATATATATATATATATATATATATATATATATATATATATATATATATATATATATATATATATATATATATATATATATATATATATATATATTTTTTTATTTACATATCTGTCTGAATTGAATTCTTAACAATATACCTATTAACTAAACTTATTAAATATTTGCTCGGAGGATGGATCGGAAGGATGGTAAGGAGAGGTGATGGTCAAACAGGTGTGCGCAGGAATTAAACAATCTCACAGCACGTAATAAAGGGTCATTTAAACCAACTGAAGTGCGTCGATTTGGAACAAATAAAGGAGCACGAGGGAGTAAGGAACGAATTGGAACATAGAAATGCAGGGATGAATGATAGAATGATATGTGAATCCACAGCATTAGATATGAGCGAGGCAACAAACATTATTTGGGAAATGTGACGGCGTTTCTCCAATGAGTCCAGACCCAACAGCTGGCATCTTTGCTCATAGTCCGGTAGGGTATCTGACGTAAAGCCGGGCATTTTGCTGACAATATACCGAGTACATGATCTCTGCACTCTTTCTATGCGGTCAATCGATGTAAATGAGGTGGGAGGTAAATTATATATGCGATATGCATTAGCCCTGTTATATATGCGATATGCATTAGAGGCGTATTTGAATATGCGCTTATGATGAGGATCTCGCATGTCTTGATAATTACGTAGTGTGCGATTGCGATCTCTTTTGAGGGAGCGGAGTGTAGAGTCAGACCAGGAAGGGGAGTTGTAAGGTTTATAGGTAGGACAGCAGGAGGGGAAAGCCGAAATAATATTAGCATTAAAAGCAGTAACCGCATCATTAATTGAAATATCTGTATCTGTAGTGAACTTGTCATCACTTAGTGCCGTTCCTGACTAAAGACGGATTGTATTTGCACTTTTATATAAACTCACTTTATTTTTGCCACTTTACTTAAACTTAATAGCGTGGTTGGCTTCTATTGATTTGCGAACTAAATTTTGCGCGGCGGACTGGACTGCGTGATTTTACTGATACAACAACTCTCTTCTAGCTACGCGCGAGCTTCCTTTTATACGAAATAATTACATTGCGCTTATGGGCATATTTAGCTTATCCGCTCCGTTATGCATGATTACAATTTATTATCCTGCTCTATCTATCTCATTATGCGTACGTGACTTTTTGCGTACATTAGGTAACATCGTCCTTCCATGTGTATTATCCTACTGCGCAATTGGATGAACTCTATTAAATTTTCCCTATTTATCTAGTTGGTTCGGATTAGAACATATTGCACTTTTATGTCTAATATTTGTGTGCATCTAATTACAGTAATTTATGTTCTGATAATGTTTAATCTAAAATTTTATACTTGTAAAAACTATTTCTTTTGAGTGTGTTGGTGAATACGATCACGCCACTTATCATGCTATTTCATTCTATCATTAGCTGTTTCATTCTAGCCTTAGTGCGGTTTGTGTCTACCCCCTGTGCAAAGCGACGGAAGAAATCATTCCCTTTCGCGCATTTTCTCAAGCCTTCTTTTTCCCTCCTACGGCAAATTTGTCGAGCAGCGTTTTGAGCTACCCGTCCCTGGCTCCGCTTCCTACCCCTCGCCTGAGCGCGCTGTCACAGGTTTGGATGTGTTGGTGCGTCAGACGGCCAATCGCTGTCAGCCGCCGTCCGTGCTTTTTCCCTCCATAGCGCTATCTCTTTCACGCGTGTGGTCAATGCTCGCGAGCTGTTGTGGCGCTTAAAAAAACCGTTAACAAACATTGCGGCGCTGCATTTGATTTTTCACAAATCAAACCAAAAAGCGCAATGAGTTCAATCGCTGCAATGTAAAAATAACTAACGAATCGCTAGCTAACGCTCGAGGGTTGGCTGTGCAACGCGCAGAACCCTATTTCGAAGTAGCGCACGCAACACAGGTGGCCATGGCCGTGCATAGGAAAGCTTAAACCTAATTGCATAAAGCATAACTTTATGTGACACTATGCTTTTCCTTTCGTATGTCGTAGATTACATAGATAGGCTGAGCCGTCTGCGCAAGGGTGTGAGTGTGCGTGTGTGTGCAACACTGTCGCCAAATGTGTATTCTTCCGGAATGTTATGATCCATCGGTCAAAGAAAGGAAGGTGTTCATGACGGTGTTTTTTTATTGTGGAGCTGCATCCTTCCCCCTGCCTGCAGCGTATGCATCGGGCAGGATACAGTGTGGCAGTATGCAAGTTGCCCGCTGGATAGGAGCGGGACCGCGGCACCGTCATCATTCCGCACATCTTAACAGCATGCCCGTCGTGGGTTCTAACCGCGTATGAACCGTCCGCCGTAGCAAGGGGTGACTATCTGGCTACGTGGTACTCAAGTCCTGAAAAGGCCGGCATGATCGCGTAGGCCATTACGCCAATAATAATAAGAAGAAGAAGAGGAATAACATAGCATAACAGCCCACACCCGGAGAAGAGATTGGCTTATCTTTGTTGCTGCCGTGTTACCGCTGTGACGCGACAAATGCACGGAATGCAATCGACCAAAACATTAACCTACCGAGCCGAACCCATTCTAAGGCGGTGCCGGTCGCTCGGCGTCATGATACCGGCTCTGAGCCAACAAGCCGCCGGATTCTGGACGGACAGGTGCAGCACCATACGCGCACCGTAATAAACAAATCCAGAATCCTCTTTTGTATGGATTCAATTCAAAATGTTGTTTCCACTTGCATCCGCTAGCTGAACTGGAAAGAAATGTGCTACATATCAGACGCACGTTTGCTTCGATCGTTTGTCTTTTAATACCCCCAACAGCAGAACCGGTCGCAAAGATGGTGGTGCCAATTAAATGGTTGTATTGTCTCCTAGGTAGCGGTAATCGATCGGGCGGCGTGCAGTGCGTTTTCTAAGAATGCATGGAGTGTGTAGACGCAGCCGGTGACAATGTACGCATTAGAATCAAACAGTTTTGGAGTTCCCGCACGCACACACACACACACACGCGCACGCACGAACGCATACACGCATGCACGAATGCACGAATGCACGAACGCGCGCACGCGAGCACGCACCCACGAAAGCGCACAGGCGAGCACACACCCCCATCAACCCCCACCCCCCTCCCGCATGATCGATTACGGCTACCTTATCGGAAGAAAGGCTGGTTCCTCACTCAAAGCACCGGGAGGGGAGGGGGATCGCGGCATGATAGAGTGGACGATCGCTTTCCCCGCGCAGTGTGTGTGTTCGTGTGTGTGTGTCGTGGCCAGAAAACTCGAGACAAATTCCGGCACATTGAAAAAAAATATTTTTTATTGCCACTATACACCGTGCTACATGATGCTTAGAAGGTCGTTGAAGCATCAAACCTGTTCAAATTAAAAAAATATTAGATTAGTGTTAGACGTTCTCCTACGCTTGTTTTAAATAGGCTTCTTCACCTTCAATTGGCAGGGGCATCGAATGGTCTCATCAGCAGCGGCACGAAATAAAATAAACCATCAATACACCGATAACACTTTAAATCCCAAAATGAACCAGCTTCTCCCGTATCGTCAAGGTCACACACAATAAATAAATGCTAACACTCACCAATAACAATACACAACCGCAATGTACATATATACCAACGCATACACACAATCAGCTGACGGCGAAAGGCACGGGCTGAAGCGCAAGTAAGGCAAGGCAGGGAGGGGAAAGGGAGTGAGAGGAAGAGGAGGAAGGAATGGGCCCCAATATTTTTTTAATTTTTCGGCCGTTTTTTTGCCCCGCCGTCTGAAATAGTTCATCCATTCCTTCAGCAGATGGCGCTCGTTCCGCACCTAAAAACTGCAAGAAATACGCCGGCTATCGTAGTTTCGGCTGAAGTCCAGCGCTGTTTTTTGCGTATTTTTTGACACAAAACGACGCAAAAACTACGCAGAAAACTGCTCGAATCTGCGCAGCGGGTAGGATGTAATGAATTTACTGCAGATTATTATAGCGGATGTTATACTAATAATTGTGTCTTTGCTATTCTAATCTAATTCTAATTTGCTAAGTCTAATAGTGTCGGGTTTCGAACCTATGCTACACCTCCCCCGTTTTTGTGAATAACGTAAGATTGAATGAATGAGCGAAAGAATTGGGTTATTCATTTAGTTCTTGATTAATCTGTTCTTATGTACTGTTGTAGTCTTTTGCGTATGCTTATTCTTGATTGTACAATTTGGATCTTTAATATTCGTAATTATAAATGGACCTAAGTACAATGGATCTAATTTTTTTCTATTTTCATTTTTTAAGTATACCAAGTCTCCTATGCTTACATCTATGGGATTTATATGCTGATTTAATTCTTTTTCTCTTTTTTCTTTTTCTATAATTATGTTCTTACGTGCAATCTCATTGGACTTTTGTAGTTTAAATTTCATTTCATTGTAATATTGTTCTATATTATAAACTGGATCGATTTTATGTTTATAAATTTCTTGTGGTAGATTTGCTGTTCTACCGAAAACTAATTCAAACGGAGTATATTTTGTTTCTGTATGTGGTGTTGTATTATAAACAAACTCATAAAATTTTATCCAATCATCCCAATCATCGTGATGTTCATTAGTAAATGCTCTAAGGTATTCATTTAAGCTTCTATGATTACGTTCTAGACCTCCAATTGTTTGTGGATGATATGGCGTTGAAAATGTTTGTTTTATTTTTAAAATTTGGGCTATTTTACCTAACACCTCATTGTTATATTCCAATCCTTGGTCTGATCTAAGCTCCAAAAAGCTTTCATAAGTCAAGATAAAATGTTCAACCAATGCTTTCGCAATCGTGTTTGCTTCTTTGTTTTTAATTGGAATGATCACTATATATTTTGATAGGTCGCATTGAATCGTAATTGCATATCTGTTGTTATTTATTGTTTTGGGTAATGGACCAACTGTGTCAATTGATATGATGGTAAATGGTTTTGCTGGAGTTGATGTGATTATAGATTTTTCTTTTGTGTGCTTATTTACTTTGCTGACTTTGCATATTTCACATTTCTGCACGTAACTTATTATATCTTGCTTCATATTATTCCATTTAAATTTTTCACGAATTTTTAAATATAATCTGTATTGCCCTATATGACCTCCTGTGGGTATGGCATGATATTCTTCCATTATTTCTTTTCTTTCTCAACTTTTCTTTCTCACTTGTTATCCATTTAGGTGGATCAAACAAAATTATCTCGTAACCGAAAATTGCTGTGTCTACTATTTCCTTTATGGTTAATTGAGAGTAATATTCGAATAATTTGTCCTCAACTGATATTGCTAACTTGTCTCGGTTAAATTTCTTAGCAATTTGGCATATATCTAGAAGAGCAAGTTCTATTTCTTGACTTCCATTTTGGCCTTTAGAATTGTTAAGAGGGATAACCCTTTTTCCAAGTTGCTTATTATAGTTGTGACTACATACTTTGATTTCTATTCCATTTCTTTTAACTTCTGACTTAATTTTCAAAATCTTATTAACTTCTGACGGTCTATCTGTCTTCCAAAATACTTGATTAGTTACTTCTTCTTTATTTCTTCCAGCTGTTGGTGTATCCTTTACTTTCTTTTGCGCCTTTACCATTGCTCTTGTGTTAACTACCATAATTGAATTGTTTTTAATGCTTTTAATATCCTCCTCTTTAGTTTTTGGGATCAATTCTTTCAACTCATCTGAATTGTACACGATTCGTGATAATGCGTCTGCTGCAACATTACTTTTTCCAGCTACGAATTGTATTGTGAAATCAAATTCTTCCAGATCTAGTCTAATTCTGGTTAATTTTGACGTTGGATTTTTCATACCAAAGAGATAAACCAGTGGTCTATGGTCTGTTCTGATTGTAAATTTCCGTCCATAAACATATGGTTTAAAATGATTTACTGCCCAGTGTATAGCTACTAATTCTTTTTCTATTATACTCTTATTCTTTTCGCCTTTAGTAAAAGTTTTACTTGCGAATGCAATAGGAAAATCTTGCCCATTTGTGATTTGGGAGAGAACTGCTCCGCACGCAAAGTTTGATGCGTCTGTAGTTATAATAAAATCTTTGCTAAAGTCTGGGTATTTAAGAATGGTTGGAGATAGCAGATGCTCCTTTAATGAATCAAATGCTGTTTGTTGTTCCTTTTTCCATTCAAAAAGTGTGCCTTTCTTTAATAAATCATTTAGTGGCTTTGCAATTTTTGCAAAGTTTTGTATAAACTTTCTGTAGTAATTACAGAAAGCTACGAATCTTCTAACTTCGTCTGCGTTAGTTGGTATAGGTAACTTTCTTATTGTTTCGAATTCGGTTTCATCAGGGTATGTTGAAGAACGTAAACATTACAGAACGTAAACATTGGGGTGACGGGACGACTCATGATAACGAGTAGTGGTTACACGCGCGAGTCGGAAAGTTGAAAAGCGTAGGCGGCGCAATTCGCTATAAAAAGGGCTGGGCTGGCGCCGTAGGGCCTTTTTCGACGGAAATTTTCTGTAGCGTGAACAACCACTAGAAGTGAGTAATATTTTGGCGTGGGTTAATAAAACGCAAAGCACCACTTATAATATTAACACTTTTCACACACGACCTAAAAAAGACTCACAACACAATCCGAACGCTACAGGGTATATTCCCTGGTCCGTTATTTTGTGTCCAAGATATGTAACATCTGATTTAAAGAATTTGCACTTCTCTGGGTTCAATTTAAGATTGTAGTATCGTAATCTATTAAATACTTGTGTAATATTTTCTATATGATTTTTCATTGAGCTTCCTATTACTATAATATCATCGATATAAATGAATGCTATTTCAGGTGTGAGGCCAGCCATTGCTATTGCCATCATACGCTGAAAACTGTTAGGACTTATGTTTAGTCCAAAAGGCAGTCTTGTGAATTGATAATGTCCTTTTGGTGTAGAAAATGCTGTATATTTTCGCGATTCTTTTTTCCAAAGGGATCTGATGAAAACCTGACATCAGATCTAGAGTGCTGAAATATTTTGCATTTCCTAATTGGTCTAACATTGTGTCTATTCTCGGAAGTGGAAACTTATCTGGTAATATCTTTTGTTCAATTGCCTAAAATCGACTACTAATCTCCATTTCTTATCGTTTCCTGTTTTCTTGGGGACAAGCAGAATTGGTGAATTGTAAGGGGAAACGGAGTTTTCTATTATATTATTTTCTAACATCTTATTTACTTGCTGATCTATTTCTTTGCTTTGCGAATGAATTTGTTTATAGTTGGGTATATATGCAGGAATATTGTCTTTAGGAGTAATTGTTTGCTTATAAAAATTATTAGTTGTAATTGGGTCTTCATTTAAACAAAAAAAATCAGAAAATTTATTTACTAGTTTACTTATTTCTTGACTAATAATATCTGGATAATTTTTTAAATTGATTTTGCTTAATATTTCTTTAACTCTATGCATATTTGTTTTAGTTTCTGCTACTTTATAAATTTCAAAGTTATTAATTGGCTCTATTGTAGGTTTGAAAAATTTCGTGTTAATAATAGTATCTTTTTCAGTAGTATTAATAAATTTTATACATGGATTATTCTTGGAAACTATTGTATTAGCGCAAAATATTCCTGTTGTTATTTCCTGTGCATGAACTACTGAATCTTTTTTTAAATTCTTTAAATCTATTTTATGAATAATTTCACTTCTTGCTGGAATTAAGAGTGAATTGTCTTCTATAGGATGAGATATTGAGATTCCATTGATATCAAAATTTAACAAATAATATTCATAATCTATCTTACATTTATATTTTGTAAAGAAATCTCTTCCTAAAATTCCATCGGCTTCTATTTCTATAATATCTGGAATCAAGTGAAATTTATGACTAACTGTTGCGTTGTTAAATATTAAATTTGAACTAATTGTACCATAGGTAATTAAAGAGTTATTAGTAATTCCTGTAAGTCTAACTTTGTTATTGCTATCTATCTCATGCTGAGATCTAATTTTTCCTATTTTAAATAATGAAACTGCTGCTCATGTGTCTATAAATAATGAACTATACTTATTTGCAGCTTTTTCTACTTTAATTGTAGTTGAATTATTGGCAGATAAATTCAATGTCATTACCGGCAGCTGTTCTATTCCTGCCGGGCTTGGCCTAAAAAATTATTCTGTTCCTCTTCTTCTTCAGCTTCAGTAGTAAATATTCTACGAGCTTGTTGATTTGAGAAGTTATTGGGCTGTGTATTTTGTCTTCCAAATTGATTATATTGTCTAGGGTTCCTATAAAAATGTCTATCTCTGTTTCTATTTGAGGTATATGTATTTGGGTTCGTTCTATTTGAATTTGGACTTTCATAATACCTCCTGTTAGTTCTGTTTTGGAAGTTTGGGTTCGAGTTATATCTATTATAATTATTTGTTTTGCTGTTAGGAAATCTTTTGAAATTATTTGTGGAAAAATTTTGGTTTCTATTAAAGGCTAAAACTTGATTTGAATTATTGTTTTCGATTTCATTTTCTAATACCTTTTGTGTAGCTGCTGTAATTGTTGGGTATTGTCCGACTTTAAGTAGAATTTTTGTTTCAGAGTTGGAAATTTTTTCTTTAAGTGTGTCAACTCCAACTTTAACAGCCATTTTGTTTGCTACTTCTTCGGGAATTTTTTGTTCTAGATAAAGTCCTTTTAATTTGCTAGTTAAGATTTCGACCTCTTCACAAATTTTAGTGGTTTGTCTTGCTTGGATAGTTTTTAATTGGTTGATGACTTTTTCGGGATTCGTTTTTTCTTCACATCTTACTTTTATATTTTCTAGAATTTCATCGATGTTGTCCAGATCTCGTGGTAATCCTATTCTGGCTTTCCCTGTTATTCGTGTTTTGATAAATTTTACCAGCATTACCTTTTGATCATTTGGAGTAATCTCTTTAAGTAAGTTTACAGAATCTATGAAAATGTCAAGATTCTCTTTTGATCCATCATATGTTTGAACAAGAGATGTTGCAATTTTAATATCGAAATGCGCCATTTTTTCTGTTTGGGAATCGTTTGTCATTTGGTAATTGTTTATGCGAAACTCAATCGCTGAAAAGCATTCGTTGGTTTCACTGTTAATTTTGTTTAAAAACTCTTCACTTATGGCTTCTCCGAGCTCTATCAAATCCGATTGTATGGATGTTAATAGTTCTCTAGCCAAAATTTTATATTTACTTACAGTACAAACTCTAAAATTCTTTGGTAAATACTCTAATTTATGTTGTATTAACCTTAACTGGAATAATTTATCCTTTAACTTACTCATTAAATTCGATCCATTAAATAATAACGACAATCATAACAAATAACATAATTAATTAACGTTTAAGTCCAATAAAATTGTTTCGCAAAAACTATAATTGTTCCTATTTTTTTTTATTATTTTTTTATTTACCTATTTTTTGTTATAACATTTTATATATATATATATATATATATATATATATATATATATATATATATATATATATATATATATATATATATTTTTTTTTTTTTACTGAATATTCATAGCAGTACGAATCAAAACGTCAACGAGTGCAGTCGTGTTTTGATTCATTTTTGCAAACCCCGATGGCGAATAAGCGATCGCAATATGCGGACGGAACGTTCCGCATCGATTTCTCGATGGTGCCAAAGCGACCGTCGATTTCATGTGCGAGCGGCTGGGAATCGGCGGAAAAAAAGTGCAAGTCGCCCAGCTAAATAGTGCGAAGAGCTGTGTGTTTGTGACGATGGAAAGGGTGGAGGATGCGGAGGCCATCGTCAAGGAACACAGAGGAAAGCACTCCATCACGCACGAGGAAAAGCACTTTCCCATCAATATTGAGATGGTAGATGGGGCGGTAGACGTGTCCGTGCGCGATCTGCCTCATCTAATCCCGGACGAGGAAATTGTTGCCGAGATGGCACAATACGGTGAAGTCCTATCCGTCACCAAGGGCGTATGGGCCCCCGATTCACCGTTAGCTGGTGCGCTCAACGGTGTGCGTGTGTTGAGGATGAAGCTGTTAAAGCCCATCCTCTCCTACGTAACACTCTGTGGGGAGGTTACAGGTGTGTCCTATCGTGGTCAGGCACAAACTTGCCGCAACTGTGCTGCACCGGTGCACCACGGTCTGAATTGTGTACAGAACCGGCAAAATCGGTTTGCGAACGTTGTACAAGTAAAGGCCACGTACGCCAGCACCGTTAGTGCAAAAACAGTTGCACCCACACCACAAGCAGCGTCACACACTGCAGCAGGCAATAGTGGCCAGAAGAAAAAGAAGAAGAGCCGCTCAAGGTTCCTATCGGCGGCGACACCTGCACCTACACACGCAAACGTGGAAGATCAGCATCCACGCGACGCATCGAAGATCGCCGCACGACTGATCATCCCGATCGTGCCGGTGACCGTTCGGCCTTCCAGCCCGAAGTCGAACTCTCGCAAGGGCAAGATAAGCAATGCGAACGATAAGCATGTCGCTCCAGCTCTATCTATCGCTCCCACGACGGATGCTGTCGTCTCCGCGCATGATCGGCGCTTCGATGATGCGTCATCACCTGCCGTTCCTGCCGCTCCTGTGGCCACCGCCGCTCTTGCGGCTACCGCCGTTGCTGCGACTAATGCTGCTTCTGTGTCTACCGCCGCTCCTGCAGCTATCACCGCTCCTGCAGCTACCGCCGCATCCACAGCTGCTGCTCCTGCTGCTGCCACCGCTCATGCGGCTACCGCCTCTCCTGTGGCTACCGCCGCACTCGCTGCCGGCGCTCCTGCGACTGTCTCCACTCCTATGGATAAGGATGATCCTGCTGCTGCCGCCGCTCCTGCTACTGCCGAAGTCCCTGGTGCTGTCGTCGCTAACCCAGCGACAACAAGTGCTCCACTGGCCTTTAAGGTACCGCTCGATGTCCTTCCTGCCCCCTTTCCAGGCCCTTCCACGGATGAACCGCGAACGGTAACACGTAAGCGAACCACTGAGTCAGATGTCGAGAGTGACGCCTCAAGTTCATCCATGAACAGCTTTACGATGGTCGCCAAGCGTAAGCCTGGTCGACCATCCAAAAAGGCCACCACCACTAACAACCTCTGAATTTCGTTGCGATGGATACGGTGACCAATAATATAAGAACAATTGTTAATGGTAGCTGTAATATAGCTTCTATTAACATCAACACCATATCCAGCGCAAAGAAATTAGAAGCTCTTAAGACATTTATCAGGACGATGGATCTGGATGTTATATTTCTGCAGGAAGTATATCATACGGATCTAGCGCTTCCAGGATACAATGTTTTGTCTAATGTTGACGCGTCGAGGAGGGGTACGGCGATCGCTTTACGGGACCATTTAAAATTTTCTCACGTCGAGCGCAGCTTGGACTCACGTCTAATCTGCGTTCGGTTGGAGAATATAGCCACCCTATGTAACGTTTATGCTCCTTCGGGAAGCCAGCGTAGGGCGGAGCGGGAGGAATTTTTCAACCGTACCGTGGCGTTCTATCTGCGGAATACATGTCCTCATGTCATTCTTGCGGGCGACTTCAACTGTGTGTTGAAGTCGAAGGATGTCACGGGTGGGGGGAATTTCAGCCTTGCTCTGCAAAATGCCGTAAACAGCATGGGTATGAGTGATAGCTGGGAGGCTCTCAGAGGCAACTCTGTGGAGTTTTCCTACATCACTAGTGGTTCGGGGTCACGCATCGATCGTTGTTATGTCTCCTCTTCGCTGCTAACACAGTTAAGGACTACCGATATGCATGTGCTCTCCTTTTCGGATCACAAGGCACTCACAGTGCGCTTCTGCCTCCCTACCCCGCCCAATCGTTTGACCAACAACGGTTATTGGCAGCTGAGGCCACACGTATTAACTGAAAGAAACCTGGAGGAGTTCAGATGCAAGTGGAATAACTGGACTAAACAGCTTCGAAACTACGGCACGTGGATCTCGTGGTGGGTGGAGTTCGCGAAGCTTAAAATAAAATCATTTTTCCGCTGGAAAACAAATGAGAGATTCCGAAGTTTCCACTTGCACCACGAACTCCTCTACAGAGGGTTGAAGTCCTCATACGAGCGATATCTGTCTGACCCTAACGAGTTGACGAATATCAATCGTATAAAAGGTAAAATGCTTCTCCTTCAGAGACGTTTTTCCGAGGACTTTAAACGTATCAATGAAACCCGCGTATGTGGCGAAAACATCTCGACCTTCCAGCTTGAGGAAAGGAGGAGGAGGCGAACTGTGATCGAAAAACTAAATATTGAAGACGGGACATCCTTAACTGATAAAGACGCGATAAATGTTCACATTAGGAGCTTCTTTTCAGAGCTATACACCACAGACAACACAGACAACACACAAACAGACGACACATTTACATGCACACGCGTCATTCCTGAGGATTGTGAGATCAATAATGGTTGTATGGAGGAAATCACTTCTGGTGAGATCCTCTATGCGATCAAAAACTCCCAGTCTCGAAAGTCCCCTGGCCCAGATGGAATACCCAAAGAGTTTTATCTCCGCGCGTTCGACGTCGTCGAGCGCGAGCTTGGGCTCGTGCTCAATGAGGCACTTCGCGGAGAAATTCCTCGAAGCTTCGTCGACGGGGTCATAGTGCTGGTGAGGAAGAAGGGGGGTGGGGATGCCATGTCTTCAATTCGACCTACATCACTCCTTAACACAGACTACAAGCTTTTGTCGAAGGTTATTAAACCCCGTCTCGGTTGTATAATCGGGAAATGGGGGATAATCTCGACAGCGCAAAAGTGTTGCAACAAACCATGCAACATTTTTCAAGCTGTACTCTCTGTTAAGGAGAGGGTGGTTGATTTGAAGATGAAACGCAAGTGTGGTAAACTAGTCTCCTTTGATCTCTCGCAGGCGTTCGATCGCGTCGATAGAGGCTTCCTCTTTAATAACATGGTTTCTATGGGTTTCAATCCTGGGCTGGTGGGGCTTTTGAGAAGGTTTGGTGATCAGTCCTCCTCCCGTATCCTAGTCAACGGATCCCTATCTCCCCCTATTTCCATCCGACGATCCGTTCGTCAGGGGGATCCACTTTCCATGCACCTTTTCATCCTATACCTTCATCCCCTCATCACCAGACTAGAAGGCATATGCTGCGACCAGGATGACCTGGTCAATGCGTACGCCGACGACATCTCGGTGGTGACTACCTCATCCCAAAAAATCGAGTTGGTGCGTGAGGCTTTTGAAGCGTTTGGCAGAGTCTCCGGAGCCCGCCTCAACGTCGACAAAACCATCGCGCTCGACGTTTGATACACCACATCAAATGCCATTCAGGTCCCTTGGCTTCGTACCGTGGAGAGGCTTAGGCTCCTCGGAATATTGTTTACCAACAATGTACGAGAAGCTATGAGCCTCAACTGGGACCTGTTGATCCACTATTTCCGACAGCTGGTGTGGCTTCATCGCGTGAGGGACTTAAACGTGGTGCAGAAGGTTGTTCTGCTGAACACCTTCCTACTCCCCAAGCTGTGGTTTGTTGCATCGGTTTGTGGCGCCCGTGCAATGGACATAGCGAAGGTGACCTGCACCGTGAACACGTTCCTCTGGGATGGATCCGGAGGCTTCCGAGTCCCACTGCAGCAACTGGCACTGCCTCGCAACCGTGGTGGGCTTAACCTTCACCTTCC
This sequence comes from Anopheles arabiensis, assembly GCF_016920715.1. Taxonomy (NCBI): domain Eukaryota; kingdom Metazoa; phylum Arthropoda; class Insecta; order Diptera; family Culicidae; genus Anopheles; species Anopheles arabiensis. The sequence continues at coordinate 50,436,090 of NC_053518.1, read as the reverse complement.
TGCCATCATGGCCAAGGCGCTGTTGACGAACCGGTATGTTACGGAACAGGATTGTCTACGAGTCGGAGGTCAGCACATTTCTTGTGCTGGGAATCCTCCGAACATCGCCGCTGTTTCGTCAACGTACCCGTGTCTGCGTATCGTCATACAGCAACTTGGCTACCAACCACCATCAGCCACCATCACGACACGCTGGATTCGCCAAACAATGACGGAAGTGCTTCTTGAGCCGAAGGTAGCCTTGGAAAATCCGTCAGTGAATTGGCGGCTACTCTGGCGCAATATTCATCGTTCCTGTCTATCGTCCCTTCAACCCAGCACGCTCTTCCTGCTGGTAAACGGCAAGATCAGCCATGGAGAGCTGCTGCATCGAATGAACCGCGTCCCATCTCCGTCATGTTCGTTTTGTTCTGCAATAGACACCCTGGAAAACAAATTCGCTGGCTGCAGAAGAGTTGCTGATGCTTGGCAGATTCTGCACCAGCGAATTAGCGTTGTAATTTCAGGGTGTCCGACTTCGTCAACGTTATTGTTCGGTTTGTTGCGTTTGCCTGTACTAAACGGCATTAGTGCAGGTAAACGCAGCCATATCCTAAGTTTGTTTGCGAACTATGTCATCCACATCATTAGAAACAATGATGCTGTGATTGACATAGAAGTTCTGCGTTGTTCATTGTAAAAATTAATGTTTAATAGAACCTAAGCACGTTTTTAATAAAACATTAAAAAAATATATATATATATATCCCATAGTGTTAATTTTACAATACCTGACTTAACGAAACTTATCGTTTGCGTGTCCTACGGCATGCACGATGTGTAGTTTAACAGCTGCTCGATGTGTATACTGCGATGGCGTCGTTGACTGCTTCCTCGCGTATTGTTGCTCGCGTTCTATCGTTCTTAACACTTTCCTCGTGTTGTTCGTTGTGGAAGTGCTGCTGCTGCTGCGATTATGGGATTGTTCAGTTCGGTTTCACTTAGCGCACTTAGTTTCACACTTTCTTGTGCACTATTCTGATTAGTATTCCGGTTCGGTATTTATGTGTCACTGCATGTGTAATTGTTGTTGCTTTTAATTCACATTTGATTTCATTTTTAGCACTGTATTGGTGATGTTTCGGGATATTCATGCGGTTTCGGGTGAGTTTTTTCACAGTTGTTGTATCACGGAACTAATTTGTATTGGTGTCACTGCACATTATTGCATCTCACTTTACGACGCGTATCGGCTTTTGTGTTTATAAGTGTAATGTGATCTAAACGTACATCTATGCCGAATACTTTAGTGTTTGTGAGCTTAGTGTATATGTATTGTGCATAATAGTGTTTACGACGAATTTGCACTCGCGATTGTTGCGATACATACCTTCGTCCGCTTTTCGCGCTATGGTATTTTTGTTTTCAAAATATAAAGTTTACCATAGTGTTTACATACCGTGTCCAACGGGATTTTTATAACCTGCAGCCTTTCGTTATGCTTACTTCAGTGTTTTGTTCGTATTCCTTTGCTTTGGCTCTGTGTCACGGTCGCCATGTAGTGAACTTGTCATCACTTAGTGCCGATCCTGACTAAAGACGGATTGTATTTGCACTTTTATATAAACTCACTTTATTTTTGCCACTTTACTTAAACTTAATAGCGTGGTTGGCTTCTATTGATTTGCGAACTAAATTTTGCGCGGCGGACTGGACTGCGTGATTTTACTGATACAACAACTCTCTTCTAGCTACGCGCGAGCTTCCTTTTATACGAAATAATTACATTGCGCTTATGGGCATATTTAGCTTATCCGCTCCGTTATGCATGATTACAATTTATTATCCTGCTCTATCTATCGCATTATGCGTACGTGACTTTTTGCGTACATTAGGTAACATCGTCCTTCCATGTGTATTATCCTACTGCGCAATTGGATGAACTCTATTAAATTTTCCCTATTTATCTAGTTGGTTCGGATTAGAACATATTGCACTTTTATGTCTAATATTTGTGTGCATCTAATTACAGTAATTTATGTTCTGATAATGTTTAATCTAAAATTTTATACTTGTAAAAACTATTTCTTTTGAGTGTGTTGGTGAATACGATCACGCCACTTATCATGCTATTTCATTCTATCATTAGCTGTTTCATTCTAGCCTTAGTGCGGTTTGTGTCTAGGATGTAATGAATTTACTGCAGATTATTATAGCGGATGTTATACTAATAATTGTGTCTTTGCTATTCTAATCTAATTCTAATTTGCTAAGTCTAATAGTGTCGGGTGTCGAACCTATGCTACATATCTAAGAACGACCCGTTTATTATTCGAAAGCATAGCTGAAAGTTTAGAGTAATCCATTTTTTTAAAGTTATATCTACGAATATTTGACGATACTGAGCGCGGAGCCTTTTGAATATTTGCAGAGAGAGAGAATTCTAAAGCTGGATGATAATCATCTGGTCTAAGTAAAGGTGCTACAGCTGATAGCACCTGAGAGTTTATAGCAACCGTCGCAAAATACATTATGTTGTGATGTACGAAAAATTATTTTGACCAGTAGCCTACTGCGAACGTCAAAAAAATGTCAACAGTTTACAACACTGATGTCAAGTGTATTTATGTTTGTTGGAATTGTAAATTTCTGTTATGGTGCTGTGAGTTTTTTTCTTCTTGTCCGTTTGACTCAGAGCACGACGCATAATTCAGTACGACGCCTAAGGAAGATAGATAATTTCTCGGTTGTACAGATCTAAAAGTAGTTTCATGATCCGTTATTATTTCTTTGAGAATTCCATAAAGCGCAAAATACTTGGTGAGTTTTTGTTGAACTTGAGCCATATTTTTGTTTCTTAAGTAGAACATCTGGAGGTGTTTTGAAAAATGAATCTACAATAGACAAGAAACTGCAATTATTAGTTATATAGATGTCCATATGTACTCGATCTAATGGTTTGCATGTGACTGGCCGTGGTGATATTTGTATATGGTAAGGCTTTCGTTCGTATTTTTCTGTCATACAGATCTCACAACTGTTTACAAAATTTTTGATGAATTTCTGCATTCCCGGAAAAAAATAATTACGTCGTAGCTTATTCTCTACTTCTGCAATTCCTCGATGGGCTCTATTGTGTTCAATTGATATTAGAAAATTTTGCCTATCTGTATCTGGAACGTCTTCTACTGTTTTTGTTGTAATTATGAAGTGTCCTATAATCGAAAATTTTTCTTTTACAGTATTTTGGATCAGTTGCAATAGTTCGGTTGGTGCGTATATTGCTGTTTGTTTTCCGTTGTGAATTTTGTTGGTAAGGCTAACAATATCATCAGATTTGAATTCTTTTTTTATTATTGTTGTTCTATGAAAATACGGCATGAAAATAGAACGGCACCTAACGCATGATTACTTGCGTCGGTTGTAAGAATAAAAGGTAATTCAAAATTTGGATAAGCTAAAACTTGATCTGATGAGATAATTGCTTTCAAATCATTGAATGAATTTAAGTATGAATCATTTGTATGATCGACTATTGCTTCTTTCTTTAGACATTTCGTTGATGGTTTGGATATTGCTGCGTAGTCTCGAATAAACTTTCGGTAATACCCAGTTAATCAAAGGAATTGTTTCAACTCTTGTTGTGTTGACGGAACTTTCCAATCAACGATTTTCTTTATCAAATCTGGGTTCGGTTTAACGCCTTCGGAGGTAATTATATGTCCCAAAAATTCAGTTTCTCTCCTTAGAAAATTACATTTTTTTAGTTGGATTTTCAGATTGAAACCTGATAAACGTTTAAGCACTGTATTAAGGTTATCAATATGAGATGTTAAGTTATTTCCAATAACAATTATACCATCCATGTATACAAAGCAAATTGTTCCAATTAAACCGATCAAGATGTGATTCATAGCCCTTTGAAATGTTGCTGGAGCGTTTTTCAGGCCAAAAGGCATTCTGATGAACTCGAAATGCCCTTGACTCGTAGAAAACGCAGTTTTTTTCCTGATAATCTGGATCCATCTGAATTTGGTGGAATCCTGATTTAAGGTCGAGAGTTGAGAAATACGTTAAGTTTCCTAAGTTATCAAGGATCTCTTCTATTTGAGAGATAGGATATCTATCGTTTATAGTCTTCTCATTTAGTTTGCGGTAGTCAATGACTACTCTAACCTTTCTTTTTCCAGATGAATCAATTTTTTGGGGACAACCCAGATTGGTGAGGAAAATGGACTGTTAGAATGTGTTATGATACCATCTTCAAGCATTTCTTTAATTTGATTTTCAACGTCTGTTTTTAAACTGTTTGGAAACCTGTTGCGACGAAACCGTTCGACACCCTTGGCGTTTGAACACCCCTGACGAGACGAAAGTCATACAGGGCGATCGTCAAGAGAATCGCAGCGAAACGGGAGAAGCAATCCAACCAGCGAGGAGTAAGGAGCAAATACAAAGCCATAAGCGTAACACGGATATTAATTAATTAATATTAAGTAAGCGTTAAAACTCAGATTAGTGAAGGGACGAGAAAAGTAAGTGAAAAGGTGAAATCAAATGTGATCGTGTTATAATATGTTTGAAATATAGTTTCAGAACCGTTTCAAAGGCGGTTAGCGAAAATTCATCCCAACAAATTCTGAGATTTTTTCCCACGTAAGAGAAAGAGATAGAAGGATGGACACTACACCGAAGTGCCAGCTGTGTAGCCAACCACAGGATGAGAAAGCCACGATGGAGAAGTGCTGCTTGTGCACAAAATGGGAACATGCTACGTGTGCGGTACTGACCGTTACCGTCAAAGATCCAGCATCAAGGTATGTATGCTCCGCGTGCAGAATGAAGCAGGAGTCCACGGCTGCCAAATTCCGTGACGATCGGGACACAGCCAGCTTGAAACCCGCTACGCGATCGAGGAAGGGGTCAACGGCCTCCACTAAGCGAAGCGAGAAGATTGCACCAGGAAGTGTTACATCAACTATCCTCTCACTAAACGTGGAAGAGAAGCTTAAGCTAGTGGAAGAGGAACAACGCCCAAGCGGCATCGCTGAGAGAGAATTGAGCTTTTCCCGTTGTTTCCCCCCCTGACATACCCACGAACGGTGTGTTTGTTTCTACGCGATGCGTTATTCTCTGTTGTTGTTGTTGCCTTTAACGCTGTTACCGCAAGAGCTTGAAGCAAGAAGCGTTTCACACCATCACCGTCTCACCCAGACTTTGGTGTTGTGATGCGTTTATTTGTACCCCCGCCCCTATGTTCTTCTTACCCGTACCGCGCACCCCATACATATTCTGACTTAGAATTCAAAGCAAAGCGAGATGGTTTAACTGAATTTGGAAAAGATGAGTGATGGATATTTAATAACGATTCAGATCACATATTTTAAAACAAAATTAACAAGAAACTTGTACTAAAATTTTATGAAAAAATTAAAGGTTTCCGCCATCGGTATAATGATATAAAAATAATTATATTAACAACTTATATATAGTATATTATATATATATATATATATATATATATATATATATATATTTATATATATATATATATACATATATATATGTGTATATATATATATATATATGTGTATATATATATATATAATTATATATTTATATTTATATTATGTATAAATAAATTTATAGTGTTTATATATGTTTTTTAAACAAACTTACATGTTTCTATTAAAAAAACCTTATCTTGAAGAATTGAAAAAGGAACAGAGTAAATTGTCTGTTTTACTTAATAACATTCATATTGGGATCACAAAAAAATTATCAAATAATTACACACGTGCATGAACATGCTTACTAGTTAGGTTATCGTTGACCATAAATGTAATAAAATACATTTTAATCATTATTAAGTTTATAATTATCTTTCTGATTATTTAAAAAAAACACTGATGTTTGTTTTAACTTAAACCGCTTTGAAAATAGCAATATATATGACACAATTAGAACTCGCTAATTGCATTTATATCATATGTCTACAAAAAAAATAGATTTTGTTTATTAGAAAGACATTTTGTAACACGACTAATGTCTGCGTATTTTGTCATGTTTGTTATTTTATACAAACTGGATAAACTGACTTTTTCTCATATTTATGTGAACAACTCGGATTTTTTGAATTCAATTGAAAAAGCAGACTTGCAATTGGCGAGGTTTGAATGTATTTCACTTCGTCACATGACAGCTCGCATATCTGTCAAGTCAGAAACGTAAACAAACACGGACAACCGCCCGTAAAGATTGTGTGCAGAATAATCGTAAAATTTTATGTGAAAACTCGGGAAAAGTTAAGTGTTATGTGCATATTTCAGTGAATAAACTATCTTTTGATGTTTGAACACATTATTCCACAGGAAAAACATCATATTATCCCGAAATTTAGCAACATTCGTCCGAGTATGATCGAGCAGCTGTGTGTGTGTGTGTGTGTGTGTATGCCGACGAAATACGACGCCGGTAAGATGAAATGTTTTACTTTTTCACTTTTACTTTACTTTTTCACTTTATTTTTCATGAAATCACAATGGATTGTAAAAATAATGCAGATTTAATGATATTGATCTTTGTTACAGTTTCTACAACAATCACTAAAGCCGGCTGTGATCGTGATCGGCACATTCTCAACTGGACCAACACACCGGTCGTTGTGTATCTTCAAGCAAACCAACGTTTCCATACACCACAAAATAGCATGGAAAGGAAAGTATTATAAAATAATGTCATATTTGAAAGCATTCTAATCTTTCATTGTTATTTTTCCACTGCAAACAGGACATTGGATCACCGCATCGACAAGTGGTTTTTATGTGCAAGTGGTTTTTATGTGCAAGTGTTGTTAAGAAGTGTGTTGTACGGTGTATTATGTGTTTTACTTTATTTGTATCGCTTTGCAAGTGGTACAGTTAGTGCGTTTAATCGTTGTGCTACTGCTAACGAAAAAACGATCCGAGCATTAGAAGCGGCAACAATACATGCGCCTGACGCAGAGACAACAACGCCGTCGGCATCAGTTGATACCATCCAAAGTGATGGTTGAAATCGTATATAAACGTGTAAAACCATATATTGAGGCATGTAAGTATTGAATAATAGTTAAATAAAATACATTTTATCGTTGTACTGGACAATGTGCATCGAAATTTTAAAAAAGTGTGTGTGTTTTTGTTTACATCCGAATACAGAACCCACAGCGTTATACTGTGGTTCGAGCACTCGCTAAGTAACGCTTGAGCTTTGAGCTTTCATTGAGCTTACATAGAATGTTACACGCTACCTGCCCCCTGTGCAAAGCGACGGAAGAAATCATTCCCTTTCGCGCATTTTCTCAGGCCTTCTTTTTCCCTCCTACGGCAAATTTGTCAAGCAGCGTTTCGAGCTACCCGTCCCTGGCTCCGCTTCCTACCCCTCGCCTGAGCGCGCTGTCACAGGTTTGGATGTGTTGGTGCGTCAGACGGCCAATCGCTGTCAGCCGCCGTCCGTGCTTTTTCCCTCCATAGCGCTATCTCTTTCACGCGTGTGGTCAATGCTCGCGAGCTGTTGTGGCGCTTAAAAAAACCGTTAACAAACATTGCGGCGCTGCATTTGATTTTTCACAAATCAAACCAAAAAGCGCAATGAGTTCAATCGCTGCAATGTAAAAATAACTAACGAATCGCTAGCTAACGCTCGAGGGTTGGCTGTGCAACGCGCAGAACCCTATTTCGAAGTAGCGCACGCAACACAGGTGGCCATGGCCGTGCATAGGAAAGCTTAAACCTAATTGCATAAAGCATAACTTTATGTGACACTATGCTTTTCCTTTCGTATGTCGTAGATTACATAGATAGGCTGAGCCGTCTGCGCAAGGGTGTGAGTGTGCGTGTGTGTGCAACACTGTCGCCAAATGTGTATTCTTCCGGAATGTTATGATCCATCGGTCAAAGAAAGGAAGGTGTTCATGACGGTGTTTTTTTATTGTGGAGCTGCATCCTTCCCCCTGCCTGCAGCGTATGCATCGGGCAGGATACAGTGTGGCAGTATGCAAGTTGCCCGCTGGATAGGAGCGGGACCGCGGCACCGTCATCATTCCGCACATCTTAACAGCATGCCCGTCGTGGGTTCTAACCGCGTATGAACCGTCCGCCGTAGCAAGGGGTGACTATCTGGCTACGTGGTACTCAAGTCCTGAAAAGGCCGGCATGATCGCGTAGGCCATTACGCCAATAATAATAAGAAGAAGAAGAGGAATAACATAGCATAACAGCCCACACCCGGAGAAGAGATTGGCTTATCTTTGTTGCTGCCGTGTTACCGCTGTGACGCGACAAATGCACGGAATGCAATCGACCAAAACATTAACCTACCGAGCCGAACCCATTCTAAGGCGGTGCCGGTCGCTCGGCGTCATGATACCGGCTCTGAGCCAACAAGCCGCCGGATTCTGGACGGACAGGTGCAGCACCATACGCGCACCGTAATAAACAAATCCAGAATCCTCTTTTGTATGGATTCAATTCAAAATGTTGTTTCCACTTGCATCCGCTAGCTGAACTGGAAAGAAATGTGCTACATATCAGACGCACGTTTGCTTCGATCGTTTGTCTTTTAATACCCCCAACAGCAGAACCGGTCGCAAAGATGGTGGTGCCAATTAAATGGTTGTATTGTCTCCTAGGTAGCGGTAATCGATCGGGCGGCGTGCAGTGCGTTTTCTAAGAATGCATGGAGTGTGTAGACGCAGCCGGTGACAATGTACGCATTAGAATCAAACAGTTTTGGAGTTCCCGCACGCACACACACACACACACGCGCACGCACGAACGCATACACGCATGCACGAATGCACGAATGCACGAACGCGCGCACGCGAGCACGCACCCACGAAAGCGCACAGGCGAGCACACACCCCCATCAACCCCCACCCCCCTCCCGCATGATCGATTACGGCTACCTTATCGGAAGAAAGGCTGGTTCCTCACTCAAAGCACCGGGAGGGGAGGGGGATCGCGGCATGATAGAGTGGACGATCACTTTCCCCGCGCAGTGTGTGTGTCCGTGTGTGTGTCGTGGCCAGAAAACTCGAGACAAATTCCGGCACATTGAAAAAAATATTTTTTATTGCCACTATACACCATGCTACATGATGCTTAGAAGGTCGTTAAAGCATCAAACATGTTCAAATTAAAAAAATATTAGTTTAGTGTTAGACGTTCTCCTACGCTTGTTTTAAATAGGCTTCTTCACCCTCAATTGGCAGGGGCATCGAATGGTCTCATCAGCAGCGGCACGAAATAAAATAAACCATCAATACACCGATAACACTTTAAATCCCAAAATGAACCAGCTTCTCCCGTATCGTCAAGGTCACACACAATAAATAAATGCTAACACTCACCAATAACAATACACAACCGCAATGTACATATATACCAACGCATACACACAATCAGCTGACGGCGAAAGGCACGGGCTGAAGCGCAAGTAAGGCAAGGCAGGGAGGGGAAAGGGAGTGAGAGGAAGAGGAGGAAGGAATGGGCCCCAATATTTTTTTAATTTTTCGGCCGTTTTTTTTGCCCCGCCGTCTGAAATAGTTCATCCATTCCTTCAGCAGATGGCGCTCGTTCCGCACCTAAAAACTGCAAGAAATACGCCGGCTATCGTAGTTTCGGCTGAAGTCCAGCGCTGTTTTTTGCGTATTTTTTGACACAAAACGACGCAAAAAACTACGCAGAAAACTGCTCGAATCTGCGCAGCGGGCTGTGACAGCGCGCTCAGGCGAGGGGTAGGAAGCGGAGCCAGGGACGGGTAGCTCGAAACGCTGCTTGACAAATTTGCCGTAGGAGGGAAAAAGAAGGCCTGAGAAAATGCGCGAAAGGGAATGATTTCTTCCGTCGCTTTGCACAGGGGGGATGCTATTTGGGCGGATGCGAGAGAGGGAGATCGCAGAAAAGCGAGAGATCGCATGTCGTGAGAACGCAGAGCTGATACGTAGGTTAGAAGAGAAGAAAAAGCTTGACGAAGAGGAGAGTACCCACCGGGCACCAGCACTCAGAGATCGCTTGAATACGCGCTTGAAAAAGAACTTGAGTTGGCGAAATTATTCAAGTGATCCGTCGGGTCCCGAAGCCGAAGCAAACCCCGAACGGGGGTCTGCACGAACCTTCGTTTAATTAGTCCCCTCCCCCTTTTTTGCCAGGATTTCTTTCCGAAATGATACAGTGCACACCATTATACTATCGTAATTCGATTTATTGAATATCGAACCAACATAGAATACAAAAAAAAAACACAACACTTGCACAACAATCACTGCACTTAATTCTAAATCAACGCACATAATTTAAAAAAAAAACACTTTTTACACTCGCACAGTGAAAAAAAAACAAATTCAGCACAGCACTTTCTGCTCCTCATCGCTGTTGCTCCTGGTTTTTCTCGCTGCACTGTACGGGCCACTGCTCCAACACTACGACACAGCCACAGGTTTTTGATGTCTCCGTTCGCCGTGAAACACACATGAAATGGAAGAAAAATGATATTAATTAGAAGGGGGGATGTTGGTTGATAATTTTAATCACTTTTACTTACCTCAAATTAAACAAAACTCCATTTTTTACGGGGTTTATCCGCCAAGCGCTGAAACACCACACGAGCACCAACCTCACTGGACTGAAAGTAAAGCCTACTGCGTGAATGTGTGCATGCGCTTCTGCCAAGCCAACCGCGCCGTACTGCGTGTGTAGCCAAGTACGTGTGTGTGTATATTTGCACCACTGGACACAGAACACAAACCTCACCGCACAGCAGAGCGTGTGTCGCCAAGTGTGTGCATGTGTGTATTTGCACCACTGAATTCTGAACGTCCACCGCACCGCACCACACAGCGTGTATCGCCAAGTGCGTGGCTGTGTGTAGTATCACCGTGGACTGCAGAAAACTACCTGCACTAGAACAGAGCGCTGGTATGGTCAAATGTGTGCATGTGTGTACTTGCTCCACTGAAAGCCGGTATCGCACCAGATTTCGGGTGTCGCCTTGTGCGTGTGTGTGTGTTATTGTCACAGCACACTCGTTCATCATTTTTTCGTTCTTTCGCTTGAGCCACTCGATTTCGTTCTTCGCTGATTTTGGCAGCGCACGAGGGGGTTTCGGCTTCAACTTCCAACAACAACAACCACACGAGGAGGCTCGGGGACACTCATCAGGGGAAAATCGCTCAAATTAGAGCGAGAGACAGATAGAAAAAGTGAAAGGTCAATATAAAATCTTCGGCTTTTGACCGTTGGGTATTCTTCGGGAGAAATCACACAAAGCCGAAGCTGAGATGAAGGCTCAAGAACAGAGTATACGTCGTGAGTCCCTGGAGAGAAAGCGCGAAATCATGAGAGAACTATCTCAAGCCAGCCGAGCGGGCTCAGAGGTCAGTTATAGCGAGAAAATAGTGTGCTGGCTAAAAACTGGCCAAGGATCGACTGATGAAGAAATATCACCTCGTGAAGACACTCTCTCCAAACCCGGAGTATCTAATATAAAACCTCTAGCGACGTCAAGTGTCGAGGGACAAGCGAGCGAAGAAAAGAAAGATGAAAGTGAAAGGGAAGGGAAAGAAGGCTTGTCTGGAAGGCAAATCGCTGCGCGTCACGTCCTTGGCAAAGAAGTGTCGATATTTAGTGGTGATCCGGAAGAGTGGCCGCTGTTTCTTAGTACTTTCGAGGAGGCGGCCAAAACGTGTGGATTTATTAGTGCTGAGAATCTAATACGATTGCAAAGATGCCAAGATGCGCTTGAACTGGTGAAGGGTCAACTGACGATAAAAGAGAACGTACCAGATGTGATAGAATCGTTAAAGATGGTTTACGGAAAACCGAGCCTGCTGATTCGTTCACTTTTAAACAAAATTCGTAACTTGCCACCCCCGAGACCGGATAAAATGAGAACCGTTATAGAGTTCGGGTTAGCAGTGAAAGCACTAACAAACCAGATGAAGGCAGCTAAACTGAACGCGCACCTGAACAATCCAATGCTGTTAGAAGAGTTGGAAGAGAAGCTGAGCGGGGAGATGAGGCTGAACTGGGCTGCATTTCAGGAAGAGAAAGCAGCGGACGGGTTGGAAGGGTTTGGTACCTATGTAAACAACCTGGCAAGGCGCGCTTGTGCGGTGACAAACGATCTGAGAGAGATAAGCAGAATAGGAGAAACTAGAAGAAAAAATACGGCCGTCTTGAATACGCATGCTACAACAAATTTCGAAGCGTCGCAGAGAAATGAGAGAGCAGCATCTCTATCTCGACCATCTAGTACGCCACATAAGAAAACCTGTGCGGTATGTCAGCGTGAGGGGCATCGTGTCTACGAGTGTGAGCAATTTAAAGCTGCAGATGTAAGTGATCGCTGGATCGCTGGGGTGGATGGATGCCGCTTACGCCACCACAAGCTGTTACATTCCCCGTCGACAACCGAAGATGCTGTAAGTGCGTGCGCAACACATGCAAATGAGGTAAATTCTATTAGTCCTTTATTCCGAATCCTACCCGTTACCCTGTACCATAACAGCAACTCTCTAACAATATACGCTTTCGTAGATGAAGGATCGACATACTCACTAATCGACGAATCAATAGTAACAGAGTTGGGTGTACACGGTCAAAAAACACCACTAACGCTGCAATGGACAGGACATGTAACGAGGAAAGAGCCCAATTCCGAAGTAATAAACCTTCATATTTCCGGAAAAGATAGAAACACGAGGTACAGATTAGAGAACGTCAGAACGGTCGGCCGGCTAATGCTCCCAACACAGACACTAAATTACGAAGCACTGCAACAAAGACATATACACCTTAGAGGGCTACCGATACAGAGCTACACACACGTGCAGCCACAGCTCCTGATCGGGTTGGACAACATTCGAGTCGGGGTACCGATCAAGCTCCGTGAAGGACAACCGTCCGAACCCATTGCTGCCATGTGTCGACTAGGTTGGTCGATCTATGGAGGAAGAGTCCCAAAAGGGGTTGTACAGCGCTTGTAAATTTTCACGCCGCACCGCCAATAGATAGTGACAGAGAAGTAAACGATCAACTGCGAGACTACTTTACGATAGAGGACTATGGCACGAAAACGGCAAGTGGAATTTTGGACTCAGAAGAAGAAAAGCGTTCAAACCTCTTGTTGAGAGAAACCACAAAACGAGTAGATTCAGGTAACTGCTTCGAAACAGGCTTATTATGGAACACCGATTGCCCAAACTTTCCCGACAGTTATCCTATGGCAGTTAGACGAATGGAAGCGTTAGAAAGAAGATTCGTTCAAAATCCAGCATTAGAAGAAAAAGTACGACAGACTATTAGTGAGTACGAAACAAAAGGCTACGCACACAAAGCCAGTCTTACAGAACTCTCCGCAGTGGAGGTAGGAAAAGTATGGTACTTACCGTTGGGAATTGTACAGAACCCGAAGAAGCCGGGTAAGATTAGACTGATATGGGATGCAGCAGCCAAGGTCTCAGGAGTATCGTTTAACTCAAAAATGCTGAAAGGTCCAGACCTATTGACCCCGCTGCCACAAGTACTAAGCCAATTTAGACAGTTTCCCGTAGCGGTATCAGGTGACATAATGGAAATGTTCCATCAAATAAAAATTCGACACCCCGATCGCCAATCGCAACGTTTTGTGTACAGAAACAGACCGTCAGACCATATGCAAGTATACGTTATGGATGTAGCGACATTCGGTTCAACGTGTTCGCCTGCCTCGGCACAATACGTAAAAAAATTGAACGCACAAGAATACATAGAAAAATTTCCCCGAGCTGCAAAGGCGATAATTGATAACCACTACGTAGATTATTACCTGCAGAGTTTCACCACGGTAGCAGAAGCTATAGAGGTAATGAAAGAAGTAAAGCACGTACATTCGAAGGGAGGATTTACGCTTCGGCGATTCCTATCTAACTCCGCAGAAGTGCTGAACAGTATTGGAGACCCCGCCGAAGAGACCTCTAAAGATCCGATTTTTGTAAAGAGGAGAAAACACCGGATCGGTCCTAGGAATGAAATGGAAGATAAAAGAAGATGTCTTCACATTCTCCTTCTCCTCAAACGAAAATATACGACATATTCTCCGCGAACATCACACTCCCACAAAACGAGAGGTTCTGAGGGTGGTAATGAGTCTGTTTGATCCCATGGGACTAATATCGTTTTTCCTCGTACATGGAAAAACTCTTATTCAGGATATGTGGGTAAAGGGTATTGAATGGGACGACCAAATACCAACCGACTTGTGTCAACGATGGGGGGAGTGGATAAAACTACTACCACACTTAGAAAAATTACGCATACCGAGATGCTATTTTCGTTCCCCATACCCCGAAAACCTTCATGATCTGCAACTGCATGTGTTCGTAGACGCAAGTGAAACCGCGTACTGTTCCGTTGCGTATTTTCGGATAGACATTGATGGAACGATTCATGTTGGGCTGATAGGTGGAAAAACTAAAGTAGCCCCTATAAAAACCATCTCTATCCCAAGGCTCGAGCTGAAGGCGGCAGTCCTAGGAGTTCGAATGTTAAACGTTATAAGAGATAATCATTCCTTCCCTATAAAACGCCATATACTTTGGACTGATGCGAGCGTGTGCTTGGCGTGGATACAATCAGCAAATCCTCGACGGTATCAACAGTTCGTTTCGGTACGGCTGGGGGAAATTCTGACATCAACCGAACCACGAGACTGGAGGTGGGTGCCCTCGAAACAAAATGTGGCCGACTTAGCGACTAAGTGGAATAACGGGCCCGAGTTGACGATGAACAATCCGTGGTTACGAATCTGAGGCACGATGGCCGGCAAAACAATCAGTCTCCGATACCGATGAAGAAGTACGAGCGACACATCTACATATTCGACCAGTGAACCCACCAATCGATCTAGCGCGGTTCAACTACTGGAGGAAACTTATTAGATGTGTTGCTTACGCTATTCGGTACATAGAAAATTTGCGGCGCAAAGTGTCCGGTACACCTTTGGACGTTCGAACACTCAAGCAGAACGAGCTGCGTAAAGCAGAATTGGCGCTATGGAAGTTTGCGCAACACGAAGCCTTCCCGGAAGAGGTGACGAAACTGAGCAAGACACTTGGAGGCCCGGACGAACGGCACGGGAATGTCCGCAAATCCAGTCCTATCTATAAAAAGTGGCCCTTCATGGACGAAGAAGGTGTACTAAGGATGAGAGGACGGATCGGTGCATCAATCTACGCTACCTTTGCAGCTAAGTACCCAGTTTTACTTCCCAAAAATAATCACCTTACGTTCCTTATTGTAGGTTGGTACCACTACCAGTATCGACATGCAAACAGAGAGACAGTAGTGAACGAAATACGCCAATGCTTTGACATCCCCAATCTACGAGCATTAGTAAAGAAGGTGACCGATGCATGCTCGTACTGTCGAGTGATGAAAAGGTATCCGAAGCCGCCACCGATGGCTTACCTCCCAAAAATGCGCCTGGCAGCCTTCACCAAGCCGTTTAGCTACACCGGAGTGGATTATCTCGGTCCAGTACTAGTGCGTGTAGGTCGAGCTAATGCAAAACGTTGGATAGCACTCTTCACGTGCTTAACAGTGAGGGCCGTGCACTTAGAAGTAGTTTATTCTCTGAGCACAGAATCTTGTATTATGGCAGTAAAGCGATTCATTGCTAGAAGAGGCACGCCCATAGAGTTTTGGTCTGACAACGCAACTTGCTTTCAAGGAACTAGCAATGAAATTAAAGAAGAGATCAGTAGCGCACTTGCAGTTACATTTATAAGCCAAATAACTAACTGGAAATTTATACCACCTGCAACACCACACATGGGTGGCGCTTGGGAAAGACTAGTTAGGTCAGTCAAAACGGCAATCAGTACAGTAATAGACTCACCGCGGAAGCCAGATGATGAAACGTTAGAAACAATATTGTTAGAAGCTGAAGCAATGATAAACGCCAGACCCTTAACGTATATTCCGTTTGAATCAGCCGACGAAGAGGCGTTAACACCAAATCACTTCCTGTTAGGCAACTCAAACGGAACAAAACAAATACTTTCACCCGAAGTAGAGCAGAAAGCAACACTCAGGAGTAGTTGGAAACTAGCGAGGTATATTACCGAACAGTTTTGGCAAAGTTGGCTTAAAGAATATCTCCCGGTCATTACAAGAAGAAGTAAATGGTTCAAAGAAGTCGAAGACTTAAAAATAGGAGATCTTGTGATCATAATAGGAACTACACCAAAAGACCAATGGACCAGGGGGAAAATAGAAAAGGTCACACCAGGGAAAGATGGGAGAGTTAGAGAGGCTTTAGTGCGCACGTCGAACGGTCTACAACGACGATCAGCGAGCAGGCTTGCTGTTTTGGACGTCTTGCAGTAGGTGAACCCAATCAATAAAAGCTCCTTCGCGCCAGTAAGGAGAGTTCACGGGAGGGGGTATGTTGCGACGAAACCGTTCGACACCCTTGGCGTTTGAACACCCCTGACGAGACGAAAGTCATACAGGGCGAACGTCAAGAGAATCGCAGCGAAACGGGAGAAGCAATCCAACCAGCGAGGAGTAAGGAGCAAATACAAAGCCATAAGCGTAACACGGATATTAATTAATTAATATTAAGTAAACGTTAAAACTCAGATTAGTGAAGGGACGAGAAAAGTAAGTGAAAAGGTGAAATCAAATGTGATCGTGTTATAATATGTTTGAAATATAGTTTCAGAACCGTTTCAAAGGCGGTTAGCGAAAATTCATCCCAACAAAACCTATATGACTTTGTGTATGTAGGCTCATTATCTTTTGTGATTATTTTATGCTTTATAATAGAGGTTGAAGATAGTCTTTCATTTTATTTCAACAAAACTTGTTGATTGTCTAGAATTGTTTTCAATAGATTTTTTTTCTAGCAATGCAAGCTGTTCTGTTGCAATAAGTTTTTCAATTACTAGTTCGTCTAGTTTTTCATTATCTTGAAACGGTATAGGGGAAATCGTTTCGAAATTGTTAACATTTATTTCAAATATCTTTTCATTAAGTGGCAATGAACTGCATAGGCTAATTATAAACACAGTTGTTTGCTTGTTTTTAGCGTGGTATAATCCGGGTTGAATTACAGCATTTTTGCAAAGGACTTGGTAGCTTGGTACAAACCAATCACCGTCTGATAACGTGTTTATTGTTACTATATGATTATATAGCTTTTGAGCGGGAAAATATTTCAAAAAAGGCAAGGAAGTTTCTTCTATTGAAAGTGTTTCGTTTTTATAGTTCAAAACACCACCGGTCATTGCTCAATATTCTGACCCTAGAATACCATCGAAAAAGTTATGAAAGTTCATTTCGTAATAAGTTTGATCAGGTAATCGATGACCAAGTAGATTAATTGTACCTTTTGTTTTGATACAATACTCACCCGTTATATTTTTAATCATTGTTTCTTAACAAAATTCAACGGAGGGGATGATTCCTTTCTTGATGAGATTTTTGTTCGATCTTCTTCTTGGCCTGCTCAATGAGCACGTCTCGTAGACATGGCCAGGTCGCCAATTCGTTTCCAGGAAACTCGGTCCTGGGCTGCAGTCCTCCAACCACGGCTGCATCCGATCTCCGACAGGTGCGATCCACCTGATCCAGCCAGCGAGCTCGCTGTGCTCCTCTACGCCTCGTGCCGAACGGGTCGCTGACGAGCACCTTCCTGGTGGGGCATGAGTCCGGCATCCTCATCACATGACCCAGCCAGCGTATCCTTCCGGCTTTGATGACCGTCAGGATGTCTGCACCGCCAAACAGCTCAGCTAGCTCGTGGTTCATCCTCCTTCTCCACACGCCGTGCTCGCACACACCGCCAAAGATAGTCCTTAGCACCCGCCGTTCGAAAATGGCGAGTGCATTGGCGTCCTCCGTCAGTAAAGTCCAGGACTCGTACCCGTAGAGGACCACCGGACGTATCAGTGTGCGATATATCGCGCATTTCGTGTGTTGTTGGAGTCTTCTGGATCGCAGGAGTTTGTGGAGCCCGTAGTAGGCACGATTTCCCTGAACAATGCGCCTTCGGATTTCGCTGCTTACGTTGTTGTCCGAAGTTACGATCGTGCCAAGGTAGCAGAACTCCTCTACCACCTCGAGATCGTCGCCGTCAACTGATACTCTGCTTCCGAGTCGGGCTCTATCACGGTCAGAGCCCCCGGCAAGCAGGTACTTTGTCTTCGTCGCATTGATCCTCAATCCAATCCTAGCGGCTTCGCGTTTCAGTCGGGTGTACGCCTCGCACACCGCCGCAGATGTTCGCCCGATGATGTCGATGTCATCCGCGAAGCCAAGGAATTGGAGAGTTCTGGTGAAAATCGTGCCCCGGATGTCGAAGCCCGCGCTTCGCATGACACCTTCCAGAGCGATGTTGAACAGCAAACAGGAGAGTCCATCCCCTTGCCTCAGACCCCGGTGAGATTCGAACGCTTCTGACAGCATGTTCGTCACTCTCACCTTGCACCCCGTCCATAGTGGCCCGCAACAGTCGTACCAGCTTCCCAGGGAATCCGTGCTGCTGCATGGTGTTCCATAGTTCGGTCCGATCTATGGTATCGTAGGCCGCCTTGAAGTCGATGAACAGGTGGTGCGTAGGGATCTGGTGCTCCCGGCATTTCTGGAGGATCTGCCGTAGAGTAAAGATTTGGTCGGTAGTTTATTTGCCTCCAACAAATCCAGCTTGATAGCTGCCGACGAAATCTGTAGCAAGAGGCGAAAGTCTGCAGAAGAGTATTCGGGACAGGATCTTGTAGGCAGCATTCAGGACTGTGATGGCCCGGAAGTTAGCACAGTCCAGCCTGTCGCCCCTTTTGTACACTGGGTGTATGACACCCAGTTTCCACTCGTCCGGTAGTTCTTCCTGATCCCAAATCCTAACAATCAGCCGATGCACGATGACGGCAAGCCTCTCCGGACCCATCTTGAACAGTTCGGCCACCAGACCATCGCTGCCAGCTGACTTGTTACATTTCAGCAGTTTGATGACGCTGATGACTTCGTCCAAAGATGGCGGGGGCACTTCGTCATTGTCATGCTGGCTGTCGTAGGGTTGCTCTCCTCTGCTTCCTGCGTCTGCTCTGGTATCTGCTCCGTTCAGGTGTCTGTCGAAGTAACAGCGAAGTTCCATCTGTCGATCACCTCTCGCTCGTCCGACAGGATACCTCCCTCCTCACTGCGGCATATAGCGGTCATGGGAGTAAAACCGCTCCGTGCCGCATTCAGCATCCTGTAGAACTTACGAGTTTCCCCCGACTGGGATAGCTGCTGCATGAGGTGCTCGTCTGACTCTTCGAAGCCGCGCCTCTTGTCCTGGAAGAGTAGGGTCTGCTGCCTTCTCAGTCGTCTGTAGTCTTCCACGTTCTGCCGGGTCTCGCGCTGGAGAAGTGCCTTCCATCGATGAGAACGTGGTCGATCTGGGAAAGTGTTTGCTGCGGTGATCTCCAGGTGTAACTGAAGCGAGGTGCGTGCTGGAAGAAGGTGCTGCGAATGTTCATGTGCTTGGAGGAGGCTAAGTTTACGAGCCGAAGCCCGTTGTCGTTGGTCAGCCGGTAGGCACTGAAACTTCCTATCGTCGGTTTAAATGCCTCCTCCCGTCCGACCTGAGCATTAAAATCCCCGATGACAATTTTAACGTCGTGTTGTGGGCAGCGGTCGTACTCCCTCTCCAACTGCGTATAATAATTGTCTTTATCGTCATCGGTGCTTCCAAGGTGCGGACTATGCACATTTATGATGCTCAGGTTGAAGAACCTGCCACGAATCCTCAACCTGCACATCCGTTCATTGATCGGCCACCACCCGATCACTCGCTTTCGCATCTCACCTATGACCAGGAACGCCGTACCGAGTTCATGCTTTTCACCACCGCTTTGGTAGATCATGCAATTGCTACGATAGGGGCGCTCCGTCACTCCTTTCCAGCGCGTCTCCTGAAGTGCTACTATTCCGAAGCCCTCACCTCGTCCGAAAGAATGCGGGTACTTCCGGGTGCTGTGAGAGATCTGCAGTTCCATGTTCCGAGTTTCCAATCGTTTGCCTTGTTCGGTTGCGTGGGTCGGTATCGGTTGGTCCGGTTCGAAATCCTTTGGTTTCCTTTCGTTGCGTTTATGTTTTTCCAGGGGTGGCTTGCAAGGCCTCTTCCCCAACCTCCAGTCTCGTCGTAGGGCCTACGCATCCTAGCTGATTAAAGTCCCGTAGGATGCCAGGACAGAAGGGGCAACCAGCCGCCCCTAACATGGAGAACAGACGCTGGTCGTCGTCCCCCCCGCTCAATTTAGCCATATAGCCCATCTCCCCAAGGGGTTAGGTTTCCCCGTATATCCAAGCTCAGATATTTGGAGAAATATGTTACCGTTCTGTACGCCGTGGACGTATTGAGTCGGAGTAGGGTATGGAGATCCTATATTAGCCTTCGAGAGGCGTCAGACCATACCCGTATCAGTGCGGTATTGCTACAAACACTGACAACAGAACCAATTTTTGTTCGATCCTAAGTCTATTAACAATTTTACTTCCTTTTTTGAAACACTATTCTCACACAGGATATAAGGAAGATAGTCTACTTTGGAGGATGTTTTGTACTTGCCTCCCAAAAATTTACTAAAATTTTATCACTTTCGCCCTCGTCATTTTCTTTGCAGTCAAATGTTTCATTGTTATTGAATTCATTTCTGTTTATCTTTAACCTGGTTTTAGTAGTCGATGTATCTATGCCGTTTGGTGAACGAACTTGAAAAAATGATTTAGATGTTTGAGGTTGTGAGGGGTCGGTGCTATTATAATCATATGATCTTATGCCGTTTTTATTATAACTTTCCTGCACTCTTTATGCATTCCCATTATTGCCTGAATTCTTGCGATAAGTGCGCTTATGTTCCATGGGAAAAGATTCAAATTTGCAAAGAAAAGCATACGTGCTTTCCAGATCGAGTAGTTGAGCTGCTTGAACATAACCATAAAATGAATCATTTAGTCCCGCGACAAATGCAGCCAGGTTTGTTTCGTCGATAAATTCGTTAATAGCGTCCCAACTGTATTTGTACTGCTCATTTTGTTTAGCAATAACTTTGACTTTTTGTATGATTTGTTTAATTTGTTTAATTTGTTTATTACTCGTTCAATGCATAACAATGGATCCGTGTGAATGTTCTTAAGTCTAATATTAGATTAAAATAAGTAGTAAGATCATCTTAATAATTCGCTTCTAAGGCAGTTTTTAAAGGATTGCACTTAGGTTCCAAAATCAAACAAATGACGAACTTCGTTAAACACCCTAATCATGGAGTTGAGGGGGTCTCTAGATCCATATCCAGTTCGACTACGGTTCAGGGCAAGTAACGGACGAGAGCGAAGCTGAACAGCAGGCGCGTAAAAGTTTAACTGCTGGAGTAGGGAAGGACAGTCGATGTTACTTTGCAGTAAACCAGCCACAAATAGTTGTTGTGCGGTACGGCGTCGGATGTGGAGCGGTTGCAGTCCAAGGAGAAGAAGTCGCGTTTCATAAGGTGGTAACTGACTGCCAGGTGGCCAAGGTAACAAGCGTGTTGCGTATCGGGATAAGCGACGCTGTATCGATTCCATTCTCTCAGAAAGTCTTTGGGTTGAGGGCTTCCAGACGACACAGGCGTATTCGAGTACCGGGCGGATAATACCACAGTATAACGCTTTGATGCAGACTGGGTCTTTGAAATCTCTTGTTATCCGAAACAACATGCCAAGCAATTGATTACCTCGGGTAATCACCTCCTCTGTTTGCTGGTCAAATGACAGCTTTGAATCAAGTATGACTCCGAGATCCTTCATAGCATTAGTGC
This sequence comes from Anopheles arabiensis, assembly GCF_016920715.1. NCBI lineage: Eukaryota > Metazoa > Arthropoda > Insecta > Diptera > Culicidae > Anopheles > Anopheles arabiensis. Next base: position 50,414,249 of record NC_053518.1, on the reverse strand, counting down.
GTTCTATTGGTAAACCGTTAACTGTGTAGCTGGTGTTCTTAATTTCTCGTGCTCGTGTGAATGAAATGACTCGGCATTTTTCAATGCAGAGGCTCAGGCGGTTTCGATTGCACCATTGGTGAAAATCGAGAAGGTATTGTTGTAGCTCGGAGTGGTCTGTGTCATTTTTTATCGTCATGTAGATTTGAAAGTCATCTGCATACATTAAATGATTCGCTGCTGGTACTACACACGATAGGTCGTTGATGAACAGTACAAACAGTAGTGGACCCAGGTTGCTACCTTGTGGCACACCAGATGATGCAATGAAAGACCTTGAATGGCACCGTGAGAAAGATACAGCATACGATCGATTGACAAGGTACGATTCTAACCAGCATATTAAATTTCGCCCAAGTCCCAACTTATTCATCTTGGCTAAAAAGATGTTGTGATCGATGCTATCAAAAGCAGCCTTTAAATCCATATAAACTGCATCTGTTTGCATCCTGCTATCCATGTTACGGAGACATTGTGATGTAAAGTCAACAAGGTTAGTAATCGTCGACCGCTTTGGAACGAAACCGTGTTGTTGAGGGCTAATATAGTGATATGAAGCCGTGAGTAAACTTGTTTGGATCACTTCCTCAAAAACTTTGGCTCCAGCACTGAGTGATGTTATGCCTCTATAGTTGGCTGCATCTTCCTTGTCACCTTTTTTAAATTTGGGGACAATCCATGAACTTTTCCAAATAGAGGGGAATTCTCCTTGTTGCAGCGAAAAATTAAAAATTTTGGTGAAGATCGGCGCAATGGACTCACAGGATCGGCTGAGAATGATGGCAGGAATACCATCTGGGCCAGGACTAGCTTTGGGCTTGACTGCTTTGAGCACATTTAGAACAGATTCTTGCGATATATTAGTTAAATTAAGGTCGATGACCCCCGGTCTCGTAGTACAGTCGTCAGCTCGTACGACTTAACAACATGCCCGTCATGGGTTCAATCCCCAAATAGACCGCGCCGCCATACGTAGGATTGACTATCCTGCTATGGGGGGAATCAGTCACTGAAAGCCAAGCCCACGAGTGGGTACAGGCAGGCCTTGACCGACATCGGTTGTTGAGCCAAAGAAGAAGAAGAAGAAGGTCGATGACATCATTAGGAGTATTAATTAAAGCGTTGGTGATAATATTGTCGTCAGTAGTTGAGATTGTGTATGCCTCCTCGAATCTACACGCTAATATATCACAAATATCTGAAGCAGTTGAACCAGCTCGGTCATTGTGGTAAATCGATTTAGGTGTCACATTTCTACTATTGTGTTTCTTACGAAAACTCCAGAGAGCTTTGGGCCTTTTGATGAAATTCTTCTCCAACCGAGACAAGTAGCCACCGTAGCGTATTTTATTGTAACTACGGTACAAGCGAGTTGTTTCATTTAATATGCTTTTGTTAACAGGTGATCGGTACTTCGTATATTTTTTTAATGCAGCTTCCTTAGCTCTTTTAAGTTTTTTTAGGTGGCGGTCAGACCAAGCAGGGCCGCTCATTGGTGTGATAATTGATACACACGAATCAAACGAGGATAAAAGAAAGCGTATAAATATCGATAAAGCTTCATCAACAGAATTAAACTGGCTAATTCTGAACTGGCTATTAAAATTAGTTATGAGCTCATCAAGCCGAGTAAAATTGGTTTTATAAAAATTCATCCTAGGTCTACTTGCTTGAGTCAGTGTAGGATTAGGCATTGTGCTTGGAATTCGAACCGTTAAATCGATGGCTGGATGGTACAGGTCAGGAGAGACTAGTGGTGTTGGGCAGGGGTGCAAATCGATGCAGTAAGTTGCGGCAATAAAATTTGCGAATACTAAGTCGAGCTGCCGGTTAAGCGAGTTTTTGATACAGCTTATTTGATAAAGATCGCTAGCGTTAATATCATCCAAAAACCGGGATCTGACCGAAGATGATGAATTTGCCACATAGTGCGCGAACGATGATGAGTGACCAAATGTTTGTTGTGATAGTGACCACGATACTGCCGAAAAATTAAAATCTCCAAACAAAAATATTAGATCATTAGTTTTTGCATGGTTTACTATTGCACTTCAATAGTTCAATAGGAACAGATAAGTTCCTTAGTATGGGTGTAGTGTTCCGAAATGCGTCTACTGCCCATTTTATTAAGCCATAGTTTACTCATATAGAAAGACAAATCTTTCCGATCACCTAGAGATTTTATCAGAATGTTCTTTACTTCTTCGAAGTTTTGTGGATTTCCCTCAGCGCTAATAATGTCTCTTGCCTTTCCTATTATTTTATTTTTTACTGCATCGACATAAACTTCGTATAGCAGAGGATCAATACGATCTTTAAACAAATTCAGTGCATTTCCAACCGTTTATATCCACGAAAACAATTTTTTTTCCATCAAAACTAGGAATAATTTTGATCGGATCCGGTATGCGATAAAACGCTTCAAGGGTTTGTGCTTGCTCTAACCGGTTTTGCATCACTCTAGCTTCATCACTTTGCTGTTGTGAAGCAACGACATCATTTTTTTTTATTATTATTATTTATTGTTTTCATTGTTTACTATTTTTAATTACAATATAGTGGAGCTCTGATTGATATTAGACCTTTTGTGCCTTTTACACAATATACTGGATAAATTTAACAGTTTACACGTCATGATATAGATCATGTTTCAGCCATCGCGTTAGAGTGGAGTTCTTCTGCAGGGAAACGTTTTTTTTGAAAAAACCCTGGTCACATTGAGCACTTATAGTCTAAGAAAAAATGATAACGAAAGAGAATCTAGTCTCAACCTTATCTACACTAATCTTTCCTCCATTATATAAATTTATAATCTAGTCTATTTACTTTAATGTAACCTATTTACAAATCGCCACGGGCTGGACGTACAATTTGTTTTATACTTTTCTAATAGTAGATCAGCATATTGTATTATTTTTATCATATTTGTTCTTTGATGAATGTCACTAGTACTATGCCAAAGTGGTAAATTAAGGATTCGTTTAAGAAATTTGTTTTGGAACACTAGGATTTTCTTTAAGTGCGTAGAGGCCAAGTAGGGCCAAGTGGAGCCCAACGACACAAAGGCTTTGCGGTCTGGGTGGCAAAGTAACAAACACTTCAGGAGAAGCTATTGTCTTTGCAACTGTCGGCGAAGCAGAATGTGAGGTAAGATTTGACGTTGTTCCTGATGCGGCACTTGAGGTACCGATGTTATTAGGAATGAATTTCCTTAGAAGTGTTGATTTTGTGATTAACAATACGGGCATAACGATACAGCGTAAAAAAGTGGATAAAAGCGAGACCAGTGGTACAGGCAATGGTGAAAACGTGGAAGAGAATACATCGTGGATTTTTCAAATTTCATGTGAACGTGATGAGTTGGATGTTCCATGTGAGTGGCGACAAGAGGTAGCGAATATAGTGAACAATTATGTACCCGTGAAAAAGTGAATTCCAATTGTGAGCTAAATATTGTGGTGCAGAAAAATAGTGTTGTTCGGATGAATCCGCGTAGGTTGGCTCCGTTGGAAAGAATGGTTGTTCGGGAGCAGATCGAACAATGGTTGCGTGACGATATTATTCGGCCTTCAGAAAGTGCATACGCGAGTGCAGTGGTAGTGGTTCCGAAAAAAGACGGTTCTCATCGGGTGTGCATCGACTATCGTGAGATAAACAAGAGAATCGTTCGTGATCCCTATCCTATGCCGAATATAGAGGATCAAATTGATCAGCTTGCTGATGCTAGAGTGTACACCACTTTAGATTTGAAGAACTCATACTTCCACGTACCGGTAAAGGAAGAATGTAGAAAGTACACAGCATTTGTAACACCAGAAGGGCAGTACGAGTTTATGCGTGCACCGTTTGGGCTTTGTACGAGTGGTAGTGCGTTCGGGAGATTCATCAGTTCAGTGTTCCGTAACTTGATAAATGAAGGAGTAATGTTGGCGTTCGTCGATGATGTCATCATCCCATCGCGAGACGAGGAGCAGGGGCTAGCAGCGATCAGGCGTGTGCTGGATGTAGCGCAAAGCGCGGGCCTGAAATTCAATTGGAAGAAATGCGTATTCCTGCAACGACGAGTCGAGTATCTGGGATACCAAATCTACGAAGGGCGAATCGAACCATCGTCGCAGAAAGTGGAAAAGGTAAGAAGTTTTCCCGTACCGACGAATGTGAAACAGCTTCAGCGTTTTTACGGTTTTGCCAATTATTTCCGGAAATAATTCGAAATTTTCGAACGTAGTGCAATGGAATCATTTGAGAGAGTGAAGCGAATACTAACGGAATATCCAGTTTTGCACATTTTTAAATTAGGTCGTAAAACAGAAGTGCATACGGATGCAAGCAAAGACGCCTTGGCAGGGATTTTGATGCAGTATTATGATGAAGGGAAGTGTCATCCATGCTATTTTTATAGCCGGTCGACAAACGCAGCGGAAAAGAATTATCATTCTTTTGAATTAGAAGGACTAGCAGTGGTTGAATCTCTCAAAAAGTTTAGATGCTACTTGTTAGGTCAAACATTTAGTGTCATTACGGATTGCGTGGCATTGAAGCAAGCAAGCATATATATATATATATATATATATATATATATATATATATATATATATATATATGTGTGGGAATGGGTTCGACAACCCTGGTATAATTTGTCAATTGGGAACGAAATGAAATTTACTTTGAGTGTAAGAGTGTGAGGGGTAGCAGTAGCAATCGGGAAGTCGAAGCGAACAGTCAATAAACGATTTTCATGAACCTATACCCTTTCTAAGGCATGGGTCCTAAATGATCCATATGAAAAGTATCTAACGGTACATCGCCCTTAGGAATTGGCTGTAAATGACCTTCCGGTTTTCCTCGCTTCTTCTCACTCAAAATGCACTCAACACAATTGTTAATACAGTCATTAATCTTTTCTTCAACATTCGGAATGTAATATTCTTCCCTTAACCGCTCCATAGTTTTCTTCACTCCAAAATGTCCTTGTTCATGCGCTCGCCTAACTATTTCTACTTCCATGGAACGTGGTACGTAAATTCTTTTGTGCCCGCCTGTTTCTTTATAAAGTAATCCATTAGCAAATACGAAATTACCACAGTTTCCTCCATGCTCTATAGTGTGTACGATTTCACAACATTTTTCGTCTTCTTTTTGAGCCTTAATCATCTTTTTACAAAACAATACCGATATCTTTAACACACTTACTCGTGATAATGCATCTACATGTTGCATTCTCTCAGCGGGTCGATGTTCAATATCAAAATCAAACTCGGCTAATACGACAAGCCATCTACTAACTCTTGCATTGACTACATTCTTGTTTAGTGCTTGCTTGAATGCCACGCAATCCGTAATAACACTAAATGTTTGACCTAACAAGTAGCATCTAAACTTTTTGAGAGATTCAACCACTGCTAGTCCTTCTAATTCAAAAGAATGATAATTCTTTTCCGCTGCGTTTGTCGACCGGCTATAAAAATAGCATGGATGACACTTCCCTTCATCATAATACTGCATCAAAATCCCTGCCAAGGCGTCTTTGCTTGCATCCGTATGCACTTCTGTTTTACGACCTAATTTAAAAATGTGCAAAACTGGATATTCCGTTAGTATTCGCTTCACTCTCTCAAATGATTCCATTGCACTACGTTCGAAAATTTCGAATTATTTCCGGAAATAATTGGCAAAACCGTAAAAACGCTGAAGCTGTTTCACATTCGTCGGTACGGGAAAACTTCTTACCTTTTCCACTTTCTGCGACGATGGTTCGATTCGCCCTTCGTAGATTTGGTATCCCAGATACTCGACTCGTCGTTGCAGGAATACGCATTTCTTCCAATTGAATTTCAGGCCCGCGCTTTGCGCTACATCCAGCACACGCCTGATCGCTGCTAGCCCCTGCTCCTCGTCTCGCGATGGGATGATGACATCATCGACGAACGCCAACATTACTCCTTCATTTATCAAGTTACGGAACACTGAACTGATGAATCTCCCGAACGCACTACCACTCGTACAAAGCCCAAACGGTGCACGCATAAACTCGTACTGCCCTTCTGGTGTTACAAATGCTGTGTACTTTCTACATTCTTCCTTTACCGGTACGTGGAAGTATGAGTTCTTCAAATCTAAAGTGGTGTACACTCTAGCATCAGCAAGCTGATCAATTTGATCCTCTATATTCGGCATAGGATAGGGATCACGAACGATTCTCTTGTTTATCTCACGATAGTCGATGCACACCCGATGAGAACCGTCTTTTTTCGGAACCACTACCACTGCACTCGCGTATGCACTTTCTGAAGGCCGAATAATATCGTCACGCAACCATTGTTCGATCTGCTCCCGAACAACCATTCTTTCCAACGGAGCCAACCTACGCGGATTCATCCGAACAACACTATTGTCCTGCACCACAATATTTAGCTCACAATTGGAATTCACTTTTTCAACGGGTACATAATTGTTCACTATATTCGCTACCTCTTGTCGCCACTCACATGGAACATCCAACTCATCACGTTCACATGAAATTTGAAAAATCCACGATGTATTCTCTTCCACGTTTTCACCATTGCCTGTACCACTGGTCTCGCTTTTATCCACTTTTTTACGCTGTATCGTTACGCCCGTATTGTTAATCACAAAATCAACACTTCTAAGGAAATTCATTCCTAATAACATCGGTACCTCAAGTGCCGCATCAAGAACAATGTCAAATCTTACCTCACATTCTGCTTCGCCGACAGTTGCAAAGACAATAGCTTCTCCTGAAGAAGCTGAGAATTGAGGTTAGGATTCAAGCGTGTCCGCACGCATCGCAGATAAGCAAAATTTCGGTTTTAATCTCTACGTGCTACGCACACATATGCGTGTATCGTAATAGAGAAAAAAAAACTTTAGCTGCGTGCCTCGTGGTAGATACTATCAAATAGGTCTATCCGATTTCATAAACGAGTTGCTCTAGAGGCGCTTATTATTGAAAATAGAGACGCACTATTAAATAGAAATAGCTCTAATTAGTTTTATGTGGAGAAATCCGAATAATATCGCTTCCGATTCGGAACAAGAATCTGAATCCGTAGAATCTGGCGATCTCGCACACATTTCTATACCTATCGCGATCCCTTTAGAGAATTTGGAAGTTAACAATGCTAATGGAAGTAGAGTTGCTGAACTAAACGTTATATGAGACGTACCCGGTCCATCTGCTTATGCTAAACGATATGTAGTCGCTGGTGCAGTCTCGAGTTCATGGCGTCTTATCATTGATAATGGTATTCTAAATCAAATTCGAAAGTGCACTGAAATTGAAGCTAGAAGAGTATTGCAAACTAAAAACTGGAGTTTACCTTTTGCTGAGCTGGAAGCATTTCTAGCTATTTTGTACATTCGCGGAGCTACTGAGTCCAAAAGCATGGAGATTGATCTTATGTGGTCTGAAAAATACGGACTTCCATTCTGCAAGAATGTTATGTCGCGTAATAGGTTTCGCGAAATTATGAAGTTTCTGAGATTTGACGAAAAATCGACACGATCGCAACGATTGCAAACCGACAATTTTGCCCTAATTTCAGATGTGTTTTCAAGATTTGTTTCAAACTGTCAAACCAATTACGTACCGGGTCCTCACATTTCTGTCGATGAACAATTGTTTCCATCCAAGACAAGATGCCCATTTACGCAGTTTATGGCATCGAAGCCGGATAAGTACGGGCAAAAGTATTGGATGGCTGTTGACGTAGATTCTAAATATGTAGTCAATATATTTCCTTATCTCGGAAAAAATGATGAACGTCCTGCGGAGGAGAGACTCGGAGATTTTGTAGTCAAAAAGTTAGTAGATCCGTACCTAAACAGAGGAAGGAACGTAACATGTGATAATTTTTTCACCTCCTTAGAATTAGCGAAGTTTTTGAAATAAAAAAACTAGCTTAGTTGGCACAGTCAACAAGGGAAGTGCCGATATGCGTAAAGAAAGCCAAAAAGAAACTTTACTTTACCAAAGCGTTCAATAGCGATGACACAACTCTTACAGTCTATCAAGGAAAAACTAAAAAAAAATGTCATATTACTGAGCTCAATGCATCGTGATATCAGAACTGGAAACGATAAAAAATCAAAGCCTGAAACTGTGGCATTTTACAACTCGACCAAGTACGGAGTTGATGTAGTTGACCAAATGTGTAGAAAATATTCCGTGAAAAGTGCTAGTAGAAGATGGCCTGTTCATTCATTTTTTAATATTCTGGATTTGGCGGGAATCAATGCTTGGGTCTTGTACAAAAAACTTACAAAAGAAAATATATCCAGACGTGATTTTCTTTTCAAGCTAGGCGAAGAACTTGCTGAAGAGTACGTTGAAAATAAGAGCGCCAACGCTAACTTGCCTATGACAAATGCTGGAGGTTCTCGTCGGCGCTGTCAGGTTCAAACGTCTTGTCACGAGGGCAAAAGTGCTAACGAATGCTTCACATACAACAGACCAGTATGTAAAAAATGTACTAAAAGAATTTCGTACGCATGCGTTTCATGTGAGCCAGGTTCTGATGAAGCAATGTAATATTTTGTCCTGATGCCAAGAAACCTAAAGATGTGTTATAGATGCTTGAAATTATTAATCTAGGTGTTCCTTTTGCTTTTGAAAAAAAGCCTTGCCCTCTTCTTTTGGCCATTTAGGGCTGTATTGATATCGAATTTTTGTAATGGTTCTAGAGGGAGTCACAGACGCCCACGTAGACCAAAAGAACTAAGAACAAAGTACTTGTTTCATTACCCTTAAAACTATACTTATCACTTGATTGTTTAAATAATTTATAGTTATCAGCCTAGATCTACTGTCGTTCAACGCAGTAAGGAATAATTATGAGCGTTTATCACTTAAAGCCCAATACTGTTATATTAATGCAAAGAAAAATCCATGGTATGCGGTAGATATGATCGCGATTCGTTTTTTATTATTATTGATTGAGTTGTTTATAAAGATTTATTGTTCTAAATTATTTATTTATTTATTTATTTATTTATTTATTTTTATTTTATTAATTGCTCGGCCACGTTGGGTTACACCAATAGTGCTTACTGACTATAGTATACAATTATTCACGAAGGAGTTGGAAGGAGTTTATGGTACGGAAAAGGAGCGAAGACGGGATCGGTAGACAGGATAGGATATGTTGAAATCGAACAGATCAGAAGTACTATTAAAAGACGACATAGCTCTTACCAAAGGCTCATTGCGAGCAAAACGTGTACGACATATAGGTAACTGGAGACGAAAACGATAACGTAAGGTGCGACAAGGTACATACAAATGTAAGCGCGACAGAAGTGAAGGAGTATCAATCGTATTGAGCAATATGCCAGCGACGAAAGAAGCCTGAGCGACCGAGAGGCGGTGCTCCAACTTGGCAAGGCCTGATAGAGTGCATCTATCGTCATACGAAGGAAGCGGAATAGAGTGATGACCAGCGACCTACGAAATACGATCCTTGTAAAACGTCTCTGGATCCTCTCAATCCTTTGGAGCAGAGATAGTTGGACAGGAGACCAGATGACACAGGCATATTCCAGTACGGAACCGACCCAACAACAATAAAGGGACTTAAGACAAAAAGGATCACGAATTTCAGTGGACATGCGACAAATATAACCAAGACTTTTGTTGGCCTTGTTGATGACATAGTCCGTGTGCTCCTTGAAAGAAAGACTCGGGTCAAAGAAGACGCCAAGATCCTTAGACAAGGACGCACGGGGAATAGGGGCATCACAGACACTATAAGCATGAGTTATACTTGTAGAAGATCGGAAGAAAGACAAGACAGAACATTTTTCAGGACACAGGACTAAACCGTTAGAAGCACACCATGTAGAGAATTTACAGAGCCAGGATTGAAGGACTAGACAATCAGCTGTAGAAGATACAGGAAGAAAAATTTTAACGTCATCCGCATATAGCAAGAAGCCGTTAGGAGAAAGGATCGAAGTACAGTCATTGAGGAAGAGAATGAACAGTAAGGGACTAAGGACACTACCTTGAGGGACACCCGAAGAACTAAGAAAACATTCAGAGAAAGAGCCACAGATTTTAACTGCATATGAACGATTCTCAAGATAGGAGTTGAACCACGGCAATATAGAGCCACCGAAACCTAGTTTTCGAAGCTTAGCAACAAGTAATGATAGAGGTATACTGTCAAATGCCGCTTTGAAATCGGTATAGATAGTGTCTACTTGCTTACCACTAGACAGATAGTGATATAGAGAAGACAAAAAACACATTAGGTTGGTGGACACTGAGCGATTGGGCATAAAGCCGTGTTGTTCCGTAGAAATATAATTTTTTACACAAGGCATTACAGATAAATGGACAATTGACTCGAGGATTTTAGAACACGCACAAATAATAGAAATGCCTCTGTAGTTTGATGCTAGTGTGCGGTCACCTTTCTTATAAATGGGAACAAGCCAAGCTAGTTTCCATTGACTAGGAAAAATCCCTACACTAAGCGAGCGAGAAAAAAGACGAGTGAGAATAGGAGTGAGGGTGTTGCCACATTTTTTTCAAAACACAGGCAGGGATGCCATCGGGGCCTGGTGAAAACGAAGTTTTAAGTTTGGATAAAGCGGATTTTACTAGGCTTTCACTTACAACGACTGAATTACATGATATCACATCAGAGGGCGTGTAAGACAAGCCTACGTCCAAAGGAACCTTAAAAGTACTAGGATCGACAAATACACTAGAGAAATGTTTGGCAAACAGGTTACATATATCAGGATTGGACGTAGCAGAGGACAGATCAAGAAACAGGGTGGATGGATTATGAAGGAAATTATGAAGTTAATTAACTATTTTGCCACAAGAAACCCTTAGGAAATAATAAACATGTCTAAATATGTACACATAACGAATGGAACAAAATTGTCCCATATGGCGGTTTTAGTAAGGTTGAAAAGTCCGGCGGTTCTAGTGTTAAGCTACAGAAATCGTTTACGGTTTACGGTTTAACATGTACAGGGTGTTCGAAATAAATTTGACACCTTGCCTTTGGGTTTATATCTCAGGGTTGAGTTGACGTATCGAAATGATTGATATGTCATTCGATTGCTAAAAGTTGTGCGAACAAGTGTAAAAAATGTCTAGCTCCGTAAATATGTGGAACCCGTCCGAATTGTATAAGCGCGTAACGTGTGTTATGATGGTTCGTGCCGGCCATACGAATGCCGAAATTCGGAAGGCGGCGATGTGTTCGCTGAACACCGTAAAAACAATACGGTGGCCAATGGGCGGCCGTACGTTTGGCAGCAGGATTCAGCACCATGCCATACGGCCGTTAAAACACGCCAATGGCTCACTGCCAATTTCGACCGATACACAAGCACCGACGTTTGGCCACCCAACTCCCCTGACCTTAATCCTATGGATTACTTTGTGTGGGGCACAGTTGAGCGGGACACCAACAGGGCGTCCTGCAATACCAAAGCAGAGCTGGTGGCCAGAATAAAGGCCGTGTTTGCGGCCATCCCCAAGGACATGGTTGTCTGGGCTTGCGCGCGGTTCCGGAAGCGGGTGCAGGCGGCCATCGACGCGGAGAGGGGGTAAATATTCGAATAAACTTCGAATAAAAAATGCGGCAAACATGGTAAGCTAAACTTTGTAGAAAAATATTTTTTTTTAATATTTAACATAAATTTGATAAAAATTCCTTTCCTATTCCCTCAGAAACTGTCAAATTTATCGAACACCCTGTATTGAATCTAATTACATTCAGAAGGGAGTTTTTGTAATCATTTACTTAATAATGGTGGCAATAACAAAAAGCACAGAAATTAGAGATACATAAGGCCGAAAATACATGGAGCGGAATTTTGCGGCCGCGGAATTCTGCATGCTGTCAAACCCACCCGTCAAACATTGCAAGGATTGCAAATGATTTCATCTGCTCGAAATCTTATGGTATTTTAAATAATCTTTGATTTATAAACATGGATTTTTTTGCCGTAGTATTTGTCGAGAAGATTACTATTTAAATTTTTGTGGATTTTTTAAAATAAAATGACAAAATTCAGGTGTTTAGTGTGATACAATTTGCACTGTTATACCTTCTCTTAGGGTGCTATTATTATAACTGCAAAAACTAGGGGTGAAAAAACTACCAAGGCTCGCAAGCTCTTTAATGCGAGGGCTCTGGGGCGGTGAATTTGTATGACGAGCGAGCCCTTGCGTGCCCTCGCAAATCGCTGTCAATTGCATGGCGGGCATATACAAACTGTCAACGGCTACTTTTCCGATCTATTATATCCATACATTTTTCAGCAGGCATAATTCCGCGGCCGCGAAATTGCAGTCTGTGTATTTTTGGTCTAACAAAAACGCTACTTTGCATGACATTGCCAAAAACATTTAAAGAACAATCATTGTAATAAGTTTTATTATGTGTGCTTTATTACGTGTACATCTGTTGCTATTTAGTCCTCAAGCACATCTGCTGGATTATTCCCCAAGCAGCCAGAACTGTCATATCCCGCCATGCAATTGACAGCGATTTGCGAGGGCGCGCAAGGGCTCGCACGCCATACAAGTTCACCGCCCCAGAGCCCTCGCATTAAAGAGCTTGCGAGCCTTGGTAGTTTTTTCACCCCTAGTTTTAGCAGTTAATAGCACCCCAAGAGCAGGAATAACAGTGCAAATTGTAGCATAATAAACACCTGAATTATGCCATTTTATTTTAAAAAATCCACAAAAATTTAAATAGTAATGTTTTCGATAAATACTATCGCAAAAAAAATCCATGAATAAAAATCAAAGATTATTTAAAATACCATAAGATTTCGAGCAGAAGATATCATTCGCAACCCTCGCAATGTTTGACGGGATGTAAGTGTTGCCAGCAACCTTGCTTATTACACGTTTTCTTTTTCTTTTTTTACAAATATTTACAAACTTATTAAAGCTAATTATCCTAATGCACTTAGTCTAATCCTATCAATATGAATCTATACTAACTAAATATCAAATATTCTTGGAGCACGAACGACGCGTCCACTTCGAGTTTTGTATAGGATATCTTTATCTTTATCTATTTTGTATGTGGCTCATGTGATTGGGATTCGTTATTTTCAAGGTCTTCATTTAATGTTGATACTGAATCACTCGCTGTACACGTGTTATAATCAGATTATGTCCCTGTAACTGTTTCAGTTCATTGAGTTTCCAATGCCTCGGTATCTTGTGATTCTATGCTTTCAGTTGGCTGATATCTATGTTCAACGTAAGATGTGGCCATACCTATGGGTAAACCTACTCAAATCTCAGCTTTTTGATAGCCTATGTTATTGCTATTTGGGATCATATTTGCAGTTTTCATCAGAAATCTTCTATTCCGTCTAAAATGATTTCCAAAATTGTCTTGAACTATGTACGATCTACTATGTTTTCCTGACGAATGATTTTACTATTATTCCATTCTTTTTTGTCTTTTTGAAATTAACTCTATCTACTCTGTTAAGGACTAGCAATAGTTTTGAAGCTCGATCAATATTTTATACAGTCAGCTTTATAGCATCGTTTGATTATATTTTTAGCAAAAGCCACACCTTTTTCTGCTAGTCCGTTACTTTGAGGGTTTCTTGAGTTAGAAAATTATATGTTAATATTTGTATCATGGCTATACGATACAAATGCGGTAGAATTAAATGGAACATTGTTACACCTGATTAACGTAGGATACCCATATTCACAAAACACGCGATCTAAGATTTCCAGGACACATTTTCAGGAGTGTCCAAAACCGCTCACGCTCTCGCGCCTTCGTCTGCCAGACCGTTATCCCGTTCTTAATGGCGGACGCCTCCACGCCATCTTGCCACCTCAATTTGGGCCTACCACGCCTCCTCTGTCCTTGTGGACGGCCTAAAAAGACTTTACGGGCTGGGTCGTCCGTTTCCATACGAACAACATGGTCAGCCCACCGGAGCCTGGCGAGCTTGATACGCTGTACGACTGTGAGGTCGCCGTACATCTCGTATAGCTCGTTATTATAGCGGCTCCTCCATTATCCTTCTACCCAAACTGGGCCAAGTATCCTTCTGAGCATCTTCCTCTCGAACGCAGCTATGAGGGTTTCGTCAGACAGTGTCCATGTCTCAGAGGCGTATGTGAGCACCGGAACTATATAGGTACTATATAGTCCCAGCTTCGTCCGTCGCGACAGGTTCTTTGAGGTGAACTGATTTTTCAGGCTGTAGAATGATCGGTTGACAGCCAGCATCCTTGCGCGCAACTCAGCTTCCATGCTATTGTCGTTGCTGACCTTTGACCCCAGATAGGTGAATTGTGGGACGCTTCAAAAGTGCTTTCACCTATCTGTACGTCACGCTTACGTAGATTCTGATTATTTATTGGTAGGCCCACTGATGTTGCCACCATCAGTTTGGTCTTTGCCTCGTTTATCTGCAAACCGAGGCTCTCTGCCGCCTGCTCGATCCCCGATCATTCGACATATCGAGCCAAAAAAAAACTGGGACCTGGCTCTTGCGAGAGTTTTTTCTATGCCTAGATGAGGAACTCCCGGTCTCGTAGTACAGTCGTCAACTCGTACGACTTAACAACATGCCCGTCATGGGTTCAATCGCCAAATAGACAGCGCCGCCATACGTAGGACTGACTATCCTGCTATGGGGGGGAATCTATTAGTCACTGAAAGCCTAAGCCCACAAATGGGTACAGGCAGGCCTTGACCGACATCGGTTGTTGAGCCAAAGAAGAAGAAGAAGAAGATGAGGAACATGAAACCTTTTGGAAATAGTTGGTTGCATGAGTGTAGGAACAACCAATCGATGCTCTTTGAACAACAATCTATTTTCAAAATGAAGCAAGTGTCGATGCTTATAAAATAATTGTCCTAATGAATCTAGTTGATGATTTTACGGCCAGCCTTGTTTGAGATAATTAACAATTTGCTTGTATCTTTGATCATCATTGAGTTTACCTACATAATAATTATAATTATCAGTCGATAAGCATGCTTTATAGGATAATGCATGAATTATCCCCGATAACTCGTTGCTAAAGTCTTTATTACATTTCTGTATCGTTTCAATTTCAAACATAGTTGATCAATATTTGCGGTTAAGCAAGTTAGAGGTTTTTCTTCACGTTTTACCGTGTTGAATTGGATTTGTTTGTTACGCAGTAGTCTAGACCATTTGTGGGGAAACAGCCGACCACCGTGAAACGGGGGTTGAAGTTGTTAAGGGTAACTTCAGACCTTTCAACCATGAGAGCAGGCAGACTGCCTTACCTGGCATTACCTGGCAGTGCTGCTCGTGAAAGACAGTCAGCTATAAGTAATTCCTTACCAGTGAAACAACTAACACTAAATGGCCGATAAACACTATTTCCAACTACTAAATAAAATTAACTTTTTATTTATTTGAACTACGACTAATTTATTTTATTTTTATAATCCCGCTACTTTAACACCGTATCCCGCGATCACCGACACCAGAATGGCCTTTTTTCACCATCGCTTCGCTCGTCTCGATCGCTTCTCGCTCTCTTCTCATACATTGTTCTCGCTGAGTGTCAGCCGCCCGAACCATGTATGCCGCCTTCAGCTCCATTTACACGCAGCCGCTTGTGTGGAGAACTTGTTGCGGCTAAGGTCGCTACACCAGGTGTGTATTTTATTATCATTCCTGGATACTTCAATAGATGGAGGGACATTCGTTGCAAACGAGGAGTAACATTATCAATATCACGTTTAACCAGAGCTTCTAGTGGCTTGTGGTCCGATTGAACAGTAAATTTGTGACTATATAATAAGTAATAAAATCGTTCAGAAGCAAAAACAATAGCCAAGAGTTCTTTTTTTATTTGTGCCCACTTTTGTGCATTGTTGGATAGCGAGATGCATCCTTTCCGTTTTGCATTAAAACACTCCCTAAACCATCTTTAGAACTGTCTGTAGGTTTGTTGATATCAAACATTGCTAGCACAGATTGATTGGTAATCGTCTCTAATATATCGTCAACCTCACGTTCGTGTTGCTCGGTCCAAGACCATTCAACATCATTGCGTGACAGTTGTCGCAGTAAGGCGGTTCCTTTGAATAGATTTGGGATAAATTTGCCTAGATATTTTAGTAATCCCAGAAGACGAAGCACCTCTAACTTATTTTTTGGTCGGGGCATATCAACAATTGCATTTATGTAAGATTTATTTGGTCTTATTTTACTTAAATTTTTTTTTTCCTGTCATACGACTTAGAAGATCTTCTGACATTGGGATAATAAATGTTCCCTTTTGATACATTCATTCAATGGTTTCGGATCTAGACAAATACGTAAGCCACCATTAGCTTTTTCCACAATTTGCATATGGTTTATCCAATCTGTAGGGTATTCAACTGAACTAATAATCCCTAAAGATTCCATATTTTTAAGCTCTTCTTTTAAACGAGAGTGAAGGCTAATTGGTATGCGGTTTTTATAACCTTTCTCAGGCCTTCAAAAAGATCTGCATTCTGCGTGCATCTGAACGTTTTCCTATCGGATGGAAACGAATGAGATGATTCTATACTATTCAAGCGTTTCAGCAATCCAAATGCTTTACATGTTCGTAATCCCAATATTGGTTGAAGATTGTCATCTACATTAAATAAATTAGCTAATAATGCGTTTTTGGTTTTCTCGTCAACACAAGTTAGACCAATCTGATCGTGTATTTGTATACGATTGTTGTTATAATCCACAACATTAAATGTACGATCTTTCGACAACGGTAAGTTCGTAGGCTAACCACGCTAACAGGAATGCAATTGACATCTGCACCGGTATCAAGCTTAAATTCCACTGGCCAGTCCTAAATTAGGTATCGTTTAGTCCATTTGTAATAGGAACCCACTGTTGCTACATTACAATTTACTCTAAATTATTATGAAATTCATATGAATCCCTATTTTCCATACCCTTACAATAAACATCTCTAACAATGTTACCTGAATCATCCCAAGCGATCATGTGTACATCTTTGTCGTTCCTCTGCTTCACTTCATGCGTTGTTCGTTCGTTCTCGTGAGATGTGTTGTTGCGTGCTGTTTATCTTCGGAGCTTTGCAAAATTTCATGAAATGTCCCCGTTTTCTGCAATTGTTACAGGTCACATTCTTCCCAGGACAATAACGACGATGACACCCGTTGAAAGGTTATCCACAGTTATAGCATCTGACTTTTGAAGTTTTTTTACGCTGAATTGTGTCTATTTTCCAATTTCCAGCATTTTTTCCTACACTATTGAGGGGATGTTCATCGTTGGTCTGAATTAGTTGCTTGTGTTTTGAAACAGCCTGAAGAATGAACGTTTTACACATTTCTACGACGTTTTTAAGCAGCTCGTCTTTTGCATCCAACAATTTTAGCTGCAACTTTTGTTTTCGAAGTGCCGTTTCAAACTATGCAAAGGGTTGATATTATTTCTGCTCTATGAGGTTGATTTAGAACGCTTTGACGGCCAGATTTTTTCTTGGAAGACAGTAAGAATCAAAAGCACTAATGACGTCATGCAATGTTCTGCATATTTCTTCATTTGCAGCAGCATCTCCCTTATCAGTATTTTCTGCATTGTTTTCGACAATTTTACCGAACATTGCCTTTATGTCTCTGTTGATGAGAAATAATGTGTTGTATATTTCAACTCCGTGATCACCAACCAGCCATAAAAAGATCGCGATTTTGTTCCGCTCGCTCTCGTTGATTTTATTATTTGCAATAATAATTTGAGTGCCCTCGTGTAGACGGCCTTACAGACGCAGATGCTGCATGGGCCTCCTTCTCTCAGGTGACAGGGACTGTCATCTAGAGACGAAGTAAGCACGAAGAGGTCACTCCCCCACGAGCCGAGCCGAGAGATAGACGTGAGCGGGTCTCCGTCTAAGCATTTGTAGATCATAAGTGTTATTGTAATAGATATAAGTTTTTATCATCTGAGACTGTATATGTTTTGTTTACCGTCAAGTTAAGTTGAGATCGTAGACATAACACAATCATATAGATGTGAAAGTGCTGCTTCCATTTTGGCCATTCACTTGCCAAATCTGAGCAATCCAGCGCGGTCCGCTTGGTAAGCGGTCCGCTGAATTTGCCGCCATCTTGTTGCTTCTTTTTTCTCTTGATACACGCAATATGTGACTTTAATATGCGTTTGTTCTGCTGCCAAACTACAATAAATCCACGATTCACCGGATATTGAACGATTCTTTCCCGTTTGCTTCTAGGTTCCGAGGGGTCGTCTTCGAAACCACACGTCAGATGCGGCACGGGTTGTTTTGGTATTGGCTGGAACGTGTATCTCTTGAAGTTGGGAAAGCTGAGCAACATGGACATGTTAGGCAGTTTTAGCTATACTTTAATTTTTCAATACAATGAGGAAATCTCACTATACAAAATGCCCCACTGTGCAAAGCGACGGAAGGCGTTATGGCGTTCTGAGAATTTTATCATGCCTTCCTTTTCTCTCCAACGGCAAATTTGTCGAGCAGCTCGTCGAGCTGCCCGTCCCTGGCTCCGCCTCATACCCCTCGCCTGAGCGCGCTGTCGAAGGTTTGAATGTGTTGGTGCGTCAGACGGCCAATCGCTGTCAGCCATCGTCCGTGCTCTTTCCCTCCCTAGCGCTATCTCATTCTCGCGTGTGGTCAATGCTCGCGAGCTGTTGTGGCGCCTAAAAATGCCGTTAACAAACATTGCGGCGATGAAGTTGCATTTTCACAAATCAAACCAAAAAAGCGCAATGAGTTCAAACGCTGCAATATAAAAATGACTAAGGAATCGCTAGTTTACGCAGGAGGGTTTGTTGTGCATCGCGCAGAACTCTAATTCGCATTGACACGTTCAGCCCGGCGCTGATTTTCGCACTTTCCGTTCCACCAGCATCAAGAACGCAACCTGATTGTGAAACCAGCATCCTGGATGGGGGGGCGGGGGGGTGGCCATGGGACCCCTACGATCATTAGTCACAGGCCCTAAAATTGTTGACGCCATGGGGGGAGGGGAGGTGCAAATGGTTCTCCAGCCACGGAGCCCTAACGACCATCTTTCCGGGGGCCCTTGTCGTCAATACTCTGTCCACTTGTAGAGATCATCGGCGACCGCCTAGTCCGCCTACCGTTAGGTCCGCCGCTGGTTCATGACGGTGTTTTTTTTATCGTGGAGGTCCATCCTTCCCCCTGCCTGCAGCGTATACATCGAGCAGGAGACAGTGTGGCAGTACCCCCGTCGTGGGTTCTAACCGCGTATGAACCGTCCGCCGTAGCAAGAGGTGACTATCCGGCTACGTGGTACTCAAGTCCTGAAAAGGCCGGCATGACCGCGTTGGCCATTACGCCAATAATAAAAATAATAATAAGAAGAAGAACTTAGCATAGCAGTCCACACTCGGGGAAGTTTTGACTTTGGTGCTGCCGGGTCTACCGCTGTGGCGCGACAAATGCACGGAATGCACTCGACCAAAACATGAACCTACCGATCCGAACCCATTCCAAGGCATTGCCGGTCAATCGGCGTCATGATAATTACTCCAAAGCCACCAGATTCTGGACGGACAGGTGCAGCACCATACGCTCACCGTAATAAACAAATCCAGAATCTTCTTTTGTATGGATTCAATTCAAAATGTTGTTTCCACTTGCGTCCGCTAGCTGAATTGGAAATAAATGTGCAACATATCACACGCACGTTTGCTTCGATCGTGTGTCTTTTTGATACCCCCAACAGCAGAGCCGATCGCAAAGCTACCAATGCCAATGGTTGTGTTGTCTCTCAGGTAGCGAGATCGAAAATGCATGGACTTTGTAGCCGCAGCGGATGAAAATGTACGCATCAGAATAAAATAGTTTTGGGGTTTCCAAACGCACGCACACATACAAACACGCGCGCAAACTCACACACACACACACACACACACACACACACACACACACACACACACACACACACACACACACACACACACACACAC
Organism: Anopheles arabiensis; assembly: GCF_016920715.1. Lineage (NCBI taxonomy): Eukaryota > Metazoa > Arthropoda > Insecta > Diptera > Culicidae > Anopheles > Anopheles arabiensis. The sequence goes on along the minus strand of NC_053518.1, from coordinate 50,394,206 downwards.
GCGCGCGCGCTCGCTCGCGATAAGGCACCTACGAACGCGCGCACGCGAGAACGCACCCCCATCAAACCCCCCCTCCTCTTCCGCTATCATCAGCTATCATATAGCGCATCATCATTCAAAGCGCCGGGCGGGGTGGGGGATCGCGGCATGATACAGTGAACGATCACTTTCCCCGCGATGTGTGTGTGCGTGTGTGTCGTATTCAAAAACTCGAGACAGATTTCGGCACATAAAAAAAATTATAGCCACTGTACATTGTGCTACATGATGCTTAGAAGGTCGTTGAAGCATCAAACATGTTCAAATTAAAAAAATTAGATTAGTGTTAGACGTTCTCCTACGCTTGTTTTAAATAGGCTTCTTCACCCTCGATTGCCACGGGCATCGAATGGTCTCATCAGCAGCGGCACGAAATAAAATAAACCATCACTACACCGATAACACTTTGAATCCCAATCCAGCTTCTCCCACAGCGTGTCAAGGTCACACACAAATTAATAAATGCTAACACCCACCAATAACAATACACAACCGCAATGCACATATGAGTATCAACGCATACACCGCAACAGCCAATCAGCTGGCAGCGGAAGGCACGGCAGATGCCCAAGAAGGCAAGGCAAGGTGAGGGAGGAAGAAGAAGCGGACGAGAAAATGGGCGCTAATATTTTTAAATTTTTTTTCCCTTTTTTTTGCTCCGCCGCCGTAAATACTTCGTCCATTTCGCCAATAGATGGCGCTAAACTTGCTCGACCCAGCGCGGGAATCGCTGAAGTCCAGCGCGGGGAACGGGCCAAAATCTGCGCTGGCCAGCGCAGATTTTGGTGCATTTTCTGCGCTGGAAACTGCTCGAATTTGCGCAGCGGGTATTTATGGCGGCGGAGCAAAAAAAAACGGTCAAAAATTTAAAAATATTGGCGCCCATTTTTTCGTCCGCTTCTTCTCCCACCCTCACCCTGCCCAGCCCAGCCTTCTTGCGCATCTGCCGTGCCCTCCGCCGCCAGCTGATTGGCTGTTGCGGTGTATGCGTTGATACTCATATGTGCATTGCGGTTGTGTATTGTTATTGGTGGGTGTTAGCATTTATTAATTTGTGTGTGACCTTGACACGCTGTGGGAGAAGCTGGATTGGGATTCAAAGTGTTATCGGTGTATTGATGGTTTATTTTATTTCGTGCCGCTGCTGATGAGACCATTCGATGCCCGTGGCAATCGAGGGTGAAGAAGCCTATTTAAAACAAGCCTAGGAGAACGTCTAACACTAATCTAATATTTTTTAATTTGAACATGTTTGATGCTTCAACGACCTTCTAAGCATCATGTAGCACAATGTATAGTGGCTATGAAATTTTTTTTTAATGTGCCGAAATCTGTCTCGAGTTTTCCGGTCTCGTCACACACACACACACACACAGCGCGGGGAAAGTGACCGTTCATTCTATCATGCCGCGATCCCCCACCCCGCCCGGCGCTTTGAATGAGGATGCTACAAGAAAGCTGAACCAACCGTTGTACCGATAAGGTAGCCGTAATCGATCATGCGGCGGGGGGGGTGGTCTAGTGGGGGGGGTCTAGTGGGTGTTCGTGTGTGTGTGTGCGTGCGTGCGTGCTGGCGTGCGCGCGTTCATGCATGTGTGCGCGCGCGCGTGTTTGTGTGTGTGTGTGTGTGAGTTTGCGCGTGCGTGTTTGTGTGTGAGTTTGCGCGCGCGTGTTTGTGTGTTTGTGTGTTTGGAAACCTCAAAACTATTTGATTCTGATGGGTACATTTTCATCCGCTGCGGCTACAAAGTCCATGCATTTTCGATCTCGCTACCTGAGAGACAACACAACCATTGGCATTGGCATCTTTGCGATCGGCTCTGCTGTTGGGGGTATTAAAAGACACACGATCTAAGCAAACGTGCGTGTGATATGTAGCACATTTCTTTCCAATTCCGCTAGCGGATGCAAGTGGAAACAACATTTTGAATTGAATCCATACAAAAGAGGATTCTGGATTTGTTTATTACGGTGCACGTATGGTGCTGCACCTGTCCGCCCAGAATCTGGTGGCTTGTTGGTTTGGAGTAGTTATCATGACGCGGATTGACCGGCAATGCCTTGGAATGGGTTCGGATCGGTAGGTTCATGTTTTGGTCGAGTGCATTCCGTGCATTTATCGCGCCACAGCGGTAGACCCGGCAGCACCAAAGTCAAAACAAAACCATCCCCGAGTGTGGGCTGCTATGCTAAGTTCTTATTAGTATTATTATTATTATTATTATTGGCGTAATGGCCTACGCGATCATGCCGGCCTTTTCAGGACTTGAGTACCACGTAGCCGGTTAGTCACCCCTTGCTACGGCGGACGGTTCATACGCGGTTAGAACCCACGACGGGCATGCTGTTAAGATGTGCGGAATGATGACGGTGCCGCGGTCCCGCTCCTATCCAGCGGGCAACTTGCATACTGCCACACTGTATCCTGCCCGATGCATACACTGCAGGCAGGGGGAAGGATGCAGCTCCACAATAAAAAACACCGTCATGAACACCTTCCTTTCTTTGACCGATGGATCATAACATTCCGGAAGAATACACATTTGGCGACAGTGTTGCACACACACGCACACTCACACCCTTGCGCAGACGGCTCAGCCTATCTATGTAATCTACGACATACGAAAGGAAAAGCATAGTGTCACATAAAGTTATGCTTTATGCAATTAGGTTTAAGCTTTCCTATGCACGGCCATGGCCACCTGTGTTGCGTGCGCTACTTCGAAATAGGGTTCTGCGCGTTGCACAGCCAACCCTCGAGCGTTAGCTAGCGATTCGTTAGTTATTTTTACATTGCAGCGATTGAACTCATTGCGCTTTTTGGTTTGATTTGTGAAAAATCAAATGCAGCGCCGCAATGTTTGTTAACGGTTTTTTTAAGCGCCACAACAGCTCGCGAGCATTGACCACACGCGTGAAAGAGATAGCGCTATGGAGGGAAAAAGCACGGACGGCGGCTGACAGCTATTGGCCGTCTGACGCACCAACACATCCAAACCTGTGACAGCGCGCTCAGGCGAGGGGTAGGAAGCGGAGCCAGGGACGGGTAGCTCGAAACGCTGCTCGACAAATTTGCCGTAGGAGGGAAAAAGAAAGCATGAGAAAATGCGCGAAAGGGAATGATTTCTTCCGTCGCTTTGCACAGGGGGTGTATGTCTATTTGGACGGTAACGTAGAGGGCTGAGCCTTACTTTTACCTATTTTTTGACAAAACGAATTTATGCGAGTTAATATATTTTCGTATCAAATGATGCGAACGCTTTGAGTTCCAGATTCTAACTGTCTTTATTTCTCCTAGTTTGATTCCTATCAACTCTAATCCTAACCTTATCTTGTATGTATGAGTGTACGGCTTATCTTATATGAATATGGTGCTTGGCTATAGCTATTGGTAAATATAGTGGTGTGTCACATACACATAGGATGGTTAACTACTCCCGGGCCAACAAGAAAAGACGTCCTCGTCTTTTAGTGATACTGCTTGCGGAACATTTCATAGTATTAGAACAACATTCATGCTTGGATATTTTTGTATCCTTTGTTTCATTCGAAACACCTGACATTTCTGTCACTGGATGGTATGTTGTTCATATTGTTCATGTTCGTATAATCCATAATGGACTTTTCACAAGGACCTTTACCGATCGCAAGTGATTATAAGACTTAGTTCCTTTTTCCTGACAGATCTTTGTCGTTGGCCTCTTTCGCATCAAAAGATCGTAACGGATCTTTGAATTCCTTTGCGACAATTTGGAGAACACAACGAATCTCGAAATCTGAACAGATTGTAGCTCCTCATCACTTAAAATTGTACAGCCCCAATTGTACAGTTTTTTCCTCACTTTCTAGTATAACCATTCTCAGTATGCAATACCACTATTTACACAAATATACATGTGTAGAACCCACATGTCCACATATTCCGATGTGTATAGATATATAAATATACTTAAGCATTAATATATAAATACACACACGCATGTACACATGTAGACTGTCTACAAATCCATTTGTTTAAGATGTAGAAGAATTGCCCAAGCCATATTTTGCCGTTGATTATCTACGTTATTATTATCATTGCTCTTTTTTTTAGCATAAGTGGAAATAATCTAGCATGTTTGTATCTATTCTTTGTTTAACAAATGCATTTATGTTGTCTTAAGTAAAACTTGGCATATTTAAATTATTTTAAATTTTACCTACTCTATTCTATTATCTATTTTATCTTAAAAAAGAATGAAAAGAGGAACAGTTCAGGTGTTCTTGTGGCTCTCGTTATGAATCCTTTGCTTCCTATCAAAAGAATCAAAACTAATCTTTAACTAACCACAATATATATGTAGATATAAAAAGATATATATACATTCTAACATTATTAAATAGTGCCAAACAAAAACTTTTTTTTTTTTGGACAAAACACATAGACAACACATACATAAATTTAACATATAAGAAATAGAATAATGAAAAAAGAGAAAAAGTAGTAGCAATTAAGTATGAGTATCAATTTAAATTAAGTTGATTAATCAATCAATTATGTTAAGAATTCAATTTAAATTTACAAAGAACGTTGATAAATCATTTTTTTGGTTTAGTTCTTTTAATTTTTTATTTTTTAAGGTCATTTTTATGAACTTTTCTATTACCTTCTAAGAGAACTGTACTATTGTTTATGTTCATAATATTTTTCTTTTTGTACCTTGGTTTATGTTTAAGTCTTGCTCTAGTTTTTTCGTAAGTGTCATTATTTATGTCTATTGGGACTGATTTTTTATTTTTGTTGTGAAAAATTAGGTCTTGAGATTGTTTCTGGATCAGATTTTTGTGTACATTATTAATTATCTCAGTCGATCTTACTGAAGGCAAGATAACCTCAATAGGAGTATGTTTGGTTACTGAATGGATTGAACTGTTTTATTTTTGTATGGAAAGTTCGACAAGATCTGGTGTACAAAATGTTGGATTTTCTTTTTTTGTTATTCTATAGATTTCTAATAACGTTGAATGAAATCTTTCGATGATACCATTCATTTCACTTCTTCCCGTAGCCGTTACATATGTTTCTATGTTGTATGCTTTATAAAATAATTCCAATTCTCTAGAGCAAAAAGACTTTTCTCCGTCCATCACCAAGGTTTTGGGCGGAAAGAATTTTGTTGTTAATTCCTTAACTGCTGGTAAAATGTCGATAGTTGCTCTTGATTCAATTAATTTAATTTGGGCAAATTTGGAGAATTTATCTATGTAAGTTAAAAAATAATTATTTTCAAGAAACAGTATATCAATATGAGCTATTTCAAACGGGTTTGATGGTATTGGAGTTTTTTGAATAGGATAGTCAATTGGTTTTCGATTGTACTTATTTTCATGGCAAGTTTGGCATTCTTTTGCTATTTGTTTCGATTTTGCTCTTATTTTGGGAAAATAAAACTTTCGAAGAATTTGCTGTGTATTTTCTTCTGCACATCTATGAGCTCGAACATGCTCTGTTTTAGCAATTTGCCATTGTTCTTCTTCGTCCTCTATGTCTCGAACTAATTTTTGAGTGTATCTAATTTTCAATAAATTTGTATTACCAAAGTACTTCCTATATACTTCTTGAATTTTTCCCATTATAGCTTCCGATATAAATAACCCATTTATTTTTGATGGGTCGAAGTACTTCTTAAGAACCTGTAATAAAGAAATTTCATTAGTGTCGTTCAATGATATTGTTATTCGGTTATGCGATGAAAATATCTGTCTTCGTTGCACATTATCACAACCGTTTTTAATTATCACCTGATGTTTGAAAGCATTTAGCGGTGTTTCTGTACTGATTATAAAAAAATCATCCGATGTTTCAGCCGAGTGTTGAGTACCAGTCAAAGAACATACATTTCTGCTCAAAGCATCCGCCACAACATTAGTGTTTCCTGGCTTGTAAGCGATTTCGAAATCATGCTCCTCTAGGTACGATTTCCAACGTTTCAATTTGGCATTAGTATTTTTTGCGGATAAGGCAAATGTTAATGGTTGGTGATCTGTCAAAACTGTAAACTTAGTACCATACAAATAATTACGGAATATTTTGAGAGCCCAAAATATTGCCAACATTTCCTTTTCGGGAACAGAATATTTTTCCTCTGTCTTTGACAATGATCTGGAGGCAAAATGAATTGGTCTATCTTTGCCAATCTGACCTTGTGATAATACGGCACCTATTGCTATGTCAGAAGCGTCAGTTGTAAGTAAGAAAGGTTTACTGTAATCCGGATAGATAAGAATATCTTCTGACGATATAATGCTTTTGAGTTTTTGAAAACATGCTTTTTTAGCAATAGATAAATCTATTTTCTTTTTTGAAGCCTTATTTTCGTCACCTCTTAATAAATTTGTTAGCGGTTTAGCTATTCTAGCAAAATCTTTGATAAATCTCCTATAATATCCCATCATTCCTAAAAACCCACGCAATTCTTTTATGTTGGAAGGTTCTGGGTATCTGCTTATTGCTTCTATTTTTTTATAATTCGGTTTAATGCCTTCCGAAGTTATAATATAACCTAAAAATTCGATTTTATCGTGTAGAAATTCTGATTTATCGATCTGTACTTTTAAATTAGCGTTGCTTAATAATTGTAAAATATTGTTTAAATTGTTTAAATGTTCTTCAAAACTTTTACCAAATACAATTACATCGTCCATATACACATAGCATGTTTTGCCAATTTCACTACGAAGTACATCATCGATCACTCTCTGAAAAATTGCTGGGCCATTTTTCAGCCCAAAAAGGCATTCGTAAGAACTCGTACTTACCATTATTAATTGAAAATGCTGTTTTTTCAATACCACATGGTCTCATGCGAATTTGGTAAAATCCTGATGCCAGGTCCAATGTGGTGAAGTATTGATGCCCCTTAAGCTGATCAATTACGTAATTTATTTCTGGCATCGGATATCGATCGGCAATTGTTTTCTGGTTAAGCTTTCGGTAGTCAACAACCATACGAAATTTTTTTTCTCCCGATGCATCTATTTTTTTCGGGACTATCCACACAGGAGCTGTCCACGCGGAGTGAGACGGTCTTATAATACCGTTATCTAAAAGGGTTTTGATTTGATTATTGACCTCTTGTGTATAGGCCGCTGGGTATGGATATACTTTTTGATGTATTGGTACATCATCGTTAGTATTGATAGCACATTCTACTCTTGTTGAGCATGTTAGTTGTAGTTTCGGCTCGTGGAATACTGAATTGTTTGCATCCAGTATCTTTTTAAGCTTCGCTTGTTCGTTACAATTTAAATGTTCTAATCTAAATATTGGATTTAATGTAGTTTTAGAAGATGAGTAAGAAAAAAGTGGAATATGTAAGACCTGAGATTTTTTTTTTTGTATTAAATTGTCTGTTTCTAAATCTATTACAGCATGTAAACATTTAAGAATATCTGTACCAATTATTCCAAAAAAGAAAGAATGAAAAGAATGCAAAAGAAATGTACAAATTTGATCAATTTTCGGACTAAAAAAGTTAATATCTATCGCTGATGATGTAATAAATTTCCCACTAGCACTTGCAATATTTCTGTCACATAACCATATGGTTTTCCTATTTTACAAGAATTCGCCAATTTTGGATCTATAAGGCTTACATTGGCTCCTGTATCAATTAGGAAAGGAAATTCTCCAATATTAGTTTTAATTTAACAAATGGTAAAATAGGTTTTACCATTTGGGATCCCACTCTAAAAAATGGTTCTGATATAAAGAGCCGTCCAAATTGTGATCATGACCCGCTTCGTATTCACTTTGTTGGTGTTGGTAATCACTTTCTAAGCTTGTATTATTTATTTTTCTGTCCGTGTCGTCATGTACAGTATTCGCCTGACGCTTAAAATCCTTCATTTGTGTAGATGGTACTCTGGGATATGTTTGTTGTGTGAAGCGTCTAGAGTGTGAACCCTTATCGTATCTGATACTACCATCCACTTCCATCGGTGTTGGTGTCTGATAACGATTACTTTTTATCGTGTGTGTTGTATTCGGTACGCTGTGGGATGCTGTGGATGGCACGAAGCTTGTGCTAGCTCTTGGATAGGGCATTGGATTGAAACTACCACGAGGCTTCGGAACCGGTTTTTGGTTGAAATCGGCTTGGCCGCGTGGTTCAAACATTCTAGCGAAACGTAAATCTGTGCTGTAATATTCCTGACACAACTGATAAGCTTTGCTTAAATTTGCTAGAGCAGATGTTTTTAGGATGAAAGACAATGGCTTATCTAATCCCCGTATAAACGAATGCAGTGCTTTTTCGTTGAAAAATTGCGTATGTATTGGTGCATGTTCTCGATACTTTTCATTAGTTTGTACATGTGCAATTATAAGTGCTAACGTCTCTTTTACTCTCCCATAGTATGCGGTTAAACTTTCACCTTTACTTTTCCGCATGGTAGATAATTCGAAATCTAACGTGAACAAATCTCTTTTATCACCGTAATGTAAGAGAAGTACTTCTTTAATTTCTTTCCAATCTGTGGAAATATTATTCGTATTTAATACTTCAGCTGCCTCACCAACAATTTTTCTTCTTATTGTTCTTTGAACTAAAGTACCTAGCAGCTGCGATATTTTGCAACTCACACACAGAGTTAAAATTTCTTCCACATCTGCTATCCAGTTCATTAGCTCTGTATGTCGACCATCGAATTCTCGAAGATCTTTTACAAAATCGGGAACTTTTCCAAGCTCATAAATGTTCGGCACATTTGTCTCCGTAGTCATTTTTACTTCCTACTTACCAAAAAAATTGTCACAGTATGATGTCTTCGGGGGAAAACTGGGCAGCTTGCAGAGGATGGTCCTTTTTTCCGTTCGGGTACTAGGGGCCTCAGCAATCAATCGGGCGAAATCCACAGTGTCCCAGTTCTCGCTTGGTGCAAATAATTAGTGGCTCCTTCAACCACTCGATGGAAGTGTTTAGCTTCACGTGTAGGATTTTTTTATACTTTATATGCACTTATACTCTTCCCTCACACACATACAACCTATTCGGGCGCCAGTTAATATATTTTCGGATCAAATGATGCGAACGCTTTGAGTTCCAGATTCTAACTGTCTTTATTTCTCCTAGTTTGATTCCTATCAACTCTAATCCTAACCTTATCTTGTATGTATGAGTGTACGGCTTATCTTATATGAATATGGTGCTTGGCTATAGCTATTGGTAAATATAGTGGTGTGTCACATACACATAGGATGGTTAACTTGCGCAATCTGAGATTGGGCCTTAACCCACTGTAAAGCCACTTCAAACCCACGTGGATTAGTGGTGGTCGATTCAGTCGTTAACCCAGAAAATTTTAGAATAATCGGAGCTGTCAGTTCCGATCGTATGTATTAACCTTGCACGCGCTTGGCCCACCTTATCCAAACATGTTGACGAGGAAAAGATGGATCAAGGGCGGGCTAGGGTCAATATGCCGAACATGATTTTAACACATCGATTACTTTAACTCATTCACTTACATCACAGCATAACTTCGGCAATACAGTCGTTGCCGCTAAATTTTGACTCTAACTCACTTATTTTTGTCTCGAAGGCACCAATTTTTGACAGCGTTTCACGATTTTTGCCTCAAAGGCATCTATTTTTGACAGTGCGCATCAATTTTTGCCTCGAAGGCATCAATTTTTGACTGTGAGGCAATCGCTTTATTTACAAAATTTTATGTAATTTCTGAAACTGTGTGTTCTGAAATGATTGAAATTAAGTTAAATAGTGAATAATTTTATTGATAGAATTTAAAATAAAACAATTCTTTTGCCAATTTTGGCAGTTTCAATGGAGTGAAAACTATGGGCACGTATTTTCAGCTGTAAACAAAAGCTTTAGAAATTCTAAAATTTCATCATTTTTTCTCAAGAAACAATCAATTTACACAGTTTTTGTATTTTTTATGAGTTCTGGAATAACAATTGTTAAAAATCTGCTTAAATACCTCGTAAAATTGTCATTATTCCTACAAGAGTCAAAAATTGATGACTTACAGACAAAAATAGGTGCGTTAGGGTCAAAAATTTATGCGCACTGTCAAAAATTGATGCCTTAGAGGCAAAAATTCATGCGCACTGTCAAAAATTGATGCCTTAGGCTGGAAATAGACGAACCGAGATCGTCGCGGTACCGCGAAATTCGCGCCTTGTTTATAACAGTTGTAGAACAGTTGAGCTGTCAAATCTTCCGCGCCTCCAATCGCGCCTGCTGTTTCGCAGAGATGCCCAACTTCGGTATTGCTGAGATTTTCGCGGTAGCGCGAACCGATTATTTTTACTTTTTCTGGCGGATTTGTGTGAAAACTCGTGTCGAGAAATGAGTTTTGTATTTTATTTTGCATAAACTATGTGAAATAAATAATTTGATTCGCAAATTGATAGAAAAATATTTCTTCTAGGCACATTCAATCGTCACCAGACCTCGGATGGTTCCATACACGAACCGCGATTATCTCGCCTATCTGTCAGATGTTATAACAGAATTGACAGCTCAAGTCATACGCGATTTTCGCGGTACCGCGATGATCTCGGTTCGTCTATTTCCAGCCTTAGAGCCAAAATTTGGTGTCAACGACTGTATTATAAATCTATAAACTGTGCACTGACCAGCGAAATGAATGAGTCCATTTGCAAGTAAACAAACACACAAAAATATGTTTTACAACAAACGAACTTAAACCCACTCGTTTAATCGCTTCCTTTGCATAATTCAACACATATTGGGGTGAAACATGTTTAGCAAATGAATTACCCGTGTATAAAAACTTACTTTAACAACATTCAAGAGGCCGCTTCTGTGGCCGTGTGGTTTAACGCACCAAACTGACAGTGTTTGGCTTTGTTTGATGCAACTGGAATTTTAGTACATGAAATCGGTGGCGGCTTCGGTATCTTGGTTATTTGGGACTGACATTTGTTCTAATTTTTTAACCATAATCTGCTCGAATGTTTCTCGAAGTACAAAAAATTGTGGATTTGTGTGTGATAAACCACATAGAAAGTTTCAAATTTTCGTTTGTACGTGCCTATGACCTTCTTCTATCGGATGATAACGTTCAATTCGTTTTAGATTCATTTGCTTTAATATTTGACGATAAAAGAAGGCACATATCACGATATAACGTAACATATCCTTAAGGATAGAGATGAAAGCAACGTCACAGAAAGCCACATCACAGTCGATTTTAAAGGGCTTGTACTAAAAGTCCCATAAACTGGTGCAGTTTAAGGGAAGTTTATGGTGCCAGTTTAAGGGAAATAGCTCGAAACCATGATTTTAGAACTCGAAAATGTCAATTGGGATGGACTTCAAATCACCTCAAATTTGCGGGACTACCCTAATCCTTTGTAATGTTTAGCGGGTGTAAAGAATAAACAAGTGCTATTGTTCCTGGTCTATTATTTTGTTTTTATTTTGCAATAAATAGTGTTCACTTTAGTAACTATCACAGGGATAGGTAGTTGTGTCGTGATTTTATGTATGTGAAAGGCTCGTTTGTAGTTTTACATGGTACATCTCATAAATTTAAATTGGTAAAAGATGTGTCTTTTTATTGTGAGCAGCACACAGATGGAGAATTTGTATGCAATAATCAACTATTTTATTTTTAGCTTAGTTTATCACTCGTGAGAATTGCTTGGATAAGTGATTGATTTATATAGATAAACATGCACTATGTTGAAATTCTCACTTTACTGCTCGGCATGATGAATTTGAACATGTTAGTTAGTTGCTCAGAAAACTACAGAACTATAGCCAAATAAATAAAGGATGTTTATAAATAAGTATAAATAGAACGGACACGAAAACTTTTTTTTACCTCTACATATAAAATAAATTTAAAAGCTACATGTTGGCTTATCGATTTTGACGGCAGGAATCATAAAATTATGTTTTGCCATTTTTACCATCGATCCTGGACAGCTGTAGTATTGTCTTTGTATAAATATGGATCAAAAACAAGTGTTGAATTTTTCTCATTCGCCTAGCAAATTGCCATTTTTTTCTTGTTTTCTCTAATTAATCGCTTTGATTTATACTTCATTACATTCAAGGTATAGCTGTCGGCAATCGAATCCGGAACGGCCATTCCTACCAGCTTCATAAAAGTTTTCGAACGATTTACCTGTCTGTCGCTCTAGGATGTAGCTCGTAGCATATCTGAAAAAATAAGACAGTATAATTTTAAAGCTCAATGTAAAACAATAATGTTAAATGTTCATAAATCATTTAACATCCACAGAATACTCACGATCCTAGTTGACAAAAAATGCTGGATCCTCCAATTGCGCTCATGCAGTCAGTGTTAGCTTCACAGAGAAATTTCTGCATGCAACGATCATCTGCATTTCGCGTGCTGCGTACGTATCCTTTCATCATGCTTATACTAGCAACAGTAGCATCACTGATCACATCCTTCTTTCCCATACTACGTGCAGTCAGTGAACGATGCGAAAATGACGTCTTAAGTGCATCCAGCAAATTTACGACGATATTAATGAACTGTAATGATAAATCATGTATTTGAAACTTTTATATTTTTATTACTTCACTTTTGTAATATACACACGGAGTTATGAAGTTATGAAGTAGCATAGCTGAGTAACTGTTGAGACTTTGTTTAATGAGTAACAATTCATTTTATATCACTTTTAAAGCTGAAATGCACATCAAACAAATCTAGTATTGCCAAAAATTTATAAACTTAAACCGTTTGTGCGTGGATCCATTGACACTTTATTTAGCAAAAAAATTTACTTCTTCTTCATGTTTGACACAAAAACCATGGACGGTCTTGGTCTGCCTGTTCCGTAAATGAACTTTTTTTTTTTTTCATCGAATACCTCGAACAGGATGGCCAGTCCTACATATACGGGGGTACGATCTTATTTGCGGATCTTGAAAATTTAGGAAATTGTATCTTGAAAATTTTTTTTTTTCAATTATCTGATATAAATATATATAAATATATATTCAATTATAGGGCAAACTATACATTTAGTTGTTTGATTTCATTCTCAAATAATCTCACTTACTCAAAAACGCCACGTCATCTTAATCATTGTGTGAATGAATTATTGATTTAATGAACAAATCCCACCTTTTAAATACAACGCTTTCATTAGTATTAGTGAGCGACATTACGATTGATTTACAGTATTTTAAGCTCTAATATCAACAAGATAACTAATTCACGTAAGATAATGCATTTATATAATACACTAAAAATGGAATATTTTTTTGTACAGAAAATCTTATTATCATAGAAGATAGAGATAAAAACCACATAATTTACAATAATACATACCTCTCCAGCCTGTTTTGCCATCGTATTTACTTGGTCCGGATCTTTGGCGCCAAACATGGCTGTGAATACGGCAGCTAAAACGTTCTAAATGTTCAGAGGAAATAATTTATATTAAACTACACTTGCAAAAAAAACTGCTGTGGTGATCGTAGAGTAAAAGTAAGGGTAAAAATGGCCAAGAATTCATGTACAATTCAGGCAATTTAAACAAAATAAGAAATAAGAATATGAGCATGAATAAGTTGTAATGGTATAACACATTAATTTAACCTTTGATATTGAAACAAACTATGTCTTTGCAAAAAAGACATCATTTAATTATTTTACGCTGTAAACAAAATTGTCCAATTCGAACTAGAACTGGTTTTTTGTTTTTTTTTTATTCAGGAGTAAATGGTTTTTTGTTTTTAATTTACGAGAACATGGATTCTTCGTATTGTTATTTTATCTTTATGTTTAATGTTATTGAGTGCAGTTATTTACTTCAAAGATCACCATTTTTTAAAGGTTAAATGCAAAATATCAGGGAAAAAATCAGAAGGCCACCTACTGATTGAACTAACTCATTTTGCGATGTGCACTGCATATTTGATCGCCCACGAATTTTATTTTGACAGCTAGGATGTATTTTTACTGCCCCTAATTTATTTTAAACCGAAGTATGTGTTATATGTTTAACACTTTTAAAATATTTTTTTTACACTTTACAACACTAGAGTACAAAGCGCGAAATGTTAATCAAGCGAAACAAAATGTTCAATGCTAATAATTTTTAAAATAACGAGGTAAATTTACTTCAAATAATACAGAATAAAAAGGCCAACCTGCATTTAAATAGGGTTGTCAAATATCAAATGGAACCGATGAATATTTATATTAGGCCAGTACAAATACGTGAAAGTGAACATGAAAGGCGAGAGTGAAAAAATATGCAAAACGACTTGATGAACCTAATTATCTCACCCATCTAATTAAATCTGAGAGCAGTTAAGAGAATTGACAGTCCGAATAGGAAAATTGGGAGATACATAGTTACAAAAAGAAGGAAACAGAAAAATGATGATAATCACTGAAGATCGTATTTGAATAATGACAAGCCAAGGAGCAAGTAACATTTATTGTTGATTTATGAAGCATTGCAAAATAAACATTACCATTGACTAATCCTAGCTAATTTTAAGACATACTTCTTCTTCTTCTTCTTTGGCACAACAACCGCTGTCGGTCAAGGCCTGTCTGTACCTACTTAGTGAAGTGAGCTTGAATTTCAGTGACTCATTGTTACCATAGCAGGATAGTCAGTCCTACGTATGGGGGCACGGTCTATTCGGGACTTGAACCCATGACAGGGATGTTGTTACGTCGTATGAGTTGGCGACTGTACCACCAGACCGGCCCTTTTAAGACATACATGAATGATTATTACAGTATTTTACGAGTCATAACACCTCAACACCTGTCAAAAATAAAATATGTGATAACTGTTGATCGTCTTGCGATCAGTTATTAATGCTGTTGACAAGAAATATAATGACCCGGAAAACATTGAATTTTATTATGATAAAGGAGTAGAGCGACACGAAATACATGCAACATTATTCCATTCTTGCAATCAACAGATTTCGACTTGAAAATTATGTGTACATGAAAATAATGTCGTTTATATTTTGGTTGAGATGATAAATTTCGTAAAAACTTTCGTATATGCTACAAAATCTTTTAAATGGTTATGATGATTAAAAGGACATGAGTGAACTTTGCGGGTTTTTATAAAAGTCGATTGTCGATTTAATTATTTTCGGCTGCGTACTGCTATGTCTAACCTTGCCATTCATTACTTTTTGAAGACTGTCAATAATAAACAAATGTCTTTAAAACAAAAATATATTCACAACGATTTCTTATCCATAGTCAATGTTCATCTACTTTCAAATATTGTTAGGCTACTAAACTATTGTGAATGAGTAGCAGGAGATCTTTTTAGTGAGGAACGTTTGCAAGTCATTATGCAAAAGTCTGTATTATGTTCATAAATAAATTGCATAATTAATCACCCTCCACCACGTTTACGGTATGTACGATTGTCCCAATTAGTTAGATTGCTTACCTGCATCGGTGATCCTCCATTATCAACCTTATCAATACCATCCCCTGCACCACCTCCTCCTAGCAGGGTAGTGATGATCTTCAACCCAACCGAAATCACGTTTGCCCATGGTGATTGACCAAAGGATGACACACCATTATCAATATCGTCAGATTTTGTTGGCACGTTTCCGCCGCCTCCTCCACCGCCGTTGAAAATCATTTGCATCAATAGTCCAAGCATGTTGGACCACGAAAAACCGCCTTCCTGTATCTGGTTAGTCTGTATCTCATCGAGGTCGTCGAGTGCCACTTTCTTAATGGCGTTTGGTTTTTCCGCAAACTTTCTCTGCTCCACTGTGTGTAACTGGTGCTGTTGATACTGTTGCGGATATGCCCAGGTATATATCACTAGATTACTCAATACTAGCCCCAAGAGAAGCATGTTGGCTCCAACTTTATGATTCATCTTTCTGGGAAATATAACGAAGCATATTATATTGCATTAGGCAAATGTTAAAATATTTTAAAATACGTGTATAACACATCTGCACCAACCAACCACAAAAAACTACCAAAAACAGCACCTTCACTTCCACATGAAGCAGAAAGCAGAAAGTAAATACAACGATGACGGACAAAATTCATGATATAATACCCATAAGGGAAACTTTCTCTTTTTGGAGATCATTCAAACCTAGAAACCAGCGAACATGTTTACTGATTTTTGTTGCTTCCTTAATTATATCAAACGACTCATCAACACAAAAAACTTATTCTCGACAGTGAATTACTATTACTTCACGTCATACATTCTCAAACATGTTTTATGTGGTCCACTGTTTACAATAGACATGACCTACATCAATAGACATGCTGCCTCAGAAAATACAGAAAAAAAACTGCTTACCACTCAATTTAATCGATCTATTTCTTTCATTTTGTTGTTTTAAAACTTTTTACAGTCACGAGCGAGCCAATAAAATTAATCTATACCAAGGCAATCAATTTTAAAACACTAACATTCATCCAATCGAGCCTTTATGTAAGATTATGTTAACACTATCATCCAGCACCCATAGGTAAGACTGAAGTACTAGAATTTATATCCGAAAATTGAAAAACATTTGCCAAATATTTCATTTTCCAATCCATCATTGGAATGCTTTTACTATGTGGCAAAATATTTTAACTATTATACTGAAGTTAAGAAGAAAAAAACACTTCGTGTTATATTTGGATGCTGCTACAGTAATACGAAGAGCTGCTGCATGACGAATGTAGGTACGAATCAAAATAGGCAGACAAAATATCACTGTCAGGCAAAAGAGAAAGTTTCAATAATTTACCACAGCAATTTCCCCAAAAAAAGGTCAAGATCCACTTCGATGCTAGTTTGTTTCTATGTTCATCAAATATTCTATTAAATTTTTATCCAAGTCCAACTAAATATACATAATGACGTCAATAATTACATACACAAAATAAGTGTACAAAAGTATTTTACAGAGGCTTTATATACTTTCTACGTGTTCTATGCTTTGCTTTTCTTCGCTTTAAAATCAAGTCCAACAGCTACGTGGGTTAAAAATGGCACACAGCGGAACCCCGTTCCATAACCTAAATAAAATATAACTGTAAAAGATTTCTCATTTTCCCATAACTGCTGACCGCTATCCGTACAGAAGCATATTCTTTTCCAATGTGTTTTTTATCAATTACCACAATAACGGAATCTTTTCATACGGAGGCGGTTGTGGGGCTGATTTAGTAAAATATTCTATGATAATTAGCCATGCTTAATAATGTATGGCCATGCATAATAGCTTTTTTTTAATTTAAGCTTCATATTTATGTTATCACATAAGAAGCAAAACAAAATATACTTTCACACACATCACAGTAAATAGCACTTATAAGACAAAAGTATTAAACTACAAAAACGTAGTACAAACTGTTTTTTTTTTTCTTCAACTTGGTGCACTAACTAACCGAACAAGTTAATTTTTTCCCGGTTAAGAATTATTTTCTATTTAAAAAATCGCATTATTCACTCATTTATTTAGAGAATCTTCACAACCTATTTGGGTGTGTTTCAAATAACTCATAACCGATGCACTATTGAACAAAACAAATAGTTTTGAAAAAAATTCTCCTTTGTAAACATACATTTCGAAAACACCTTATGTACAGCTATGGTAACAGATCACTAACAGATATATCGCAAACATAAGTAATTAAATGTTCCATCAAGAACAAACCTTAAGTTTATTGTAAATTTGCAAGGTACAACAATGTTTCTTAACACCACAATACAACTCACTGCTATGCACCACTGAGCTCTTTTCTGTACGAACTTCACCGCCCGTCTAAAAGACTCATTGCCTTGAACTTGCCTTTTTATAACATGACCCACTTCTTTGGCTTGCTTTCTTCTTTCTTGACGTGTTTACAGTTACCGAGGCGTTCGACCTCTCATCAGCAGCATCAACGGCAACGTTAATACAGCGATCTTCGCGGGATCGAAGAATGCACATAAAACTGGGCAGAGAAAGCGAGAGCGCGTATAAGAAAAAATATGTGAGGAAGTTTGAAAAAGAAAACATACACAGAAGCTTGGTCACACGCATACAAACATAAATTCAATCATATACCTACACAAATATGTTAGCAATCATAAACCAACAAAGTTGGAATAAGACAGACAGAATAAGACTATGATGAATCAAATAAAGACAGACAGAAATCATCAAGCAAAAGTTAGCTTATTGTTAACAATATCTACCAACTAATCCACCGAACAGACTGACCTGGCAAAATTACTCGACCAACCCTGCGTTGGAGATCCCATGCAGTCCAATCTACCTTTTAAAAGGATCTCTTTATGACCATCACTGTGAAGATCTTATGAGGAACAAACAGTTTTTTTTTTACTTTATCTAAAACAAAACTTCTACCTATTGTAATATTTCTTCAATCATTATTTAATTTGTTACCCTCAATATTCATGTCACCAATTTATGAATATAAGTTGAATAGAACACCATAGCAATGAATGCTTCAAATCAAGTGGTTGTAAGCTTTTTATGTAAAATAGTAAAACAGTAAATGTTTGTATAAGGAGATGGAATAATTCCACAAGAAAGACTCGAAATAGTAGTATAAAAATAGTTTACCAAAGCATAACAAAGATGTAATAAAGTTAGCAAAAATAATTACAAGCAAAATTACAAAACATTTTTTTCTCGTCTCTACCATAATTGATGTTTCTCATTTTATTTACGAACCGCTGAGTTCCGATAGTAGCACACACGTTACGATTAAGTGAGCATAATAATAGCTAAATGCGATGTCTGTCTGGTCGTTCAAGATACTGGAAACTACAATTGTATAGTTGCAGAACCATTTATCAGTTACCACTTGGTTGCAGACATTTTGTATATTACATTTTAAAAATTAGGTAATCACTGCATTCGATCAGAAAGGACCAATTTTAATAGTTAAATTAATTACATTCAGAATTTCATAGTTGAACGTTTTTTAGTTGGCATGCCTTTTGTTGAATGCTCGATAGTTGGCTGACATATCATTAAAAATGCGTTTATATGCAAAAGACGGTTTTTGAAAACAAAATCAAAAATCTCATGGCCTGTATTATTCAAAATTTCCGATTTTTTTAATGGAAAACGTGCTTACTAAAAAGCGCATATTCAATAATTGGCAGGCTATCGAAGTTCAGACTATAGTATGTAATTAGTAATAACATAACAACCATAACATAGCATAGCAACCATAATACAATAAATATACCATTCACTTTCATACACATACCTCATTGTAAAAAATCAGATAAATTGATACAATTTGTAGTAATATGTACAATTTCATAAACAAAACACAAGCCATTCAAAAGTCCTCAATGCTTCGTAGTTCTATAATCGGTAAAATAAAAATCGACAACACTTAAAAGAACACAAATTGCAAACTAGGTATTTTCTTTCCATTTTGATCAAGACTCAAAAAAAAAAAATTCTGCAATTATTATTTTGACAGAAATTTAAATTCTCATGCAGGTATCGTTATTGTTAAGCAATATATTTCACAACAATTACAACTAAAAGAACGCTATAATAGAAAGCCATGGTTTAACATTAACATTGACACACGTATACGTTAAAGTGCTGCTGTAATAAGTTTAAATAGTTAACTTGACGCTTATTCTGCCCTACGAACGAAAAATTATAATTGATTCTTCTAGACCAGGGGCTGGCAAAATGCGGCACGCAGCTCAAAGCCGTCCTTGAGTTCATGTAAGAACAATTCTAACTGTACTTTAATCTTAATAACGGGTAGTAGAATTGCAAATCACAAAGGTTCTCTGCAAACTTTACCTTCTGTGGTTGTCTGGATTGTTTTCCTTGGACTATAGTTCGTTGACCGGCTAGCAAGTCTCGCCATTATAGAGCGCCTTTATAAATAGAGCAAATGATGGGACATATTCACTCTTTATAGAACTCATCTTAAAACTATTTCACCATGTGTATACCGAATGCTAGGTTATAGCATAACGCATGGCCTAAACCAGGTATGTCAAACTTGCGGCCCGTGTCGATTTTGAATGCGGCAGGCGAGAATATTTTGAGAATTGTTTAAAGCTTTGCGAACCAAAAAAATACATTATTATAATTTGTCTAAATGTATGCAGTTTTCCAGAGAAGAACAAAAATTCTGTCGCTATATTTTTCGAGACTAACATTTATATGGTTCAGGCACGTCTTGACCGACAACGGTTGTTGTGCCAACGAAGAAAAAGAACATTTATGTACACATTATATCTAACAAACTTATTCTACACGTACGCACAGCAACCGAGACCCTTAAGAAACATTGAATCGAATGCAAATTTAGTCGTATTAGATTTC
Source organism: Anopheles arabiensis (assembly GCF_016920715.1). Taxonomy (NCBI): domain Eukaryota; kingdom Metazoa; phylum Arthropoda; class Insecta; order Diptera; family Culicidae; genus Anopheles; species Anopheles arabiensis. The sequence goes on along the minus strand of NC_053518.1, from coordinate 50,373,816 downwards.
GATTGAATTTTGTATTCTATTTTGGGTAGACTCGATTGCACATTGTACATGGAAAAACATACTTACTTCAACTGTCTGGAAACTAAATAGGAAGACAAATATATACATACATACACTTGGAAACTACGCAACAACGAGAGATGAATTGTTGCAATCGCATTCACGGTTGAAAACCATTTCCGATCATCCGCTTAGGACCAAATCTAACCAATTGCTCCGCTCGGTGCCATCCAGAGCCATTTGGACCCGTTGGAGTCGTCATTTTTCACACGGAGCGCGCCGCGGCTAGTCTGCAGTCAGAACTGGCTCCGATCGTTTCCACCGATTTTGACGATGCCAAGCTTCCTACTGCCGAGTAGAGGCTGCATTCGGGTCAGTATTTTTCCGAGCGGTTCTGTACGGCTCCGACCTTTGAGTGTTACATCTTTGATGCCGATTGGAGCCAGTAGTTGGTAAATCATGAGTTGATGAAATATTTAAATCGAGACGCAAGAAACATTCGTCAATATAGCATACACTTGTGCATAAAGACGAAATCATACCACCATAAAAATCGACCACCAATATATACGACCCATTAAAAGCATTTGTAGCCAAATCGAAATTTTATGAATCCCACCTTCTTTCCCACCTTTGAGCCGGTCTCGTAGTACAGTCGTTAACTCGTACAACTTAACAACATGCCCGTCATGGGTTCAATCCCCAAATAGACCGCGCCGCCATACGTAGGATTGACTATCTTGCTATGGGGGGGAATCAATTAGTCACTGAAAGCCAAGCCCACAAGTGGGTACAGGCAGGCCTTGACCGACATCGGTTGTTGAGCCAAAGAAGAAGAAGAAGAACAATCCCACCTTCTAAAAGACGAATTATTATATACTTTACAACCTCCTCAAAAATCTGAACCAAGTTGAAAGGATTACATTTAAGAGAAAAGGATATTGATTAAAGATAAAAAAATCGAAATGTAGAAGCCTTGCACTACAAAGCTTCTTAATAGCTTTTTCTCATAACAACACAAGTTTCTGTTATTAGAAATGCTTAATTTACCACCGTAAGTCCACTTGATACTTGAGTGTAATCGAAAACTAATGTTCAAACACGATAAAATACGATTTCTCTTCGAACTTAGTGAAAAAGTGTGTTCAACATACACGGGGCGAGTACCGGCTTCGAACGACGAAATCCGTTCGACGCTCATGAGAGAATGAGAATCATGAGATAAAACTGTCAAGCATTTAAAGACGTTTATATCTACGATTCAAGGATGGTTAAATTTTGAATTTTGATGTTTTTGGCCGTTGGTATTGGATTTCATTCGTTACATCATTATTGGATGATTTGTTATGAATTATAAGGTGGCTTTACTCACTTTCTTTAAATTTGAATTTAAGTTATTTCAAATTTAGGAGGGACGACAGGATTGGATTTACTTTATAAAAAAGTATAAAAATACTGATTGATTTTATTTTAAAGAGTTATAAACGTTATTTACATGGTGCAAATGTTTTTCGATATTTGCTATAAAGTTTTCAGCATATAACATATTCAGTATATATATATATATATATATATATATATATATATATATATATATATATATATATATATACAACTTTTTTATTATAGATATTTGTATGTATATTTATATTCCGATATATTTTATGTTTTTTTTATTATACATTTTCAAAACTGATGAAAACTTTTTTTATTGGAAATAGATCACAAAACATTTTCAAAATGTTACATACCTCTAAGTTCAATTCACTTCAACGATTTAAAGCAAAATTTGAAGCAAAATGTTACATTGAAAACAACATTCGTTCCAAATCCGCAGCGCAAAACCTCGCGGATTTCTCCCCATACAAACGGGAACGTTCGACCCCGGCAGGTAGAACTCATTCTTTCGCGCGCTTCCACGCAAACAATGAGACCCCAAATTTTGAGTGATTCAGGCCGAGGGGTATGAGGAAGCTTGAGGAAGCACGGAGAAGCGCGCTGCGATGAGAGTTCGCATTCTGTTTTACACGCGCACTTCACTAACACCAATACAAATACCGTGCTTTGACGAGCCGTCTGTGAATGTGTGTGTGTCTTCTTTCAGCGAGCTCAACTTGGAGCTGCTCATCACATCGTGTTGTCTCGCTTACACTACAGCATCGAACCATCGCTCCGTATGTCCCCCCCTCCTACGCGTACAACACCACCAGTACAGCGCGACGCTTTGCCGGAGATGGTTGTGCGCGTTTCGTTTCAAGTCCCGCGCGCAGTGTTTGTGCGTTGATGCGCATTTCGTTTAAGTCTCGTGCGCCGGTGTGTTTTGGTGAAGTGTGCAGTGAATAAACAGTGTGCACAGACGCACATGCAGTGCGTGCATCAACAGGTAAGAATTTGATGAGCAGAGGCAACGCAGATTGTCGACAAGTTTCCCGCAGCCTGGCTCGACCCGGTATGACGTCATTCGTGAGTATGAAGGATTCTAAATGTGTACTTTAGTGTGTACTTTATGTTTCAATAAAGTGTTTAATGTAATAAAAAAGGACAGTGTTTGTGTTTAGTTTTAGAATAAGTGCATGAAAGAAAGCGAAAAACAAAAACCTTTTGATGTGTTGGTAGCATGGCTCGAAAGAACACAAACACATTGAGAACTGCAGAGCGCACCGTGCGTTACGGGTGGGGAGGGGGAGGGCTCGCGCGAGGGTGTAACTCATTCGTCGAAGAGACACTGTAGGCCCGATTATTAAACACAAATTGTAAAGACAAGTTGTCAAAATCGGAAGATTTGTATTATGACATCCGTTTGTGTTGTGTGTTGGAATTTTTTTTTTTGACGAAACACAAACTCACAAGCATACTGCCAAGATATGTATTATGAAACACAAACGGAAATCCAAAATTGTCAAACTGCTTTCCGTCGGACGGAAAGGCGCCAATCTCAGATTGTTTGACCGACAAAACACAACAACAGAGTTGTTGCTGTTGCTTTCACGACATAATATAAGTATTTTATTTCAGAAATAATCTAATTTTATCATTTCAAATAAAAATATGTGTACTGCCATATCCATACAAATGGCGATAAGCTGGAGATACTGGTAACGTGCTGCTGTTATTTCCTTCCTCTGTTGTTCTTCGATGGTAGTCGAAAGATGAAGGGCTCACGCACCTGGTTTGCGTTCAACAGCATTGGATTCCAGCAACTTCTTCTTTGAGTGGCTGCTTCAACAACCAACAGCATAGGCACATGTAATTATCACATCTAATACTGCTTACACTTTTAGGAATAACAAAGACTCGGAGGGCTTAATCTCCGCCAGAATGTCAAGGAAAATTTCCTTCGACACACGAAATGTTTTCTTAAATCTGAAATTAACAACCACGAAATGAAACATGTATAACACGGTTTGCACAAATGATCCGTATGCTTAACTCACGCTTGGTTATGAAGCTGTAACGGGTCGAAAACACTTCGAAGCAGTCGGCGCTGTTTTGCCAGATCTACCGTTGTTTCTTCTTCACTGCCGCTATCGTCACTTACGAAGTGAGATAAAATCATTTCGATGTTTTAAACAAGGATTGTTAGCTTGATAAACGATCGTGTCTTAAATAAACTTGTTTACGTTTTTTGTTTTGATTTTGAACATTTTGACACATCGACACAGCTTTAACGAAAGAAAAAAATTAACGAAACTTGTCTGTCACAAGAACGGTTTCAAAATGCATACCTATTTTCCGTTTGTCTTGACGCACTTGTCTTGTGTCATTTCCGTTTGTGTTTAATAATCGGGCCTTGTATTTCGACAGCGTCACTCAAATCACTCAAAAAATACACTCATTTTGCCGGACGGGTTCTTACGGTCTCTCAATGGTAGGGGAAAGCGGGGCAAAATGGGCATGTTAAGCAGTTTACTGAATATTCCTTTGAATATGCCATAAAACACAATTTTTCTTTCATTATTGCATACCTCCACCATTTATCTATGGATTTAAATTGCCACATAGTATGAAAACAACTTAAAAACATGTAAATAATGTAAAATAAAAGTTGATGTTTTACGAGAAGCATTTTTGACACGCGGGGTAAAATGGGCATAGCCCTGGGGCAAAATGGGCATATGTAAACAAACTGTGAAACGTCAAAACACTGGGGCAAAATGGGCCACAACAACTGCGCTTAGGTAATGGTCTATGCTTTTGCGCACGTTTCGTGAAATGTATTTTTGTTCTATCTTTTGTTTTGCTGGTCAGAAAAGCCCTTAAAATTCTTCCAAAAATATGTTATTAAAATTAAAACAGTTTTTACACGTTTAAATCTACAAAATCGAATGTTTTTAATCTGTGCCTGATATCATTATTGAGGCGACAAATACAACACCACAGCCTCACCAAGCGCCGTATGTCAAAAGCATCTGCCCATTTTGCCCCACGTGAAGCATTTTTATATTTTTTGTTATATTAGTAAAAATACTCATTCAATCGCCTTGCTTTCTTCAGACAAATTATATAGAAAAATCATATCTTTAAAAATATATCATGTACAACTTCAACGCATCCCTGTGACACTGGTTTAAGCTTATTTTCGAAGTGGCAAAAATTACATCAATATGCTACTAAACCTTATTTTGCATTTTTCTTGGTTTTTTGTCATGTAAGGGTTATGAAACTTACATGGTGTTCATAAAACACTCCAATGGATACATTTTGAGCATTGGAAAGTATCTTTGTAGTCATATAATGCTTAAATAGAGGGTGCCCATTTTGCCCCACATGCCCATTTTGCCCCGCTTTCCCCTACGTTATTTTAAAACTGAGCGCCAAGTGAGCGCCTTCTGACAACCGCGGCGAACGGATCTCGTCGTTCGAAGCCCATAGTCGCCCCGACAGTCTTTCCCCGAGTTACGCGAATAATGCGTTCCAGAAACATTCGCGTAACTCGAATTTTCGCGCAAGTTGAATATCACGTTTTATAGCCAAAATATACTTGATTAATAAAGAGTATTGATTGAACTTAGTTCATTTATGTAATTTATTACGTATTTGATGCTATTGGTGTAGATCAGGGGTCTCCAAACTTTTCAGTTCGCGGGCCGCATTGCTTCACAATCAACATTGTTGAGGGCCATTTTGACGCTACCTTTAGAATGAGTGGAAGTTCAAATCTCGTTTTAATGAGAAAATACTAACAAAATATATAAAATTTCTGGAGCTTTCTTTTATTGAATCTTGATTTTCGTCTTTCAGAATTAAAAAAAATAATTTTGATTGGTTAGTCAGGTTAGTCTTTTTAATTTAACCTTTACCCAGTCATCGCGGGCCGTAGTTTGGAGACCCCTGGTGTAGATAAATGGGTTATTTCTGTTTTTAAGTGACTTATAACTTTTGAAAAAAAAAATCAAATAATTTTACCCATGACAATTGATATAGAAAATTGTACTGATTTTACATCTGAACTGTCATAAATTAAAATTCGCGTAACTCGATTTCACGTAACAAGAGTATCTTGTAACTCGGGGAAAGACTGTACGCAAATATTCTATTCAGAAAATATTCAATTCTGTTAAAGATTCAACCCAGGAAAGTGACAGTTTCGCAAAGATTTAATTTCGCTAAGAATTGCAATGACTTAGAAAGATTCTCTTCCATAAAGAGTTGCAAACGAGTAACAAGATTCAATTCGGCAAAGAGTGACAAAGGAGTCGGAAGATTTAATTCCTGGAGATAGTCGATTCTTATTGAGATTAACACAGGAGTCGAACAGGAGGAAGCAGTAAAGAAATGAAATGGAAGAACACCGGTGGAGAAAACAATAAAATTTTCTCTTGAAGGAATTTCTCTTGTAACAAATCTTTCGAGCCTCTTTTTCAAAAATAGGATTACAGTATGAGACGAAAAAAGAGAAGTACTTGTTTTTGTGGATAATCTCTTCTCTTCACTATATAGAAAAAAATCTCGTGTCACGGTGTTTGTTGACAGCAACCTCCACAATGGCTGGATCATTTTCAATGAAATCTCGCACACACCTTATGGTGGTATGAAAATGAACACGTACAACATGTTCAGATGTTACCCTAAACTTTATTAAATGGCAACTATTATCATGGGTTCAAGCCCCAAATAGACCGTGCCGCCCATCGTAGGACTGACTATCCTGCTATGGGGAAGGGGGGTGATAATCCATAAGTCATTGAAAGCCAAGCCCACAAGTGGTACAGGCAGGCCTTGATCGACTAAGGTTGTTGCGCCAAAAGAAGAAGAAGCTGTACATTTTGATTTGAAAACTGATTTTATCTGTGGCCAGAATAGGGTAACTGTACCAGATTTCGGCAGTGTACCTATTTTCGACAGGGTAACTAAAAACGTGAAATTCTGCACAAATACGGTAAAAAAATGTCACAAAACACAATTTTGTAGTGAAAGTATACTCATTTGTTATTCATATACCAAGTTTCACACCATTTCCTTGCTTATTTTCCAAAATATCAACTAAATTGTGCAAAGCTCAGCATTTTTCGGCAATAGCCAATAGTTTGGTAGGTTTTGTGTTTAACAAAACCAGAACAATTAAACAATGAAAGTGTGGTTTATTAAAAAGATTTCATGCATGTATAAAATGTTCTTACTTGTTTAGAATTTAAAAATCACGATAAAAAAGTTATTTTTCAATTTAAATGCTGCCGAAAATAGGTACACAATAACCGCGAGGCCACATGAGGTGAAATATACAGCTAAAAGAAACAATTTGACAGGCGAAATATTTGACGGATAAAGCTTCACAGCAACCAGCTGATGTGCAATGTAAACAAATAACGTGCACAAAATCGTAACTAAACCCATTTAATAACTTCAATATGTAGTACTTCGTCCATTTTGAGTCAACAGTTCATTATTTATTCCAATTAGGGAATGTTCTGCTTAAGAAGATATTATGTTTCAGTGAGTTTCGAAATCGGATGTTGTGTCTCCCCCAACCCTTTACCTGTACCTGTCAGATATTTCACCTGTCAAATAATTCATTTCGCTGTACAGTACAACGTCGATTATCCGGGGACGGATTAACCGTCTGGCCGCTTAATCGTGCGCATAAAATTGACAGCTGTTCTATCGTGACCAAGGTGTATGGATATTAGGAGGTGAAGTGCCTCAGAGCAAATTGACATTTCACGATTTGACATAACAATACTGGGGGCTCCGGTATTAAAATCGGGGAGGGCTGGAGGGGGGTATAGAAAATTGTATGCGATTTGACATAACAATACTCAATGATGGCCCCCGGAAAACGCGCTAACAATTCACCTCCTTAATAAACACACCTTGATCGTGACCAAGGTGGATTTAAAAATATAAGGTGGTGGACTTTGAGTGCATTTTGACAATTCGTCACTTGACGTCAGGTCCCCAGGATTCAAACTTTATTTACATTTATTAAATTTGTTCATATAATTTATCTACCTCATTTTTTCGATTAAATATTCTTTAAAGATATATTTTGAACTTTGCAAGTTCTTGTTTAACATTCAAACATCGATTAAAGTGTATTATTTTGTGTTATTCCGTGAATTTATTGTACAATTCATTGTGTTTTCGACATTTTTGGTGATAAAAACTAAGAAATCATTTTTTTCCAATTTTCACATTAATTCCTCATTATCTACGAGCCGCATGGACAATTTACGTGAGATCCCAAGTGCCACAAATCCACTAAACGACCACTAAACGGCTTCTAAACGACTCAAGTTCTCTACCTAAAATGAATATAGAAAGACTTTGTTTAGCAGACGGCAAACGACTCATGCATTCTAAAAATAGCTAAAAAGCTGGTGGCGCTCTCTGTTGGTGGGATACCCCAATCAGTTGAGCTTCATCGCTTGGAGGAGATCTTTCTTATTTCCTCTGTACTGTTGTATGGTTTTCACATTGAAGTTATGCATCGCTAGAACTAGAACGGCGATACGATTGTTTAAATACTAAACTCCAATGGAAACCACCAGCACTGAAGCAAGTGAGATTTGAGTAATGGTCGTTGGTGTTGATACCCACGTATCTTACCACACGACCATTCATATAGATTTTTGCTCGGAAAGTTAGAAGGCTATATAGGTCATGATAAGATGAAACTTGTCAAAACACATTGCAAGAAAAGGATAGCAATATAATGATGAGTTGTAATACGCCATCTATTGATCAAACCAATGAAGCTGTGGAGCTTTCATTTTTTTTTCTATGGATATTCAATGTTCCAGTCTTTTAAGCTTAATCTGTGGCGCTTGGGATTAGAACTCTTACTCACATGATTTTAAATTTCGTGCATAAACAAATCAACTTTTGTTAATATATCTCATTTTTTCGATAAAACCAATAGACACACAAAAATGCACATAATAACAAAGAAATCTGCTCTATTTGCTAAGCATTGAGTGCGGAAACCAATGGTTAACGGTTTTAAAATGACGTAAAGTCCCTCAACTATGGCGACCCCCCAAAGGCGATCCACCACCTGATATTTTTAATCCACCTTGATCGTGACGAACATTTGCATCGATAGTCAAGTTTGTGAACCATTTTTTTATGCAGCTATCTAGTATCTTGTAAACTAAGGTTTTATTCCAACCGAGTTTTGTACGGAGCAAGGTGTTTCCGACTTGTTTATTTGTGATCCCGTTTTCGAATGACAGACGTTGTCATATCCTTTTGACAGTTAAGGATAAGGTATACATACATTTTGAGGTGAGGTTGACCAAGGTTCATATTTATGATACGTCTACAGCTCGGCCTTTCCTGACTCCATTAATTGCCCTCAATTACTATGCTATTAGTGTTGCCTAAGATTGTTTGTAAAGAGTCAATCGCCACCAGGGAGAGGGACTATCCATCGTCTTATTTTATCAGCTTCCAAAACTCCGTCATAAGCTATTTGAGTCATTTGACACCTATCAATGTCACGGACGACGTACCGATCGTTTGGAATTATTTTGTGTATGAGCGTTTCTACATACACCGAGAAAGCAGCTGAGAGATGGCTGTGAGAGAATTGACAACCGGTTTCTCACGCCGGTGTGTGTAGAAGCTCTGAAAAGCGCCGAGATGAGACTTTTAAAATGATGTTCAAAAAATCAATTTTAATCGCTAAAATGAAGTCAAAAAAGTTTCTTTTACTTTTAATAATATTTCTACGATTATTAGACGGCAAAAATGCAAACTATAATTGATCGATCGCTATAAACTGCCAATTCAATTTTTTCTCAGCTCCATCGTTCTTTGCATGCCGAGGAGAATTCTCTCATCGAAAATGCTGTCAGTCGCTGTCAAAGCATGCTGTCAATTATTTTCTCAGCTGCATTCTCGGTGTATGTAGAAACGCTCTATAACATAGGGGCCCTTGTATCGAGCAATAAATTTTTTGTTTGAATTGACGGTGTTATCTATATTACGTACGACCACAAATTCCCCTTCAGTAATCACAGGTGCTGGTTTAGATTTGATAGCATGTTGTCGTTCATTAATCCCCTGATGCTTGGTAATATTATTCGATGCTATGGTTCTTAATGTATTGAAATCCCTAGGTGAAGCTTGATTTGGATCATTTAGGTATTCTGTCAGTTCATCTAGAATCGGTCCTCGTTGTTCTGTTCCAAATAAAAGTACAGATAGAGAGAAGTGAGTAGATGCGTGAATTGTATTATTGAGCGCATATTCAACCGATGGAATTTGAACTGTCCAATCAGCATGATTAGTCGGGTTCGTAAGTTTGCTTAAAATAGGTCGTAGGACGCGGTTGACCCGTTCTACTTGCCCGTTTGCCTGAGGTGATCCTGTTGCGTTTAGTATATGTGTAATTCCTCGAGATGATACAAAACTTGAAAAATCATCGGACGTAAAACATGTTGCTCTATCGCTAATTATTCGCTTAGGGCGACTGTAATATGACATGTATAATTTAAGAGCATTGCACACTTCACGGGTGCTTGTAGATATTGTTGGGTATAACTTTGTAAACTTTGTGAAACTATCTATTACTACTAGCAAATGTTTCTTCTTTGAATCTATTGAAGGAAGAGGACCTATGAAATCGATATGTAATGTATCAAAAGGATTGGCAATTTTAGGTATAGTGTACAAGTTTTTATGATTAGTTTTCACGGGGGCGGAATATATTACACATTTCATACAGTTTTTAATGTAATTGTGAATTCTAGTTTTCATTTGTGGAAAATAATAATTCTTATTGATTTGTAAATAGCATTTATCGACTGCTAGATGTCCTATTTCTTCGTGAATATATCGAATTACATTGTTAATCATTTCTGATGGTACATAGAATTTAAATCGACCTGGTGAAGACTGTTTGTACACTACTCCATCACGAAGAGTGAAATCACTTACTGACCTAGACTGTAGTTCAGTTTTTATTTTTTGAATATTTACATCACGAGCTTGTGCAATCCGTAATTGGAAATCTATATCCAGATCATCTATCACTGCTACGTGTTCTATTCGACTTAATGCATTTACATGAGGCATAGATGATCCCGGCCTATGTTGCATGGAATAGTCATAATTTTCTAGGAATAATGACCAACGAGCGATTTTTGCTGATAACTTGCGGTGTTGCAGTGTTTGGACCAATGAGTTACAATCTGTCACTATTTTTATGGGAATGTCATGGACGTAAGTGTGAAATCTTTTGAGTGCGTAAATTACTGAAAGTGTCTCCAGCTCATAACTATGTAATTTGGATTCATCGTCCGATGTTGTTTTTGAAAAGTAAGCAATTGGGTGAAACTTATCATCATCTTGTTTTTGTAGTAAAACCGATCCAAAACCACTAGAACTTGCATCGCAATGTAGTTCGGTTTCTCTACTAGGGTCGTAAATTGACAGCTCAGGTGATTGAATAAGTTTATTTCGTAAAGTTTCGAATGATTGAATGCATTCATTAGTAAACTCAAATGGTACTTTTTCTTTTAATAAGTTTGTTAGTGGTTTTGCAATACTTGAAAAAGATGGAACGAACCGCCGAAAAAATGAAAATAAGCCTAAGCACTGTTGAACTTGTTTCTTGCTACGAGGAAAGGGGTAGTTTTTAATTGATTTAATATGATGTTCACTCGGACGTATTCCTAAACAGTTTGCATTGTAACCAAGGTATTCTAATTCGCTTTGGGCAAATTTGCATTTGTCCAGTCGTAACTCCAAACCATTTTTGCGTATCGCGTTTAACACTTGTCCGATCAGTTCAAGATGTTGGTCAAAATCTTTAATAATTAATAAAGCGTTGGAACTCAGCCGGAGCATTTTTCAATCCGAAGGGCATGCGGGTATATTCGTACTGCCCATCAGGTGTAACGAACGCCGTATATTTAATCGATTCTTCATCCATAACTAACTGATGAAATCCGCTTTTGAGGTCTAGTAACGTAAAGTATTGTTTATGTCCCAAATGTTCTAGGCAGGTGTCTATAAGAGGCAATGGAAAATTATCACGAACTGTTATTATTATTATTATTATTATTATTATTTATTAATCTTCAACGGGCCGTATGGCCTAATTAAGATGTAACAGTTCAATAAAAAAAAAAATACATAGCAAAAACAAGATTTGCATCGCAATTCACTGCGGCCACGGCAAAAGCCGGAGACGTTCCTTGAAGCACTGAGTTGAGATGTCGAAGTCGAAGCAATCCGAGACAGTGTTGAAGACAGCCGACATGCGGAACATAGGGTCTGACCGACCAGCACTGGAACGGGGTTGAGCGAGCCGTAGAGTTTCTCTAGACCTAAGTGTTCGGGATGGTGCATAGATATCGACTCGATGCAACAATGGCGATGAGTCGATAGAGCCATTTAGCAATCCAGCGATGAAAGAACACTGTGCATTGCGTCTTCTAACCGAAAGAGGTTCAAGGCCTAGAAGACGGCACCGCGCAGCATACGGAGGAAGATTATTGCGATCCTGCCAGGGAAGTAGGCGTAGGGCATATCTCGTGAGCTTACGTTGAATCGCCTCAATTCGAGCAATTGAAGAAGCGGTAGTTGGGCTCCAGACTACGCACGAATATTCCAGAACCGAACGAACGATACAGTTGTACACAGCTTTGATGCACATGGGGTTGCGGAATTCATTAGTTGTCCGGATAACCACGCCAAGTAATTGATTTCCTCTGGCTACAACGTCATCGATATGCTGTTTAAAGTTCAAACTAGAGTCAAGCAGAACGCCCAGGTCTTTGGCATGATTCTGTCGATTAACTGCAGTGCCGTCCATGAAGTAGGTCCCAGTCACTGGGCTCCTGCATCGACTAAAAGACACACAGTAGCATTTCTCGATGCAGATAGTCAGTCCATTACGCTTGCACCACGAACAGAAAATTTCGATGCAGTCTTGCAGGAATGTACAATCACCTGTGTTGTTAATAGGCGCAAAAATTTTTGCGTCGTCGGCAAACAGACTGATACTGTCGGGAGGTAAAGCGAGGGTAACATCGTTGATAAACAATATGAAGAGAAGCGGGCCAATGTTGCTTCCTTGTGGCACACCCGAGCTGCTGACTATTTCTTTGGACATGTGCTTATCAATTTTCACGATGTATGTGCGATTAATTAGGTACGACTTAAGCCACTGTACGAGCGGGCTGGGAACTCCTAGCTTATCGAGTTTAGCGAGAAGAATTGCGTGCGGAAGAGAGTCGAATGCTGCTTTTAGATCGGTATAAATTGCATCGACTTGAGCTCCGGCATCAATTTGACTAGTGCAATAGGTTACAAATTCAACCAGGTTCGTGGTAGTCGACTTTTTGGCACGAATCCATGTTGATACGGACTTAGGTAGCTGCGGCATGCATGTAGCAGATTTTTGTATATCACTAGTTCGAACACCTTGGCAATGGCACACAAGGATGTAATACCCCGGTAGTTGATGGCATCTGTCCTGTCGCCCTTTTTGTAAATAGGAACCATCCAAGATTTCCTCCATGCTTTAGGAAAGTAGCCATTGGCTAGCGATGCATTGAACAATTTTGCAAGGATAGGTGCTACTGTCGTTTGACAGCGTTTCAGCACGGTAGAAGGAATTCCGTCGGGTCCAGGAGCGAAGGAAGGCTTTAGTTGCGCTAGGGCAGATAAAACGATCTCACTGTCGATGAAAGGAGTGCTCATGTTAATTGCTCCAGCCGGAGTGTTGACGAGAGCAGCATCAATGGTATCGGTATCATTCATGGCCGGTGAAAAGCAATCTGCGAAGCGATCCGCGAAGAGATTGCACATTTCATTAGTGTTGGCACTTGTTGCTCCTTTGTACGTAATGGATTTCGGTGTATGCGTGGATTTTGTTTTGCTGTTGTAGAAGCGCCAAAACGAGTCAGGCCACCTGCAGAGGTTACATTGAATATTACTCAAATATGTGCCATATCGAAACCTGTTATAGCTGCAGTATAAAGAGTGCGTGTCAAAGTAGATCGAGCGAGATCTTTGGCAGCGGCGCGTTTGGTAGTGACGATAAGCAGCTCTTTTTACACGTTTGAGTCGTTTGAGTGTGCGGTCCGCCCAGGGGGGGTTAGGTTTAGGACGCTGAACTGGGACGCATACAACAAAGGCTTGCAGCATGAAGGACGAGAATGAACATACTGCTTCGTCAAGTGAAATAAAATTGGAACAATGAAAGCTATTGTTAAACATTGATATCATGTCGTTCAGTTTCACATAGTCAGCTTTAGCAAAGTTATAACGATAAAATGCGGTTGTCGTCGAGTTTTGTCGAGTCGTCGAATTGCGTCGGGTCGACGAGTTAATACGTATATTGAAGTCTAACGCCGGATGGTAGGAGTCAAGAGGTACAAGCGGAACAACACTTGGAAAGACAGGCGAACACAATTTAGCTGCAGCATTGTTAGCGTAGAGCAGGTCAAGCATGCGTCCGTGCGAATTATTGATGTGATTAAGTTGCACTAATCCGTTAAATTTAAATCCATCCACAAAGGTGTTGTTGGCCAGTGAGCGCGCAGTTGGTTCATAGTGCGTGATTGATGAGTATGCTGGCGAGGACGAAGGATCAGCTGTGGACCAGCTTATGTTAGGCTGATTGAAATCGCCAATAACAAACAGCAGATCCGAAGGCTTCAGTGTGAGAGTGAAGCTGCTGATACAATCATGTAGAGAGCGAAGAGTCGATATCTCGGAGCTAAGCTGCGGTGGAATGTATACTACCATGACGTACAGATGTGCGTTATTACAGGCGACGCGCACACAAATATACTCGAGAGAACGATCACGGGAAGGTAATTCTATCGACTCGTATGCGTTAGAAACGGCTAGCAAAACACCACCACCGCGAGAGCTAGAGCCGCTGAGAGAGCGATCACAGCGGTAAACAGAGAAGTTGTTGTTGAAGAGAAGAGCAGATGGAATGTTGTCAACAAGCCAAGTTTCCGTGAGTGCGATGAGATCGAAGTCAGCCTCCGATACAGCTAAGTGAAATTCTTTTGTTTTAGTACGCAAACCTCTAACGTTTTGATAATAGCAGCTTAAATACTCAGCGGTAGCGTTGTCATTGTGGCGGTTGGATAAAGCGGGTAAACGGTAAGTCAATTGAGCTGCGTTGTCAGAGCATGAGGCTTGGCGTGTTTGTTGCGTGCAATGAGCGGAACTTCGTCTAGTTGAGAAAAAAGCGATCGATTGTAGACTGGTGTAGGTGCGGAGATGAAGCACGGTGGTTTTGGGGCGGTCCAGAAACAAGTGTTGAGTTGGGTGCTTCCAAGGTATCATTCACCGGGGGGTGACACTGTTGTGATGATGTTGTTTCAGGATCAGGTGGAGTAGATGTGCGTGCGGCTAAACGGTGAGTCGTTGTTGGTGTGCGTGTGGTGTAGCGGTGTTCAGTACTAGTAGCTGGTGTGCGTGTAGTAAAGCGGTTTCGGGTCGCTATAGGAGATGAGGTTTGGTGGTCGTGTTGACGGGATTGAAAAAACTCACGTACACCGATACCGACGGGCCAGGTGGATGGTGTGAGTGCCGCATCTCGAAGGATAGCCGGGACCCTCACTTTGAATGAAAGCCAATTCATGCTGTCCACACTAACCCCTCTTCTCAGCAGGCAATACGCTATAACGTCATCGGTGGCTAAGCGACGCTTTACAGAAGCGACCACTTGTTCCACAGTGACGGCCGTTGATAAGCGGGATAGGCGGATCCAGATCCTATCTGTGAATGGCTCACGAGGTGCAGCTTGAAGCGGTGATGATAACGGATCGGTTCCCACCAGTTCATGCGGTTGTGTAGGTGCCGGCTGGACGGCAATCGTGGTGTTGGTGTATGCGTTTGGCGATGACGCGGCACAAAGGGTGTTGCCGCGACTGTTTACAATTTTGTTTACACCAGGAGATGCCGAATCCTCGATTATACGCCTCCGCTTTCTACCAGTAGCTGGTCGAGGATCAGAGTTCCGATTGTGAGGCGTGGATGCAGTTTGAAGGAGGGTAAAACCACTGCGAACTTCGGCGACAATAGGCTCAACGAGCTTGCCAATAGCTGCTACAGCTGAGTTGAGGGCGGCTTGGAAACCGACCTGGGCGCCTATTTCTTTTACGGAACGGCAGCGCGGATTTTTAAGCATGTTAGTGCAGCCAATGCAGCTCCAGTGCAGGTCGACATTGGACAATACTGCGTCAATCAGCTCGGGGGGCAATTTGCAACAGCCGCGGTGGAACGTAGCGTCACAATATGCACAACTGATGATGCAGCCGGTGGCCTCTAGCGGTTCAGCACACGAGAAGCAAATAGCCGCCATCGCGAAATCACGCGTAATCACAGCACAACACTGCTAAGCCGAGCAGGAAAAAACAGCAGGAAACCACAGTTGTGATGCAACTAAACAATTCGCCAAGACGAAGCGATGATGTTAAACAGTTTAATAGTCCGTAGAAAAGGCAACAATGCGATGCGACGCAGAAAACACAAGAGAATTATTGAAAAATCACGGAGCGCGACGGAAATGCGGCCGAACAATTAAACGTCAAACGTCAAAAAAATTTATTAAACGTCAAACTGTTACTTTATTTAATGGTCTGTAATCAACACATTTTCTAACTTCGCAATTTTTTTTTTTCGAACCAGGACTAAGGCAGACGCGTATGGTGAGTTACTTGGGCGTATGATATTTTTTTCTAGCAGGTCCTTTACTATTACTTTTACTTTTTCTCTTTCGGCAAATGACAACCGTCTTGGTTTGGTAGAAATAGGAGTGTCATGTAAGAGATTTATTTTCATAGTATAAGTTGTAGGTACGATTTCATTTGTAGGGAACTCTAAATAATGTTTTGTTATCGATTCAATTACAGCTTCACTTTGGTATTTTGTAAGGTTTTTTCCAATATCAATAGAATTTGTTTGATCAACAACATCTATCATACACAAAGAAGAAAATGTATCGGTAAACACATCGATCGACTCATGAGCTAAAGCAGAAAATGAACAATCTCCCTCCCGGCGTGCGACTGACCTCTTTACAATGTCAAGTGTATGGAGCTTTTGATATAAATTCGTTTTTATTAAAGGCAGGTTTTTCATATTATTCATGTTCAATAAAGTGTTTATAGTGCACGTATTTTGTATCTGATTGAGTTGAATATTTAACTTGGATAATGCATCTCTACCAAGAATCATTGCCTATTCCATGTATATTTTTGGAAGGACGATAAAGGTGTGACGTATCGTGGTCTTGGCAAGTTGTACTCGCCTCTCCCCAAATCCTAACGTTAATAAATTTGGGCCTCCTATTCCTCGCAACATGGACGTCCTAGGTTCTCCAACAAGAGATTTAGGGAGAACGTTTTCATTAACGAAGCTTTTAGGGCTACCAGTATCCAAAAGAGAAACTAATTTTAGTGATTTGCTCCATACATCTTGACTCTTATAGGCAACACTTACCTCTTGGTTGGCGTTAAGAGTAAAAACTGGTTCCGTCGCAGGCGTTGTTTCTAGATGTTCAGGACCATTTGTAGTAACGGCAATCTGCTGAACCCGTTGAGGACAATTTCGATAGACATGATCAGTCTGACCGCACTTGAAACAGGACCCCGGAAGTCGAATCGGCATGCGGCAGAAGTTTTCCGAATGTCCATATTTCCGGCAATTAAGGCATCTGGGAGTCGACTGGTTTGGTTCAGCTCGCGCAATCTGGGCTCGTGGTTGTTGAACAGACGATTTCTGGACCGTTGTCTGTACACGTGTTCGTATATATTCATACTCTTTCAATAGAGGTTTCAGCGTCTCGATCGATTTTGCCATGAATCGCATGGATGCAGTATGTATGGGGTCACCGAGACCGTCAATGATGATATGCACCAGTTCGTTTTCCGGAATTGAAGCTGTCGCTGCAGTGTGTTGCATGTCTAACAAATATCTAAGCGTTGTTTCGTTAGCGTTCAGATGGCGTGCTCTAAGATTTTTATAGATGACTTCTTTAGAAGGCTTGTTGTTAAATTCTTTTAGCAATTCGCCCTTCAACTCCTCGTAATTTTTTGATTTAGTAGTTTGTGCCAATAAAACAGCTGTGCTCGTTAACGATCGACGCAAAACGGCAGTTTTTGAGGCTCTGGGACGTTTGTCATAACGAAAATATCCTCAAGGAAACGAATCCAAGCACACACATCTTCACCGCCTTCTCCGGTGAACTTTGGCACTATTGTTTCTATATGTTGAATAGTATTCATTGATATTGGTTTAAGGTGAGTTGGTTGAAGCTCAGCTATTTCTTCTTCTAAAGATAAAAGTTTTTTTTCTAGCTCCAGGCGTTTTACTTTCATTTCGAGTGAGCAGCGGCTTCGTCATTTGAGGTTATGTCATCACCATCTCCGCGTGATACCCTTTTATATTTTTTTCAACTTCGAACTGCAATAACTTTTGATTCATTGCTTTTATCGACCTGAAATTTTCCGTAGCCTCTCAACTTTTAATTTAATTTTTTGGTGCATAAGTTGTAATTTTAAACAGCCTGTAAGTATTTTATTGTGATTTTTTTTTTAACTTTATCACGTAAGTTGGCAACCAGCATACCCGGGTATTCCATACAAAATGGAAAATGGCGTTTCTCTTCTTCCTCTTTTCGTATTGTGCTTATTTTCGAGTCAAATTCAAGCGAAAATGAAAAAAAAACTTAATGAATAAATGAAATAGAAGAGAATATATGGTCGGCATTACTTGCTTAAAGCATTAAAATATAGAAAGCATTGTTTACCTACGAAAATCGTTAATTTTTTGTATCAAAACGTGTGGAATACCCGGGTATGCCGGTTGCCAACTTACTTGTGTAAATCTGGTTGCCAACTCTACGGTTAATCGGCATTCGTCCGGTCCCAAGCTGCCCGGATAATCGACGTTCTACTGTATATTTCACCTCATGTAGCCGCGCGTTAAATGTTGATTTTCGACAGCTCAATGTTGTGGGCTCCTCCCGAAACTCGTAACAATAACACACCTTGGATTTGGCTGAATATTCCATTTAAACTTGATCAGAACACTAAAATGCGTAAGTCGACACATAAAACTACCTTTCTTATATCAAATATCACCAATTTCACGACAAATAATGTAATAACTTAACAGAAAAATAATTATTTGTAAGCCAGTTGGTGCCGTACGCTATAACCGTCGAGCTGTCACTTTTTTTCAATGGCTGCTCTGTTTGAATGTCACAACAAAAAGGATGTCAAAACGGACGAAAATAAGCAAGCAGAAAGTTAATAATATAAGTTTATAATGAATGTAATAAAAAACTTTAAAAAAGCGCTTTTCAACATCAATCTTAGGAAAGTTAGGGTGTTAAATTGTTTTAAACATTTTTTCTACCTACAGTAGAACAACGATTATCTGACTTATACCTTGACTATCGAAGCAAATGTTCGTCACGATTGAATAGCTGTCAATTTTATGCGCACGATTAAGCCGCTCACCGGTTAATCCGTCCCCAGATAATCGACAACTTGACGATAATCGTTACTTGTTACAGGATATGAAAAGGCGTTTCTTGAATCTGAAATCTTATTTGACACCAAATCTAGATGGGTTCATCCTATGCCCAGTAAGCTCTACCAGCTGTGCTAATATAAAGCATACATTTATTATCTAGCATTTTTAAAACTTTTTAGATGCGACGACCATTTTCGGTCGAAGCCTTACTTCCAATAATAGGCTTGGCTAGCAGTAACTTATGAAATGCCCATAGCAGGATAATCATCCCAGCGTTTGGGGGCACGATCTATTCGAGGCTTTTACCCATGCCGATGTTATTGAGTGGTACGAGTTGACGATTGTATCACGAGACCACGCAAACAATGAGACCCCAAATTTTGAGTGATTCAGGCCGAGGGGTATGAGGAAGCTTGAGGAAGCAAGGAGAAACGCGCTGCGATGAGAGTTCGCATTCTGTTTTACACGCGCGCTTCACTAACACCAATACAAATACCGTGCTTTGACGAGCCGTCTGTGAATGTGTGTGTGTCTTCTTTCAGCGAGCTCAACTTGGAGCTGCTCGTCACATCGTGTTGTCTCGCTTACACTACAGCATCGAACCATCGCTCCGTATGTCCCCCCCCTCCTACGCGTACAAAACCACCAGTACAGCGCGACGCTTTGTCGGAGATGGTTGTGCGCGTTTCGTTTCAAGTCCCGCGCGCAGTGTTTGTGCGTTGATGCGCATTTCGTTCAAAGTCTCGTGCGCCGGTGTGTTTTGGTAAAGTGTGCAGTGAATAAACAGTGTGCACAGACGCACATGCAGTGCGTGGATCGACAGGTAAGAATTTGCTGAACAGAGTCAACGCAGATTGTCGACAAGTTTCCCGCTGCCTGGCTCGACCCGGTATGACGTCATTCGTGAGTATGAAGGATTCTAAATGTGTACTTTAGTGTGTACTTTATGTTTCAATAAAGTGTTTAATGTAATAAAAAAGGACAGTGTTTGTGTTTAGTTTTAGAATAAGTGCATGAAAGAAAGCGAAAAACAAAAACCTTTTGATGTGTTGGTAGCATGGCTCGAAAGAACACAAACACATTGAGAACTGCAGAGCGCACCGTGCGTTACGGGTGGGGAGGGGGAGGGCTCGCGCGAGGGTGTAACTCATTCGTCGAAGAGACACTGTACAGGCGGTCCCCGACATACACGGTTAATGGGGACCGAAATCGGCCGCAAAATACCGCGTATCTTGAATTTCCGCGTAAGTCGAATCTTGTGATTTCCAGCCAAAATATCACTAATTTTCGTGCAATTTTGTAAGTAGGGGGTGGTTTTAGCCACCAAATTAATTATTTCATATGTTTCTAATGAATTGTACAGTTTTAAACCGTTTGAAATGGTATTTTACATTCGATCAATACGGAAATTATTTGGTATTTCACAATGGATGTGTCAAATCAGTGCAATTTGCTCAAATAACTGTCAGATTTGGAAAACCGCGTATCTCCGAATCCGCGTATAAGAGGTACCGTGTATCTCGGAGACCGCCTGTATTTCGACAGCGTCACTCAAATCACTCAAAAAATACACTCATTTTGCCGGACGGGGATTGACTAATTATTTGAATTTCACTTACTATTTAAAATAAATACTTTTTTTTACACAAACCGTTTACAAGATCACGGCATTCAAATGGTTGTCGAATGGAACAGAATGCTTCGAATCTAATGGTCAAATATTGGAATCATGCCGAGTGCCAAGATCAAGTGGATATCGTGGCATACAAAATAAATACATTTTAGTTTTCGTTGTTCATATTCGCATATTATAATACATATTTTCTAACCCGTTCTGCCATATGAGTACAGATTTTAATTTAATGATAGTTAATTGTCTAGTTAAGACAAGCAAAATTATAACAAAAAGTATAATAGATGTTACAAATTGCACCATAATGCCAAATGCAACACCATTTTTGGTTTCGCTTATCACGATTTTTATAAACGATACGCGACGAAGTGCACAGGCAACACATACTGTATGCGAGAAAGAGTGAACAGTTATCTTGCATGCAGCAAGCAACAGCCGGACAAAGCCGGTTTTTTTAAAGAACGGAACGCACGAACGACAACACCTTGCTAACAATATTGAAGCGGCAAAGACCGGAACGGAACGGAGTGAACGGAAAGAACGAATTGAACGGAACGGAATGAACGGAACGAACGAAATGAACGGAACGGAATGAACAGAATGAACGGAATGAACGGAACGGAATGAACGGAACGGAATGAACGGAAAGAACGGAATGAACGGAACGGAACGATTTTGTATAAAGGATCGGAACGGAACGGCCTACATAAAGAACGGAACTTTTTTACTAGGTTCGGACCGGAACGGCCAACACTAGAACAAACTACCGAAAATAGGAGCAAAATCAATGTTAGCATTTTCACGAATACAGGCGGTCCTCGAGATACACGGTACCTCTTACAGGCGGATTCGTAGATACGCGGTTTTCTAAATTTGACAGTTGTTTCAGCAAATTGTACTGATTTGACACATCCATTGTCAAAGGCCACTCAATCGAACCGCTGTGCACAGCGACGGAAGAAATCATGGAGTTCTGAGAATTTTATCATGCCTTCCTTTTCTCTCCAATGGCAAATTTGTCGAGCAGCTCGTCGAGCTGCCCGTCCCTGGCTCCGCCTCATACCCCTCGCCTGAGCGAGCTGTCGAAGGTTTGGATGTGTTGGTGCGTCAGACGGCCAATCGCTTTCAGCCGTCGTCCGTGCTTTTTCCCTCCATAGCGCTATCTCTTTCTCGCGTGTGGTCAATGCTTGCGAGCTGTTGTGGCGCTTAAAAAACCTTTTACACATATTGCTGCGATGTATTTGAATTTTCACAAATCAAACAAAAAAAGCGCAATAAGTTCAATTGCTGCAATGTAAAAATGACTAAGGAATCGCTAGCTAACGCTGGTTTGCTGTGAAACGCGCTGAATCCTAATTCGCATTAACACGTTCATCCCGGCGCTGATTTTCATCAACTTTCTTTGCCACCAGCATCTAGAACGCAGGCTGGAAAGTTCACTGGCTGTCCCTGGGTCCTGCCATCGATCTGAACGTGTTAAGCATTAAGCATAACTTTGTTACACTAAGCTTTTGCTTTCATATGATGTAGATTACACAGATATGCTGTGCCGTCTGCGCAAGGGTATGAGCGTGCGTGTGTGTGCACAACTGTCACCAAATGTGTTTTCTTCCGGAATGGTATGATCCATCGGTCAAAGAAAGGAAGGTGTTGATGAAAAGCGAAAAGACGAATTGAGGCCCCTGTCAATGGTAACTGATGACCGGGAGGAGGGAGTACTGACACACAGCTGTAGGAAGACTGAACAATATACTTAAATTTCCAGCGGATATATGTATATATATATATATATATATATATATATATATATATATATATATACATATATATATATATATATATATATATATATATATATGTAGGATAAAAGAGAAAAGAGGTGCTTTATTCAGTTCAAAATTCACAATATTGTTTTAGTTCTTCATATGTGTTTCACTTCAATCTCCGTGTGCGACTGTCCGCATCCGCTGTCCGTTCACCGTTCCCCCGGTTAATCGAGTCACGCTGCTCTCATCCGAGCTGTCATCACGAACCACAGGGTGGTTCATTCGTCACCCATCCTACACGGCCCTTCCTGATGTTACATCCGGCCCGGATGTACCCATGGTTTCACGGCTGAGCAAGCCGTAGTCGTCTGCGATGGTCCTTCAGCATCGTCATCAAGTTTCCGCACACTCAAACGGTCATGCTCCAGAATCTCCTTCACGACGTACGGACCGTAAAACCGCTGCCGATACTTTCTCCCCGGTCCAAACTGCGTCACGGGAAGTGCCACCAGATCACCTTTTTCGTACTTACGCGCCGGTCGCTTCCGTAGATTGTAGCTTCGTCGATTTTCGTCCTGGATGGCTTGGATTCCATCTCTAGCCATTTTGCGTAGCTCGTCTCTGTCGTCTTGGAACGACTGTTGCAACTCTGCTTCAACCATGGCGCGCAACGTGTTACCGTCAGCATCTTTCATCTTGACTCCAACTAGCAATTCAAACGGACTGGTTCGGATTGCCCTCTGCCAGCTACTGTTGATCGCCTTCTGCACCGCATTCACGTGTCGGTACCACTCTTCCGGTTTATCGATAGATAGCTTAGTCAAAACCGGAATAATGGTGCGATGTACTCGTTCCACTTGCCCGTTGCCTCTTGGAACACCTGTTACAATCGTGTGTAGTTCGATGTCACGCTCTTCACAATAACTCGCGAACATTGACGATGTAAAAGCTGCTCCTTTGTCACTAATTATTCGTCGGGGATCGCCAAAAACACTTGCGATGACTTGTAACTTCTTCACTACTTCGTCACCCGCCGTTGATTTGGTAGGAAATAGCCACGTAAACTTACTGAACGCGTCGATCACCGTCAGGATGTAATTGTAAGATTTCTTCGTCGACGGTATAGGGCCGAGATGATCGATATGAAACGTATCGAGAGGTACCTCGCCCTTTGGAATAGGGTTTAATAATCCCTCCGCTTTACCCCTCTTTTTGTCACCTAGAATACACTTCACACAAGAACAAATACACCTCTCTATCTTCTCGTCAACACTTGGAATGTAATAGTCACTCGCTAAACGTTCCTTGGTTTTTCTGATTCCGAAATGTCCTTGATCGTGAGCATTCTTAATAACTTCTGCTTCCATCGAAATTGGCACGCACAATCTGGATGAAAAGACATCACCCTTATACAACACACCATCTTTTGCAAAATAGTCGTCGATTTCTTCACCACTGCACAACTTTGAAAGAATCTCTGCCAATTTTGGATCACGCTGCTGCTCTTTCCTCATACGCTCACAAATCGCTGTAGACACTGACATTACACTGGCACGAGATAGAGCATCCACATGCTTCATTCTTTCGGCACTGCGATGTTCGACTTCAAATTCGAACTCTGCTAAGACCACCATCCAACGACTAACCCTTGAGTTCGGTATCTTCTTAGATATCTTCATGGATTGGTATCTTAGGTATCTTCATGGATTGCTTGAAGGCAAAGCAATCGGTTACCACTTTAAACTTTTGTCCCAGTAAATAGCACCGGAATTTCTTTAAAGACTCTACCACCGCTAATGTTTCTAGCTCAAAAGAGTGATAGTTCTGTTCAGCTTGGTTGGTTAGTCTGCTGTAGTAATAACAAGGATGAAACATCCCGTCATCTACCGCACGTTGCATGAGCACTCCAGCCAATGCCTCCTTACTTGCATCTGTATGGATTTCAGTGTCTGCACCACTTTGGTAAATACGCAATACCGGATAATTCACTAACACTGATTTTATCTCTTCGAATGCAGCAATTTCCCGTATACCAAAATCAAACTGATTTTCCTTTTTTAACATCATCGTTAAAGGACGAGCTATCTTCGCAAATCCCGGTATGAACTTACGAAAATAACTTGCAAGACCTAAGAATCGCTGCAACTGCTTTGTGGTTTTAGGTTGGGGATACCGCTTCACTTTTTCAATCTGCTGCTCTGCTGGTTCGATTCGACCGTCATACACAACATACCCCAGATATTCCACGCGCTTCTGCAAAACACACACTTCTTCCAATTGAATCTTAAACCTGCTTTCTCGGCCATCTCAAACACACGCTTCAAAGATGCGATACCATCTTGCTCACTCTTAGCTGGGATTATAATGTCATCCACAAACGTTATGATAACTCCTTCGTTTATGAGCTCTCGTAATGCACAATTAATAAATCTGCAAAATGCATTCCCACTGGTGCACAAACCGAATGGAGCCCGACAAAACTCATATTGCCCTTCGTGAGTAACAAAAGCTGTAAACTTCCGACTATCTTCGTCTATTGTAACGTGAAAATAAGAATTTTCAAGATCCAACGTTGTGAAAACTCGAGATTCCGCCAATTGCTCTATTTGATCTTCTATGTTAGGGATTGGATATTTATCCCTAATCATCTTCTTGTTCAGCTCCCTGTAATCGATGCAAACTCTGTACGTACCATTCTTTTTAGGAACCACAACCACAGCACTTGCGTATGGACTGTACGATGATCTTACGACACCTTTGTCTAGCCATTCCTGTACCTGATCTTTAACCACTCGCCTTTCTAATGGAGCAAGCCTACGAGGATTTTCACGAACTACACTTTCATCTTGTAACTTGATTACTAAGGTCTCGACCGATTGTGGGTTTTCGTTGGGATTATAACACTTTATCATGCACTCTATTTGTTCGCGATATTCTGAAGGAACCGTTAACTCTCCCACATCCGCGGCTTTTATATTGTAAATCCATCGTTCGTCGTTTTCTACCGATCCAACTTCCTCCACTTTCAAACCATCGTTCGTTATCGTATACTTCGTCGTTTGCAAAAAGTCCATACCTAACAACACTTTTGAGTTCATAGAATTCACTGACACTATAGAAACATCGACCGATCGCTTCAATTCGTCAATTTCCATACTTATCTTTGTTTTGCCGTGTGGTGTTTTTGCAATTTCCACCGAAACCACGGAGTCGAAAACCTGTTTTAACTGGCACCATTTCACTAAACGGCAACTATCGAAAAAATCTTTCCGTAATAACGACACTTCACTGCCAGGATCGACAAAAGCCACACAATCCATATTGTTCACTTTGATGCGCTTTGTGATCAGTCCATTTCGTTTTAATTCGGACACATCGTTCGGTTCCGCTGTTTTCACTGTAAGAACATTCGTGGTGTCACCATTGTTTTGCCATGTTCGACGAATGTCGCGCTTTGTTCGGACATTCCTTCGCGCGGTGTCCGTATTCATTGCAAACAAAACACTTGGGTCCACGTTGTTTGTTTGCCCATGTACGTGTTTCATGTCCGAGATCACCACAATTGTAGCAACGTCGTTTTGAGTTTTCTTCTACTTTTTCCACCACGCGTCGCACTTGTTCTTTCTTCTTTTCTGTTGGCTCATCTTTCTTTTGCGCACGTTCCCAGAACAGTAGCTTCGATTTCAAATCTTTTATTGTCACAGCTTCGTATAAACTTGCTCGACTTCGAGTGTCCATTGTAACACCATCGACGATATATTCCACTAAACTGACTTCATCTAAATCGATGCCTTGTGCAATGCGTTGCATTGCATAGATAAATTCCAATACGGATTCATCTTTTCTTCTTCTTACGCGTTGCCAGCTTACGGTGTACGTCATTCGCACGAACTACCGTACCGAACTCTTCCAGTAAAGCTGCACGCAACGCGGTATACGAATTGGTTTCGCGTTTGATCATCACAAAACTTTTCGCCACACCAACTAACTTTTTGCGCATCATTACCAGCATCTGATCTTGCGTCCAACGTGCCATCTTTGAAATATCTTCAAATTCGTTTAGCCACACACTAAAGTCTTGGGATAGATCATTCCCGTACGTTTCTAAACCGTCTTCAACATCACGAAACGAATACGGCGTGCGCACCAAATCCGAGTGTTCTGGCAAGACCGCTTCATCGTTTGTACTGCTACGCATTTCTGCGTCTGCAAAATTGTCCGTATTCATGGTTTCATCCATTATTTCCACGTTTCCTTCTTCGACTAGTCGCCTGGCCAACTCTTCTTTTGTACCCGAGGTAGCTAGTTTTCTAGCGGCGCACCTTCTAACTAAACCCGGACGAGTTAAATCGTTTAGCAACACGAGGATCTGCGCTTCGTTGTCCATTATGCGAATTTCACGAGAATTCAGCAGTTATCGACAGTTCCTAACGCCTTCACCAACACACGCGCGTGCCCCACACGCAGTATATACGTCTACCTCTTTCCACTAGTGACGCACACTTTCACACACACTCAACTCTTTCTCGTTGATTGCGTTCTCTAAACGCACGTTTTACACGCACTACGCGATGCTTTTCGTCTTTAATCGTCACACTAACACAAAAGTCAGAGCGTTTCTACATACACCGAGAATGCTGCTGAGAAAATAACTGACAGCATGCTTTGACAGCGAGTGACAGCATTTTCGGTGAGAGAATTCTCCTCGGCATGCAAAGAACGATGGAGCTGAGAAAAAAATTAATTGGCAGTTTATAGCGATCGATCAAGTATAGTTTGCATTTTTGCCGTCTAATAATCGTAGATATATTATTAAAAAGTAAAAGAAACTTTTTTGGCTTCATTTTAGCGATTGAATTGGATTTTTTGAACATCATTTTAAAAGTCTCATCTCGGCGCTTTTCAGAGCTTCTACACACACCAGCGTGAGAAACCGGTTGTCAATTCTCTCACAGCCATCTCTCAGCTGCTTTCTCGGTGTATGTAGAAACGCTCTCACACTTCTGTTGTCCTTTGTGCAACTCGCGTCGTTTTTTGCGTATCGGCGTACCTCTTACACGCACTGTACTCAACTTTATCCTCTTTAACACACACAGGCGGACGACTTACACGCACTGCGCTTCTTTCCCTCTCTAACACACACGAGCGCACGTTGCACACGGGCTGCGTAATGCTTTGTACGTCTTAGCACATACAGGCGCACATCTTACACGCACTGTACTTAACTTCATCCTCTTTAACACACACAGGCGCACGTCTTACACGCGCTGCGTAATGCTTTGTACGTCTTAACACATACAGGCGCACGTCTTACACGCACTGTATACTTTTCTGTACGTCTTCACATACAGGCGCACATCTTCTACGCACTGTACACTTCTTTGCGCGTCTTCACATACAGGCGCACGTCTTTTACGCACTGTACATTTCACGCAACTCTTTTCTAATATCCCGGTTCAGCCCCCATGTAGGATGAAAGAGAAAAGAGGTGCTTTAATCAGTTCAAAATTCACAAAATTGTTTTAGTTCTTCATATGTGTTTCACTTCAATCTCCGTGTGCGACTGTCCGCATCCGCTGTCCGTTCTCCCGTTCCCCCGGTTAATCGAGTCACGCTGCTCTCATCCAAACTGTCATCACGAACCACAGAGTGGTTCATTCGTCACCCATCCTATATATATATATATATATATATATATATATATATATATATATATATATATATATATATATATATATATATATATATATATATATATATATATATATATATATATATATATATATATATATATATATATATATATATATATATATATATATCTATATATATATATATATATATATATATCTTCTATATATATAAAAATCTCGTGTCACGGTGTTTGTTGCGAGCAACCTCCGAAACGACTGGAACATTTTCAACGAAACTTTGCACACACCTTATGGTGGTATGAGAATAGGTTTTAAGACTTAAAAATCGTTCAGATGTTACACTACACTTTATTTAATAATGCTTTTCTAACTCCCATACAAAGATCAGGATTGTTGTATACGGCACTTTGACACTTGGTGTGAGGTGCCTGGTGGTTTAAACTCGATGATCGGATCCTGAGGGGATACGGGCACGATACAACTATCCCAAGTAACAAATAAATAATGGAATATTTTAATTTTTTTATGAATAACTAAGTTTGTCGGGCCAGCTAGTATATATATAAATAGAACTCAAATATAATTAAGTCAGTCTTGATCTGAACTCCGAACGGAACAGACGTGACTCTCCTTTAATTTCAATAGGTTATGGGCCCAGCAGTGCTGCAAAATGTCATGAGTATCACAAGATTTTCACCAACGAAAACAATGAACATATCCGTGGTAGCTTGATGCTCATTGCTGATAGTCAATAAAAGTGCGCCATGACATGCTGAGAGAGCGGTACTTGTTGCGACGCAATGCGTTGCGATTTTGCCAAAATGTATGGGATTTGACAGACGCATGCGTTAACGACGCACGACGCAGCGTCAAAGTAGAAAAATTTCTATTTCGACGCACGACGTGATGCGTCTGTCAAAATGGTTCAACCATACCGGGTGAAAATCGATATTTTTTCACGTTAAATTGTTTCGAGCGCAATTGGACATGTAATTGAACTACTAAATAATTTTATTAACAAAACAAAATAAATGTAGAGAAAGTAATTTCGTGATTGCTGCAAAACAGGTGTGTGCGGGTCAGTATGCAAAATGGAATAAAAAAGCGAAAACATGCTTTGCACTGTTTTGAGTAGAACTGGAAATGATTTTGTAGTTGTAATTTAACATTATAATCACTTCAGAACCTATAAATAAGAGGCATTATTGCTGTTTGTTGATGTTTTTCTTTGTAAAATGTGTTGACATATCGATGCAGAACGCAGCGAACAGATACCAGCGTGCGTCACGCAATGCGTTGCGATACGCTGCGTCGAAACAACTACCAAGCCCTGAACACGACATGTGAATTCTTGAGTCCAACGCGATACTCTGACTGACAAGCTTAGCTTAATGCCGGCGCAAGCATTATCATGATTTTTTTCTGGCTGTGAACAGTGCTGCCAAATGCCACTGTTTCAATCATCAACTCTCATGACTGAAACGAAGCTCAAATCAGATCACGTACACAACTGAGATGATCAGTGACTATACTCAAACAGTTGAAAAATCAATCACATGCTTGGTGACATTTAGTTTAGCACCCAACTTTTGATCACTCACTTGGTCACGACATTGTTGTCGGCGATAATCGCGACATTCTTGGAATATACTTGGCGCGTAGGCTCTAGCAACAAAATGAGCATGCTTTCTCCCTCTATCTGTTTTGATTATCTGTCGGGTCAAACAGAGCGAGAAAACATGCTCTTTTTGTTTCTTGGAACCACTCGCACGCAATGCATATCTCCCGTGACCATCGCGATGATCACCGACTGAAAATGTCGCGACCAAGTGATTGAACACGAGTTGGTTGCACACAATGTCACCAAGCATGCGATGGTCGCACCAACTGTTTGAGGCTCGCCTCTGATCTTCGCAGTAGAGCTCGTGACGTTGAGATGATTTTGTTTCAGCCAGAATTTGTCATGACTATGTCAGTGACATTTTGCAAAATTGATCACAGCAAAAAAAGTCGTGATATAGTGACTGACCAAGCGATGGTCGCAAACATGTCATGAGCATGTATTAGTCACACCAATCGTTCTGGGTATCACCTCTGATTGTCTCAATTGAGTACGTGACGCTGATATGGATTTTGTTTCAGTCAGATTTTTTTATGACATTGATAGTGACATTTTGCAGCACTGGGGCCCAGGCTCGCTTGGTGCTGTGTAGGACAATATGTTCACGATATTTTATTGTTGTGGCTCTAATTCCAAGAACGAGCGAAGACAACGAAAAAGTCTTGTGTGAGCGGTGTCGGCAGCAAATGGTGATGTGTTATTGTTCTCAAAAGAGGCGGGGAATAACGATTTGAAAAGACTATTGGTGGTGTGCTGTGAGCACGATCCCCACAAAAAGGACCCAACCAACCAAACCGTGCTCTTTTGAAGTAAATTTGCTTCGATATAGCTTCGAAAGAAGTTCTCTACCGAAGGTGTATCAACTTTGATAGGCAGCTCCTACCGAAGTTAAGCTCGGGTGTTTAGCCGAAATGCTACAAAAGAGAAAGAAAAAATTCTCTCGTTTGCTGCCCCGCGCGTTCGCTCACACGCTCGCCCTGTCCCCTATTTATTTACGTACGTATTTATAGCCCCTCCCTCCTCCTCCTCCTCTGATCTATCTTCCTACCTTATGTGCAGTGATTATGTGTTTAATTGTAATTGGAAGGAGAAAAATTAGATTTATTTATTACGTGACATTTAATCAGAGATTTGAAACATGGTACTTGGTGGATCTACTGTTCAACACAAGCGGGCCTAACACTTTAACTATTTGCTAATTCGCGCGTGAAGACGTAAAAGGCGCAATAATAATGGAGCGGTTCTAACGTAAACAGACAAAATCGCTCAGCTGGAACTTTGATAGAGCGGAATAGCATTTCATTGTAATAGCATTGCTAGTATATCATCCGCGCACCCTATGAACCGTACTTTTCAAATATCTTAAAAAGTACGCATTGTATGAAAAAACCGTCTTTACAAGATCGATTCAGAATTTCAAAACACATTTGGAAAAAGTTTTTCGCTAAAAGTGACTTTTGAAATTTTACTCAGATTAATGTTTATTCCTTTAAATTAATTCATAAATGGGGCAAGGGAAATAATTTATACTAATACTAATAGACCACGACTCCATTGCCTGAAATATTTAGTGCCTGAAAGTAGTATATCCTCTTTGCCAAGCGTTTGAGTTAAATTGATTCTTCGCAAAATGTGAAGAGAGCGTTCGGCCCCCCTTCAGATGCTTCGACAGAGTGAAGCTCCTCCCCTTCCTCCATTCGTCATCCATCAATTTTTCTCCGCGCACTCACACATCTACACGCGCAGCTGTTCGCATGGCAACACGTGAGATGCGTGACATGCTTTCTCGCTCATGACGAAGGATTTGCTTCGAAAGAGCTCGGTTTGGTTGGTTGGAGAGTGACGTTGTGACAAAGGAGTGTGATGGAACAGAAAGGCGAAACAGACCAGGAAACAAAAAGAGTTGCGAAAAGTGATCGTGTGGTTGACCCAAATTATTCAGAAAAAATGGATTATTCCAAATTGTTTTTGCTTCCATTGTTCGATGGGACGAATTATTCTTCCTGGAAGTTCAGAATGTTATCTGTACTTGAAGAATACGTTTTGATGGAATGTATTTCTTCTGAGCCATCAGCAAGTGAAAGTTCTACAGAAAAATCCAAAAGGACAAACAATGTAAGTCGTTGTTGCTTTCGCGTATTAATTACACACATTTGGAGTATGTACAAGAGTGCAAAACTAGCAAGCAAATATGGGACACATTGCAAAAGGTGTTCGAGCGGAAAAGTTTGTCAAGTAAAATGCATGTGAAAAGAAAAATGCTGCTAATAAAACAAGGAGATTCTAGCTTAACGGAGCATTTTCTAGCATTTGACAAACTAGTGCGAGAATTTAAGGCGACGGGTGGAACCATGGAAAATGAAGACATAATTTGTCATTTGTTATTGACTATTGGGTCTAAATTAGTGTTGGGTAAAATAGCACAATTGAGTGTGCTGTGCGTACACGCACGCACATATCAGTGTGCGGTGCACATTTCGCATTGTGCGCGCTCTCCGCACTGTGCGCACACTCCGCACTGTGCGCGCACTTCGCACGGTGCGCGCATTTTTCGCACAGTGCGTGCGCACTCCGCACTTTACGCACACTTCGCACAGTGCGGGCACTTTTCGCACACTTCGCACAGTGCGCGCACTTTTCGCACAGTGTGAGCACACTTCATACTGTGCGAGCACACTCCGCATAGTGCGCGCACTTTACGCACAGTGCAAGCACAGTCCGGACCTGGCATCGCACTTCGCACAGTGCGAGCACACTTCGCACAGTGCAGTTGTAATGCAAAAATTACAATTTTCATTCGGAGCCCTAGTCAAATTTTGTAATTAACGAAAGAGAAGGGAACATGGGACAGGGCGACAGGGGGGGGGGCGATGGACATGTGTGTGGTATGAATGTGTGCAAGCGATTTATGGACCTTTGATTCGCTCCGACTTGAACTCGTTGCACCAACGGATCGGAGTCGCTAATGCTAACTGATGCTAATGCTAAAAGGCGGTTTGTCAAAATATGCTCAGTACTACACCACCTGACTTCCAATAACATGGTACGAAGTGTGC
Source organism: Anopheles arabiensis (assembly GCF_016920715.1). Classification (NCBI taxonomy): domain Eukaryota; kingdom Metazoa; phylum Arthropoda; class Insecta; order Diptera; family Culicidae; genus Anopheles; species Anopheles arabiensis. Next base: position 50,341,129 of record NC_053518.1, on the reverse strand, counting down.
TCGCACAGTACAAAGTGAAGCACTGTACGAAATTTGCAAAATATGCTTGCACTGTGCGAAGTGTGCTTGCACTGTGCGAAGTGTGCGAAACGTCCGGACTGTGCTTGCACTGTGCGTAAAGTGCGCGCACTGTGCGGAGTGTGCTCGCACAGCATGAAGTGTGCTCGCACTGTGCGAAGTGTGCGTAAAGTGCGGAGTGCGCACGTACTGTGCGAAAAGTGCGAAGTGCGCACACTGTGCGAAGTGTGCTCGTACAGTACAAAGTGTGCTGTGCAGTGCGCACAATGAGGTGTGCTGTGCGCACAGTGCGCACTCGCGCACAATGCCCAACACTAGTCTGAATATGCCACAGTGGTTACTGTTCTGGAAACTCCCAAATAGCATTGGAGCGTTACGTTTCGCGATTTTTGTATGGAGGCGTTACTGCTCGCTACCTGCTCATAACACTGCTCGATAGCAGTCCTTAGTGAGCACCCCCTGTGCAAAGCGACCCGCTGCGCAGATTCGAGCAGTTTTCTGCGTAGTTTTTGCGTCGTTTTGTGTCAAAAAATACGCAAAAAACAGCGCTGGACTTCAGCCGAAACTACGATAGCCGGCGTATTTCTTGCAGTTTTTAGGTGCGGAACGAGCGCCATCTGCTGAAGGAATGGATGAACTATTTCAGACGGCGGGGCAAAAAAACGGCCGAAAAATTAAAAAAATATTGGGGCCCATTCCTTCCTCCTCTTCCTCTCACTCCCTTTCCCCTCCCTGCCTTGCCTTACTTGCGCTTCAGCCCGTGCCTTTCGCCGTCAGCTGATTGTGTGTATGCGTTGGTATATATGTACATTGCGGTTGTGTATTGTTATTGGTGAGTGTTAGCATTTATTTATTGTGTGTGACCTTGACGATACGGGAGAAGCTGGTTCATTTTGGGATTTAAAGTGTTATCGGTGTATTGATGGTTTATTTTATTTCGTGCCGCTGCTGATGAGACCATTCGATGCCCCTGCCAATTGAAGGTGAAGAAGCCTATTTAAAACAAGCGTAGGAGAACGTCTAACACTAATCTAATATTTTTTTAATTTGAACAGGTTTGATGCTTCAACGACCTTCTAAGCATCATGTAGCACGGTGTATAGTGGCAATAAAAAATATTTTTTTTCAATGTGCCGGAATTTGTCTCGAGTTTTCTGGCCACGACACACACACACGAACACACACACTGCGCGGGGAAAGCGATCGTCCACTCTATCATGCCGCGATCCCCCTCCCTCCCGGTGCTTTGAGTGAGGAACCAGCCTTTCTTCCGATAAGGTAGCCGTAATCGATCATGCGGGAGGGGGGTGGGGGTTGATGGGGGTGTGTGCTCGCCTGTGCGCTTTCGTGGGTGCGTGCTCGCGTGCGCGCGTTCGTGCATTCGTGCATTCGTGCATGCGTGTATGCGTTCGTGCGTGCGCGTGTGTGTGTGTGTGCGTGCGGGAACTCCAAAACTGTTTGATTCTAATGCGTACATTGTCACCGGCTGCGTCTACACACTCCATGCATTCTTAGAAAACGCACTGCACGCCGCCCGATCGATTACCGCTACCTAGGAGACAATACAACCATTTAATTGGCACCACCATCTTTGCGACCGGTTCTGCTGTTGGGGGTATTAAAAAGACAAACGATCGAAGCAAACGTGCGTCTGATATGTAGCACATTTCTTTCCAGTTCAGCTAGCGGATGCAAGTGGAAACAACATTTTGAATTGAATCCATACAAAAGAGGATTCTGGATTTGTTTATTACGGTGCGCGTATGGTGCTGCACCTGTCCGTCCAGAATCCGGCGGCTTGTTGGCTCAGAGCCGGTATCATGACGCCGAGCGACCGGCACCGCCTTAGAATGGGTTCGGCTCGGTAGGTTAATGTTTTGGTCGATTGCATTCCGTGCATTTGTCGCGTCACAGCGGTAACACGGCAGCAACAAAGATAAGCCAATCTCTTCTCCGGGTGTGGGCTGTTATGCTATGTTATTCCTCTTCTTCTTCTTATTATTATTGGCGTAATGGCCTACGCGATCATGCCGGCCTTTTCAGGACTTGAGTACCACGTAGCCAGATAGTCACCCCTTGCTACGGCGGACGGTTCATACGCGGTTAGAACCCACGACGGGCATGCTGTTAAGATGTGCGGAATGATGACGGTGCCGCGGTCCCGCTCCTATCCAGCGGGCAACTTGCATACTGCCACACTGTATCCTGCCCGATGCATACGCTGCAGGCAGGGGGAAGGATGCAGCTCCACAATAAAAAAACACCGTCATGAACACCTTCCTTTCTTTGACCGATGGATCATAACATTCCGGAAGAATACACATTTGGCGACAGTGTTGCACACACACGCACACTCACACCCTTGCGCAGACGGCTCAGCCTATCTATGTAATCTACGACATACGAAAGGAAAAGCATAGTGTCACATAAAGTTATGCTTTATGCAATTAGGTTTAAGCTTTCCTATGCACGGCCATGGCCACCTGTGTTGCGTGCGCTACTTCGAAATAGGGTTCTGCGCGTTGCACAGCCAACCCTCGAGCGTTAGCTAGCGATTCGTTAGTTATTTTTACATTGCAGCGATTGAACTCATTGCGCTTTTTGGTTTGATTTGTGAAAAATCAAATGCAGCGCCGCAATGTTTGTTAACGGTTTTTTTAAGCGCCACAACAGCTCGCGAGCATTGACCACACGCGTGAAAGAGATAGCGCTATGGAGGGAAAAAAGCACGGACGGCGGCTGACAGCTATTGGCCGTCTGACGCACCAACACATCCAAACCTGTGACAGCGCGCTCAGGCGAGGGGTAGGAAGCGGAGCCAGGGACGGGTAGCTCGAAACGCTGCTTGACAAATTTGCCGTAGGAGGGAAAAAGAAGGCCTGAGAAAATGCGCGAAAGGGAATGATTTCTTCCGTCGCTTTGCACAGGGGGCAGGTAGCGTGTAACATTCTATGTAAGCTCAATGAAAGCTCAAAGCTCAAGCGTTACTTAGCGAGTGCTCGAACCACAGTATAACGCTGTGGGTTCTGTATTCGGATGTAAACAAAAACACACACACTTTTTTAAAATTTCGATGCACATTGTCCAGTACAACGATAAAATGTATTTTATTTAACTATTATTCAATACTTACATGCCTCAATATATGGTTTTACACGTTTATATACGATTTCAACCATCACTTTGGATGGTATCAACTGATGCCGACGGCGTTGTTGTCTCTGCGTCAGGCGCATGTATTGTTGCCGCTTCTAATGCTCGGATCGTTTTTTCGTTAGCAGTAGCACAACGATTAAACGCACTAACTGTACCACTTGCAAAGCGATACAAATAAAGTAAAACACATAATACACCGTACAACACACTTCTTAACAACACTTGCACATAAAAACCACTTGCACATAAAAACCACTTGTCGATGCGGTGATCCAATGTCCTGTTTGCAGTGGAAAAATAACAATGAAAGATTAGAATGCTTTCAAATATGACATTATTTTATAATACTTTCCTTTCCATGCTATTTTGTGGTGTATGGAAACGTTGGTTTGCTTGAAGATACACAACGACCGGTGTGTTGGTCCAGTTGAGAATGTGCCGATCACGATCACAGCCGGCTTTAGTGATTGTTGTAGAAACTGTAACAAAGATCAATATCATTAAATCTGCATTATTTTTACAATCCATTGTGATTTCATGAAAAATAAAGTGAAAAAGTAAAGTAAAAGTGAAAAAGTAAAACATTTCATCTTACCGGCGTCGTATTTCGTCGGCATACACACACACACACACACACAGCTGCTCGATCATACTCGGACGAATGTTGCTAAATTTCGGGATAATATGATGTTTTTCCTGTGGAATAATGTGTTCAAACATTAAAAGATAGTTTATTCACTGAAATATGCACATAACACTTACCTTTTCCCGAGTTTTCACATAAAATTTTACGATTATTCTGCACACAATCTTTACGGGCGGTTGTCCGTGTTTGTTTACGTTTCTGACTTGACAGATATGCGAGCTGTCATGTGACGAAGTGAAATACATTCAAACCTCGCCAATTGCAAGTCTGCTTTTTCAATTGAATTCAAAAAATCCGAGTTGTTCACATAAATATGAGAAAAAGTCAGTTTATCCAGTTTGTATAAAATAACAAACATGACAAAATACGCAGACATTAGTCGTGTTACAAAATGTCTTTCTAATAAACAAAATCTATTTTTTTTGTAGACATATGATATAAATGCAATTAGCGAGTTCTAATTGTGTCATATATATTGCTATTTTCAAAGCGGTTTAAGTTAAAACAAACATCAGTGTTTTTTTAAATAATCAGAAAGATAATTATAAACTTAATAATGATTAAAATGTATTTTATTACATTTATGTTCAACGATAACCTAACTAGTAAGCATGTTCATGCACGTGTGTAATTATTTGATAATTTTTTGTGATCCCAATATGAATGTTATTAAGTAAAACAGACAATTTACTCTGTTCCTTTTTCAATTCTTCAAGATAAGGTTTTTTTAATAGAAACATGTAAGTTTGTTTAAAAACATATATAAACACTATAAATTTATTTATACATAATATAAATATAAATATATAATTATATATATATATATACACATATATATATATATATATACACATATATATATGTATATATATATATATATATAAATATATATATATATATATATATATATATATATATATATATAATATACTATATATAAGTTGTTAATATAATTATGTTTATATCATTATACCGATGGCGGAAACCTTTAATTTTTTCATAAAATTTTAGTACAAGTTTTTGTTACTTTTGTTTTAAAATATGTGATCTGAATCGTTATGAAATATCCATCACTCATCTTTTCCAAATTCAGTTAGACCATCTCGCTTTGCTTTGAATTCTAAGTCAGAATGTATGGGGTGCGCGGTACGGGTAAGAAGAACATAGGGGCGGGGGTACAAATAAACGCATCACAACACCAAAGTCTGGGTGAGACGGTGATGGTGTGAAACGCTTCTTGCTTCAAGCTCTTGCGGTAACAGCGTTAAAGACAACAACAACAACAGAGAATAACGCATCGCGTAGAAACAAACACACCGTTCGTGGGTATGTCAGGGGGGAAACAACGGGAAAAGCTCAATTCTCTCTCAGCGATGCCGCTTGGGCTATGCCTCAAGAGCAGGTAACATTGGACATGGTAAAGGCACGTTTACTCGATGAAGAAACAAAGAAAAGTGTGGAAACAAGTAACGACACACAATGCTATCCAGCTGCGTTTTCTAGTGAATACAGTGCAAACCGTGGCAGGCACCAACAAAAGAAACCATTGAAATGTTTTGGTTGCAAAAAGATTGGTCACAAAATCCGGGACTGCCCAGAAAAACAGAAACAAAAAGAAAGCAATTCGAACCAACACAATGCGTATTTTGGTGATGATGGTGTTTGCTTCATTGGTAGCAATCAAATTCTCAGTACGTCACAGCATGTAAATTGGATTGTTGATTCCGGTTCGTCGGAACACTTAACTAACGATAGAAACTTGCTGGACAAACTAATGCTAATGGACAATCCTATGACAATTGCAGTGGCCAAGGAAGGTGAAACAATAGTTGCGGAACAATATGGAAGTATAAAACTGTTTTCTTCGTTTGGTGACAAAGTGGTACCTGTTACTCCCAAAAACGTACTCTACATACCGAATGCGCATGTGAATTTACTCTCCGTACGCAAAATGGAAGAAGCTGGACTAACTGTGCAGTTTTCGGATGGAAAGTTTTTAGTGAAATACGGGTAGCAAACAATCGCATGTGGAAGCCGACGGGGAATGCTCTACGAATTGACGTTATTGAAAATTAAGGATGTAGCTGATTCATGTCTCTATTCGTGTGGGAAGTGTAGAGATCACGAATAGGACACAGTAATAATAAAAAAAAGAGGAAAATACATTAAAAATATGAAATAAAACAAATGAAATAAGGGAGTAAAGCGGTAGGATTCGTCAAAATTATCTACGTTAACGTTCAATTTGAGTACCGATAATGCAAGATAATAGTAACAAAGGAAAATAAATCAAGCAAGAGCGAAAACGAAAAAGGGGCGAGAAAGCACGGAAAAAAGGGGATACCGGATCGTCAGTCTTGTGATAGATCTGAACATGAAAGCAGCAAAACCAATAAATGCAGAATTCGGAGAGCAGAAATCACCACAGGAAGGTTCCGAAATGTTTAGAAATTTGGCATCCTCGTTTTGGCCATATAAGTGCAAAAGGATTAGATCAGATTTTGCGAAACGAAATGGTGATTGGAATGCAGCCAATTCGGCAGCGACGTGATGAAGACTTTATCTGCGAAGCTTGTGTTGCAGGAAAACTCACTCGAAAGCAATTTGTGACAAGTGAAGATCGAAGATCGAGCAGATTATTGGAACTTATTCATTCCGATATTTGTGGCCCTATCACTCCTGTCGGTTTTTATGGTGAAAAATACTTTATAACATTCATAGATGATTGGAGCAAGTTCACAATGGTGTTTTTACTTAAGGCAAAGAGTGAAGCTTTAGAAAAATTTCGTGACTTTGAAGCCATAGTTTCTGCTAAATTTGGATCAAAAATATCTCGTTTGCGGTGTGATAACGGTACAGAATACACCAATATTCAATTTTTGAAATTTTGCAAAGAAAAGGGGATACAAATCGAGTTTACAGTCCCTTATACGCCGGAACAAAACGGTGTTAGTGAGTGGAAAAACAGAACTCTCGTAGAAATGGCTCGTGCAATGATGAAGGATTCTAATGTGGACAAAAGGCTTTGGGGGCCAGCAATCCAAACAGCCGCTAACTTAACCAATCGATGTCCTGCGAAGGCTTTAGCTTCCAATTTGACACCATATGAAATTTGGAACATGATGATGATGATAAGTCCCACCTCTTACCCCAACACAGGTTTGAGAAGAACGGAAGTATCTTTACGATAATATTACTCTAAGGTAGTTTTTGAATAAAATAAAAATTTACGAGCAAGTGGTGGCATCGGACGTCCCATGTCATACAGACACCCAAGACGACCGACGTAGTTTCATCAAGAAAAAACGGGTCAACTCCATCGAACACATCAGGACATAATTGCGACATGCATATGGCCAGTTCCACTGATGCCACACCGGCTCCAGGGCACTAACTTCCGAAGCAGCAGAACCTAATGTATTGGAAATTATAAGGACACACTGCAACATGCATATGGCCAGTTCCGCTGGTACCAACGATGCAGGAGAACCTAATGTATCTGGAATTGGCCACTTACAATCATCAATGAGTGAATCTCGCTGTGACCTCCCAGACATGCAGACAGCAAGCTCTCCCAAACTAAATCCGATTGTCCACTTGTACGCGCGCGTGTCTCAAACTTATGTTGTCTCTTTCTTATATATTTTTTTCTAATTTGTTTTCATATATCAAGAAAAATCTTATCATCTTCATCAAGCTCATGATGACAAGTGCAGTTGTACATAACATATTGACATAGGACTTCTACACAAATATGACATTACACAGTTTGTTTAACATATGCCGCACACCTACGTTTGAAGTCTGGCAAGTTACTCGCATTCTTGATTTCTCCGGGTAATCTGTTGTATAATTGAATCCCCTTGAAAAACAAAGAGTTTCTGGCACCATGTGAAATTAAGTTGGGAATCCTCGGCTCATTTGCTCTGCGTGTACAGTGCCGATGAACATCATATCCTCGAACAATGCGTTCCCCTAAATACCCTGGCAAAAGGCCCCCCAAAAGTTTAAATATAAAGGTCATGGTTTGATACACAATCCTCTGCTCTACAGACATCCACTGAAGAATATCTAGCATAACAAAAGACGACGTACGTCGGCCACACCCTAAAGCTAACCGCATAATACGATTTTGCAATCTCTGAAGCCTTTTAATTTGTCCCTTATTGCCAAGAAACAGAATCGACGAGCAAAAATAAAAATGTGGTGAAATCAGTGACTTATAGAGGTTAACTATCCCAAAAAAATCGAGATCTTTTGCCAGCCTACTAATAACCCCACACTTTGATGCCACTTTAGCGATGACCAAGTCTATGTGAGTGTTGAACTTCAATCTTTCGTCTAAAATAACCCCCAGATATTTAACCTGACGGACTCTTTCGATTGGTTCCTTATTTATCACGATGGATGGGGGACTGTCTAATACACCAGCAGTCATTACCATGTAACTAGTCTTCTTAACGTTTAATGCTAGCTTTTTGTACCTAAGCCAACCATCCAGAGCGTTTCAATCGAAATTAATCAGAGACTCTGCTTGCTTGATGTCTTTCTGCGAGATAAACAAAACAGTATCATCGGCAAAATGATTGATCTCACAAGACTTCAAAACCTGTTTCATGTCATTGATATACATTATAAACAAAATTGGTCCAAGAACACTTCCTTGCGGAACTCCAAGGGTATTTTCTATAGGCTCTGATATAGTTTCCAAAAACTGTTCTCTGAGTTCTGTCTTTTACATAATTTTCGAACCAATTGAGCTCTTTCCCCACAATACCAAAACTCCTTAAGGTCTGCAGCAATAACGGTCTTGATATAGTCTCAAATGCTCGTTTTAGATCCAAGAAAACGGCAACTATCGATTCCTTTCGATCCATCAACACCTTCCACCTCGCCAGTACAAGATTTAAAGCAGTTTCACAAGAGTGTCCCTGTCGATATCCTGATTGTTCACTAATCAACAGGTCATTTCGAGTTAGAAACTGGACCAATTGCTCCTTAACCACCAATTCCAGCACCTTTTACATGCAACATATTGATGGGGCGAAACTCTTCCGCACTGGCAGCTCCGCTCACTTTAGGAATAGGTATTACCAATGATTCCTTCCAAGTCTCCGGAAAAATACCCTCCTCCAGCGACTGATTGATCACTATAAGAAGAGACTCTCCTACCACATGGAAGCAATCCTGAATAGTATTACAGTTAACATTTCCTATGCCCGCTGTTTTGGACAGGCTGAAACAAATAGTTTTTAATTTCTCTTTTGTAATTTTCTGAAATTTGAATTAGTTTCCTGGAGCATCATTACAAAACAAAGAATCAGGCGCTCTGGCATCAGCAATGTTTTGATTTATATCTAAAACACTGTTTACAAAAAACAAATTGAATTTCTGGCATATTATTGAATCTTCCGATTCTACCAACCCATCAAATTTTACAACAGAAACGCATGATTCCTCTGGCCTTAGTAAACTTTTAAGCACTTTCCACAACTCCTTGCTATTTCCTTTATGCTTAGATATCTCACCACTAAAGTAATTTCTACGAGTAGTTTTGAGATTCCTGCTGTATCTATTCCTTAGTCTAGTGTATTCAGTCCAATCGTAGCCTGAGTTTGATCTAATAAAATGTTGGTATGCTACGTCTCTTCTCCGTTTCGCACGGCTAAGTTCCAAAGTATACCACCTATTAATCTCTCTTGACAAGATTGTCTTCTCTTCAACCAAGGTGTCCATAGCTTTTTTCAATGTGTTCCATAACAAGTCTGCAGCTTCGTTGAAACTCGGTGCTTCTTGCCTTAAACCTTGTGACACATGATTGCAAAGAGCAAATTTCGAGTTCCAGCATTTAAATTTTCGTTGAATCGTTTCACAACGTTTCACATTTATATTCAAAACAAGTGTTTCATGATCCGATATTTTTAATAACGGATCAGTAGTGACCTTGATTGAGTCTGTGCTACTGTAAACCTGATCGATCAATGTTCTGCTCTGCCTAGCAATTCGTGTGAATTCGTTAACTTTTTGTTTCATGTTTACTGAATCTATTGAGCTTTTCAACTTCGCAGATTTTTCAACATTTAACCAGTCAATATTGAAATCACCGACGATAATGTTAAGTTTGCTAAAATTCAAGAACCTATCTAACCATTCTTCCAAAATGTCTACAAACCTTGAGTCACTTGCACTTGGCGAATGATACAATATCCCGTAATTGCCTGCTGTCATTTCTTTACAAACTGCAACACCAAGAAACCAATTACCCTCCAATGATTCATTAAAAATCACCTTTAGGACAATTTCGCTCCTGGCATAAACAGCTACACCTCCTGTATGATGTGAGTGGGACAAACACGACACAACCCTATAACCATTAATATGAAACTGCTGAAATGCTTCTTCCTCAATCACATGAGTTTCAGAGATTAAGACCAGCAACGGTTGAACTTTCTCTACTGTCTCACGAAACATGGCGTAGTTGGACGAAAGACCGGCTATATTGAAATATAAAATCTCTCTGAACCGTCCCAACTCCTCCCCTACCTGCTATTGAGAAAGTTGCATACGCCTTTCTATCTGTTTTTTAAACATCGGACAATTATAATCATTGGCCGCATGTCTTACATCTAGTTTAAGGTTTCTAACAGAGTTTGCTAACACGCAATTCACACATTTCAAAGAAGATGAAGTACATTCGGACGTTTTGTGTTCATCACCACATTTTGAACAAGCTTGCTTATACTTGCACTCGGTGCTCTTGTGATTAAATTGACCACAACCATAACACCTTATAAAATGCACGGACTTCGAAATTTTACACCTATCAAATCCCACATTTATTTTTCCTAATTTTGCCAGACATAGGTCAGACTCATAATGAATTTTCAAGACCGCATTATATTTTTGGTACTTGTAAATTTTATTTTCAAACATTCCTATGACCTTGACCTGTTTCCAGGGTATTCCCTCATTTTGAGATTTTAAAAGGTCTACTAAATGTGAGTCAGTGTATTTTTCGCTCATCCCAATTATCTTTACACGTGACAATGGTAAATCCGTTGCTTACTCATCTCCCAAAATGTTTTCTACTTCTTTCCTGAGTTCATCTAATTTAACCTGAGCAGAACATTGAACATACACCTGACCGTCCTTGCCGTTACGGAATTCCGACACCTACTGCTTCCTTGGATCCAACTTAGCACGAAGGTCAGCTCTTGTCTTATCACAAGATTGACCCACCTTTGGTACAATAACCAGAGTCTTACTATTCTTATTTTTGTTTGCTAAAATGGGTCCTGTAACCTTGTCAGAAATCTTGGGCGTCGAATTAACATTCCCCGTGTCAAAACGATTAATAATGGTTTGAACATTACTGTTCCCACTATTCGTCCTTTTTCTTTTCTCAGTCACTGTAGCCCAACTTTCATCCTCTACTGTTTCTCTGGGCTTAGTATCGTCAAAAGTTGCACGCAAGGCTTCCTTTGCCTTATTTGAGCATTCTACCGCACTCAAGCTTTCACGCAATGTTTGCTCCAATTTGCGTTCCACTTGTGCGCAGAGCCCACCACGCAAACAATGAGACCCCAAATTTTGAGTGATTCAGGCCGAGGGGTATGAGGAAGCTTGAGGAAGCACGGAGAAACGCGCTGCGATGAGAGTTCGCATTCCCGTCCGGCAAAATGAGTGTATTTTTTGAGTGATTTGAGTGACGCTGTCGAAATACAGTGCCCCTTCGACGAATGAGTTACACCCTCGCGCGACCCGTCCGGCAAAATGAGTGTATTTTTTGAGTGATTTGAGTGACGCTGTCGAAATACAGTGTCTCTTCGACGAATGAGTTAAACCCTCGCGCGAGCCCTCCCCCTCCCCACTCGTAACGCACGGTGCGCTCTGCAGTTCTCAATGTGTTTGTGTTCTTTCGAGCCATGCTACCAACACATCAAAAGCTTCTTGTTTTTCGCTTTCTTTCATGCACTTATTCTAAAACTAAACACAAACACTGTCATGTTTTATTACATTAAACACTTTATTGAAACATAAAGTACACACTAAAGTACACATTTAGAATCCTTCATACTCACGAATGACGTCATACCGGGTCGAGCCAGGCTGCGGGAAACTTGTCGACAATCTGCGTTGACTCTGTTCAGCAAATTCTTACCTGTCGATCCACGCACTGCATGTGCGTCTGTGCACACTGTTTATTCACTGCACACTTCACCAAAACACACCGGCGCACGAAATGCGCATCAACGCACAAACACTGCGCGCGGAACTTAGAACCAAACGCGCACAACCATCTCCGGCAAAGTGTCGTGCTGTACTGGTGGTTTTGTACGCGTAGGAGGGGGGGACATACGGAGCGATGGTTCGATGCTGTAGTGTAAGCGAGACAACACGATGTGACGAGCAGCTCCAAGTTGAGCTCGCTGAAAGAAGACACACACACATTCACAGACGGCTCGTCAAAGCACGGTATTTGTATTGGTGTTAGTGAAGCGCGCGTGTAAAACAGAATGCGAACTCTCATCGCAGCGCGCTTCTCCGTGCTTCCTCAAGCTTCCTCATACCCCTCGGCCTGAATCACTCAAAATTTGGGGTCTCATTGTTTGCGTGGTCGCGCGAGCCCTCCCCCTCCCCACCCGTAACGCACGGTGCGCTTTGCAGTTGTCAATGTGTTTGTGTTCTTTCGAGCCATGCTACCAACACATGTAAAGATAGTTGTTTCTTTCGTTTTTCGTTTTCTTTCATGCACTTATTCTAAAACTAAACACAAACACTGTCATTTTTATTACATTAAACACTTTATTGAAACATAAAGTACACACTAAAGTACACATTCAGAATCCTTCATACTCACGAATGACGTCATACCGGGTCGAGCCAGGCTGCGGGAAACTTGTCGACAATCTGCGTTGCCTCTGTTCATCAAATTCTTACCTGTCGATGCCCGCACTGCATGTGCGTCTGTGCACACTGTTTATTCACTGCACACTTCACCAAAACACACCGGCGCACGAGACTTATAACGAAATGCGCATCAACGCACAAACACTGCGCGCGGGACTTAGAACGAAACGCGCACAACCAACTCCGGCAAAGCGTCGCGCTGTACTGGTGGTGTTGTACGCGGGCGATGGTTCGATGCTGTAGTGTAAGCGAGACAACACGATGTGACGAGCAGCTCAAGTTGAGCTCGCTGAAAGACACACACACATTCACAGACGGCTCGTCAAAGCACGGTATTTGTATTGGTGTTAGTGAAGCGCGCGTGTAAAACAGAATGCGAACTCTCATCGCAGCGTGTTTCTCCTTGCTTCCTCAAGCTTCCTCATACCCCTCGGCCTGAATCACTCAAAATTTGGGGTCTCATTGTTTGCGTGGTCCCGTCCGGCAAAATGAGTGTATTTTTTGAGTGATTTGAGTGACGCTGTCGAAATACAGTGTCCCTTCGACCAATGAAATACCACGCAAACAATGAGACCCCAAATTTAGAGTGATTTAGGCCGAGGGGTATGAGGAAGCTTGAGGAAGCAAGGAGAAACACGCTGCGATGAGAGTTCGCATTCTGTTTTACACGCGCGCTTCACTAACACCAATACAAATACCGTGCTTTGACGAGCCATCTGTGAATGTGTGTGTGTCTTCTTTCAGCGAGCTCAACTTGGAGCTGCTCGTCACATCGTGTTGTCTCGTTTACACTACAGTATCGAACCATCGCTCCGTATGTCCCCCCTCCTACGCGTGCAAAACCACCAGTACAGCGCGACGCTTTGCCGGAGATGGTTGTGCGCGTTTCGTTTCAAGTCCCGCGCGCAGTGTTTGTGCGTTGATGCGCATTTCGTTATAAGTCTCGTGCGCCGGTATGTTTTGGTGAAGTGTGCAGTGAATAAACAGTGCACAGACGCACATGCAGTGCGTGGATAGACAGGTAAGAATTTACTGAACAGAGTCAACGCAGATTGTCGACAAGTTTCCCGCAGCCTGGCTCGACCCGGTATGACGTCATTCGTGAGTATGAAGGATTCTAAATGTGTACTTTAGTGTGTACTTTATGTTTCAATAAAGTGTTTAATGTAATAAAAAATGACCGTGTTTGTGTTTAGTTTTAGAATAAGTGCATGAAAGAAAACGAAAAACGAAAGAAACAACTATCTTTACATGTGTTCGTAGCATGGCTCGAAAGAACACGAACACATTGACAACAGCGGAGCGCACCGTGCGTTACGGGTAGGGGGGGAGGGCTCGCGCGAGGGTGTAACTCATTCGCCGAAGGGGCACTGTATTTCGACAGCGTCACTCAAATCACTCAAAAAATACACTCATTTTGCCGGACGGGTACACACTCACGCGAGCCCTCCCCCACCGCACCCGTAACGCACGGTGCGCTCTGCAGTTCTCAATGTGTTTGTGTTCTTTTGAGCCATGCTACGAACACATGTAAAGATAGTTGTTTCTTTCGTTTCTCGTTTTCTTTCATGAAATGACACGATCGCAAATGCGCACCAATTCTAAAAGCAAACACAAACACGGTCATTTTTGGTTACATTAAACACTTAATTGAAACTTAATGTAAACTTTCGTCACACATTTAGAACCTAACAAAAACACACATCATGTCGTCGTCCTGCTAAGTACGACCTCCATCCAGCAAACACATATCTGTGAATAAATGGATCCTTACCTGTCGATGCCTGCACTGCATATGCGTCTGTACACACTGTTTTTTTACTTCACACTTCACCAAAACACACCAGCGCACGAGACTTTGACGAAATGCGCACCAACGCACAAACACTGCGCGCGGGACTTAGAACGAAACGCGCACAACCATCTCCGGCAAAGCGTCGCGCTGTACTTGGCCCCGTATGTGTGGAAGGACAATGGAGGAGCCGCTATAATGACGAGCTATACGAGATGTACGGCGACCTCACTGTCGTACAGCGTATAAAGCTCGCCAGGCTCCGGTGGGCTGGCCATGTTATACGCATGGAAACGGACGACCCAGCCCGTAAAGTCTTTTTAGGCCGTCCACAAGGACAGAGGAGGCGTGGTAGGCCCAAATTGAGGTGGCAAGATGGCGTGGAGGCGTCCGCCATTAAGGCCGGGATAACGGACTGGCAGACGAAGGCGCGAGACCGTGAGCGGTTTCGGACACTCCTGAGGCAGGCCAAGACCGCAAAGCGGTTGTAGCGCCGGATAAGTAAGTAAGTAAGTGTTTGCTGGATGGAGGTCGTACTTAGCAGGACGACGACATGATGTGTGTTTTTGTCAGGTTCTAATTGTGTGACGAAAGTTTACATTAAGTTTCAATAAAGTGTTTAATGTAACCAAAAATGACCGTGTTTGTGTTTGTTTTTATAATAAGTGCATATTTGCGATCGTGGTAATGTATGAAAGAAAACGAGAAACGAAAGAAACAACTATCTTTACATGTGTTCGTAGCATGGCTCGAAAGAACACAAACACATTGACAACAGCGGAGCGCACCGTGCGTTACGGGTAGGGGGGGAGGGCTCGCGCGAGGGTGTAACTCATTCGCCGAAGGGACACTGTATTTCGACAGCGTCACTCAAATCACTCAAAAAATACACTCATTTTGCCGGACGGGAATGCTTATCAAAGGAATTTGAAATGAATGATATTGGTGAAGTGAAGTGTTTTCTCGGTTTGACAATCAAAAGAAAGCCAGAACAATGCGTTCTTCATATAAGCTAACGATCATTTTTCGAAAAATTACTGCAACGATTTAACATGAAGGACTGTAAACCAGTGTCAACTCCGATTGAGAATCGTTTGCAACTGCAAAAGGGTGAAGAATGCAATCGTGTGAATAAGCCATATCGAGAACTAATTGGATGCTTAATGTATGCAACTTTGACAACTAGGCCGGACTTGTGTGCAGCAGTGAATTATTTCAGCCAATTTCAAAGTTGCCCCACAGACCAGCATTGGTACCATCTAAAACGAGTATTGCGCTACGTGCGTGGTACTTTGCACTTAGGTTTACGCTTCGAAGGTAATGACAATCTTCCAGCTATCTAAGCATATTCGGACGCTGATTGGGGAAACAATGCGATCGATCGACGTTCGCTGAATGGCTATGTTTTCAAAGTTTATAAGTTTTTTTAAGTTTAAGTTTTCACGGTACTACCGTGAGTTGGTCAACAAAGAAACAAACAACAATTTAATTATCTTCAACAGAAGCAGAACTTATAGCATTGTGCATGGCGGCATGCCATAGCATTTGGCTAGTACGACTGCTGGAGGATCTTGACATCAAACTGGATATTCCTGTAGTGTACCATGAAGACAACCAATCGGCGATTCGAGTCATGGGAGAGGAAAAGGAAACCAGCCGGCTAAAGCACATAGACATCAAGTTTCGCTTTGTGCAAGATCTCATCCAACGGGGAATCATTAAACTGAAGTATATATCGACAACTGAACAAGTGGCGGATATTATGACGAAGGATTTACCTGTTAAGCCGTTTATTCTACATCGCATGGGTTTGGGATTAAGTGTTTTCAGAAATTGAGGGAGAGTGTTGGAATTATCAATTTCCTGTATATATATAAATAGAACTCAAATATAATTAAGTCAGTCTTGATCTGAACTCCGAACGGAACAGACGTGTCTCTCCTTTAATTTCAATATTTTTAAAACATCCAGCTCTAATAACTTCAGACCCCTTTACTCATTGTTAGAAATGCGTGTTTTATAGTCAATCTGTTATTTCTTTTAATTCATTTAGTGTAAGTAATTTAGTAGAAGTAAGTCGTTAACGAATTATCCCCGAAAAGACCAGCGAAAACCAGTGTGGTCGGGAGCTAGGGCAAATAAATTCCCTATTGATCGAATGTTAAAAACCATTTGGAATGGCATAAAATTGTTTAATTCAGTCAGAATCACATCAAATAATTAATTTGGTGCCTAAAACCATCCGCTACTAGCTAAATTACACGAAGATTAATGGTATTTTAACTGGAAATTACGAAATTCGACATACGCGGAAATTCGAGATATACAGGTATTACAGGTATTTTGCGGCCGTTTTCGGTCCCCATTAACCGTGTATTTTGGGGACCGCCTGTATTTGTGAAAAAAGGCTTTGAAACAACAAATAAAAAAATAGCGTGACATACTACCATAGTTTCACTTTCATGAAAAATAATTTTAAAAAATGTTGGTGTGTGAGCAGTAGTGCGAAACTGCTGCACTAGCTTGACGAAAACTGCTACAGTTACCCTACTGCTCATTATATGAAGGTGATTATTTCATGGATTCCGATCATATTTGAAAAATATGAGATGCAAAAGAAAATTAAAATTTATGTACAATCTTTCCCCAACTTACGCGAATAATGCGTCTCGAAGACATTCGCGTAACTTGGATTCCCAAGTAGCCAAAATTGCTTAAGCAGCCAATTTTGGCAAGCTAAAGCTTCCCTACGGACAAAGAGCGGGTAATTTTTATCATGGTGTGCGTAAAAACCTAGAGGTAAGCCGATGGAAGATTTCCTAGGCTTAAAAAAGGGGGCGGGAAAAGGTACCACGGTTCTCTCCCGCTCCCATATAAAATACACGGTGCGCTCTCTCAAGGCTCGCGCCCATGCGCGAGCATCCTTTCGTGTGCTTGTGTTTGTTTCTTTCGTGTTGCGCTGTGTGCGTTTCTTTCGTTCAGCGATCGCTCACACTCGCTGCGTATTTTTTTGTTATCTAAAGCTAAACAAAAACACAAACACGCGTAGATTTTTTTCATCACTTTATTCAAACATTTACATTTTAACTTTACACGATTTCACACATTTACGTAAGTTGATACACAATATTTGACTAAAATAAAATTGATTGCTCCATCGATGCAAACGTTGAAATGGCCGAATATCTGCGTAGATCCTTTTGTACACATTGATTACTGTAAAAAAGGCACGAAATGAAGCTGCGCGATGTACATAACATGCATTACGAATCATTCGCGCAGCTTCATTTCAATTCGCACAACACTTGAATACTTGAACACTTTACAAAATCATAACATCAATCGTCCAGGACTTAGGCTGACGCACGTGCGGCCGCTCGCTGCCGATCCTTGAGCTGTACTGACGATTTCGTGTGGTAGCAAGAACGAGAGCACACAGAGGAACTTTCGGTGCAGCAGTGCAAGCGAGACACCGACATCAGCACAGCGCTGCGAGAATATCAAACTGAGCGAGCTGGCCGAAAATGAACGCACACATTTCCACATGTGTAACTGTGTTAGTGCCAAAACTGTGTCGAAACCAAAACGCGCTCTCGCCTCCGTGTATATCACACCGATTCTCCGCTTAACTCTAGGTTTTTACACACACCATGATAAAATATCCCGCTCGTTGTTTGTAGGGCGGTTTTCGGAACCTCGGAAACCGAGAGAGCGCACCGGTTCTTTTCAAAGAACCTCGGAAACCGAGAGAGCGCACCGTGTGTTTCGTATGGGATCGGGAGAGAACCGTGGTACCGATTTTCTCCGCTTTTTTAAGCCTACGAAATCTTCCATCGGCTTGATTCTAGGTTTTTACGCACACCATGATAAAAATTACCCGCTCTTTGTCCGTAGGGTATAGAAATGATGAGGCACACATGTTTACATTTGCTGTATGCACTAGAGATGGGTTCTGCGGATCGCACCCACGGTTCCGCTCCGGTTCCGGCAAGTATGATTCCGATTCCGATTCCAGAGAGAAGGACTCGCTAGTTCCACCGGAATCGTCCGGAATCGTCCGGAATCGTCCGGAATCGTTGGAATCGTCCGGAATCGTCGGAATCGCCCGGGATCGTCCGGAATCGTCCGGAATCGCCTGAAATTGTCTGGAATCGGGCGGAGTCGTTCGAATCGTCTGGAATCGTCTGAAATCGTCCGGAATCGTCGTAATTGTCCGGAATCGTCGAAATCGTCCGGAATCGTCGGAACAGTCGGAATCGACCGGAATCGGCTGGAATCGCCCGGGATCGATCGAAATCGTCCGGAATCGTCTGGAATCATCCGAAATCGACCGGAATCGACCGGAATCGTCCGGAATCGTGCGGAATCGTAGTCAATCGATAGTAGTGAATAGTAGAGCCGATTCCGGTCGATTCCGACTGTTCCGACGATTCCAGACGATTCAAGTTAACGTTCCGACCGCCGCGCATATGTCAATGCTGTCTGTCGTACAGTATCGGACATTAAGATAGAACCCTGGTGTTTTCAACGCACCGTGCACTTGTTTTGCACGTTACTTGTGTTTGTGTGTGTGTGTGTGTGTGTGTGTGTGTGTGTGTGTGTGTGTGTGTGTGTGTGTGTGTGTGTGTGTGTGTGTGTGTGTGTGTGTGTGTGTGTGTTTGTGTGTGTGTGTGTGTGTGTGTGTGTGTGTGTGTGTGTGTGTGTGTGCGTGCGTGTGTGTGTGTGTGTGTGTGTGTGTGTGTGTGTGTGTGTGTGTGTGTGTGTGTGTGTGTGTGTGTGTGTGTGTGTGTGTGTGTGTGTGTGTGTGTGTGTGTGTGTGTGTGTGTGTGTGTGTGTGTGTGTGTGTGTGTGTGTGTGTGTGTGTGTGTGTAGTAGAAAGAGAGTGTGCTTTTTAATGTGTATTTGCAAGTGCGCGGGTTTGTGTCTGAAAAACGTTGCTTGCCATGATGTCATATTGCGTTTAAAGTATTCTGATAATGTGTGTTATCATGTGAAACATCGTGCGTTTACACTTGTATAACAACTAAAGTTTGCATCGACAGCAGCGCTTGTTCCTCGGACGAAAACGCAGGTGTGCTGTTTCATGTATCATGAACAACCGAATGCGACACCGGTGCGAAATGGACACGCGCTCAATAGCAATGAACTCGGCATTCCCTCACAGGTGTTTCTCCAGTGCACGCCATTGAAAGGCCTTCGTGCATCTCTGCGTTGAACGTTGTGTGCGCATGGAAAACTTGGTGCGTGCATTGAGCTGGCGCTTTGTTTCATGAGCGCGGCAGTATTCTGTTCTCGATTTTGAAGGGAAGACGCTTACTCGCGTACTCGTTGATAGTTTTTATCCATGCGATGTTTTCGCTGCTCGACAACGATGTTATTCATCGCGTATAGAAGTAGAACGCAGGCAGAGCACAGGATCAGCCGTGTCCAAGTTTTTAACCAGCCCGTTCTTGACGGTCCAAGCAAGCAATGTTAGTAACAATGGGTCGAGGTAAACATTGTACCGATTATCAGCGCCATATGATAAAGCGAATGGCGGCTGCTGACATTAAGCGCAAAACGATCGAGTTCGTAATGGAACGATCGCGCACTTTTGTGGCAAACGCGCTTCGGACAACCGAAACGTGCTTAGACAACCGAAACGCGCTTGAACAACCGAAACGCGCAAGTCAACCGGACGTCTTCAGAAGACCACGGCGAAAGAAGACCGTAAAATTGTTATTATATCGAAAAAACACTGATCGCGAGGGCAGTGGTCCTGCTTATTACATCAAAAACCTAACCCAAAACACAAAAAACTACTAACAAAACTATCCGAAACGACCTACTTGTGAAACAAACACACACACCAATACACATTCACACATACACACACAACATACACGTTCAACGACTCCGCACGATTCCGACGATTCCAACGATTTCAGACGATTCCGGACGATTCCGGGCGGCTCCGGCTTGTCGGATTGAACCTACCCTTCGAAACTGGGTCCGAAATTTGTTGGAATCGTCCGGACCCAGTTCCACTTTTTGTGCGTTTTGCCCAACTCTAGTATGCACACATTCGCATGCGGTTTATTCCAACTTTTTCTCTACGTTCCAACACGAGCTTTGGAATACTCACACTGTGTAGACGGCAGAACGGTCTCCCCCTTCCAAATTTACCGTTCTTCCTCCTCTCGATCTTGTTTCTTCTTACCGCGTCCGGGGTACCATCAGAGCTGCGCGCTGGCTTTAGTTTTTGCTCCTCTCGTTCTTCCTTTCTCCTACCGCGCCCGGGGGCTGCGCGCGTTTCGACAGGTTCTTAGCGTAATCCAGTGCGTTGTTTTGTGGCTGAGTTGTGCTGAGCGCTGTCAATAAAAATAAACCAATAATTAATGTATGTAATACGTATTACTTTGGATATTTTTACGTATATGATGAGAGCAACACTTACCTTAATATTTTAAAACTGAAAACAATTTCCTTCCGTCACCCACTTTGAAGATTGTTGATGATGGCAACAGGTAGGCGTTGATGAATGGCGCATGCACCTGTAACTTAGAAGCCGATAAGCATTAGTTGAATTAGTACATTGCAGCAAATATGAGATCAAGAAACTTACCTCAACAAGTTAGCTAGGATAAATCATTCCACAATGGAAGAAGAAACAACACTGCGCAAAACGTAAACAAGGAAAGTAGGGGACACGAGAAATAGCATATCACTCCCGCACATCCTTCCACAACGAAAGTTCTGGACAGACTGAGGATGCCTAACTCCCGGATGAGTGCGATAGCAGAAAAAATCATGGTAGATCGAGAGAGATGGGTAGACTCGGTGTAGCGCAATCCGCTGGTAGATGCAATGCTGGTAGTGTGTGTGACCAACGAAAGACTTCAGACCCCGCTCCTCGCGTTTTTCGCGTAAGACCGCGCTTTCAAAACAATAAGCAATAATAAATAATAATAAAAACCCAGCTGTCAAATCGGCATAGTCAGACGTGTTTACGTATAGCTCCGTGATTATTTTCCGTATTTCGGTTATTTTAACAAACAATCAGTCTTCTCTAAGTACAAAAGTTGTGTAGTGAGCTTGCCCACAACGTATTATACATACTTTTAGCAATTGTGCTAGTTTTTCTTCAATTGCTCGTCGGTCGCATCACTCGCGTAGTCCGTCTATTAACCGGTCAAGGCATCGATCTGTGAATTCTTTTTCAAAATGGAGCATACTTGCAACTCTTGCGCAACCGAGTTCACCGAAGACCTGATTAGCTGTTATATTTGCAACTCACCGTTCTACATCCGCTGTTCACGCATTCCTGAGGATGCACTGAATCTAACCAACGAATACCAACAACTCCACTGGTACTGCCTACGTTCAACAATGTGATTATTAATCCTCGCACTAAATACATCAAACAAGCTTTGGCCTAGTCGAGCATACACACAACAATGGATGCCGTCGCCAATAATCTCAAATCTGCACTTGAACCTCTAGCAAAAGAAATTCGTACTGGTCTATCGCAGCTTAATGATTCACAGAAGAGAACACCACTGAACAGTCATCCTCCTGCCAAATTGCGCAGAGTTTTACCAGCGAAGAGATTATTCTCCGAATCGTCATTGCATTTAGCTTGATGGGCAAAAATTTCGACACCACTTTGGCTAAACCGATGTCGTTTACGGTTCGCATCCCGGCTCATCTTCGTGAAACTGCGTAATCGTCTTCGGTTTGGCCTTATAATCTACGTGTACGTGAATTTATACTACGTGATAACCGTCCAGCCTCATCCCATCCTTTGGCTTGTCTCACACCGATGAATCCACATGAAACCCCACTTCAAAGCATCAATGCAGTGCCTATCGATAATATTCCGAAACCGGCAGAGCAAACCATCAATGAAAAGCCAAATAGTTCATCACCTAGTAACGTGCAACCAATAGTGCATGATATGGAGCATTCACCTATCCCAGTTGATCGTACGGCTCAAAACAATGACGTTCATCACGAACACAGCTCATGAAGCTTACGCATACAAGAAGCATCAGCCAGTTGTTATTCGCTCACTAACACTTCATGTAATGACCACGCACGCACTAACACAGCAACTCACTTGAAAATGTTTTCAGTTCGCGATATTAAAAACATTTCACATGCCAAACCGACTGACACTGCTTTGAAACCATGTGATATACATTTTCACTACCAAAATGTTAGAGGACTACGTACCAAACTCACAGAATTCGGATTGAACACATTGGACGCCAAATATCAGATATTAATACTCACCGAAACCTGACTTGACAATTCAATTCCATCATCGCTACTGTTTGACCCGGGCTATTCGGTGTATAGATGTGATCGTAGCTTGTCCAACAGTATGCATACTCGTGGTGGTGGCGCACTGATCGCATGCTCATCCTTATTGAACACCCGTGAACTCACTCTACCTAGTAACTCACTTGAGCAAGTGTGGGTTACCGTTCGCCTTTCATCTTGCACGATATTCATCGGGACTAATGATCTAATATTTCTGTTTGGAAATTTTTTATTTTTCGGCAGTATCATGGTCACCATCGCAACAAACATTTGGTCACTCATCATCGTTCGCGCACTATGTGGCAAATTCATCATCCTCGGTCAGATCCCGGTTTTTGGATGAAATTAACGCTAGCGATCTTAATCAAAAAAGCGGGATCAAAAACTCGCTTAACCGGCAGCTCGACTTAGTATTCGCAAATTTTATTGCCGCATCTTACTGCATCGATTTGCACCCCTGCCCAACACCACTAATCTCTCCTGACCTATACCATCCAGTCATCGAGTTAACGGTTCGAATTCCAAGCACAATGCCTAATCCTACACTGACTCAGGCAAGTAGACCTAGGATGAATTTTTATAAAACCAATTTTACTTGGCTTGACGAGCTCGTAACCAATTTTAATAGCCAGTTCAGAATTAGCCAGTTTAATTCTGTTGATGAAGCTTTATCGATATTTATACGCTTTCTTTTATCCTCGTTTGATTCGTGTGTACCAATTATCACACCAATGAGCGGCCCTGCTTGGTCTGGTAAAAAAACTTAAAAGAGCTAAGGCAGCTCCATTAAAAAAATATACGAAGAACCGATCACATGTTAACAAATGCATATTAAATGAAACAACTCGCTTGTGCCGTAGTTACAATAAAATACGCTACGGTGGCTACTTGTCTCGGTTGGAGAAGAATTTCATCAAAAGGCCCAAAGCTCTCTGGAAATGTCGTAAGAAACGCAATAATACGAATGTGTACCTAAATCGATTTACCACAATGACCGAGCTGGTTCAACTGCTTCAGATATTTGTGATATATTAGCGTGTAGATTCGAGGAGGCATACACAATCTCAACTACTGACGACAATATTATCACCAACGCTTTAATTAATACTCCTAATGATGTCATCGACCTTAATTTAACTAATATATCGCAAGAATCTGTTCTAAATGTACTCAAAGCAGTCAAGCCCAAAGCTAGTCCTGGCCCAGATGATATTTCTGCCGTCATTCTCAGCCGATGCTGTGAGTCCATAGCGCCGATCTTCACCAATTTTTTTAATTTTTCACTGCAACAAGGAGAATTCCCCTCTATTTGGAAAAGTTCATGGATTGTCCCCATATTTAAAAAAGGCGACAAGGAAGATGCAGTCAACTATAGAGGCATAACATCACTCAGTGCTGGGGCCTTACATTACAATGCCTCCGTAACATGGACAGCAGGATGCAAAAAGATGCAGTTTATGTGGATTTAAAAGCTGCTTTTGATAGCATCGA
This sequence comes from Anopheles arabiensis, assembly GCF_016920715.1. Lineage (NCBI taxonomy): Eukaryota > Metazoa > Arthropoda > Insecta > Diptera > Culicidae > Anopheles > Anopheles arabiensis. Next base: position 50,316,812 of record NC_053518.1, on the reverse strand, counting down.
TCACAACATCTTTTTAGCCAAGATGAATAAGTTGGGACTTGGGCGAAATTTAATATTTAATATTTAATATGTTTGAATCGTACCTAGACGCCGTACCGCGCAACAACTGTTTGTGGCTGGTTTACTGCAAAGTAACATCGAGTGTTCACCCCTGCTCCAGCAGTTAAACCTTTACGCGCCTGCTGTTCAGCTTCGTTCTCGTCCGCTACTTGCCCTGAACCGTAGTCGAACTGGATATGGATCTAGAGACCCCGTCAACTTCATGATTAGGGTGTTTAACGAAGTTCGTCATTTGTTTGATTTTGGAACCTCAGTGCAATCCTTTAAACACTGCCTTAGAAACGAATTATTAAGATGATTTTTCTACTTATCTTAAATTAATATTAGACTTAAGAACATTCACACGGATCCATTGTTATCCATTGAACGAGTAATAAACAATCAAACAATAATGATTCCTTCTAATATTTTCGACATACTCTATTATTATTGCAAACCTCCATAGCAACTGCATTCTTAAAATACTACGTCTTGTTGGTTAAACAAAATAACGATTCATGAAATCAACAACTTCATTATTTTTCATTCTCCAATAGCTAGATCCATAGTTTATAATCAAGTCTTTTTACGTTGATCTATCATCGTGTGCATTTCGGTTGAGTCTCAATTCTGTCATGATGTTTTAGTATTTGGTTTACAAGTAAATCCTAATTGTTTATATAAATGTATGACTAACAACTCTACCGATTTTATGGTATTTTGTTAGCCTTTTGCCGACGGATAGTCTTTTAGTTTCTACTATGCTAGGTGGCAGTAGCATGACACTATCTGCTAGTGGCGCTTCTAGCTGTTCGTTAAACTGGTCGTTGAGTAATTCGTCAAAGTACTGAGCCCACCGCGAGAGGACCTCTGGCTGGTTACTAACCAGATCTCTATCCTTGTTGTGACAGCAGGTTACCTTATGAACAACGTTGTTTCGGTGATCTGCTATCGCTTGGTAAAACTTTCATGTCGGTCCGTACGCCTCTCTGGTTTGCTCGAGTTCCCGCATGTTTTGCTCTTCCCATAGATGTTTCTTCGAGCGGTGACTCGTTTCTCTTCGGGAGCGGGCGATTCTACAACGTATCACTAAGCCAACCAAGTAGTGATCGGAATCGATATTGGCTCTTCGATAAGTTCTGACATTTAACAGACTCGACTGTCGTTGGCGGCTTACTAACACGTGGTCGATCTAGTTGAGGGTTAATCCATCCGGGTGTGCCCATGTAACCTTGTGTTATTTTCTTGCGCGCAAATTTGGTACTTCCAAAAACCAGATTGTTCGCTGTGGCGAACTGGACCATTATCTACTACCATTATTATTACTGTGCTCATGCAGTCCCCCAGGATGATTATGATTATGGGCACGCATCTATGGTTGTAGCGAGGCGGCTGTAAAATAGCTCCTTCTCCTATTCCTCTTTCTCTTCGATAGGAGCGTGAACGTTTGCGAGGCTTACATTATGCACTACGGTCTTCAACCGTATTTGCATTCTTCTCGATTTCTCATATTCTTTCTTCTTTTTTTGTGCCAAACTGCCCTGTAGATTTCAAACCAAACTCGCATTCTCTTTTCCCATTCAGTTTCGGGATTTTGCCGAACTCACATTTTGCCTTTCTTTCATTAAAAGCTGCGCGCTACGACTTTTCCAGGCTCGCGCTTTTCCGTTATCATCTTATATCTGCCCGTTTTACACACCGCCAACAAAAAAAAAATCGTACCGGCTGCACCAATGGTAGAATTTTGGTTCGGTGTTATATTATTCGCCCGTCTTCGGCGGTGGTTCAATAACAACTGTAAACCTATTCTCCCTACTTGTATATGCTGTCCCTCTCTGTCACTGCTATTGCACTCTACATGCGAATGTTATAAAAATCCTTCGTGAAAGAATATGTGTCGAAGAAAAATGTGTACAAATAGTACGAGCCGAAGCCCAAGAAGTCGCGCCAAAGCAGGTCGTAAATCAATGCGATTCTGACGGATTCTTTGATTACCGTGCGTTGGTTCACAAGGAATTTCTTTCGAATGGACAAACGGTGAACAAACAGAACTATCTAAGCGTAATGCGGTAGTTGCGTTCCTCCATCCGGCGAAAGCGGCTGGATTTGGGGGAAAACAACAGCTGGTTTTAGCACAACGATAATGCGCGCTCCCCAACGGCCATCATTTTGAGTTTTTCACAACAACTGGCACCCATATTGTTCCGCAACCGTCGTAGTCGCCAAATTTGGCACCAGACGACTTCTGGCTGTTCAACAAGCTAAACCGACCGCTTCGGGCACACCATTTTGGCACTATCGAGGAGATAGAAGCCGCAGCGACGGAAGAAATAAAGGACATACCAGCATCCGCGTTTTCCTCCTGCTTCGAGGAGTGGGAGAAGATGTGGAAGAGGTGCATTGCATCGGAAGGGGATTACTTCAAAGGTGATGACCTTCATTTGGCCTTATAAAAAAAATTCAGAAAAAAAACGCAAAGTCACTTTATTTTTCGGAAAAGTAGTAAATTAAACCAATTTAAGCTTCATCGACTCGAAACTGCCGACGGAAAAATAACTTATCAAATTGTTATGAAGCTGTGTTCTTTGGTATCCTTTATTACTTAACACGTTCAGCCCGATGGCAGGCCCTAGGGCCTGCCAGTAAACTTTCCCGCATGCCGGTGCCATTGGTCTTTTGATAGGGAAACAAACTACATTGCGAACAACTGTACTCTAATCGCATGGATAACAGCAGTGTGAAGATAAAATAATGGTGTTCTAAGAATTATTGCGATTGATAAAAACCTCAACCTACACAAAACAGTGTTGATGAACAGAGCAGAGTTGAAATTATTGCAAAAAAAAAAAATATATTTTTTCTTCAAGCATGGTTGTATCCAAATCCACCGCTTGCGTGCACAATCCTCTTTTTATTGTTTTCATTGGTGATTTAAAGTTTAATATTATTTTTAAAACATCCAGCTCCAGTAACTTCAGACCTCGTTGTTAGAAATGCATGTGTTATATTCAATCTTTTCTTTTAAATATTTTTCTTTATTTCTTTTAATTTGTTAAGTATCAGTACTCCTTCATACAACAAAACCAGCAAATAGCCCGATCATGAATAATAATATAATGGCGCAACTGGCAAAGTGATTCGAAGTAGAACTAGCGATGTGGTTGGTAGCATCAAGGATGAAGCATGAGCATGAATTGGAGCATGGGGTGAGGGAGTAAATCCGAATGTTCATTTATATATTAAGCTCTTTTTTGCAAGGGTTCATTCTTCACGTGTGTTCACTATCCCCGAAAATGGCCTGTATATAGTTGATGTTTTTGGGGATAATTCGTTAACGAGCCTGGGGATAGAGCGACAATTTGTCGCGTGCGATGTTGTCGCTTAATGTCTATTTGAACGGTTACTTTTACCCAATTTTCCCAAGTAACAAAGCAAAGATGGATCTTTTTACTTTTTTGTGAATAACTAAGCTTTCCGTAACAGCTAGTAAAATAAAAGTTTTATTAATTGCAAACCAAAATAATTATAAAATGAACATATTGGTCAACGATACAGACTAAAATGATATGGTTAACAGAATAAATACAGTAGAATGTCGATTATCCGGGTAGCTCGGGACCGGACGGTTGCCGGCTAATCGATTTGCTCCTATAATGGTCCGAGAAATGTCAAATTCGTATAAAAATTATAAAATTCACTAGTGTTATAATAAATTCACTTTGAATCAATCGATTCATCGTTAGTAGAATATTATGTTAATCAATAACTATAGGTTTAACAACTGTTCATGAACAAAACTGAATTTCGAAAATATCACAAGACTCTAAAGCTGCACAAAAAACTGCTTGCCCACTTTACTATCGCTGCAAATGTTCGAAGTACGTTTGAACAGCTGTCACATTTATGCGCACGGTTAAGCCGCCCTCCGGTTAATCCGCCCCTGGATAATCGACGTTCTATTGTATGATATACCAGCAATATTCAGGATCATGCGTTATCAGATGTATTGGTTGTTATCTTACACAAAAAATAAACAACGTTTGCTGGGCTAGTTTTACCATGCTTTTAAGCAGTATTGGTATTTAATTGATTATAGTTACATATAATTGAAATTCTTATGATGCGTCATACTACATACCATATTGTAGTTAGTTCTTGCTATTTCATGACATCCAGATACATCGCTGAATCATACACACAGTTCTATTTCTCGTTATTGTCATCAGTTTCATTTAAGCATTCTGTCTGCTTCTAGCATAGTCTTCACTTTTCTTAGGAAACAATATGTAGGTGAAGGCTTTGTACGAGACATTAAAAATATTTTAAAATATCAATATTAATAAGAGTACAACCTTACATATTTTTATGCAACTCTTTAAAAATTTGCCGTTGTTATACATTGTAGCCATATTATGTTATTGATCAATGCTTCAGGATACATGCATTCAAAAACTTTACGGTTTACTCAACTTGATTTAACCAAAGGGGTGTCAAAGTTATTTTTTTGTGAGGCTCGCGGAAATTATGCTTCTTTTCACAGTTAGTTTCATGTATCAAATCCTCAATCTTTAAATCATTCATTGGATGTTAGCACTCGTTACTCGGGAATCCGCTAAGATAATATTTATACAACCACATTATATGTTGATCGATATATTATCAATCGGTCAAAATGCATGTTTCTAATACTTTTGGTTCATGTAAATGAAAGCAAATACCCACATAAAGAATCCAAATCATGAGATTGTATATTGAACACATTCATAAGCTTTTATGAAACTTTACTGCTCTTTTCTAATATATCATCCCCTCCTTCCCTCCTCCTGGCTTTCCATAAGCATTGAATTTGCAAATAGTTATCTTACAGCTTTTCTGAATTTTCTTTTTAAGCTGGATATGCACATGTAGTCAAACCCCAACAACAACATTAGTTATTCGTACGAACAACACTGTCCAAACATATCATATACGTAATTACATAGTTTCTCATGCCCACTGCAAAACAGAAGTCATACGCAAACAATTTTAAAACAAAAATTCTACCAAAGTTAATGCTATACAACAAAATCGAGTAAATAATTACACAATGAAAACAAACTCATTTAAAAACACAATTCAAAATACATGTGGGAATATCGAAACGGACACAGACACATTATTCGGTATTAATCGGCTTGAGAATAGTGTCGTTGTGAGGCATTCAATGTTCTGATTCTGGGATATTAACAAAAACTTTGAGTATTGCATCTAGTTGAAACAAACTGATCCACAGCAAAAAAAAAAAATACATGACGTTAGAAACAGCTTTACTTATTACCGGATTTAACGCCAAGTAGGGCTTCGGCAACACCTAGGAAATATACCATTTGCGCTATACCAAACAGAGGTGCAATGACAATCATACGACACAATCCTCCTTTGAAGAATGCAGTCACACCTTCGTACTTTAGAGTTTTTCTGTGAAAATATACAAAATTGTAGATGAGAACAACATTTATGACCTAAAATTAGAATACTATTTCAATCAGCTTACCCAATACAATCGGCAACACCATTGAATTGCATTTCGCCTTCAACCTTTTTTAAAGCTTGTAGACGCGTTTTCACAACATCAAATGGATTTACAGCTAGAGCTGCCATCGAACCGGCGGCACAGCCGCTCAAAAATGAACACCTGCGATTAAGAATTCAATTGATCATCGTTCATTGAGATTATTACCATGCACCTACCAGAAAACAGCTTCATTACTGCCGTCATCCCGACGCGGACCGAGTGAGTTAAGAGTGGCAAATAATGGAAAATACACAATTGAAAATGAAACGTCGCGTAGCATTGTTGCACCAGTTCCTTTATACAATCCTGTTATTCCTTTCGTACGGATCAGTTCCATCGCTATGGAAGTAGCGGATACCTTCGGAACAGTTTTACCTACAGCTTTGGCCTGGAAAATGTGCCCATAAACGAATTAGAATTAACTCCTTTACACATTGTTACAATCACGTCTAAACTCTAAGCAATAAAAGTTACATTAGTTTAACTAACCTGTGCAGCCACACGACCGGCATCTTGCATTTGAATTTTCAGGAGTTCCATAGGAGTTGTTATTACAATTTGACACAATCCAGCTAACCCACCTGCAGCCATCTGGCGAGTAATTGGCAGGGTGCTAAGGAATATGTATCACAAATAATAATTTCTTTCAACAGGGGTTATCACAGGGTTTTCCTATAGAACTCAAGACCGCAGGACACTTTGATGAATCTGCAGGAGTCAATCGCAAGACTGCGTAACGATACGTGAAAACGTTGACGATACCGGGATCTGCGGATTTGTATAGCAAGACTGTAGCACACTTTTTCGGGTATATTATCGCCTCGCAGGGACATATTTTTTTAATTTCAAATTTTGGGGCGCCCACTCAAGGTGGATTAAAAATATCAGGTGGTGGGAAAGCATTTGCGGGGTCGCCATAGTTGAGGGACTTTACGTCATTTTTAAACCGTTAACCATTGGTTTCTTCACTCAAAGCATAGCAAATAAAAAAGATTTCTTTGTTACTATGTGCATTTCTGTATCTCTATTGATTTTATCGAAAGAATTAGATATATTAACAAAAGATTTGATGATTTGTTTAGTCACGAAATTTAAAATCATGTGAATAAGAGTTCTAATCTCACTTAAATTATCCATGTGTCTCGTAGATTTTTTTTTTGATATTATTAATAATTTAATATTTTTAATCCACCTAGCACCCACTGTTTTGGAAAATCAAACTGCATTGCAACTGCGAAAACCAACGTGGTCGGGAGCTTGGGGCAGTCTTGCGATACAAATCCGCAGATCCCGGTATCGTCAACGTTTTCACGTATCGTTCCGCTTAGACATGGGCAAGGAGAGCGAAAATCATAAGGATCGCTCGCTCCCATTAGTGAGCGGACGCCCGCCGCTCTTCATTCTAGAAAAATATGATTCCCCTGCTCGCATAAAAAATCAAAAAAGCTCGTTTGAAACTAGTTGCCCCGAGAAAAAAATTAAAATATATAACACTGTCGGGCTTATACGGAATGTAAGCAACTGCGTGAAAAGATGGCAAATATTTTTATTGTGGTCAAGTAAAACTAAAACTAAAATTACCGTTTTGTATAAAAAAAATTACTACCGTCGACCCACACTGCCTATTCGAAAAACACGTATAAAACATCGTTAAGCGCAAGCGCATCGTATGTGCAAAACATACAGAAATAAACAGCCTTACTTGCAAGCGCACTGCTTGTACAAAATACGTAGCGAGAAGATCAGGGGAGCTTCGAGCCACTTGTGTGTCTAAAATCCATTCAGAAAAAACAGCCTAACTCGCGAGCGCCAACATGCATAAGGAGTGCGGATCATGTTAAATCAGTGAGGGTATCATGCTAGCTCGCGAGCGCGCTGCCTGGACAAAATACGTAGTGAGAAGAAAAGGAGCGCTCGCGAGCTCCCTTGTTCTTCTCGCTACGTATTTTTGATAGACAGTGCGCTCGCGAGCTGATTGTAGAGCCGCTGATAAAAAGCAAGGTATATTTTTTATTGTATTTCAATTGCCTCACGCTATGTTTTTTTATACAGGAGGGCTTTGTCATAATGCTTAAAGACTCACTATTATAATGATTTGTGAACATTCGTTCACAGAGTGACATTTTGTTTTTTCTTCCTGCCTGATTGTTGCTACTGTCTAAAAAAGATCATTATTTCATTAATGATCGGATGCCACGGATGATGATAATGAAAACTCATCAGTGATTGTTTTGCTACTTATTCCCATCTAAGATGTAAAAAATGTGTGTTTTTGTGTATTGATTTTTCTCGCCATTAGCTCAAAACCCTATTATCCGAGAACACACTGCATTAATTATCCAATTCCTCACGAAAGATTTCACCTATATATCCTGTCCAATTAAAAGTATGGTTGCGTGAGCGGACGAATCACCGCTCGCTCGTGATTCGCAGTAAGCAAAAGAGCCAGCTCACTCGAATCGTCACAAAGAATCATTTTGCCCATGTCTAGTTCCGCAGTTTTGCGATTGACTCTCGCAAATTCGTCAAAGTGTCCTGCGGTCTTGAGTTCTATAGGAAAACCCTTTATCGCATACCGCTTGAGAGTAAAGATAACTATAAATGGTTCTAAAACATTATTTTGTTGTGAACTGACGATGACATGTGCGTATTTAGCAATGGCATGCTTTTTCTTTGTTGTTATTTATTTAAAAACACTTATTATTATTCTATTATTATTGTCAGCACAACAACAGCTACTTACCCATTGGATGTAGTTAAATGGTGTCGGAAGAAGTCGTTTGCTGCTAATTTTATTGCCTTTTCAGGGGTAATTAGCAATATATTTACTGCTGAACCACGGTACATACCAAAATATCCCTCCGCACGATAGGTTTTCTTAAAACAGTCAAGCCTATAATTTGACAAACAATTTAATTCTCGCATTTAAAAACTTTTTTATTTCATGTTAGGTAATTATCACCTAGATTACAACGAAAATAAAAAACACAAATAAAAAAATCGTGAAACTATACCATCAGTATACTGAGTACACTGAATCAAACTAAAAGGGTTTCAAATAATGCAAATATTTAACTACGAAAAAAATAAAATACAACGGTTGTTAACACAAGAACATTAAAAAACAAAACAAAACAAACATGCTACATTGATGCATTATTATATATTATATAATGTTATTCATACGTTCAAACTGTTTATACGTTGAAAACAGTTTCCTTATTGTACATCTAATAAGAGCATAACAATCGTCAATTGTGGCTTATGCACTGTATGAATCAATTCACCGAATAGAACAGCTACTTGCGGTAGTGCACATCACTATTATCATTAACTTAAATAAATGATCAGATCAGATAACATAAAAAGACGAAAATAATTCGATGTAATTTACATCGCTGATTTACTTTTCCATCGACCTGTTTTCTATGTTGCGATTGAATAATCCGAAATAATTAAAAAATAAGGAGCAATGCAGCAATCATAGCCTTTTGTTAAAAAATATAAACTGCTTTCTATAAAGATTCGGCGCAGTTTTACTCACATACACGAGAGAAGAGTATAATAAATAATAATACAAAAAAACTTACATAACAATCGAATATTTTTCTTCCAAACTTATTCTTGATAATTATTAACTTACATAGAATTGTACATTTTTTCTCCATTAGGTCCAACTTGTTGATTTTGTAGGCGAGTCTTCACAAGATCCAAGGGAAAAACGCACGAAACACCAATTATGCCGGCAATACCACCATTAATGATTTTTGGTAACAGGCTGAAAAGAAAAAGTGCTGATTATCGTGAAAAATGCCAAGCGTAGACTAAAACTGATTGTTATGCAACACCGTGAAAATTCAGAAACAGTTAACAAGATTGACACTTATTTATCCTAAATGTTTAAAACATTGCTCAAGCGGTATACGAACACGTTATGTGTAAAATAAATAATATTTCACGCTTTACAAAAAAGAAAACAAGTTTTCAATTAGTTTCCAAACACTTTTTTTCTAACCGGCGTTTAAAAGTAAATCATATCATATCATAATCATAAATGAAACAAGCGCAGCCAATGTAACATATTTTATTCAATGAACGACAAATGAAGATTGTGGTATCTTGCTATTGATAGCAAGTGATTTAAAAATACACACACACAGATACCTAACATGATGAACATATTCTGCTTTATAGTGGAATAAACCGTTTTTCAAACCTAAAAATTGTTTTGCTAAAAAGAAGCGAACCCGTGGTACAGTCGTCAATTCGTACAATTGAATAACATGATCGTCAAGGATTCAAGCCTCCTGTGGACCGTTCCAAGGATAGGCTATCTGGCTGCGTGAATAAGTCTCGAAAGCCTGTATATAGGAATACCGTCCGCGTAGGACGTTACGCCAAGTAGAAGAAGAATTAAAAGGAATTTGTAATAAATTTAGAGATATTCTTAGGCCAGAGCAGGCGAGAATGAAAATTCAGGGCTTCTCGCAATAAAGAAGGCAAATAAGAAGATTTTAAATCGTTCAATTACAAGATACAATTACATACATATTAATCAAAGGCACATGTTAAAAATGTCCCAAACACGTATCTACCTGAATTGATAAACCAACGAGTTGTTGCCAAGGCACTCCTGTTTCCAAATCGCTAACTTTAACGAGCTCGTTTATCTGTCGGCTACATTTCATGTTTATATGATACTGCTTTCTTCAATAGTAATCTACCTCTTGTTATCAGCCTCATTGATGCTACTATCAATTATGGACTACATTGAATAGTACATATCATGCATCCTTTTGTAATACACATTTGATACAGATAATGTAAATCACTTACGCAAACTGTTTTGTTCCATTGACCATAGAAGATTTTGAGTTACTGCCACTGCTAGCCATTATGGAAACTGCTGAAAACAAGAAAAACAACTTCTATAATATATATATTACACTGCTTTTCTGTTCAACATGTGCGACGGATTCATGGCATTTCATATTTTAACAGAAATACAATAGAGTCCATTAACAATGATGGACTAAATTTCATGGGTTGATATAAATTGAATATGTAAATAAGCACATCAATATTGGTTCATTTACGATCGATAACGTTAATGTTTATATGGAATCTTTCTGTTGCTAACCACGCACCAGAAAGGCAACAACATACACAATTACTGTACAATGGTCACTTTGCATAGACGATAGACTTTTCAAATTAATCGATAGGTTGTGGTTCGACATATTCAACAATTGTACGCGTTTGGACAGAATCCGGCATTCTTACATAACACTTATCCAGTTGGCGAATCTATCAAAATAATTTGAAGCATAAACTAAACCACATTGCTAAATAGCTTACATGGAAAGAAATCGATTCAATGACGATTTTTTCGTCTCCTGCAAAGTATTTACAGCAATGTTTTTACATACACGACTAGCTCTTGTTTTTGCATATGCAACTATTTTGTCATCTTACTTTGTTTGCAAAGCTTTCACACAACTCCCCCTTATAATCAAACACCACAAACACCACTCTACACCGATAGTTTCAATCAGATACGATTAATCCTGTGATCACTCCACCAAAACTGAGTGCGGATAGAGTTGCTTGATTGCTAAGTATTTATATACACTGCCCCAAGAACCCTGGATGTGTCAGGACCGTCAAACGTATCACATGGACTAGTCAGATCATATAGATATTATTTCAATGTTTAATCATTGTTTATATCTGTTTTAACGAACGTATGTTATTGATCATCGATTCTATGAAAAGGATATGTTAGTAGGTGACCGCTAACTGAGAGGATAAATTTGTAAGAAAACTGCACATTTGCTATGAATTCCTCTTCGTAAGATTCCGGATGTTTCATGTTTTGACATTTCTGTGTTTTTTAACCGAGAATCATTCCGGTTAGCGAACTTCCAGTTAAAAAAAAAACACCAGTAAAACACTAACTAAATGTGTCACCTACTGTAGTTAACTCGTCAACCTTCAAATATTATTCTATTTGTTTAGCATGAAGCGGTGCTACAACACTGGGCTATCTGATAAAGATTTGTTGTTATTTTTCTCTCAGCTGATGTTGAACCAAGGTGGATTAAAAATATCAGGTGGTGGAATCTAGAGCATTTTGACAATTTGTCACTTGACGTAAGGTTCCCAGGATTCAAACGTTGTCTACATTTTTTTAAATTTCACATTTTTTCGATTAAATATTCATTAAAATATATTTGAATTTTGCGAGCTCTTATTTAAGATTGAAGCATAGATTGAAGTGTGTTATTTCATGTTATATCGTGAATTTACTCTTTACTATTACTCTTATTTACTATTACTCATTGTGTTTTAGACATGTAGCAGGATAAAAATTAGGAAATAATTTATATTTCATATTTAAACATTTATTCCTTATTATCTACGAGACACATGGACAATTTAAGTGAGATTAGTACTCTTACTCACAAAATTTTTAATTTCGTGACGAAACAAATCATCAAATAATTTGTTAATGTATCTCATTTTTTCGATAAAATCAATAGACACACAAAAATACATGAAGTAATACGGACGTCACACGAGGCATAAACTCAAAAACGCTTGATTTGTATGGGAGAGCGTAAACTTCCTGTCAAAAGATTTCAGGGTTGTATGCAAGCATAATGTATTTAGAAGGTTGATTTTTACCGCTTTTGCTGGGCGACATTGTGGGGGACATCTGTCAATCTCTGCATACAAATTTCATTACCCCGCACCAGCCCTCCCCGATTTTTATACCGGAGCCCCAGGAAGAGAAATGTCAAGTCGAGAAATGTCATTTTGCTCTGAACAACTTCACCTTGTCATTTATAACACCTTGCTCTGAACAACTTCACCTTGTCATTTATAACACCTTGGTCTGTTCCCGAGTTACGCGGTTTCTGCGTTCCCGACGAATCCGCGTAACTCGAATATCTGCGTAAGTCGAATTTCATGTTTTTTGACTAAATAAATAAATTACTTGCAGTTTTTGATTTAAATTAATGCTTTTATAGACTTTATCATTTATTTGATATGATTCGTGCAGAAAATTCTAATATTTCTGGCTTTTGAGCGGTTTCAATTTGTTAACAAAAATGCAATTTATACCTTGAACTTGAAGCAAATTGTTGTTGTTTTTGCTATGTATTTTTTTTATTGAACTGTTACATCTTAATTAGGCCATACGGCCCGTGTACAGTCTGTTCCAAGGATAATGTATTTACAAGGTTGATTTTTATCGCTTTTGCTGGGCGACATTGTGGGGGACATCTGTCAATCTCTGCATACAAATTTCATCACCCCGCACCAGCCCTCCCCGATTTTTATACCGGAGCCCCCGGAAGAGAAATGTCAAGTCGAGAAATGTCATTTTGCTCTGAACAACTTCACCTTGTCATTTATAACACCTTGCTCCGGTATAAAAATCGGGGAGGGCTGGTGCGGGGTATTGAAATTTGTATGCAGAGAGTGACAGATGTCCCCCACAATGTCGCCCAGCAAAAACGATAAAAATCAACCTTCTAAATACATTATCCTTGCGTCGGAGTGCGATTTCGTCGTACGCAAGGTGTTATAAATGACAAGGTGAAGTTGTTCAGAGCAAAATGACATTTCTCGACTTGACATTTCTCTTCCTGAGGCTCCGGTATAAAAATCGGGGAGGGCTGGTGCGGGGTAATGAAATTTGTATGCAGAGATTGACAGATGTCCCCCACAATGTCGCCCAGCAAAAGCGATAGAAATCAACCTTTTAAATACATTATCCTTGGAACAGACTGTACACTCATTTTGCTCCTACCGAAAACCGCCAAAACTATCTGGCCACACTGCTGATAGTTGCCATCAGAGTGACTAGAAATACCGATTTATCTGTATTCCTACCGATTTTTTATATGCCAACCGATTCACAGATGACCGCTCTAAAACTATCGATTTTTCATTTTTCCTATCGAAAATCACAGATTTTTTCGTAATACTGACCAAAAAGTCATATAACCATTTCTCAAACCACTTAATATATTGAACTCTATATGGAAATCACTAGCAACCAGAACCAGAAGTTCAACAGAGATAACTAAGGCCCGTGTCTGCACTTCATGAAGTCGAACGCGCTGATAAAATTTTATATGCAATTTGACAGATAATGTAAGCGCTCTATCAGCAATAGAACACGACATCGAACATGAAAAATGTATAGGGCTTGACATGTTCGATTTGTTCGGGTTATTACATCGAACATGTAAAATTCCATATATTTTTCATGTTCGATGTCGCGTTCGATTGCTGTTAGAGCGTCCCAATCATTTGTTGGGTTAGATTCCCTAGTACAATTTTCAGATCGACAGTTTAGAAAGGCCTCATGTGACCGCTATGAACCTAACCTAAACTATCTCCTTTAAATAAATGAAAGATGTGTTTTCTCGTGCTGCTCTTCATGGGACAGATTAGCTTCCATCTCCGAAACCCCTTCCCACCCCCCTCACAACACTTCAAAGCCTACCGAAAACTACCGAAAAAATCTTAGGCTGGAAATAGACGAACCGAGATCGTCGCGGTACCGCGAAATTCGCGCCTTGTTTATAACAGTTGTAGAACAGTAGAGCTGTCAAAAACTTCCGCGCCTCCAATCGCGCCTGCTGTTTCACAGAGATACTCAACTTCGGTATTGCTGAGATTTTCGCGGTAGCGCGTTTGAACGCGTTTGAACGCGCCCGCGGAAACGCGCGTCGTGTATTTGCGGCCTAAGGCTGGAAATAGACGAACCGAGATCATCGCGGTACCGCGAAAATCGCGTATGACTTGAGCTGTCAATTATGTTATAAAATCTGACAGATAGGCCAGATAATCGTGGTTCGTGTATGGAACCATCCGAGGTCTGGTGACGATTGAATGTGCCAAGAAGAAATATTTTTCTATCAATTTGCGAATCAAATTATTTATTTCAAATAGTTTATGCAAAATAAAATACAAAACTCATTTCTCGACACGAGTTTTTACATAAATCCGCCAGAAAAAGTAAAAATAATCGGTTCACGCAACCGCGAAAATCTCAGTAATACCGAAGTTGGGTATCTCTGCGAAACAGCAGGCGCAATTGGAGGCGCGGAAGATTTGACAGCTCAACTGTTCTACAACTGTTATAAACAAGGCGCGAATTTCGCGGTACCGCGACGATCTCGGTTCGTCTATTTCCAGCCTTAGGCGGCGCTCTAGCAGCAATCGAACACGACATCCGACACGAACAAACCCATATAATCATATGGAGGTGCACTGTCAGACACAAACAAACAAACAAGACAAACGTCGAGTCGAACATGTCAGTTGATTCTGTCTGTGATGTTCGATACCCACCTGTGCTGTGAGTACCTTGGCTGTCAAACGCTTCACAGCTACAGTAGATAGAATTCAATTCGGGACATTTTTAAGTTTGTTTACGTAGTTTGTTTCTTTTTCTTCTTTAAATTGCGTGCAAAATATTTAAAATAGCTATCAATAATTATTGTTAAACTTTTCAATCAATTATAACATCAAATATAAAGGATTGAAACGTATTAAACTATTGTGTGTACATAATCCATGTGTATGCACTGTATGTGTTTTGGCATGGACGTTTGTTTACATTTTTCAATATTAAATTTGAATGATTTCTATGTTATTATAGATGTGAATAACTAGTAAATTATGAGTTGAATCTTCCCCCTGTAGGTGGATATTCATTTAAACTATGAAAATGCTTCATTTTCGAGACGAAAAGAAAGGCGTATTGCAGTGCATCATGACAGGTCTATAAGACATCGAACAGCTGACAGAGCACCTATCGAACAGAGTCGTGTTTGTTTGTCTCGTTCGATTGGTCCCAGAGCGCCGCCTTAAACTCCTACCGAAAACTACCGATAAAATTTTGATGCACCTACCGAAAACAACAAAAATAATCTGGCCACACAGGTTGCCATAAACCCTGTAAAAACGATCTTTCACCGAATATGACCAAACACACTCCTATGTGCTACACAAAACAACAAAACGCAGCAACGAAGAAGATTGTGAAAAACAAGTGGAAACAAATAGGAATGGAACAATATCGCTCGCACTTCCATATCATTATGGATCTATTTCGTTTACGTTTAAAGTAGTGCGTTGTTTACATTTTCTTCTGTTTTTCGCGCACAATTTCCTTCTTTCCCAATTGTCATCGTCTGAAGAAAGGCTCTGCTGATATCAAAGAATATCTGGGCGTGGGCGACAAAGTTATATTATATCTTTTTGTGTAATGTGATGGCCACAGTTACTGCTACTTCCAACACGATGGTTGCCGAGTTGTGGCGTGAATGTGCCGCCTGGCTCACGCGCTGCAATATAATTCCAAATGACCACCGTGCCAATCACCTAGACTCGGATATTAAAGTCCTCGCAACCATTCTCCGAGACGGAGTGCTGCTGTGTAATTTAGCAAATTTTTTCGATCCGTCGTCTTTCGATAGAAAAGATTTCAATCGTAAACCTCAAATGGCACACGTATGTATTCTAAAATGCTGTGATATGGCAAACGAAATTTCCACTTGTATCTTGTTGAGTTTAAATTATAAAACTCAAATTAATAGTATTTTCTTTAGTTTCTTTGCATACAAAATATTAAACTGTTTCTAGAAGCATGCAAAACCAACTTTGGCTTGAAGGAAGCGGATCTGTTCGAACCGACCATGTTGTACGACCTTACCAACTTTCATCGGGTGCTTCTAACTCTATCCAAATTATCAACATGCAGAAAAGTGCAAACTACAACTAATATACCGTAAGTTCACTTAAAATTAGAACCAATTCACCATTCAGCTTCTCTTAAATTCTACAACTAAATGTTATTGTACCAAGAGTGGCTCCAATGTCCTATCAGACAGGCTCTCTCAATTCGACCCAATCCTAATCCTGCCGATTCGCGGTGAGGTATATTATTTCAAGCTGTGGAGTGCGTGCGGTGCATCCAGGTATCCGACACATATCGGCTGCAACGATCCTATACTTGCGTTTCTGAGCCTTCCGGGATGAAGCTCGGGTTCTAACCTCAATCCAACCAGCATTTCTGTTGGCGGGTCTATGCTTGTTGTCTCCATTTCAGGCAAACCGCAGCTATCCTGAATTGAAATATCTTAGAGGAAAAGAAACGATAAAAAGAGGAAAAACATTAAAAGGAAATGGAAGGGAAGCAGGGAATAGCAAGGAAGAGAAGGGACCAGTTAAGTTAAAAAACAATGGTGACGTTTGTGGAGCCGGCTGTGGCTGGTCCAACTGGACGGACCTCCATTATCACCTTGTCGTTGGTAGATGCTCCAAATTCCTTCTTTGCTGGGTGGAGACGATGTCCTGTCAGAAGCGCCTACGGATTCCCAGGTGTCGCGGTTGGTGCACATCTCCGAGACGATGTAGTGGCTACTGCATCTCTTGTCGGGTCCTAGCGAATCGTGGTCAGTGAATCAGCCCGTGTTCGATGACGGATGCCCGATGATATACCACCACTACCTTTCTGTCTTGGCAGCGGATATCCCCCTACATCAAGAGGTCTAGCGGGATGGTATTGGCGGCAATATAAGCGGCATCATACGAAACAGCGTCGTATTGAACGATACGTTCATGGAAGGGTTCTTACTGCTGCTCATAAAACCATGTATATTCGGCATCCGGTTGGTCAAGGCACTCGTATAACCAGGAGGCCACTCAACCAGGAAAACCGGGAAACCGTAAATTAGCAGGGAATTTTATTTTTCATGGAAAAGCCGGAAAATCGGGAATTTATCAATAAAAACCGGGCATTGATAACATTTTCAGAGCTACAGCTCAGTGTTACAGCTTGCGCGGAATTTGCTTTTTTGGTGGATTTAGCGCGTCCTTACTCTTTATTGGTGCGGATTTTGCAACAAGGAAAAAATAGCCTAAAAATCGTCATTATGTTAAGTAGAACGAAACATTATCACTATCTGTACGATGCATTCAAATCTATTGGCAGTAGTGCAAACAACCAGCGAATTGTATGGTTAGGAACAGAATGAATGTATTTAATAGAAAACTTATAACCACAGTGAATCATAGGTTACTATGATTAAAGTTATTCGTGATACAAAATATCAGCATACTATAAACTCATAACACTCCTCCTTAAGCCGATTATTTTGTTATACCCATCAATGTCCGGTTACGTTCTAATTTAATGCGTTGTAGTGGTTTCGTTAATCCATCTGCAACCTAATCTTCGGTATTCACATAATCGAGCTGCACAATTTTTCGATCCAACGCATCTCGTATAAAATGATGTCTAATGTCAATATGTTTGGTTCTTGGTGTGTATCCACCATTTTTAGCAATACATATTGTGCTTTGATTATCACAAAACAACTTGATTGGGTCATGCTTACCAAACTGCGTTAAGAGTCCCTGCCACCAGGACCCTTCTTGTACAGCTGCAGATAATGCCATATACTCTGCCTCACATGTGGTAGTAGTAGTAGTAGTATACAAGTTTTTATTGATTTGAAATTTGTGTACAGTGTACAATGGGTACTCTTGTAGATTTGTAATGGGTTCGAATTCGTTTTCTTTCCTCATTGTTTGAACAGTTTAGCTAGCCCTGCCAAGGTGAATTTTTTAAACTTTTTTTTTGTGTTTAGGATTGTCGTTGTTGGAAAAATTAGAAGAAAAAAACCCCCGAGCAAAATTTTTGAATGAAACTAATCCTAACTAACCTATTTTAATTCTACATTAATCCTACGACCTAAGCTATGTATTAATGATGAATTATTCATTAGGATTTAAATGCTTTAATGTTTTGATAGAACTATAGTGCAAGGTTTTGTACCAAAGAGTTTTCGTTCATTTGACATTTGATGATGTATTGCCTGGATATTTTGTCGATGTAATCTTTTACTTTAGATGTTTTTGTTCTTGAGTGCAAATCGCTAGTTCTGTACCAAGGTGGGACGTTGAGTATTATTTTAAGTAATTTGTTTTCTGCCTCACATGTGGATAACGCCACAGTTGCTTGTCGTTTGCAACTCCAAGAAAACCGCTCCTCCTTGGATTTTGAATATATATTCAATATATATATATATATATATATATATATATATATATATATATATATATATATATATATATATATATATATATATATATATATATATATATATATATATATATATATATATATATATATCCACTTGTTGATTTACGATCATCTGCGTCAGCGGCCCAATCAGCATCTGAATAGCCGACTATCTTATTATCACCAGAGGAGAAATACTTCAATTTCATAGAAGATGTCCCTCTGAGATACCGTATCAAATGTTTGACGGCCTGCCAGTGACTTGATCCGGGGTTGGTGTTGTACCGACTCAGATGTATGATAGCAAACAGGATGTCAGGTCTGGTACATTGAGCAAGATACATTAGGCATCCTACGGCTTCTTGATACGGTATATTAGCCATTTGTTGTAGCTCTTCTTCCGTTTGAGGCGACATTTTTGACGTAAGTTTGATGGCAATGTTCATCGGAGTGGACGTGGCTTTCGAATCTTGCATGTTGAATCTGGCTAAGACTGTTTCAATATAGGCTTCCTGATCCAGCGCTATTCCATCTTCCGAATATGTAATACGGATCGCTAGGCAACTTTTTGCTGGTCCGAGATCTTTCATTTTGAACGTATTGCTTAACTACACCTTCAATTGATTTTTCATGTCCACGTTATTTGAAAAAATCATCAAGTCATCCACATAGATTGCAACAAATAAAATTTTGCCTTTGTCAATCTTGAAGTAGACACATGTGTCGTATTTCGATTGCTTCAAGCCTAGCTTCTTGAGCGTTGTGTCTAATTTCACATTCCACACCCGGCTTGATTGTTTTAGGCTGTATAGAGCTTTGTTTAGGCGGCACACCATTGTTCGCTTATTATGCTGCTCAAAGCATGGGGGTTGCTCCATATATATCTCCTGATCTAGATCACCTTGGAGAAAAGCGGTGATGGCATCCATCTGATCTACCATAAGATTGTGTCTAGCAGCGAACGCAAAAAGGTATCTCAGTGAACTGTGACGTACCACTGGGGAGTAGGTTTCGTCGTAGTCCACCCCCTTTCGCTGAGAAAATCCTTTGATCACTAACCGTGCCTTGTAGCGATCGATGTTTCCAGCAGCATCATTCTTGGTCTTGAACACCCATTTGCACTTAATTGCTTTTCTTCCTTCTGGCAGCGCTGATAAACTCCACGTGTTGTTTTCCATTAGCGCCTGGTACTCTTCTTCCATCGCTACCTTCCATCGTTCGGAGTCGTTACGCGACAAAGCATCCTGATGGCTAACAGGATCGTCATCTTTAACTTCCCTCCTGGCGTTGGATTCGGTCATGGCAATACCACCAAATTCTCTAGCTGCTCGTGAACTGCTTTCCTCTGTTTCCTCAGCATTGTTTATTCCTTCCTGGCTCCGGATCGCTGTCGATGAACCACTAGTTTGGCAGCTGTTGGATTCATGCTGAGAAGGAAAGGAACTAGGCAGACCTTTTGTTGAAATAACAAAATCATTGTACTTGCCTGGCAATCTGTGCTCCCGACCGCTGCGCCTCAACACCGGTGACCTTGGTGGATGTGAATCTTGTCGCGGTGGGAGCACGGTGGTCTCGTCAATCATAGAAATATCAGCAGCATCATCAGAATCAACCAATGTTCCGTCGGAATCTTCGCTAAAATCTCCAACCTCATTGGAAAATTCACTGAAGGCATCGTTATCGCTATCTTCCTCACTCGGCGGTGTTTCAGTCGAAGGAATGCTCGGTGCAAGAGAAATCGTCTCTTCGTGTTCCAAAAGAATAATCTTTTTTACGTTCGAGTTTTCTTCGAAAGGAATAGCGACACCTTCATCGATGAATTTCACTTCCCGGCTGATGACAATTTTCCTGGACCTCAAATTGAACAATCGATACCCTTTGGTATGTTCGTCAATTCCGGTGAAAATGCACTCTTCTGACTTTGGATCCCATTTTTTTCGATATTGTTTTGGTACTAGAACCATCGCACGTGTTCCAAATATCCTTAAATGGGAAAGGTTGGGTTTCTTTCCTGTCCATGCTTCCTCCGGAGTTACTTCGTTGCCTTTGGTTGGGGAACGATTCAGCAAATATACAGCCATTGCCACAGCTTCCGCCCAAAAATGTTTTGCAAGCTTAGCCATGTAAATCATGCACCTTGCACGTTCTACGATCGATCTGTTCGCTCGTTCCGCCATACCGTTTTGTTCCGGGGTGTACGCATTGGATTTTTGATGAACTATTCCGTGCCTATTCAGATGTTTTTTTGAATGTAGCATTTACGTACTCTTTACCGTTATCTGTTCGGAGGACCTTAAGCTTTCTTCCGGATTGCCGTTCCGCCATTGCGTGGAAATCATGGAAAACTTGCGCAACCTCAGATTCCGATTTAGTTTTTAAAAAGTATGTCCACATCCGGCGGGATTTATCGTCAATAAAGACAATAAAATAACGGTTTCCACCTAGTGACTTAACCTCCATCGGTCCACAGATATCAGAATGAACTAAATTTAATATCTCAAACGCACGCGATCCTTCCTTGCTGAACGGGTGGCGACTCTGTTTGCCCATCGGACACACCTTACAGTCGGCCATGCTTCCTCCGTCGATATTGACTCCATCTGCCAATCCGTTAGCGAGGCTGTGCACACCGTTGATGTTTAGGTGTCCCATCCGCTGATGCCATAACTCCAAGCTTCCTGTAGATGAAACCTCCAAAGCATTTTTCTTACCTTGCTGGCGTTCTTGAAGCTTGAAAAGGTCGTTTTCATGGCTGCCGGTAGCTACCACATCGCCATCTTTGCCAATCACTTTGCATCCATCGTTGTTAAAAACGACAATGTATCCTTTCCTGACGATCTGGTTGACGGACAATAGATTCACTGATAGGTCTGGTAATACTTGAACATCACAAACAGGAATCTCATCGTTGCTACACGAAGGCTTCGCTATGTACGATCCCGTTCCGGTGATTTTCATATTACCGCCGTTAGCCGCTACCACAGTACCATTGGATGGCTTCAGATTTTGTAGGAGCGCGTTTCGTGTCATGTGAACACTAGCTCCCGAGTCAAAATACCAATCTTCGCCGTTGGCTGTCCCGATAGTAGAAAGCACTGTGCAAAACGTATTTTCCTTTTTCGAACTGTAGCAATCCTTTGCTATATGGCCGTACTTGGAACATTTCCGACATCTCGGCCCTTTCGGAGGATTCTGTTCTTTAATTTTTTTCCAGAAACTTTCCTTTTTGCAACAAACGCTGGTTCAGTGGATGTGGCTGGCATTTCTTGTAGAAGTTTTGTTTTGATAACGTCTCCAGTAATGACTATACCTGAATTTTCCAAAAACCCATAGCCCAGGAATGTCCTTATTCCGTGTATATTACTATTGTATATTATTCCGTGGGAAATATAAACCCGTTATATGCATGTTTTAAAGTTGTTCACTTAGTCCTAGTTATGCAGCTCCGATGGTTCCACTATTTTGCATGGTACCCAGCATTTTTGGGTTAATGTGCAATGAAAAATTGCAATTGTTAAACGTTCATAGAGTTCGATTTGGCAATCCTTTCAAGCAAGCATTTGACTGCATTTGGATTATGGTACAGGAAGCAAGTACATGATAGTTCGAAGCAAGTCTTTTTATTTAAACGTTTTCAACTACACAATAAAACACTACTACGCATGATAAAATGTACTACGCATGATAAATGATGTCTTTTGATATGAATGTATTAATGATTCAATCACTCTACCATTGCTTGATGCCTCGGAGAATGGAAACACCACAAAGAAATAAAAATCATCCAAGCACCCATAGTTGGTTAGCAAAACCGTTCTATAGCGAGTAACTTTTTCGTACAGGAAGATCCTATAGTGAGCAATCGTGTCACCTATGAGCGTAACGTGAGCGTAACGTGAGCGTCACCTCTTACTTCGTTTTGTATAGGGAGAAGATGCTCATACAGGGTGGCAGCAAAAGTATTTCATTTCATTTATTAATTCACAATATATTTGTACCGCGGGGGATGTACATAAGGTAAATCTAATAATTAATTAATTAATGGTACTAATGAGCAAAATAAGAAAGCTGGTTTTGTTTGAATGCAATACGATGCAAAAAGTGATTAAAAACAGAGTAGGGGAAAGCAGAGCAAAATGGGCACCTTCTACTTATGCATTATTTCACTACAAAGATACTATCCAATCCTCAAAATGTATTCATTAGAGTGTTCTATGAACACCATGTAAGCTGTATAACCTTTTTATATAAAAAAAAACAAACAAAAAACATGCAAAATAAGATTTAGTAGCATTGTTTGGTACGGAACCCTACGTTGTGTTTTGTATTTTTTTTTTTTTTTTTGAAGATGTTCTTAATAAAGAATCGGTGGCTCTGAAAAGAGCCGATGGTGTGCTTTTTCGTGGTACCAAGCTGGGTGGTTTGCTTGGAGTTCTGTGCCACTTGTGTGTGCCAAGGAGTTGCTGGTGAGATGAGCGAAGCGTGTTGCTTGCCGAGGATTTGAAATGACAAGAGTGAATTTGGCTTTTGCCGCTTTATTTATAATGCATTTTTTTTTAATGGTGTGCGTGATGACGAAACGATCGATGACCCGTCGAACAATTTGTAGCGATCCGCGAAAGTAGTGATGTGCTACAATCGGGACAATAGTAGTGATGTGCTACAATCGGGAACGAACATACCGGCCACCTTTTGGGAATAATTCCCAAAACTTAGTCCTCGTTGTGGCACTCTAAGGCACATATCTTGGAGACTGGTCTTTTCATGATTCCAGAAGCGGTCCGAAGGGTAGCTACTCGTGCCACAGCATCAGGTCCTAAATGCAATGATACAATGCGTGCCAAAGGCCACTTCAATGGAGGTAGTTGATCGTCTTTCATGATTACCAAGTCGCCTATGGAAAGTTTATGTTGTTTACGGCTGATGTTACGTTGATTATGCAATGATGTTAAATACTCCTTGGTCCATCTAAGCCAAAAGTTTTGAGATAACTTCTGTATCAATTGATAGTGGGATAGTCGGTTAGTTGGTATATGCTGTAAATCGGATTCAGGCAATGCCTGGGGATCTCTGAGTAATAAAAAGTGTGCTGGTGTTAAAGGTGATAAATCATTTGGATCTTGTGAAAGTGGTAATAGTGGTCTTGAATTCATACATCCTTCAATTTTTGTTAATAGAGTACACATGGATTCGTATGAAAGTTGAGCTGTGCCAAGCTGCCGAACTAGATGAGTTTTTGCTACCTTAACTGCGGCTTCCCAAAGTCCACCGAAATTGGGAGCGCGTGGTGGTATTAGATGCCACTGAATGTTTTCGTTAGACAAGTGATTAGTTATTTTATTATTATCTTTATGAAGGAATTGATAAATTTCATGCAATGCATTCTTTGCACCAATAAAGTTGGTACCATTATCTGAGTATATGTTTTTCGGTTTTCCTCGTCGTGATACGAATCGATCCAAGGCCATCAAAAAGTGGTGGTACTCAAGTCACCTGCGAGTTCTAAATGTACAGCCTTGGTGCTCATACAAACAAATACGCATAAATATGCTTTTGGAGATGCAGCCTTGCGATGAGATGGACGCAAATAAAGTGGACCACAGTAATCCACACCAACGCAGGAGAAAACTTCATTTATTGTTACACGTGATATTGGTAATTGACCAATAGGTTGGATTATTGGGGTGGGATTAGCTCTTACACAATTAAAACAAGTTCGAGTTACACTTCTAACGGCTCTCATGCCGTTCAATGGCCATATTTCTTCACGAATAGATGATAATGTCATGCTCACTCCGCCGTGCATTGTTTTCAGATGATGATCCATGATTAGAAGGCGAGTGAAAGGATGGAAAGCTGGCATGAGGATGGGATGCTTAGCATCGTGGCTCAGATCAGAATGGCGCAACCGGCCACCAACGCGTATTAATCCATCGTTGCCAATAAATGGATTAAGAAGTCGAATAGAAGAAACCTTAGCTAACCCTTCATTTCTTTTTAAGGCTTGTAGTTCAACAGAAAATTCAGTAGCTTGTACCATTTTGCATAGGGCTCGTTTAGCATGTTGTATCTCCTTTACCAGTAGAACATTTAGCGATATTCTTTTATTTGATTTGCGAGTGTTGTTGATGAATCGCAAACAGAAACCAATAATACGAAGTAATGGTTGTAGTGTAGAAAAACGTTGAAATATTGGATTTATTTCAGTCACTTGAGTTGTTAGGACAGATACCTTTCGTTCGTCCTCTACGGTGATGTTGTTATCCGGGGTTTGCAAGGGCCAAGAGTCTTTGGGTTCACGAAGCCAGGAGGGACCATGCCGCCATAGATCACTACTGAGGAATTCATTCACCGCCACTCCTCTAGATATCATATCAGCTGGGTTTTCCTTGCCAGAAACATGTTGCCATTGGAAGCCATGAGTTAGTTCTTGTATTTCAGCTACTCGATTAGCTACGAAAGTTTTCCATGTTCTAGGAGTAGCTTTTAGCCAACCAAGAGTAACAGTAGAGTCCGACCAGAAATAGCATGTGTCAAGTGGAATATCTAATGCATGTTGTACCTTTTTGAATAGTCTAGCTCCAAGTAATGCAGCAGATAATTCCAATCGTGGAATGGTTAAAGGTTTCAATGGAGCAACTCGCGATTTTGATGTTAGTAAATTTACGCGTGCGGAACCGTGTTTGTCTTCTGTGCGTACATACACACACGCACCGTAAGCACTTTCAGAAGCGTCGGAAAAACAATGGATTTCAATTTGTTCATAGTGTGGTTGAAAAGCAAAACGGTCAATTCGAAAGTTAGTAAGTGTAGGGATTTGCTCGAGAAATTCTGCCCATGAATTTTGTAATGATGGGGAAATTGTTGAATCCCAATCCAAGTTCAATAGCCACAATTGTTGCATTAGTATTTTAGCTCGTATAGTTATAGGGGTAATCAATCCAAGTGGATCATATAGTGGTGCTATGGTTGATAGAACCTTTCGTTTGGTATAAGGGCTCTTGATTATATTAATGTTTATGTTGATACGAAATTTGTCTGACATAGGCTCCCAGCATATGCCCAAGGTTTTGATACTTTCATCTGGATCAAAATTGACGGAAGAATGGGTGGCAACAAGTTCAGGTGGTAGGTCAGCTAATACTGCTGGAGCGTTGGAACACCATTTGCGAAGGAGAAAGCCACCCTTCTGTAGCAAAGCATTCAGTTGATTGCGTAGTTCAATTGTTTCTGGGATGTTATTTGCTCCTGCTAGCAAATCATCTACGTATACGTTTTCTTTAATCACGGAACGAGCTTTGAGATACGTATCACCTTCATCATTGGCAAGTTGTATTAGAGTGCGCGTTGCTAAGAAGGCTGAAGGAGCTAGGCCGTAGGTTACGGTTCCTAACTCATAAGTTCGAATGGGCTGAGAGTTGTCAAATCTCCACAAAATTCTCTGTAGGTGTCGATCAGTTGGATTCATAGTAACCTGCCGATACATCTTTTCGATGTCAGCTATGAGTGCTATTTCATATTTTCGAAATCTGATAATTAATGTCAATAATTCTTCCTGTACCACCGGCCCAACTAGTAAGGCATCGTTCAGTGATTTACCGGTACTGGTTTTGGCAGAGCCGTCAAACACAACTCTGACCTTGGTGGTAGAGCTAGAATCCTTCAGCACAGGATGGTGGGGAAGATAAAATGCTCCTGAACAATCTTCCCGTTCTCTTGGGACTAGAGTCATGTGCCCCAACGTCATATATTCATGTATAAACTTGTGATATTGAGCCTTGAGATGTGTATCGCTTTCTAATCTTTTTTCAAGTAGTTGAAATCTGCGCATAGCTGTGTTTTTAGAATCACCAAGCATTTGAGTGATATCAGGATGTTTTGGCATTTCAACTATATATCGACCATTGTGGTCGCGGGAGACTGTTTCTTTGAAATGGTTTTCGCATTCTCTTTCGTTGAGACTATAACTTGAATTGTGAAGTTCGTCTATCTTCCAAAATCGTTCTATTTGTTCTTCAATGGTGGGATGCATGGTTACTACGTGACATGTAACTTCGTTTTGATTTTTGGATGGAATGTTGCCGGTCATAATCCATCCAAACACAGTTTCAACAAGTTGGTTGTTGTTTGGTAATTTTTGTCTTCCTGGACCTAGCAATGAATAAAAATGTCCTGCCCCAATGATCATGTCAATGCGCCCTGGTGTGCTGAAGTGAGGATCAGCAAGTTGATATGAAGCAGGTACATTCCAAAAATGAGCTGGTACTGGTGTAATTGGAGTGTCACTAGCAACCTTTTTCAAAACTAGAAAGTTCATTGTTGTTGCGAAATTATTTATTCGCGATTGTACTTCCGCTTGTATTTGATACCTTGCGCTTGTTTTTGTACCATCAACTCCGACAATGGAAACATTAACATTTTTTCGAGTTAAATGTAACTGCTGACACAATCTTTCACTAATTGCGTTTGGCTGTGAACCATTGTCCAATAAGGCTCGTGCAAAATGTTTTTGGCCATATTTGTCGACCACTTGTAGCAGTACAGTTGCGAGAAGCACGTTTTGGGGACTGTGCTCAGAACTGATTGTATGCAAAGTTGCCATGATATTTGATTCAGATGTGGTGCCTTCTGATTCAGGGTTATTATTTGTTTGCGTTTCATAGTGTAAAATAGAATGATGCTTCCTTTTACAAATTCGGCAAGAGTACTTAGAAGGGCATTGTTGAAAGAAATGTCCACTTCTCAAGCAATTGATACAGAGTTTGTTTTGTGATACAAACGCTTGACGCGCCTTACATGGCATAGCGATGAAGGATTGACACTGATGCAACGTGTGACCATCTTTTTTTGCATGCAGGACAAGTGTGTGTGTTGTCCTGTTTCACACTAATTGTGTTAGTGCTCATTTTCTTGGAAAATTTATGGTTAGGTATACCCATTTTCGAATGAGATGTGGTTGGGCGGTTGCCTGTCTGCAACGCTAATGCTTCAATTGTTTGAGCTCTTTTCAACAAGAAGTTTGTCATATTTGGATGAGTTGGCTGGATGTCTTGGGAATTGTGTTCTTCCCATGCTTGTAATGTTGCTTTATCCAATTTGGTAGCAAGAAGTTCCACAAAAATTGTGCTGTTGTCAGGAATGCTCTCCTCTAATTGTTTTAAGATATCGATGTGTAGCTGAAATTGGTTAGCCAATTGTCGCAAGTCTGGGGCGTGACTATTGGTTAGCTTTGAAGCTCGAACAATGCACGTGTGTGCATTTTACGAAGATGTACTTTATTGGAATATCGATTCAAAAGAGCTTTCCAAGCCACCTGATAGTTTTCTGCTGTTATAGGAATTGGTTGTATTATTCCGGCAGCTTCCCTTTTGAGGGACGCACGCAAGTAATGAAATTTTTGGATGTTGGAAATTTCTTCAGAATTATGAACAAGTGAAACAAAGGTGTCATAAAAGGATAGCCACTCTGTGAGCTCACCACAAAATTCAGGTAATGAAATGATAGGTAGTTTAACACTTACGTTTGCTGGGCGGGTAACCTCTTCTTTTACCTGATCTGCTGTTTCCGGAATGTAGCTTGTTAACGCGGCCTTTGTTTCGAAGTAAAGCTCCTCTGCTTGTGACAATAACGCTTCGTTTTCGCTGGTAGCATTCTCGGAATCGTCCCATTCCTCGCAGTCTTCCTGCACCATTTGGAAACATTCCCAAATTTTCGACAACCGATCAAGTCGGTCGGGTATTTGCTGTTGTTGTTGAGGAGTATAGTCTTTTGCAAACTGCGCAAGCCGCTGCATAGACACAATGAGGCTTTGCCGTTTGGCTTGCCGTGACTTAAGCTTGTCTGCTTTTGTCATTTTTAATGTTCACTGAGCAAACACGGTTGCTTGAGAAAAAAAAATCACTTTACTTTGTTAGTACAACGCGCACTGCACGGTTAGTAAGAATTGTTGAAAACACAGGCTTTGATGCGAAGTTTCGTAGAATTGTATGCGATGCAAATGGCATGCACTAAACAATGTGCCTTGAACACCCAGGTTGTGAGGCACCCTTTGTACTCGGAGGAGGTACACAAATTTTGCGAAATGCACAGACAATTATTGATTGTCTTGCGAAGAATATGCGCCGCGAGATAGCGCACCAAGGATAATGCGCATGGATCACACGAATTGTGAAGCGCCTTTTGTACACTGAGTGGTACACGATTATTCGCGAGCACACACACACACTGTGTGTCGCTTGTGAAGCGCTACGTACCGCGAATGAGTTTGAGAATGACGCGCACAGAACACACGCTTTGTGGTACGCGTTTTGTACACTGAGTGGTACACAATTATTCGCGAGCACACACACACACTGTGTGTCGCTTGTGAAGCGCTACGTACCGCGAATGAGTTTGAGAATGACGCGCACAGAACACACACTTTGTGGTACGCGTTTTGTACACTGAGTGGTACACAATTATTCGCGAGCGCACACATACACACTATGTGTCGCTTTGAGAAGCGCTACGCGCCGCGAATGAGTTTGAGAATGACGCGCACAGAACACACACTTTGTGGTACGCGTTTTGTACCGTGGGTGGTACACGAGTATTCGCGAGCGCACACATACACACTATGTGTCGCTTTGAGAAGCGCTACGCGCCGCGAATGAGTTTGAGAATGACGCGCACAGAACACACACTTTGTGGTACGCGTTTTGTACCGTGGGTGGTACACGAGTATTCGCGAGCGCACACATACACACTATGTGTCGCTTTGAGAAGCGCTACGCGCCGCGAATGAGTTTGAGAATGACGCGCACAGAACACACACTTTGTGGTACGCGTTTTGTACCCTGGATGGTACACAATTATTCGCGAACGCACACATACACACTATGTGCCGTTTGTGAAACGCTACGTGCCGCGAATAAACTTAAACGACCGCGAATGAAACAAACCGGTGTACAACTTTACACTTGCAACACACACGGTGGCCACAGAACGCACACAATTTTTTAGGATATCTAATCCTGGTTTGTCGGCACCAAAATGTTTGGTACGGAACCCTACGTTGTGTTTTTGTATTTTTTTTTTTTTTTGAAGATGTTCTTAATAAAGAATCGGTGGCTCTGAAAAGAGCCGATGGTGTGCTTTTTCGTGGTACCAAGCTGGGTGGTTTGCTTGGAGTTCTGTGCCACTTGTGTGTGCCAAGGAGTTGCTGGTGAGATGAGCGAAGCGTGTTGCTTGCCGAGGATTTGAAATGACAAGAGTGAATTTGGCTTTTGCCGCTTTATTTATACTGCATTTTTTTTTTAATGGTGTGCGTGATGACGAAACGATCGATGACCCGTCGAACAATTTGTAGCGATCCGCGAAAGTAGTGATGTGCTACAATCGGGACAATAGTAGTGATGTGCTACAATCGGGAACGAACAAGCATATTGATGTAATTTTTGCCACTTCGAAAATAAGCTTAAACCAGTGTCCAGAGAAACTTGGAAGTCTTACATGGTATATTTTTCAGAAGAAAGTAAGGCAATCGAATGAGTATTTTTACTAATATAACAAAAAATACAAAAATGCTTCACGTGGGGCAAAATGGGCAGTTACGCTTGGGGTAAAATGGACAATCGTTAAATTCTTAAAATCATCCAAATTATTGTAATATTATACGAAAAAGCGTTTGACAGCACGTGCGATAAAATCGCATGCGATGACGCACAGACACGGCGCTTACGCTTGGGGCAAAATGGGCAGATGTTTTTGACATATAGGGGTAACACAATAATGGTAACAGGCATAGATTCAAAAGATTAGATTTTGTAGATTGGAACGTGTAAAAACTGTTTTAATTTTGATTGCATATTTTTGGAAGAATTTTAAGGGTTTTCCTGAACAGCAAAACAAAAGATAGGACGAGAATATATTTTACGAAACGTGCGCAAAAGCATAGACCATTACCTAAGAGCAGTTGTTGTGGCCCATATTGCCTCAGTGTTTTGACGTTTCTCGTTTTGTTTACATATGTCCATTTTGCCCTGCGTGTCAAAATAGTATCTTTAAAAAGAAAAAACTTTTATTTAACATTTATTTCATGTGTTTAAGTTATTTTCAGGCTGTGGCAATTTTAATTTATGGATAAATAGTAGAGGCTTGTTATTGTAATGTAAGAATAATTTGTGTGATGTGTAATATTCAAAGGAATATTCAGTAAATTGCTTAACATGCCCTTTTTGCCTCGCTTTTCCCTATTCAAAATCTGACGAAGCTGATGTTCTTAAATTTTTTGAAATTTCAGCCTGTCAGCTGTTTGAAATGTATAGCAGTTTTCGAGCAGCTATCTAAGTAAGTAGAATATACAGGTGTGCTTATCCCAAGGTGTATGAATTTAGAAGGCTGATTTTTATCGCTTCTGCTTGTGAACGAAGATTTTAAGAGTGTTTTGAGTATTCGTCAAACCTGAAGAAAGCTTGTTTGAACAAAAGTTTTCACCCATCCTGTCACAAAGTGATATTCAAATTTGGTTTTAAAAAACATACTATGAGACCACCTGGACTACATACACTTTGATTCTAGATTCCACCATGTGATCTATGTAATGCACCTTGGGGTAAATGTAAACAACACCGTGTTTTCGAGCAGGTACTCGAATCTAATTCTAGCTTTGAGGCTATAATAATCTAGACTGAAAATTGCAGGCTAGTTTTTTTGTGTGGTTTTGTATGGAGTGTTTACATGATTTCAGCCTCCAACTGTCAAACTCCATAAAAAACTGACTAGAATCGTGAAGGGCCCCATTATAATATCATCTCATTATTATATTTATCGAGATCTCAGTTGTACGAATCACGGTTATTTTTAACCGAGACTCGGCATATTTTTTGAAGAGTGTAGACGTGCATTAAGTAAGGCAATAGTTTTTTTTTATACCTGTAAGAATTGGGGCAGAATAGTATTGTAGGGGGGTAACTCGGAGGGGTAACTCGGACTGCGGAAGACAGTCGTTGATCAGATTGCGATAAACAAATACCGCATTAAATTGATAAGAAAAAATATAACGGAACATGTCAACGCCTACTTCCGAACAATTCTATAGCTCGCTGGAAGAGTCTATTATATACCTGGACGAATCTACAACTCGCTGAACATGTCTATAAAATCCTCGAAAACCCTGTAAATCATTCCATATTTGAAGAGGAAGGAAGACGACACAAAACGTAGACGACCAAAGTACGGGGTACAAGAAATCACGCATCCTTCCAGCACATCCTTCCACAGCAAAAGTTCTGGACAGACTGAGGATGCCTAACACCTGGATGAGCGCGATAGCAGACAAATCATGGCAGATCGAGAGAGATGGGTAGTCCCGGTCAAGCGAAATTCGCATGCAAATGCATGTGTGCGTGTCGTTCGAAGGATATCGGTTTTCCCTTCTCCCGTTTTTCGTCCATCATTTCTTGCCAGGCTACACGAGCGGTGTAGTTACTTTCGTATTGACGCGGATTTGTAAATGGCTTGACCAAGGTGGATTTAAAAATATCAGGTGGTGGACTCTAGTGCATTTTGACAATTCGTCACTTGACGTAAGGTCCCCAGGATTCAAACTTTGTTTACATTTATTGAATTTGTTCATATAATTTATCTACCCTATTTTTTCGATTAAATATTATTTAAAAATATATATTGGACTTAGCAAGTTCTTATTGAACGTTAAAAAACAGATTAAAGTGTGTTATTTTGTGTCATTCCGCGAATTAATTCTATAATTCATTGTGTTTTCGACATTTTTGATGATAAAAACTGAGAAAACATTTTTTTTTAATTTTCACATTAATTCCTCATTATCTACGAGCCGCATGGACAATTTACGTGAGAGCGTTTCTACATACACCGAGAATGCAGCTGAGAAAATAACTGACAGCATGCTTTGACAGCGACTGACAGCATTTTCGGTGAGAGAATTCTCCTCGGCATGCAATAGTGATGGGAATAGTTCCGAAAATTGAGGAACGGAACGAACCTGCCAATCTGGAGAAAAAGAACGGAACGCGGAACGCAGGTTCAAGATGACCTGCGATGGTTACGCTTTTTTCAGTTGCTCACTTTATATATGGTGAACTTGAAAGTAGTCATTGAATATTGTGTAATATATTTTTTGTGCAGTAATCACACCGTTTCAATTAAACAAAGCTAAATAATAGTTTACTGAATGTGTAAAACTATTATTCTACTAAAATATAAACGCTTAATTTAAGTTTTGTTGTTTTTGTTTTTACTAAAATTAATCATTATTCCCTTTTTATACTTCTAAATAAAGAAGTAAATCAGAAATTTGTTGCAACGCATATGAAATTTTGATGCAAAATCAAAAAGCTTATAAGTTTAATGGGATTTTTAAATTTCGTATGTACGGATGTACGGTGAACTACCGGTGTGAAAGTGCTCGGCAGTGCACTTTAATTGTCCATATGAATAGCGCTGTTTCATGGGGCGATAAATGGCGTTAAAGAAATTATTGCGGAAGGCTAAACGTGTCATGCACCCTCAATATTTAGTTGCACAAAGAAGATTTCAGGTAAAAATTCAAACTAGTTCATTGGACATGCATGCGCATCGAAGCAGCTTAGCACCAGACACATAGCAATTCATCGACTACCACAATGCAGTCCAAATAACGCACCTATACTGATAACATCCATATGGCAGAAGAGAAACATTTCATTCATTGCGCTTACCGCTAGTGCAGGATTGTATCTTTAAATTTTGGCGATTAGCCTCCCACCAATCACAAATCTCTATCCTTCTCTGGCTTCACGGCTCAGGTGTTGTACCGTTATCTCTTTGACTGAGAGAGTATGGCTTGCACTGTTATCACTCACATAAACAGAATTTGTGTGTGTGTGTGTGTCCATACTATAAAGAAGCAAAAGAGAAGAGAACGCCGTTCTTTACCGGAACGAAAAGAACGCTGAGAGAAACAGGTTCAGACTTTACCTGCTTTCTTTGTACGTACCAAATCGGCCCATCGTATGAAAGAGAGCAGATGATCGTGCGTTCCAGACTGGATCGAAAAGAACGCTGCGAGAAACAGGTTTAAATTGAACCGGCAAACCGGCTCATCAATACAAAGAGAGTAGAATGTCTTGCGTTCTAGGCCGGATCGCAATAAGCACTGAGAGCAACCGGCCCAGCACAAATAGCCGAGAACGCTGAGAGCAGCCGGTTCAGATCGGATCGATAAGATCGTTGATAACAGTCGGTTCAGGTCGGATCGCAAAGAACGGTGGGAGCAACAGGTTCAGTTTGAACCTGCTTGGGTTAAAAATAAGGATCGCGGTCCGGATGCTTCCATGCTGGAACGGATCGCACCTGGCAGGTTCGGAACGCAACGCGCATCACTAGCATGCAAACAACGATGGAGCTGAGAAAAAATTGAATTGGCAGTTTATAGCGATCGATCAATTATAGTTTGCATTTTTGCCGTCTAATAATCGTAGATATATTATTAAAAAGTAAAAGAAACTGTTTTGACTTCATTTTAGCAATTAAAATGGTTTTTTTTCAACATCATTTTAAAAGTCTCATCTCGGCGCTTTTCAGAGCTTCTACACACACCAGCATGAGAAACCGGTTGTCAATTATCTCACAGCCATCTCTCAGCTGCAGTCTCGGTGTATGTAGAAACGCTCTGAGATTAGAACTCTTACTCACATAATTTTAAATTTCGTGCATAAACAAATCATCAAATCTTTTGTTAATATATCTCATTTTTTCGATAAAACCAATAGACACACAAAAATGCCCATAATAACAAAGAAATCTGTTCTATTTGCTAGGCTTTGTGTGCGGAAACCAATGGTTAACGGTTCTAAAATGACGTAAAGTCCCTCAACTATGGCGACTCCCCAAAGGCCTTAATCCACCACCTGATATTTTTAATCCACCTTGGGGTTGACTCGGCTTTCGCGGTTTTCAAATCGAGACTTCTGTAACAGCTCTGCGTGTTTTGCGACGACTCTATATTTTTTAGACCAATCGTAAAGCCAGTTCAAAACACAACATTTTTGTATTCAAAATCGTACCACTATTTTTCAATTTTGGTATACGCCACTTCAATCTGTCATTTTGGTGGGCAGTTGCCACTATGAGATAATAAAAAAATATACCATGTAAGACATCCAAGTTCTGGACACTGGTTTAAGCTTATTTTCGAAGTGGCAAAAATTACATCAATATGCTACTAAATCTTATTTTGCATTTTTCTTGGTTTTTTATGTAAAAGGGTTATACAGCTTACATGGTGTTCATTGAACACTCTAATGAATACATTTTGAGGATTGGAAAGCATCTTTGTAGTGAAATAATGCTTAAATAGAAGGTGCCCATTTTGCCCCACATGCCCATTTTGACC
Organism: Anopheles arabiensis; assembly: GCF_016920715.1. Taxonomy (NCBI): domain Eukaryota; kingdom Metazoa; phylum Arthropoda; class Insecta; order Diptera; family Culicidae; genus Anopheles; species Anopheles arabiensis. Next base: position 50,281,715 of record NC_053518.1, on the reverse strand, counting down.
CGTTTTCCCCTAATGAAAATTTAAATTAAGATTACTCTCTCGATAGCAGCTGTGAATCATTTTTCGTATGCTGTGTGTTTTCGAAAATTACCTTATTCCAAATAAATCCCGGAATGAAGCGCCTCGTTTGGGCCGTTTGGTGTACTATCTTTCCCCGAGTTACGCGAATAATGCGTCCCGGAGATATTCACGTAAGTCGAATATCACGTTTTGCTGCTAAAATACTCTTGTTTAATAATTATTTTTGATTGAAAATAGTGCTTTTTTGCACTTTATTACTTATCTAATTTAATTCGTGTAGAAAATTCGACTATTTCTGTTGTTTTAGTTAATTGAAATTTTTTGACAAATTGTAATTGATTTTTCTCTTAAAAATTGTTGGAGAAAGTTGTACTGATTTGTTGTATGAACTGTCTAAAATAAATATTCGCGTAACTCGAATTCGCATAACTCGAGTGTCTCGTAACCCGGCGCTCTAGCACCAATGGAACACGACATCGAACGTGAAAAATGTATGGAATTTGACATGTTTGATTTGTTGGTTATTACCGTAGCAATAGGCGATGCGCAATCTCAGATTGCGCATATATTTATCTGTCAAACGGGTCGGTTTGATATATTTATCTGTCAAAAAAATTTTATATAACTCGGACATATAATCTTGAAAATTTATGCGCAATCTGAAAATGTATGGAAATGACGTTTATAGCTCAGGGTTGGCTACGCGAAATGACTTATGTTTTGATAAAACGAATATATGCGCAATCTGAGATTGCGCATCGTGTAATTAATACGGTTAAATCGAACATGTCAAATCCCATACAATTTTCATGTTCGATGTCGTGTTCTATTGCTGCCAGAGCGCAGCCTAACTCGGGGAAAGACAGTAAATAATAACATATGGGGTCTCGATTCTAGTCAGCTTTTTATATGGAGTTTGGAGGCTGAGATCAAGCACAGTTGGAGGCTGATATCATGTAAACATTCCACACAAAACCACACATAAAACTAGTCTGCAATTTTCGGTCTAGATCAGAGGTCTCCAAACTACGGACCGCATGCGAAGAAATCAGGTGATGGAATCTAGAATCAAAGTGTATGTAGACCATGTGGTCTAATAGCATGTTTTTTTATAACCAGATGTGAACGTCACTTTTTGATATCACAGGTGAAAACTTTTGCTCAAGCAAGCTTTCTGGAGGCTTGACGAATACACAAAACATTTAAAATCTTCATTCAGACACAGAAGCATAAATATATTATTTCGCATAGCCAACCCTGGCCTATAAATGTTATTTTCATAAATTTTCAGATTGAAATGAAATCAATTAGAAAACATTTTTTTTTACTTATTTTTCAACATCGCGAGACTTAGAAGCGGTTATACACCCCCGAAATAATAATGCGTAGCCCCCGTAACATAGATAAATTAACTAGTTTGTAACAAATTCTCGATATCCCAGCAAAAAAAAAACAATAATTAACAAATAAACGACCAGATATACTTTACTACTGTTGTTATGTTAACTTAAATGTTTTTTTTTTTCTTTTTTATAGTGGCTTCATAACTCATTCTGTACAGACAGAGAGGACTAGTTTAGACGATGATATCTACAAAGATCTGCATGCAAGGTGAGTGGAAAGCGTTAATATGCCTATAAATTATTGAATATGTTTTCTAATTTCCCAACTTGTCAATAGTAGTAGAAAACAGTAAAGCAATATGTATGCCATAGATTTATTCAGCCAATAATTATTCACAGTATAAATTGACGATTTCATCTAACTGTTTACAACTGCTAGAGGATTTCGGAAAGGAATTCATTTTCTAAATAAAGTAATTCTACTAATTCGTCTTGTATGTATTTTCATGCAACCATTTCATAGCCAAAGTTTGTTGGATTCGGAATTAAGGTGTGATAACAAAGAGATCGTGTTAATTAATGATTCGCTTCCTTGCCGTAATCAAGGTTAGAATTGATATGTGTGTGAATAATTTATATATGTTTTCGACTATATCAATAATTACGTGTACATTTTCTTTTCTAACAAATATCCATATATGAACTGATGTCCTTAACACTGTAGAAACTTCCTTTTACGGTCATTGCAACGAACTATCAAGTTTTCCGGACTGTAGTGCGCGCGAAGAGGAAAAGATTTATGAAGATCTCTGCTATGTAACATTCTCATCAACTTTGCCTCAGGTTAGCAAAGAAAGAATTAATCATGTGATAAGCTTTTGCGTTTTTTTCATCTCATTATTAATATGCAGCGATACGGTTAGTCCATAAATAATCCAGACAGTCATAATAATGAATGTTTTAATGTTTGGAGAGTCAAATACAGTGAAACCACTCATAACGAGTTTAATCTGTTCCAGTGACTATTTCGTTATACGAAAAACTCGTTATGCTGATGATGTTTATCCATATAATTTGTGCAGAACACTTATGTAGTCATATTTAAGTTATCCAAGCGGCAGTAATTATCAAGGGCAAAATCTCGCCTTCGCGAGCAAATAGATCGAGAAAAAACGTGTAGAACACTTGTCAACATATAGGGAAAAGTGAGGCGAAATGGACTTGTTAAAAGTTTTGGTCTGTATCTTATTGGTTAACCGCCATGTGTACGACCGCCTATCCGGGTAAGTTTCGCATCTTTATTCCAAAATAACTTTAGATTAGGCAGTCGGTATCGACTTCAATTTTTTAGAATGCCTCAGAAAAGATGTTTACTAGTCATATGCAAAAAATAAAAAAATACCAAAAATGTTTATTTTTTTTTTAAATTATTAATTATATATACCCTTCACATGTACAAGACAGTTTTCATTCAAATCTAACAAGTAATTCAAAAGATATACGATTTTAACCAAGAAAAACATCATTCTTCCATACAAAATGTATGGCCTACTTGGGTAGGCTGTTGTACGGTTACGTAGAGTTTTTTGGTCGTACACAAGACGGTTAAACCACTTTACTTTGTTATTTTGACGGCAATCGATACTTCAACGTCTTATTCATGAAACAGAAGCTTACTCATTAATAGCAAATGTCAAAAGTTGTGAAAATGTATTGTGCGGGGTAAAATGGTCTGGCTCTGGGGCAAAATGGTCTTACACGACATGTCAAAACACATCAAAATACAGGGTTTTCGAGGATTATATAGACATGTTCAGCGAGTTGTAGATTCGTTCAGGCATCCCAAGTAACAAAATCGACATGCTTTCTCATTCTACCCAATAGATCACTAAACCTGAGAGAGCGAGAAAGCATGTCGATTTTGTCGCTTGGGATATAATAGACTCTTTCAGCGAGATATAGAATTATGTTTACGATAGCCCGGAGTAAGTTTAAAAAAAATATTACTGGGGATCTTTATTTGCGAACTGCTGAACTAAGACTAAAGCTAACTTCTGGATTCGGTACTATTTAGCTAGGCTGGTGTTTTCGGTGCTGCCAGGTTTGCCGGTCACGTTGTCGTCCACGTTTATGATGATCATGTTGCCTCGATCCGTCTGAACATACGACACCACACCTGGTCGTGGGAACCTGCTTCCAGTGGAGTTCCCGTTGGAACCTGACTCCGCGCGTGGAGTAACATCGATGGCTCGCTTGCGACCGTTTTCTTACTCAGCACCTGTATCATAGCGCGTAGCGCATGTGTACATAACTCCTCCCTCCTTAAACGTCGAGCGTCCTCGATCGACTTACCGACGTTTGCAGTGGGATGATGTTGTGAATAGCTTCGGTAGACATTTTCTTCTCTGCATGTTTGGTTTTGTGTTTGTAGATGCAAAATGCAGTTATAAGAAAGCCTGTTAGAACAACAATTAATATCCCTCCTGCAATTGTATGCGTGCGTAAGGGGAGTGTTATTGTATGGAGTTGATGTATGTTACTAATATGCATTGTGTGCAGATCTTGTATACTTGGCTTGTTTAGAGTTATTTCTGTTTTGCTGCCAGTTAAGGGTAAGAAGTAGTCTTCTTGGTCTAACACATCAATATGCGCAGTAAATGTGCTATTTAAGATTTTTACGGTGCAATTGCCGGTTTCAATTAGTGTGGGTACTGCTATTATTTGGCTGTTTGAACATGAATCAATGACTGGCACTCCAAGGGTGGTATCGATTAGAATGACTCCTGGTTTCATTTCTCGTATTATCGTATGCTCGGAGCTCGTGGTGGTGGTACATTTAGATGGATGATTTCTGATGATATTTGAGATACACTCGTCGTTTAGCGGTTGTGGGTTGTTGCAAATCGTGCACTCTGCGTTAACATTGAAAATGGTGTTTTTATGCTTGGTTACAAATTTTACATCCGTCTATTCTTCTATGTCTTCTACAGTTGTACAATGTTATCAATGTTCAGGATAAGATTTACTTGTTCTATTTCAGTTTTTACGATTATTCATTTGATCTGATCTGATCTTTTATCTGATTATTCATTTGATTTTCGATTATTTTTTTTTTAGAGTTTGTGTAATTTTGTTCACTGATTTTTCTATTTCGGAATTAATTCTAACTTGAGCGTTAATGTTGGATATGGTTTTGTTTTCTGAATGTTCTAAATTCTGAATGTTCTAAGTGTTTTCTGATCTGCGATTTCCTGCATTTATTATGCCTCTCTTTTGTTTTCTAGGTCTTATATTTCCTCATTTTTTTATAAGCTGATAGGATTTTATGGTCTAAGGTGTCCTTAAGATGGTTGGTTAGGCTAATATTATTGGCTAAATTCTGAATATAGTTAAGGTTAGTCTCTATAAATTGTTGCTGTTATAAGTTTTGAATTTGTTAAAACTATTATGAGGAAATGAATCATTCCAAATTTCATTTTTAGTTTTTTATAGTATTCAGCTGTGATTTCCGTAAGGATGAGAAAGAACTTAAATGGTATGTTAGGTTTTTCGTTTCCTTTTCAATTTTGATTTATGAATTTTTCTTCCATTTCGGTCTAAAATATTTGTAACTAGGTTATCGAAAACTTTCGTTTCACGATACCTTTCTTCGTGTCTTAAATTATTTCTTTTCCTTTCGAAGATCGTGTCATTGTCTTTGAATAGTTCTGGTTCTTCTCGTGTTTTGTTAAATTTTTCTATGTATTTGGATTTTTTTTTCTTTTTGTTTTGTGGCATACACTCTATAAAGTTCCTCTTTTTGTTTAATTCTTTCTTGAAGGTCCTCAGGGATAGGATCTTCGTTTTTGAAGCCGAAAAATAGTTCTTTAGGGGATATGCTTGTTTGAGAGTGTATAGAATCATTGTAAATTGAGACTGCCAAATTAATTTTTGAAGTAGTTGATAGATTTTTTGTAGAATCTCGTAGTGAGATTATGTTGTGCAATTCTCTTATTGTTCTATGGACAATTTCAATTGTTCCATTTGAAGAGGATTGACCAACACTTGTATAATGGAATTCTACATTATTTTCTTCAAGAAATTGTTTGATTGTGGTGGATTTAAACGAACATTCTTGGTCCATAACAAGCAAACAAGGTCTTCCAACGTTAGCGAAGAATTGAGTTAGTGCTTTTAGTATATGTATAGCGTTTCTTGATTGTAAAGGAATCGCCATGGTTAATCTTGAGAACTTATCGCAAAGGGTTAGAAAATGTTTATCACTAATTATAAAGAAGTCCATATGAACGATTTCCAAAGGTTTTTTAGGAGTGGCAGTAATTTGATATTTTTGTTTATATGGGCGTCTTTCATATTTAGCTTTTTGACATATTTTGCAAATGTTAATAAATTTAGTAATTTTAGTTTTCATGTTTGGAAAATAATATTTTCTAGAAATATGTAGTTTGGTCTCAATAATTCCTCTATGGTTTGCATTATGTTGTCGTTCAATAATCAAATCCTGGTCAATTTCATCAGTTACATCTTCTAAAATTGTTTTTGTCCAAAATAGTTTGATCGATTTTGCGCGAGAGAAATAGTTTTTGTAGATAACTTGTAAGTTTTGTAAGATTTTTTCGCTGCAACAAATGCCAGTAACACATTTGGGAGATGCATATTCTTTGATTATGTTGATCAACATAGCTGGTCCAAAAAGGGGTGTTTTTATTGTTATTCTATGATAATTTCCGAAAAGTGTAATTGCTTCTCGAGAATCATTATTATTTTCTTCTAGTATTATTTGATTTCTAAATTCATTTAGTGGTTTTTCAGTTGCTGGGATGAATTCGTCATCATTAGTATCTGCTGAGTGTTGCGTCATAGTGTCAGTATTGTTAGATGCAGTATTTGCATTTAATTCGGATGTTAAAGCAGGGTTTTCCGTTATGCGGGATAGTGCATCTGCATTTCCATTAAGAGTACCTTTTTATACTTAATTTCAAATTCGAATTCTTCCAAGGCCAGTTTCCAATGAAGAAGTCTTCTATTTAAATCATTTTTCTGTCTTAGCCAAACAAGAGGTTTGTGGTCAGTTCTTTTTCAAAAACTGTTCCGAAAATGTACGGTCGGAAATGCTTGGTTGCCCAAACAATGGCGAGTAGCTCTTTTTCGGTAGCTGAATAGTTGCACTCTGTTTCGTTAAGCGTTCTAGAAGCGTAAGCGATTGGGTGTTCCTTACCATCTTCGAATTTTTGTGAAAGTACAGCGCCAAGGGCGAAGTCACTTGCGTCTGTTTCTAAAATGAATTTTCTGCTAAAATCAGGATATTTTAAAATTGGATCAGTAGTGAGCATTTGTTTACAATCATTGAAACAATTTATAAATTCGTCATTATGTGTTATTTTAGAACCTTTCTTAAGACATTTTGTGAGAGGTTTGGTCAGTTTTGAAAAATCTTTTATGAATTTTCTGTAATAACCAAGGATTCCTAAGAAGCCTTTAATGTGGGTTGTTGTTTTTGGTATGGGCCAATGCAATATTTTTTCTATTTTGTTTGGATTGGGTTTGATGCCATCTTGAGTTACGATGTGTCCTAAGAATTCACACTCTTTTCTTAAAAATTCACATTTGTCTAATTGAACCTTTAAATTTGATTCAATTAATTTTTTCAACACTTTATTCAAATTGTCCAAATGTTGTTGGAGTGATTTACCAAAAATAATAATATCATCTAGATATACGTGACAGTTTCTTCCTACAAGGTCACCTAAAATATTATTCATGGCCCGTTGAAAAGTAGCAGGTGCGTTTTTCAAGCCAAAGGGCATTCGTATAAACTCGAAGTGTCCTTTTCCTGTGCTAAAAGCTGTTTTTGGTCTATCCTTTTTATCAACTTCAATTTGGTGAAAGCCGGATTTTAAATCAAGTGTAGTGAAGTACATGCTTCTACCTAACTTGTCCAAAATTTCTTCTATATTGGGAATAGGGTATCGATCATCGATCGTTTTTTCATTCAATTTTCTATAGTCAACCACGATGCGCCATTTCTCCTTTCCACTTGCATCTGATTTTTTAGGGACTATCCAGATTGGGGATGTCCATGGGGATATAGAATGTTGGGTAATACCGTCAGCAATCATTTCTTCGATTTGCCTATTCACTTCTGATTTATGAATGTTGGGGTATCTATAAGTTTTTGTGTGAATGGGTATATCGTCTTTAGTTTTTATTCGATGTTTAATAGCGGTGGTGCATGAAAGTTTTTCTTTTTCTTGATGGATGATGCCTAGATTTTGTTTAAGAATTTTGAAAAGTTTATGTTTTTCTTCTTTCTTTAAATGATCGGTGCGAATTAAATTTTCGAGATTTGCTATGTAATTTTGCGGATGATCATTATATGGGTGTGTGGTCATGTGATTTATTTCGATCATTTTGTCTAATTCATATGTTTTTGCTGGTTTAGTCCAATGAAATGTTAATGTGTCGCCGTAATTCCTGGCAAGAACTTTAGCATATCCTTGTTTTGCTTTATAAACGCCTGAAGGAATTATTGCATCTTTTATTTGAATGTCTTTTGGAAGAAAAATGTTTCCTTTTGTTTGAGAAACAGGAAGCTTTATAATTTGAGAATTATTAGCATTTAATGTAATTGAAGGGGGTTCTAATGTTCTTATTTCTAAGTCGATTGTACGATCGGGTAGAATAAGTTTATGATTTTTTGTATCAATTAGTGTTTCCATATCGGAGAGTGATTCGTATCCGAGCATTCCGTCAAAATAATTATGACATTTGAAAAGGTAAAATTTTAATTTTTTATCTAGAATGGTTATGAATGTGCATTCTTGTGATTTGAACTTACCATTTTTATTTTTTATGGTGATTGTTTCGCATTTCACTCTTTGAGTTAGTGGAACTAACTCTGGATTTAAAAGTTTTTGTTCGCTCCGCTGTCTACTAAAAGTTTGATGTTTGAACCATTTAAGTTTGTTGTGTAAAAGGGTAGTCCGTTAATTGCGTTTAACTCGGTGGGTTTAAGTTTGCAGTAATTTGAAAATTTACATCTTCTTCATTATCGGTTTCTTCGTCTGAATCGGATTCTTCTGATATTGTTTTTCCGTCATCTTCTTCGGCTGTATGTGAGAAAATTTTGTTTCTCATATTGGACCGTAAGGATTGATCGACGTCCATGGGAACAATTTTTGTACGATCTGAAGATGGTTTCATGTTATTGAATGGTCTATTTTCAAGGTGTTTAGGTTGTGAAAATTTATTATCCCTTTTTACATTTTTGTCGACACTAGGATGTTTTTCGAACCCATTATTGGTGTTTGATTTGGTTCTTTCAGCGTTTTGGAATCTGCATAGAAAAGCGTAAGCTGATTCCAAGTCTTCTGGTTGTGCGGTTTGAGCATATCCAAAATATGTTTTGCTCAGACCATTTATGAACGCAGCGAGGCATTCTTGTTCTAAAAACAGGTTAATTGCCTCCCAATGTGAAGCGTATACCGTATTCTGTCTTGCTACTGATTTCATATTGATCAAAATTTCTTTTGTTTTTCTATAGTGAAGGCTCAAAGATTCGTTTTGTTTTAGGTTCCACAGTTGTGTTTGATACGTTGCGATGTTGTTTCGATCGCCATAAACGTTCTGCAAAATATCTGCGACTTCATCAAAAGTAGTAGGGTTTCCGTTCACACAAATAGTGTCACGTGCTTTGCCCTCTATCTTATTAATTACGGTCTGTTCGTAGACACTGAATATTTCTGGTGCCACATTGTTTTTGAAGAGGTCTAGTGTTTTTTTAACTGTTGTTAACTAACCGATTAACTGTTTTTTGTTTCCGTCGAATCCGGGAATGACCCTAATTGGATCCGGGATACGAAAATAGTCAGCACTGCGACTCGAGGTCGTTGGCTGTTGTTGTTGTTGGAAGCGTTGTAAACTATCATTTTCCGCTTGGAGTGTGTTAACGCGTTCTCTAACAAGCGCATAGATTCAATCAATGCGTGTATATTTTGTTCCATTTTCACTGGTATTTTCTTGTCCCTAGTGAATTTCAAAGAACGAACTTTTGGGAAAGGGGTATATTTTGGCATTCAATGATAAAAATTGTTTGTTGCCTACCGCCTTTTTATTATAAGAGTGGGGGAACTTATGCTTTAGGATGTAACTCACCTTTTTTATCCACGTGTCGGGAAATTAGGGTTTTCCGTTACCTGTCCTTTGCTTTGTCCTTCCTTTTCTTCTTCGGTCGATCGTTGTCCACGGGTTGGGTCAGCGATTGTCCTTCCTTTTCTTCCTTGGTCGCTCGTTGTCCACGGATTGGGTCAGCGATTGTCCTTCCTTTTCTTTATTGGTAACTCGTTGTCCACGGGTTGGGTCAGCGATTGTCCTGCGTTGATTAGTTTACCCAGTAACGCTGGCTGGGGAGTCTTGCCGCTAGCTTTTGTTCGAATGTTCTCTTCCAATTCTAAATAGTTGAAACCAAACGTTCGTGCACTTGTTCTTACACTTTATGAAATAATGAAATTCACGCGATCGTCACGAGTCAACCACGGATCGGGCGATGGAGCAAAGTCCGGGCGATACACAGATTTATTTCCGTTATTTCACTGCACTGTACTTGAACACTTGTCACTGAACGTGAATTGGGCCTAGTCGACTGCGCCAATTATGTTTACGATAGCCCGGAGTAAGTTTAAAAAAAATATTACTGGGGATCTTTATTTGCGAACTGCTGAACTAAGACTAAAGCTAACTTCTGGATTCGGTACTATTTAGCTAGGCTGGTGTTTTCGGTGCTGCCAGGTTTGCCGGTCACGTTGTCGTCCACGTTTATGATGATCATGTTGCCTCGATCCGTCTGAACATACGACACCACACCTGGTCGTGGGAACCTGCTTCCAGTGGAGTTCCCGTTGGAACCTGACTCCGCGCGTGGAGTAACATCGATGGCTCGCTTGCGACCGTTTTCTTACTCAGCACCTGTATCATAGCGCGTAGAGCATGTGTACATAACTATAGAATTGTTCGGAAGTAGGCGTTGACATGCTCAACGATTCTGTAGAGCTGTCATTTGTTATGTCTACACCCTATGTCGCAAGGTTTAATTTTTCATGCTTAAAAGTCCAAAAAGTAGCAAATAATCATTCCTCAAGCTGGTGAATACATACATTAGTTGAAAAAAGCATATATTTTCGAAAACCGTTTGTTTACCTTCTGATGAGAATGATGCAAGCTGCAGTCCAAAGGGTACGAAAGTGACAGCTTTACAGTATAACGGAACATGTCAACGCCTGATTCCGAACAATTCTATATCTCGCTGAAAGAGTTATTATATGCCTGAACGAATCTACAACTCGCTGAACATGTCTATATTATTCTCGAAACCCCTGTATTGTGGCGACCTTTGCTTACATCACAGCCTCATCATGCTGCTCCTGTCAAAAAATACCGACCATTTTATCCCAAACTGCAACATTCATTTGCTCATTCTTTCCGATCATTCTACTAACTTTTACTTTAAAGTAAAATAGTTACTGTATTCACGTAAGTCATATATAAATATCATGTGCATGAATATATATCCATTTCCATTTTAACTCTAATTATGTGTTACGATAGCTTATTTTCGAGACGGTGAAAATTATATCTTTTTGAGCAAACATTTTATTCTTTTTAACATTTTTTTTAAAGCTGCCAATAATGCAGGTCACCATTTCGCCCCACCTAACCATTTTGTCCCAGGTTCCCCTACAAAATAAAATACTTGTGCCGCACAATATCATATGACACTTTTCCTCGTGGGAATATTTTTATGTTAAACGAATGCTTAGTATGAAAGTACTTATTAATCTGAACGATAATAAAAATTTGAAAAAAGATCAACGTTTACAACGATTTTCCATAGGCACCGATTTCCATTTTGATTTCCTATAGGCACCGAAAAACGCACCAGAAACACAAATGATGTTACTCGTTGTGCGAGATTTTGCTCTTTACAGATATGTAATTGTTGAGCATTTAGATTTGCTCGTTATGCGAATGATACTGTTATAAAGGATACTCGCTATGAGGAGTTCCACTGTATATGCCGGGTTTCATTGATCGTACTCGCTAGTGTAATTTAGATTTACACTAGCGCATCTGACGACGGCTGACCGAAGCATTTTGCTAAACAATTTGGATCTACTTCAGAAAATGTAAATTTTCCATGTTTTTTACTTAAACTGAACTGGAAAAACTTTGTTATTGATTTTTGTCGTTTTTTATGCAAACATGGCTGAAATATTTGCAGAACATATTTGTCTATAAATTACAAAGCTTTTCCAGTTCAGTTTAAGTAAAAAACATAGAAAAATAACATATTTTCAGAAGCGGCTCCAAATTGTTTGGCAAAATGTTTTGACCAGCTGCCGCCAGATGCGCTAGTGAAAGTCGAAATACAGTAGCGAATACGGACAATGTACTCGGGCTTTTATATGCATTGTTTTTATATGATACATGTACATTCCTAAAAAAAATATTCTAATTATACCTTGTTTGTTCGTCAGACATTTGGCATGGTGTATCGCTGCATATATTGTTATTTAATTTTTCTTTATAATCATGTGATTTTCGTAATTTTTATCCTACGTCATTTATTATTATATTTGCTACATACATAATAGTTTAGATTATGGCTAAACAGCTAAGAATACTCTTGTAACGGGTTATTTCGTTCAATATTTTAAATTTTAAGTCAATGAAAATGACGTCTATGTCACAATCACTGCTTTCACATTGAATAAATCGAATGCATGAACGAGAAATGTAACGAAATATAAGAAAAAAAGCTATTTTTATGTAAAAAACTGAATTTTCGTTATTGTGAGTCTTTGAAAAGGCTACTGTAGGAGTGTTAGATTGAAAAACTCGTAAAAAATGTAAAAGTTTTGAAAAGGCTTCATTCTGTAAGTTATTTTACATCTTATAAGATATTTCAAAGCAAGTTCAGTTTTAAGGCTGGAGTACTTTGTCGATAATCAATAGTGTAATTTAGATTCTCATTAAGCGTCATCCATCATTTACGTAATACAAAAATTTCAAATTTTCGACCCCCTCCTCCCCGAGTGTAACAAACTGTAACGTTTTAAAAAAAACCCTTAAATAGCTTAGTTTATTGAACAAAATCAGATTTTTTGTGACTTTTTCTTTTTTTCTGGTATATTCACAAATTTTTAAATTAACCAAACAAAAATACATTATATTTTATATAAAGCAATACCCATTGAAGCAATCAAATTCAAAAAGATTCTGATAATCGAATCCTCAGCACAGTTTGCAACATGCTTGCATCACCATCATTAGAAGCGTTTTTCATCATGCCATCTTCCTGTTCTTTCATAAATATGTCTATTTTTACAGAAATGTTTTTTGGCTTTAGATGTTGTATCATCATCAAATTGATTATTTTATTTCACATAACATGTGATGTTTAATATGTTACGTATGTCTTGCAATTTACGAACAAAATCGGTAATGTTTGCAAGAGTTTTGGCTGCATTTTTGATATGTTTTTAAAATTATGACCAATGATAAACTCTGACGAAAAAAACGGCTGCATCAATTCCATCTCCAATTTGTTTGAAAGGAATTGGGTTTACATGGAGCTGGATTAGTATTACACCTGTTTAAAGCGTTACAATTGATTATTGTGTCATTTGCTTCAAATCGCGTGTCGTCACTTGCGAATCGCATGCTACTGTCAACAAATGGCCTCCTGTACAATCGAGTGGCACGCACACTGTGGTCGTCGCAGTAGCGGAATGTAACGTTACTGCGACGATCCTGTGTTGAGTCTTTCCGTCCGTCCGTCCGTCTTTGGCACAACAACCGCTTTCGGTCAAGGCCTGCCTGTAACCATTAGTGAAGTGAGGAGCTTGGCTTTCAGTGACTTATTGTTACCATAGCAGGATAGTCAGTCCTACCTATGGCGGCACAGTGTATTCGGGACTTTAACCCATGACGGGCATGTTGTTACGTCGTACGAGTTGACGACTGTACCACCAGACCGGCACTAACCGGCACCTCGTGTTTTACTCATTTGTTATTCGAAAAAAAAATCCATCATTTTATTTTGCGTTACGTAACAAAAGTTAAACTTTCCCTCTCCTCCATGTAACAATTCGTAACGTTCGACGACACCCCCCTCCACTCCCCCTATCAGCGTTACATAATTGATCAATGATGCCTTAGTGAATTTGGCGGCGGCTGACCGAAGCATTTTGCCAAACAGTTTGAAGCCGCTTCAGAAAATATGTTATATGTCCATGTTTTTAACTTAAACTGGACTGAAAAAGCTTTGTAATTGATAGATAAATATGTTGTTCAAGTATTTCAGCCATTTTCGCATCCAAATCGGTAAAAAAAGCTACTTAAATTTGAGATCCATTCATTGAAGCATTGATGGTCAGCGCCAGCCGCCGCCAGATGCGCTAGTGAATCGAAATTACACTAGCGAATCGGACAATGCATACCGACCTTTGCGTTTTATAAGAATTATTTTCAGCCCAAGCTTATTATTGTCGATAATGCTCATAAATCAGAAATTATTGTAGCTTGGAATTTTTGTTTTGTTTTCTTTTTTTCCGTATGTTTTTGCCCATTGTACTGTGCGTTGCATTCCGCATCGAAATTCTATAGTACATCAAATCCAGTAGAATATTGCAGTCACGATGAACATGATATGAAAGTAGAAGAAGTCTATCAGGATTTATGCTCGATACAGAATGCTTCGCGTAACCAGGTATGTTTTCTATTATTATTGTTTATTTTAATCGATTATTCAACAGTTTTTTTAATGTTTAAAATAATAATAATAATTTCAACGATTTAATTTTTGTCGTTTGTAGCAGTGTGCATAATTTTAAACGAAATAATGTTTCTTATATGTGCCTTCTAACCCTTGTTTATCGCCAAACAGTTAGCTTCATCATCCAACAACTTAGAACAGCGAGACTTTGTAATTAAGGAACTGCTCGATACGGAGAAAAATTATCTCGAAGCTTTGAATGCATTGAAATACATCTTTATGCAACCTCTCGAAAAGCTTCTATCCAAGGAAGAGATACGAGCCATTTTCCCTTGCATTAGGGAACTTGTCGAAATTCACAATAAATTTTTGGATCGATTGCATGAGGCCGTTTGTCCAGGATCCAAGCTTAAGCTCAGTACAACCTTTCTGGAATTTAGAGAACCATTTCTAATTTATGGCGAATACTGTTCCAGTATGACAAGCGCAGTTGAAACTTTGAGAGAGGCGTGCAAAAAATCGAATACAGTCGAGCAGACCGTCTTGGTAAGTAACTTTCCTTTATCATAAAATTAAAACATTTGATCGATTTTTTGAATTTGAAGAACAATGCTTTACATAAATGTTTCATTGCATGATGGGACTGGATTTTTTTAAATAAATTACTAGCTGGCCCGGTAAACCTAGTTATTTTCAAATAACTAAAATAAACCTAAAATCTAAAGTCTCTGTTTTGTTACTTGGGATATTTGAGAGAGCATCGTACACCGGTGGGAACTTTACATCGACTCTAAACCGCTAGGCACCTTACACCGAGTGTCAAATTGCTGTATACAACAACAATCTTGCTTCTTGTATGGGAGTTACAAAATTACTAATAACAAAATTGAGTGTAACATCTGAAAAAGTTGTAGGGCAACTGTATAAGTTTTCGGCCTTGTATCTGTTTTCAGCAGGGTAACTAAAAACGTGAATCCAGCAATAACATGTTGAAAATTGAATCAACGCATTTTCAACGCAACGCAAAAACATGTTGAAATTGACTCAACGCATATATATTATTTATTCATATACAAACTTTCCCGAGCCGGTCTCGTAGTACAGTCGTCAACTCGTACGACTTAACAACATGCCCGTCATGGGTTCAATCCCCAAATAGACCGCGCCGCCATACGTAGGACTGACTATCCTGCTATGGGGGGGAATCAATTAGTCACTGAAAGCCAAGCCCACAAGTGGGTACTGGCTAATGATGGGTAAATTCAACAAAAATCCGGAATCGCTTCCGAATGACTCCGCCAAAATTGGAAGCGGTTCCGGAAGATAGTGCAAAACTCCGACCTCGGAGCCGTCTGGAGCCGTTCGGAGCCGTCCGGAACCGTCCGGAGAAGATACGGACGGAGCCGTCCGGAGCCGCTAGTCGGCAGCCGGAGCCGTCCGGAGCCGTCGGAGCCGGCGGAGCCGTCGGAGCCGTCCGGAGCCGGCGGAGCCGTCGGAGCCGTTGGAGCCGTTGGAGCCTTTGGAGCAGTCCGGAGCCGTCGGAGCCGTCGGAGTAGTTGTAATAGTCGGAAGCATTCTGAAGCGCATTAATTTCCCGATATTAGTGATAATTTTATTGTAAAAAACAGCTTACGAGTAAAAAAAGAGTCTTCTTCATTTATTGATATGAAGTTTTTTTGTGTTTTTTTTTAAATAAAGCCAAAAATAATTGTTTGCTCCGTATATATATATAGGAAAAAAAATGAATCAAATTAGGAGGTCAAGGAGCAATAGAACTATGACGGGAGGTGGGTTTGATAAAATACGAAACAACGAGGCAGACGAGTG
The DNA here is from genome assembly GCF_016920715.1 of Anopheles arabiensis. Lineage (NCBI taxonomy): Eukaryota > Metazoa > Arthropoda > Insecta > Diptera > Culicidae > Anopheles > Anopheles arabiensis. Next base: position 50,265,752 of record NC_053518.1, on the reverse strand, counting down.
TAATTATGGCAGTTTTGCACGGTTGTTTACATCGACTAACGTGTATGGTTTAGGCTGCACTTGTTTTTTACCGAATAACATGATGGTACATGGACAAGACGAAGAATATAACTATCAATCATCCGTCCATCTTTTATGAAAATAAAGATCAATAATAGTTTGATTCATAGTTTTTCCCTATATATACGGAGCAAACAATTGTTTTTGACTTTATTGTTAAAAAAAAACAAAACAACTTCAGAGCATTCAATGAAGAAGACTATCTTTTTACTCGTAAGCTGTTTTTTAAAATGAAATCATCGCTGATATCGGGAAATTAAAGCGCTTCAGAAGACTTCCGACTATTACAACGACTCCGACGGCTCGAACTGGCTCCGTCGGCTTCGACGGCACCGACGTCCCCAACGTCTCCAACCGGTTCCGTTGGCTCCAACGACTACGACGGCTCCGTCGGCTCCAACGACTACGACGGTACCGACCGGCTCCGGACGGCTCCGACGGCTCCGACGGCTCCGAACGGCTCCGGACGGCTCCGGACGGCTCTGACGGCTCCGGGCGGAATCGACGATTTGAATTTTTCGGAATCGGAGCCGGAGTAGCAATGCTCGGAAGCGATTCCGAGCCGTGGGTGCGATTCCGGTTACCCATCACTAGTACAGGCAGGCCTTGACCGACAACGGTTGTTGAGCCAATGAAGAGAAGATACAAACTTTCACATCTTTTCCTTGCATATCTTCTATCTGTCTATCTATCCTATAACAAATTTTACAAAAAGGTTCTCATTTTCAATCTCTCACTATAGAGCGTTACTTTTTCACTCTATAGTTAGGTTAGGGAGTTGATGTTAGGTGCGGATAGCTTAGGGGAAGGTAGGTAAAGACGGACACGTTAAGGGAAATGGTAAAAATCTAGGGATATATAAGTGCAACGACCATGAAAATGTGCATACATTATCTTCCACTCATGTTTTATCAGAAAATGTGTTAAAACTTTTAAGTTTCCATCGATTTTTGCGTTTTTTTCATGAATGAAAAACATGTTTTTTTTCGTGCAGTTTTGAAATGTTCGGGTAAGACGGACACCTGATATGGGAAAGATGGACACCATGAAGGGTAAGATAGACACCTGTAGAAAACGTTGGAAAGTGAAGAATTTTACAGTATTTTAACATATCCTATTGCTTTCCTCATTCTGGTACGTACATAAACCAATTCTAGGCCTATTGCAACGACAATTCATTCAGCCGTGGTTTTAGGAATTGTGAGCACCGCTTCTAATATATCGTAGAATGCAGCATCTAAAGCATTATTGAAACATCGCGCACTTACAGTTGATGTTGCTCTAGCTTACTGAACAACAGTCTAGAACTTCCTATTAGGAAATTACTCCGCAAAAAGTCCACGACCCCAGTATTCATGAGGGACTTGTTAACAGCTTAATCCATTTTCCACCATGTCAAAATTCAACATTTGATTTTTGTAATCCAATAGAATTTCTCATCTATTCCTGAACAATGTCGTATAAATGCCTCATCTTTTTATTGCTTAAAGTTGTCCAAGTCGTGAGAAGATATTGGATTTCGTGAAGCGCCTCATCAGCGTCGAGCGAGTAATAGCATAACGAATGGCTACTATTTTGACCGGTGTTTCATTTCTCGCTTATTTAAATACTTTCTCTAGTTACTGATTGATTTATAGCATCGGATTACCCTTTTTTAAGGTTTTTGAAGAAATATATTCATCACCAATAGATATAAGAAGTAAAAAAATCAACAAATTCGGTGTCCATCTTTCCCTACAACAAGGTGTCCGTCTTTCCCGCTTTGGTGTCAGAATGTTTAAACCACCAAAAAACAATATTTTGCATTGCTTTTATCCTCGTTCTTTCGCCAGTTTTTTCATTAATGATCACGACAACTCATTCATGAAATAAAACTTCCGGAAATATAAACAATACAAGTTTTAGAGCTTAAGATCGGCAGTAGTCAAATTAGATCCACAAGGGTGCACGTGATTGAAAGTTTGTTTTGTGCGTGGATTCAACCAATTTTATACATATTATGCCAAAAATGTTCTCAAATGTGTTGTTATACCTTCAGTTTGGATTCTACATTGTTGAATTACTCGAAAATTACCTTTTTCATGCATTTATGAGAAGTGTCCGTCTTACCCGCAGTGTCCGTCTTTACCTACCTTCCCCTAGATGATTTTTATACCGTGTTGGTTTTCTTGCAAACTTCGGTGCACATAGCGATTCATCGATGTAGGCGTTGGACGAAAAACGACAACCATGTTTTTGGCAAACGAACGAAAATCGCCCAAACATATGTTAAGTTGTGTAACCGCGAGGCCACATGAGGTGAAATATACAGCGAAATGAACTATTTGACAGGCGAAATATCTGACGGATAAAGTATCACAGCAACCAGCTGATAGGCAATGTAAACAAATAACGTGCACAAAATCGTAATTAAATCCATTAAATAATTTCAATATCCAACATTTCGTTAATTTTGAACCAATAGCTCATCATTTCTTCCAATTAGGAAATATTCTGCTTAAGAAGATGTTATTTTCAATAGAATTTCGAAAGCGGATGTTGTGTCTCCCCCAACCCTTTAGCTTACCTGTCAGATATTTCACCTGTCAAATAGTTCATTTCGCTGTGTATTTCACCTCATGTAGCCGTGCGGTAATATGTATAAAGTGATCTAAATAACATAAAGATTAAATAAATACAGGTAAGCTTAAAATGAATTACAACAGCTTCCGTCGGTATGTCGGTACGGGTAACCAGTGGATCGCACGCAGCCGCCTGACTGATATCGTTATTGGCCGCATGGTGAACTGTTGATGTTCGGATTAATGCAGGACGACACCAAAATATCCAACCTTACATGAAGCAGTCTCATTTCAGATGCTCAATCACTGCGTCATCTATTTGCCCTTATATTGTCGGAGTGAATGTCCCAGAATCCTCTCTTATTGTAGTACGGAAATGTGAACCATTTTTGTGAAGACTTTAAACGACAAAATCAGGAGCGGTACACCGTTGAAGACATCGAGCAAAATCGGTTGCTGCGAGCTGTTTTGCACCTTAAAGCGCTGTGACTCATTCATTAGCACCTGTGCGAAATGACGCCGTAGAAGACGCTAACGATCTTTCCAAGTATGCCGCAGTTATCCGACTTTATGCAGATAGGAGTAGACCTGCTACAATCTGCCTTATGCTATCGATGTGCATTTCTGCTCGAAACTATTCTTACGTACATGCGACGCCAATCGAAAATTGCAATCGGAGTGGCTTCGAGTATAATTGCTACTCTACTGCTTACTGGGGGACGTATGCTACACTCTAAATTCAAGCTATCGCCCAACCTGGACGCTAACAGTTCATGTAACATCCGTGTTCAGTCAGCACAGGCTGAATTGAAGCTACAGGCTTCAGTGATCGTTTGGTTGTGTCATTTGAAATAAGAGCAGGTTACATTTCCCCTTGACAAGGATGGAACACATACGCTGAGATCAGTGGGCACCAGCACTGATTGTATGGAACGAAACATCCATGAGTAGCCGCTATGCTCTTGAAGCTCGCGCCATCGATCACGCCTTGCAGGACGTTATGGGAAATCGCCAAAAGTTCGGTGTTAAGGTGGTGTTGCTATGTGGCGACTTTCGACAGATACCAACGTCTAGGTTCTGCAGCAGTGCATCCGGCAGAGCATGCTGTGGGGCAAATTTAGGTTATTGCGTTTGCGGGAAAAATGCGTGTGCAGACAGACCAGACTGTTCAAGATGCTGAATAACAGTTCCGCAGAGATATCCAGCATGAGCATGTCTGCGTTTCCGGGGTAGCGCGTCAGAATGACTTTTCATTTCTTTGGCTGGATCGTTAAACACGTTTCTGCGGGCGCGGGCCTCGAAAAAAAAAATTGTCGAAGGGAATGTTCCAGAATCCTCTGTTATTTTTAGGACGTAAACGTGAACCACTTTTGTCTCCGATCAGTACACCGTTAAAGACTCCGAACAGAATTGGCTACTGCGAGCTGTCGAGAACCTCAAAGTGCTACGACTCATTAATCAGTGCCTGTGTGAAGAGACGCCACAGAAGGCGCTGACGATGTTTCTGAGTATGCCGTATTTAGCCGACTGTGTGCAGATACAGCCAGACCTGCTACAATGCGCCGTATCCGCTGCCGAAATATGTTGCCTGGTGGACGTGGAACACTCTTATGCTTTCGATGTGCTGGACAGCATATTAATAAACGTGATTCGATTGAACAACGAACAACAAACTGTGTACGATGTAAATACCGCAGCAGTGGACAGCTACAGTTTGACTGAACAATCCAGCCGAGAGGAGACACACAATGGACAGATATATTTCCTTAATGGACCTAATGACACTGGGAAGCCGTTTAGGCTCGAAACTATTCTAGGGTGTCACTATTCAAAAATTGCAATCGCAGTGGCTTCGAGTGGAGCTACTGCTATTGACCGGGAGACGTACGCTACACTCCACATTCAAGCTATCGCTAAACTTGGGCGCTAACAGTTCCTGTTACATCCATTTATAGTCAGTACAGGCTGAATTGATGCAACAGGCATCACTGGTCTTATAAAACGAGACATCCATAAGCAGAACAGTCTTATAGAACAAGGGTCTCTAAACTTTTCAGTTCGCGGGCCGCATTGCCTCACATATAATGGTGTTGAGGGTCATTTTTCCGTTGCATGTTTCTAATGCGGACGTTTAAATTTCGTCCTTATGAGAAAATACTAACATAATATACAAAACTTCTATAGCTTTCTATTTTTTAAGCTTGGTCTACGTCTCTAAAAAGCAACTATTACATTTTCTTAAAAAAAAAACAATTCACTCACAATAATTAACTTTTTATTTTGACCCTCACAAAGTTGCCACGGGTCGCGTTTAGGGTATTGCGTTTGCGGGAAGAAGGGGGAAAACATGCGTGTGTGGACAGCCCAGACTATTCAAGATGCTGAAGAGCAGGAAGAGTTCGTAGAATTTCTGCTCTGCATCAGCGAGAATCATACGACATACGGCATACGACATTTCCGGGATTCGGTAGGGCGTATACCATGGTACCACGCGAGTTGATATTACCTGGAACATCTGATCTAAATGTAAAGTAAATCTATCGCAAAAAGTGTGAATTTTGATACATAAATAATTTATTTCAAAAGGTACACCATCCACAATTTAATTTATAAAATATTAAAAAAAGAAAATTAAGCAATCATAAATCTATCTAGGGTAAATGTACCAGTATTGGGCAGGTTAGTGCTGCAGTTTCACAAAAACTGCTTGTACACTTACAATTTTTATTACTTTTCATGAAAGTGGCGTTATTTTAAACGATAAACTATCGTATTATGTTTTGCTATTTTTTATTTGCCGTTTCAAATGCATTTTATAGCGATATTCTTGAAAATGACCTTGAGGTGAATGGTGACAAGTGCAGTCCTGTGAATGTGTAGCTCCCGTTTGTGAACTGTGAAAACTTGTGGAATAGAGAGCTAAGTGTTATTTTGTTTTGTTCTACTTGTTACTTAATATTAGTGCTACCTACGGTATCATTGTTTAGTATTTGTATTATTGTTTTGTGAATGTAAAACACGGGTGAAGTATCTCGGTCGACAGCGTCACTGCGTTGTCGAAAGTGATTAATCTTTGCTCGGTATGTGTTTGTGTTCGTGCTAGACATACGTATCGTTGTCCGTTTGTCAAGACGTGTACACGATTGTTAGCGTTTGATATCGCAGGCTGTAGTAGAGTAATGTTTGTGTGCATTTGCTGTTACCTTTTATTCATGTCTGTGTGATAATTTTTTTAATTCTAAAATAGCTCGCCCGAATTTTGTTTTTACGGCATGCAGTGTTTAGCATGCTCCGCCGTAGTTTTAATAAACGATGACCCAATTTTGTGTGCGGGGAAGTGTCGTGGCAACTTTCATCGTCGCTGCGTTACCCCCTCGCTCTCGAAAACAGCGGCCAAAATAATTAATGAAAATAAGAATGTGCTGTATATGTGTGATAGATGTTTAGAACACAAATCGGGCTTGGCGGGTATGGATGTAGATGTGAGTGGATCGTACGATTTACTCACACAATCCATAAAAAATTTGGAGTCGAATGTAAGTGTATGGATATCGAGTGCCTTGGAAAAGGGAATCGAGACCAGTGTTGCGAACGGTGACGTTCATCGACATAAAATTGTAAACATTCATTCGATTTGAAGCTTTCCATTCCCATCTCTCTCTGTCATTTGACATTCCCGTCAAAAAATGTCATTTGACATGAAGACATTTTCAAGATACATTCATTTGACATTCGCCAACCTGTATGAATCGTGAACTGTGTTGTATTGCAAACGGCCGTATTCATGTCAAACTACAACAGAGCGTGCGGTGCAAAGGCTTTCATTTCACTAGTTTTTGCTATTTCACTAGAATACAGCGACGATACACTTCATAATCCTCCGATCGTATCAATTTGTGTTGTTCAAAAAATGTCAAATGACATTCAGACTACATTGTTTACATTTCATGTCATTGCATCAGCCCTGACGGTAGCGACACGAATGAATTTCGTTTAATGACAGTCGTGCCGTGGAAGCATTGAATGTCATCAGCCAAAAATTATTTTGACCGGCTGTTTACGGTGACTGTCATGAAAAATGTCAACAGTTAACAACACTGATCGAGACTCTAAAAACTGCTCTGCGCACAAGTGGAACGCAAATTGGAGCAAACATTGCGTAAAAGCTTGAGTGCGGTAGAATGCTCAAATAAGGCAAAGGAAGCCTTGCGTGCAACCTTTGACGATACTAAGGCCAGAGAAACAGTAGAGGATGAAAGTTGGGCTACAGTGGCTAAGAAAAGAAAAGGACGAATAGTGGGAACAGTAATGTTCAAACCATTATTAATCGTTTTGACACGGGGAATGTTAATTCGACGCCCAAGATTTCTGACAAGGTTACAGGACCCATTTTAGCAAACAAAAATAAGAATAGTAAGACTCTGGTTATTGTACCAAAGGTGGGTCAATCTTGTGATAAGACAAGAGCTGACCTTCGTGCTAAGTTGGATCCAAGGAAGCAGTAGGTGTCGGAATTCCGTAACGGCAAGGACGGTCAGGTGTATGTTCAATGTTCTGCTCAGGTTGAATTAGATGAACTCAGGAAAGAAGTAGAAAACATTTTGGGAGATGAGTATGCAACGGATTTACCATTGTCACGTGTAAAGATAATTGGGATGAGCGAAAAATACACTGACTCACATTTAGTAGACCTTTTAAAATCTCAAAATGAGAGAATACCCTGGAAACAGGTCAAGGTCATAGGAATGTTTGAAAATAAAATTTACAAGTACCAAAAATATAATGCGGTCTTGGAAATTGACTATGAGTCTAACCTATGTCTGGCAAAATTAGGAAAAATAAATGTGGGATTTGATAGGTGTAAAATTTCGAATTCCGTGCATGTTATGAGGTGTTATGGTTGTGGTTTAATTTAATCACAAGAGCACACAAGAGTGTGCAAGAATAAGCAAGCTTGTTCAAAATATGGTGATGAACACAAAACGTCCGAATGTACTTCATCTTCTTTGAAATGTATGAATTGCGTGTTAACAAACTCTGTTAGAAACCTTAAATTAGATGTGATTAGATTAGACATGCGGCCAATGATTATAATTGTCCGATGTTTAAAAAACAGATAGAAAGGCGTATGCAACTTTCTCAATAGCAGGTACGGGAGGAGTTAGGACGGTTCAGAGAGATTTTATATTTCAATGTAGTCCAGTCTTTCGTCCAACTACGCCATGTTTCGTGAGACAGTGGAGAAAGTTCAACCGTTGCTGGTCTTAATCTCTGAAACTCATGTGATTGAGGAAGAAGCATTTCAGCAGTTTCATATTAATGGTTATAGGGTTGTGTCGTGTTTGTCCCACTCACGTCATACAGGAGGTGTAGCTGTTTATGCCAGGAGCGAAATTGTCCTAAAGGTGATTTTTATTTTGGGGGCAATTTTTACAGTAACTTTGATTTGAGTTACAAACCGAATGAATGATAATAATAAATTTAGTCACGTCTAACGTAGTGCTTGGCCAGCGTAAATGATTAAAAAGTCTGATAGACGAATACTTTTTGCGCGCCAAAAAGCCGACTTTGGGGCCCTTTCCGTTGTAAGTTCTTAGGCTGAAATTTCAGCCTGTCAGCTGTTTGCATTGTATAGCAGTTTTCGAGCAGCTATCTAAGTGAGTATAATATACAGGTGGGCTTATCCCAAGGTGTATGAATTTAGAAGGCTGATTTTTATCGCTTCTGCTTCTGAATGAAGATTTTAAGAGTGTTTTGAGTATTCGTCAAGCCTCCAGAAAGCTCGTTGGAGCAAAAGATTTCACTCGTTCTGTCAAAAAGTGATATTCAAATTTGGTTATAAAAAATGATATGAGACCACCTCGACTACATACACTTTGATTCCAGATTCGATCACCTGATTTCTTTAATGCACCTTGGGATAAATGTAAACAAACCCGTGTTTTCGAGCAGGTACTCGAATCTAATTCTAGCTTTTAGGCTAAAATTTTCTAGACTGAAAATCGCAGGCTAGTTTTTTGTGTGGTTTTGTATGGATTGTTTACATGATTTCAGCCTCCAACTGTCAAACTCCATACAAAAACTTACTAGAATCGTGAAGGCCCCCTTTTTTAGTTTTTTTATTAATTTAATTGTTATTGCACTATTTAAATGCTTATTTTTAGCAGTGCGTGTGTATTGATAGTCCCTTTATCAAACCCCATGATTACTTTTACCGTCCCATGCCTATTGCGGCCATAATTAGTCTTTTTCTGTAAAATATTCAGATAGATGAATACTTGTTGGACTGACTGTACATAATGTACACACACAAAAATATTTTACAAACGATCAAAAAAAAAAAAAAAAGGTTGATTGAAGCGCAATACTCACATGCCTCTCAATAAACGCTGCTGCCGTAACCGGGCCATTTTTACTAGTCTATAATACAAATTCTAGCAACGACTAACGGTGCGTTACTGCCGTTAATTTCGCTTGAAAAGTAACGTAGCGTTGTAACTATGAAACAAAAGAGCGTAGCTCCTAACCAGACTACTTTGATCAGACTACTTTATCTCTCTTTTTTCATCGAACATTTTTGCACTCTTTCTCTTAGCTCTACCAGTGTTGTTAGCGGTGACGTTCTTTGACATGAAATTGCCTACTTTGACACGATTTGAAGCTTCGCATTCAGTTTTCACTCTTTCATTCTACAGTCATGTCAAAAAATGTCGTTTGATTCGACGACATTTTTTGGCGACATTCATTTGACTTTCATTTTCGAGTGCACTACATCGCCTTCTCCTTTGTAACATTTTTTCTTTAAATTCGTGTACACCAGCAAGAAGACACTGATTTTCGCACTGGCCAAGTTAAAATATTTAATTGTTCAGTCACTTACGATCGGTAAAGGCACCAAGCAGATCAGGATTCACAAGATGAATGTCAATTGACATTCAAACTACATTTGTTTACAGTCATGTCATCGCAAAGACACTGACGGTAACTACAGAAATGAATGTCGTTCTTCAACAGTCGTGTCATGGCAACAGTGAATGTGATGTACGAAAAATGATTTTGACCAGTAGCCTACTGCGAACGTCAAAAAAAAATGACAACAGTTTACAACACTGAGCTCTACTTATCCTATTGTTCTCTTACTCTTTTATTCATTATTGTTCGTCGTTTTCCGTGTTTTACCAAATCAAAGAAACAATTAGTTCTTTGTCTAATTTTTGGAGTGCAATAATGATCAAAGAAGAGCAGGATAAAGAAACATTATCCAATTCTATCCGGCTATGCTTTAATTTTTTTATTTAGATTTTCAAAAGTACAACAAAAGAAACTGGGACGCATAATAATATTGGTGAACGACATTTAAGGAATCTTTCACAAGAAGTGGAACATGGATTGACCTCTGAGAGATAGCAAATACGGGATAAAGAAAGGGTTATTGTGTTATTTTTTGCGAGGTTTTTTAGCATTTGCCTCTACACTGGTGTATAGAAAGAGATAAGTTTCAGAATTTTACCGGATAGTATGAGGGAACATTATAGTAAATGAGGTAAATAAAACCATGCTCCCTTACATCAGGATACACCCTGGCACAGCTATGCCATTGTGCCCTAATAACAAAATTTGGGAATAAACCAAAAAGTATAAGTGGAATTAAGAACCACAGAATTGATAACAACATGGACCATGTGAAAATGAACTGGAAAAAGTAAATAATCATGAATAGTTTTTTTTATATAATCTGAGTTAAGGATAATAGGTTGTCCCATGATGTAAATAAGAACTGTAACTTGGACTAAGAAGTACGAATAGTGAAAGAGTATGAGTAAATACTCTACACCAAAATCAAATATCATACGCCATGGTTTTTACAAAAATGCCTTCGATAATTTTCCATAAATTCGATTGCAAAATTAACTAGTATTTTTCAAAATATCAAATAAAATGTGCAGAGTTAAAAAATTATCGGTAGATTTGCTGTCAGCTAATAGTTCGGCAGGTTTCGTTACTAAGAGAACCAGAGCAGTAAAACTATAAAAGTGTTGTTTTTATGAAAGATTCATTGGTTGCATAATTCTAGTCCGCTTGGAATTTTAAAATCATGGGAAACAAGTAATTATTAACTTTAAATTCTGCCGAAAATAGGTACTCGGTAAATGTTGATTTTTGACAGATCAATGTTGTGGGCTCCTGCCAACATTTGTTGTATTGAATATAATCAATTTCACGATAAATAATTCAATCACTTGATAGGAAAAATAATACCGTAAGAATTCAATAGTTGAACGCTTTTTAGTTGGCATGCTTTTTAGTTGAACGCTCGATAATTGGCTGACAGCTCAATTAAAAGCAAGCGTTTGTATGAAAAAACCGGGTTTTGAAAATTTCACAAAAATCTCATGGCTTGCCGAGAAAAATATGAAAAAAAATTGTATAGATAAACGTGCTAATTTAAAATCACATAGGGTAACTGTACCAGTATTTGGCAGTGTACCTGTTTTCGGCAGGGTAACTAAAAACGTGTAATTACGCAAAAACGCGTTGAGAATAGTCTCCACACATATTTTTAAGAAAGAGATATACTCATTTGTTTTTCATATACGAAGTATCACATCATTTCCTTGCATATTTTTCAAAATTTCAAACAAAATGTGCGGAGTTCACAATTTTTCGGCAGATTTGCTGTCAGGCAATAGTTCGGCAGGTCTCATTATTAAGAGAATCAGAACACCAAAACAATGAAGGTGTGGTTTTTATGAAATATTCTTTGGTTGCAGATTTTATACTAGCCCGCTTGGAATTTTTAAATCACTAAAAACAAGTAATTATTCACTTTAAATGCTGCCGAAAATAGGTAAATGTAGATTTTTGACAAATCAATGCTGTTGGCTCCTGCCGAAACTTGAAACAAAAATACACTTTTGATTTGGCTGAATATTCATTTATAACTTGATCAGAAAACTGCAATGTGTATGTCGACACATAAAACGACATTTCTTCTAACAAATATCACCATTTTCACTATAAATAATCAAATAACTTGAGAGAAAAATATTAATTTGCCGTACTCTATAGCCGTCAGGCAGTCTCATTTCTCCAGTGCCTACTTTGCTTGTAACTCAAATCAAAATGACTCTAAAAATTGCCAGCAAAATGCCCAAAATGGGCAACATAAAATTTATAATTTAAGTACTTTACAACACAGATCTTAGGAAAGTGAAAGTGTAAAACTAAACATTTTTGTCTATCTATTGGCATTGATTAAAACATTTACCGACCCGTATTCGCGTTGCCGAAAATAGGAGCACAGCCCCCGAAAATAGGGCCAAACTGCCGAAAATAGGAACAAAACCAGTGTTTGCATTTTCACGAATATCTCTAAAAAATACATTTAAATCGGCAAATAAAAAATAGCACAACATAATACGATAGTTTATCGTTAAAACTAATGTCACTTTTATGAAAAGTAATACAAATTGTAAGTGTACGAGCAGTTTTTGTGAAACTGCTGCACTAACCTGCCCAATACTGGTACATTTTCCCTATTCAATAGTTGGCAGGGAATCGAAGCTCAACCAGTGAGTTCAGACTGTAGTTGGTTTGATTTTTTACCAGTTATTACTTTTAGTGTACTTTTGATTTGTCTTATTTTTCTTAATCTACAGGCTGCCATTATACAGGCTTTTTTAATTATTACTATCAAAGAACTTAATAGTCATTGCTTCTGAATGATAATGCGGACCTGTAATCTGATTTTAAAGGAGCCTGCTGGCCTGTGTATCTGAGTTGCCGTCATCGGATAAATCTTCCTAATTCTTTTATTTTTAAAGAGGCCCTTTCAAAAATCCTGGTAGTTGATCATACCCCGATTCTTGCATCATTTCCAAGTTTAGATCTACTTATATCAAACCAAGTTTTTGGTGTAAGCCTACTTTTGCCACTAATAATGGGGCCCTTCACGATTCTAGTCAGCTTTTTGTATGGAGTTTGACAGTTGGAGGCTGAAATCATGTAAACACCCCAAACAAAACCACACAACACTAGCCTGCAATTTTCAGTCTAGATTATACTAGTCTCAAAGCTAGAATTAGATTCGAGTACCTGCTCGAAAAATAGCAAAACACGGTGTTGTTTACATTTACCCCAAGGTGCATAAACCGTAATGTGTACAACCGCCTACCCGTGTAAGTTTCGCATCTTTATTTCAAAATAACTTTGGATTAAAAAATCGTATCGACTTCAAATTTTAAAAATGCCTCAGAAAATATGTTTTCTACCCATGTCCAAAAAATTAAAAATACCAAAAATGTTAAAATATTTTTTTTAATTATTTAAGTTTAAATACCCCCTTCACATGTACAACCGCCTACCCGTATAAGCTATACATTTTGTATGGAAGAATTATGTTTTTCGAAGTTAAAAGCGTATATCTTTTGAAATACTAGTTAGAATTGAATGAAAATTGTCTTACAGGGTCACAATAATGTTTTATAACATATTGTTGTAAAATTAGAATTTTAAAACTCCTATCAATATTTTTTTCAATCGAAAATGTGCTGTAACTCCAACACCCCAACCGGCCTTTTTCTTTTCTTTCAAATGTTGTATTACAGTGTAACAATATATCGAAATTAACACTGAAATCACCTCTTTTAAAATGATACCAACCACTACAAGCAAACGAAATAGAATTGGCTGAAAGTTAAGACACACATTCATACTTTAATCATAGTGTTACTGCCGAATAGGGATGGGTGTTTTGGAGCGCACCAATGGCTCCGAAGTCGGCTCTGCACCCACGGCTCCATTGAACATCACGCCTTGACTACGCGCGGACGGACTTTAACAGGCTCCTGCCGATGATCGCTTCGTTCGCGAATGTCTTCGATTGTTCCCGTTACGCCACTCTTGACCTCGCTGTGAAAGATTTTGAGCGGTTCATGTTGCAAGCCCTGAATGAATGCACGCCGGTGAAACGACCTAAACGAGGCCCCCCTTGGGGTGACAGAACGCTGCGCAGGCTCAAAACGGCTAAAGCTGCCGCGTATCGCGATTATTTGTTGCGTAGGTGTCCCGCTGCATTGCGCAACTATAATACTGCGCACTCTCTCTATCGGCGCTATAACAGGTTCCGCTACCTGGGGCACGTACGGCGTACGGTTTTGCGCTGCCGCGGCAATTCACGTGTACTGTGGAACTTCGCAAACGTCGGAAATCCTCTGGTTTTCCTAGCTCCGTCAGTTACAACGGGCGCAACGGCAACAATCCGTCTGCAGTATGTGATATTTTTGCCTCGCGCTTTGCCGCCACCTTCCTTCCAGCTGTAACTGATGAAAGGCAGATAGCCGACGCATTATCAAACGTACCGGTGGATGCTATGGCCCCAAACTTGCCGATCATCGATGAGTATTCAGTCTCGAAAGCGATTGACAGGCTGAAATCTTCGTTTGCTCCAGGGCCTGACGGGATCCCGGCTTCCACGCTGAAGCGTTGTGGCACCACCATCGCGCCTATCCTGGCCTCGATTTTTCGCGACTCGCTGCGTTCGGGCATCTATCCTGCCTTCTGGAAAACTTCGTGGCTTGTTCCAGTGCACAAAAGGGGGACAAATCAAATGCATGTAATTACCGTGGCATTACATCGCTTTGTGCCTGCGCTAAGGTCTTCGAGCTCCTGGTGTACGAACCTCTCCTCGCAGCTGGCTCGAACTACATTAGCACAGCTCAACATGGATTTGTCCCTCAGCGTTCAACCACCACCAACCTGGTTGAGTTCGTTAGCCTCTGCCACAGGACCATCGATGCCGGCTCGCAGATCGACGCAGTCTACACGGACATCAAGGCTGCCTTCGATAGCGTTCCGCACGCCTTGCTGCTCGCAAAGCTCGAAACGCTTGGTCTGCCCGTGCAGCTGCTGGCCTGGATGCGCTCCTATCTTGCTGGTCGCACATACTGCGTGAAGATGGGACCCCATACGTCGCGCCGTATCGATGCTTCTTCGGGGGTGCCGCAGAGGAGTAACCTTGGACCGCTGCTGTTTGTCATTTTCCTGAATGACGTAACACGGTTGCTCCCTCCTGACGGCCACCTACTGTATGCAGACGACGCGAAGCTGTTCCTGCCTATCCGTGACCGGTCAGACCAACTCCGCCTTCAAGCCACTCTAAGTGCCTTCCAGGCTTGGTACTCTTTGAGTGGTCTTGAATTGTGCGTCGAGAAGTGTGTTGTCGTTACGTTTGCGAGAAAGCGGTGCCCCTTAGTGTATGACTATGCGTTAAATGGATCTACCATTGGTCGCAAAAGCTGTGTCACGGATCTAGGAGTGCTCCTTGACGAAAAGTTGAGCTTCCACGACCAGCTAGAGCACGTTGTCACTAAGGGTAACCAATTGATCGGCTTACTAAAACAAATAGCACGAGACATCACTGACCCGGTATGCATCAAGACGCTATACTGTGCTTTGGTGCGACCAGTGTGAGAATACGCTTCAGTAGTATGGTGGGCTACAGCTGCTCGTCCCCTAGCTCGTTTAGAGTCGATCCAGCGCAAATTCACGCGGTTCGCTTTGCGCTCCTGGAGTGTCCAACTGGACTATGAGGGACGCTGTGCGTTGCTTGGCATCGAGACGCTGAAGCAGCGGAACTGCAACGCTCAGAGGCTGTTTGTCGCGGGACTTCTTGACAATCGGATCGACTCGCCCGCGCTTCTTTCGAGGCTCAACATGTATGTCCCGCCGAGATCGCTCCGAGGTAGATCGCTACTTGACGTGGAGGAACGCCGCACTCGCTTTGGCTCCTCTGATCCGTTTATTCGTATGTGCCGTGAGTTTAATGTTATTTGTGATCGTCATCAACCTGACATGTCGCGCACCGCATTGTTAAATAGTATTCGTGTCGTGCGACCTTTTACATGTTAATTATGTTACTTAAGACTAAGCGTGACAAATGAATGACCGAAATGTGACTATGTTATAATGAATGAATGTAAATGAATTCGCTTCAAGTGGGCCACTTGCGGTCCGTTGAATTTTAATTAATAAATAACAAATAACAAATAACTGGATCCACACCAACAGCTCCGGACCCGGATTCGCACCAACAGCCCCGAAGTCGGCGACGAATCAATGGCTCCGGAGCCGGCGGCGAATCAACGGCTCCGGACCAACGGCTCTGGACTAACGTTTCAATAGAGACGGCATTGTATGATAGCCTAAAAAACGAATCTATCTTCTTTCAAGTGTAGAAGCTAACACGCGATGTGATTGTTGAACGATGTTCAAAATTTATCGATTTTTTTTATAAATTCTTTTACAACATTATTTACTAAGCTATTTTCGGATCTTTCCCATTGAAACTTTATTGAAAAGGATTTTTTTAGCAATCTGTTAAAACCGACTCCGGAGCCGTGGGTGCGGAGTCGATGGTGCGGAGCCACTGGAGCGGTGTCAGCTTCGGAGCCGTGGGTGCGGAGCCATGGGTGCGGAGCCGGCTCCGTTGGGTTTTAGTGGAGGAGGTTTCGAAGTTGTCTGGAGCCGGTCGGAGCCGGTTTTTAATAAAAGATGATGAGCATATTTTATAGATCGTCAACATATATTTTTATACAACAAACATTTTGAAAAATGTATATAACTTTTGAAAGAAACGTAAGTAAAACTTATAAAAAGACTAATCATCCACTTAAAACATGCGGCCTGGCCAGTTATGGTGGTGGAGTTAGAACATATTATTGATTGAAAAAAATCTTGATAGGATTTTTTAAATTCTAATTTTACTAAGATATGTTATAAAAAATTATAATGAACCTTTAAGACAGTTTTCATTCAAATCTTACAAGAAATTTAAAAGATATACTCTTTTAACCACGAAAAACATCATTGTTCCATACAAAATGTATGGCCTACCCGGGTAGGCGGTTGTACGATTACGTAAAATTTTCGTACACACGTGTATGTAGTCCAGATGGTCTCATAGCATGTTTTTATAACCAAATTTGAATATCACTTTTTGACAAGATGGGTGAAAACTTTTGTTCAAACGAGCTTTCTGGAGGCTTGACGAATACTCAAAACACTCTTAAAATCTTCATTCAGAAGCAGAAGCGATAAAAATCAGCCTTCTAAATTCATACACCTTGGGATAAGCCCACCTGTATATTATACCCACTTAGATAGTTGCTCGAAAACTGGTATACAATGCAAACAACTGACAGGCTGAAATTTCAGCTTACCAACTTAAAACGGAAAGGCCTCCAATCTTGGATATATGGTGCCAAATTGATGTGCCCATAGCAGGATATTCAGTCCTACGTATTGGAGGTCCGATCCATACGGGGCTTGAACTTTTGACCATCATCTTCTAAGATTGACCACGGGACCGGCCCAAAATTAATCGACTGATTGGAATTAATGTGTTGAATTCATTGCTATGTTTCATAACCAGGCGAATTAAAATAATTGAATCTAATTAGTTGTATTTTAGGGGTACTTATTTACAGGGGTTTCCAAGTCAGTTTTGAATGTAAACATTGTTTCTCCGCATCCAAGATGTTTTTCTACATTTGTCAAATGGTTTATTTGATTCAAAACAAAATTCCAGTTTCAACACATGATTTTCAACACATAACAAAGAACTGTCAAGCTCAATCCAGCTTGAGTCATGTTGAAAATCATGCTGTAGAAATTAAAAATTATTGTGATGAAAATGAAATGTCAGGTCGATGTGGAACAACATTTTGCCTGCGGTGAATAACAACGTTTACATTCGAAACTGAAAACCCTGTAAATGTATTGCAAAAGTGAAAATATATTTATACTAACACCAACATTTCAACAAATCTAGGAAAAATCTGACCACGCGGCTACATGAGGTGAAATATACAGCGAAATGAACTATTTGACAGGTGAAATATCTGACGGATAAAGTATCACAGCAACCAGCTGATGTGCAATGTAAATAAATAACGTGTACACAATCGCAATTAAATCCTTAAAATAACTTTAATATCAAGTATTTCGTCAATTTTCAGTCAACAATTCATCATTTCTTGCAACTAGGGAATGTTCCGCTTAGAAAGATATTCTTTTTAAGGGAATTTCGAAAGCGGATATTGTATCTCCCCCAACTCTTTAGCTGTATCTGTCAGATATTTCACCTGTCAAATAGTTCATTTCGCTGTATATTTCACCTCGTGTAGCCTTACGGTGAATCCCAATCAAGAAATAGAAAGCGCATTCCGTATTTCACCATGGCAACGGAGAAAAGGAGAAGGATGTTAACTTTTGAGGTGTATTCTATAACAACCACGCTTTCGTTGCTAAGCGCGTGGTTGTTATAGACTATGCAATTGCTAAATTTTCCCACGGTGTCAATGCTAAAGCCTAACGCTCCTTGGCGCGTTAACACGTTGTCTGCCACCATACATGCCCACTGAACTGCCCCGTCAGGCCACGGAATCACTCTTTGAAACGAATGCATTTGCTTTTGCATTTTTTCTCTTTTGAATCAAATTCACCAATTCTCTTTGTTGTCTCAGTCGCTCCACAATGTCGTTTGTTGGGCTAATTCCATGGCATTTCATTCTTGGAACCCCCCTCCCCTCCCTTCCCTTCCCTTTCTTTACCTCTCGCAAAAGTTGGTGACATTCCGACTCCAACGCTTTGCAACGCTTTGGTACGCGCATGCAAACGATGCTACAACAATGACAGGCAAAGCACGGGCCGATGAAAGGCACGTGAAACTGTGAAAAGATCGTTTACGTATTGTCCAAGCTGTCCCGATCAACCTCAACTTTGTGATGAGTGTTTTAAGATTGTGCATCAAAAGTAAAGGATGAATAAATGAACTCCAAGATCTTTTAATTATTGTTCATTCTCATTCTCATTTATTTATGGAAACATAATAGAAACTCATTTTGATATTTGAATCATTTTTTTGAGAAATAATAACCGTGAAAGAAAAGCATTGTGAAAGAACCGATCAAATACATGCAAATTTATCTCTTGTAACACGTCTTTTACAATGTGTAATGTGTCAGCCACTATGTGGCTGACGTGGCCCGATCGGAAAAAAACCCGTCAGCCACATAGTGGCTGACGTGGCAGACAACGTGTTAAAATGATTTTATACCAGATTTCCAAAATGAATGAAAAAGTGCTTGCTTCTTATTTGACTGACCTTAATTAAAATTAAATTATTGGTAATGGTATACTTTTTTCAAACATAAACGTATATGTTTCAGCAAAGCCAAAAAGAACATAGCGATGGAAGATTACAACTTCGAGACATTTTATCTGTTCCGATGCAACGAATTTTAAAATATCATCTATTGTTAGATAAGCTTGTACAAGAAACGGTGCCAGTAAGTTTTTAAAAGTTAAATCAATTTACTTCGTTTTTTATTAACCTCCATATCTATATACTATAACGATTACTTCAGACGCATGACGATTTTAGAGGATTGGAACGGGCCAAAGAAGCGATGGTAGATGTTGCACAGTATTCTAATGAAGTAAAGCGTGATTCTGAACATCTTATAGTGATACAAAAAGTAAAGGTTTGTGTTTCACAATACACGTTTAACTTTATACGTGTTTATATGTTTGTATGTTTTTAACGTTTTTCTAACCTCAAATTAAAAATAATTTTTTAATATTTTTGTCATATTAACAACAGGAAAGTATTTCTGATCTGAACCTTCCCAACGGCAACAATCTCGAGCAATATGGACGGTTATTACTTGACGGGGATCTTAATATAAAAGCACACGAAGACCAAAAAATGAAGCATCGATATGCTTTTGTCTTCGAAAAGGTTATGATTCTGGTAAAAAATTCCAATACCAAGATCGGGGTAAGCTTTGATTGAAATGTTAAAAGCATGGCCATTTTTTCACTGAACTAAATTAGAATTAATTTTCTCTGGGTTTCTACCTTTCTTTACAGGAAGCACAATATTCTTTCCGAGAAGCTCACAATTTGTTGGATTACAGGATAGAAATATTAAATTCTCGTCGCACTTTAGGTCGTGATGGTCGTTTGAAGTATTCTCTGCTATTAGCACGCAAAACGCAAGCTACTGCTTTCACGCTTTATATGAAAACTGAAGAAGAACGCGAAAAATGGAAGAGAGCATTTGAAACAGCAATGTAAGTAAATTTTCAAATAGTAAATTTGTATAAAAAAATAAATAAAAATTATATTTTGGTAATAATTTGATATTTTATGATAACCAAACAATTGACAATAAGTAGTTAATGTACTACTAGTTGTATGAAATATAATCTTTCAGTCCAAGGGAATTTCATAACCATATGCTTAGGACATTTATGCTGTTCATTTTATTGGCATAATTATGCCCATGAGACATAGTTAGTATTATGTTGAACCCCTTGTTATTTTTATTTGAAATTTTCTATAGGGAAACCTTGGAACCCGTAGGATGCAAGAATACTGATCATAAATTTGTTATACACACTTTTGATACGCCTGTCATCTGTCGCCATTGCTCGAAGTTTTTGAAGGGAAAAATACATCAAGGTTATCGATGCAAAGTATGTGAAATAGTAGTACACAGAGGATGTATTTCGTCAACTGGTCGATGCAAGCAATTGCAACAAACACCGCCGCCGGTATGTGACCGATTGCTTTCGGAGTTCAACTGGTTTGTTGGTACAATGAATCGAGATTCAGCTACCCAGCGTCTAGAAAACAAAAAGATTGGAACCTATCTGCTACGTGTCCGTCCGCAAGGTGCCTCTCATGAAAGTGAAACAATATATGCGCTTAGCCTGAAGTAAGTAATATTATACTTTCTTGTCTCACTATCGATGTCCAATATAATATACAGGCGTTCCTCGAGATACACAGTTAATGGGAACCGAAAACGGCAGCAAAATACCGCGTATCTTGAATTTTCGCGTAAGTCGAATCTCGGGATTTCCAGCCAAAATGTCACAAATTTTTCTATAATTTCGCAAGTAGGGGGTTGTTTTAGGCTCTTATTTAATTATTTGATATGATTCTGACTGAATAAACCTTTTGAAATGGACAATGGATGTGTCAAATCAGTGCAATTTGCTCAAAGAATTGTCAAATTTAGAAAACCGCGTATCTCCGAATCGTCATATAAAAGATACCGTGTATCTTCTCGGGGACCGCCTGTAACTGCAAAAACTAGGATTAAAAACAATATGTTTATCTTTGGTAATAAATTTAAAAAAAGTTAAGTACACTTCTTATTTTTCTTTGAACCCCCTCTTAATTGTGTTCAACAAGCTGTAAAAAATCAAATTTATCATTTAATCTCAAATATAACAAAAATCCATTCAAACATGTTTGGAGCGCGCGCCTCTGCAGGGTGCGCTATACATAAATCGTTCTCTTGCACTATCGTACAAACGGTTGCGGCGCCTTTAGTATTAGAATAGGATTCTAGTAACTATTGATAAAAAAGTTACACACAACACACAATTTTTTTACGTACGTTTTGTAATAACATATCCAGAAACCGAAACACAATTTTTGTAACTAACGCGGAAGGTTTAAGTGTTATTGTCGTAGATACATCAAATGAACGTACCGGCTTAGAAACTGCACTAAGCGGTGTTGAAATCGTTGTGTCAAACTAGATCAATCAATTGGAAATATTGGATAAAACCAATTACATTGGAGCGCCGTTTATCCGGACTCATCGGGAATCGACCTCGCCAGGATATTCGCATAACACAGACAATGAGTTAAAGTATATATTTTATAACAAATTCATTTATATTTTTTTGAACCTTGAACTGTCATACAGCACGGATAAACGGCCAGTCGGATAAAAGATATATATATATATATATATATATATATATATATATATATATATATATATATATATATATATATATATATATATATTATATAGTCTATATATAGACTCTATATATAGAGTTGTCTTAAACATTATTTTCTTTTTCAATAAAGAATTGTTTGAATTCTTGGAAAATTTATGAGACGCAATTATTATTTTGAGGTTCTTGGATTATTCAGTTTTTAATTTCGTTTTGATCATTTTAAACTTTTTATTATTCAAAAGTTCTCAAATATAAAACTAAGTTGATGAGTCGATTGTATTCACCGATTGAAATATGTGTTTGTGGCAATGTACAGCAAAGAGATACAGGGTTTTCACTTGTTAGAAAGATTTTGTCACCAAATATAGACTTTCTCTATAGTATGAAGACCATCATCCTTTTGCTCAGCCTTGATATTGGGCCGAATGTCTCTATATTGTGTAGCAAAACATATTGTGTTACAAATGAAAACCCCTGTAAAAACGGTATACAGTGACACCATCTGGATTTCCAAAACATAAAATCACTGGAAATCCAGATTTTAAACAATAATCGATCTGTACAGTATATCAGTATGTACAGTCCAAGTATATCACAATTTGTTCAAAAATGACTTATGGCCCCGGTTTTTTCGAGGTCGCACCATAGTGTGCTCTCGAGAGTCTCCAATGCGGCCCGTGATGCTTTTTGTAAAGATTCGAAAGAACTATCTTTTTTGTTGAGTAATTCAATCAGAATTTTAACATCTACTTTAAAAACATCGAAAATCAAGCTCCAATAAGAGAATGCTGTGTCTAAATTTGATGTATTTAGTTAGTATTTTCCGTTCATTTAACGTTCATCCATTAGCTAAAGGTAACAATAAAATCTGAGGGACACGTTATTTGCGAAGCGATGCGACCCGCGAACTGAAAAGTTTAGAGACCCCTGTTCAAATTAACTGTCGTAGCTTATGATTGTACAGAAGTGTAAGGTAATCCGGAGCGGAGTCATGTATCAACTCCTACTACGGTGCGCAAAATATGACTCCGACTCCGGATCATAACCGGATTCGACTCTGGATCAGTCCGGATCAATCCGGAACAATCCGGATCAGTCTGGATCAGGGTGAATCAAACCGGATTAGTCTGGAACAATCCGTATAAGTTCGGGTCAGAAGTTCAGTCCCGATCAGTCCGGATCAGTCCGGATCAGTCCAGGTCAGTCCGGAACAATCCGGATGAGTTCTGGTCAGTCCGGATCAATTTGCATCAGTCCGGATCAATTTGGATAAGTCCAGATCAGTCCAGATTAGTCCGGAAGAGTCGATGAGTCGGAACGAGTCCTGTAGAGTTTGGTAGAATCCGGGCGAGTAGAGTTTAGGTTGACGTTGCAATTGCTAATTTCCGAAATGACTGTCCATTGTCGTTTAGACAATTCTTGATGAGTTCATTGACTTTCAAATAATGCATCAAATATGTACCTAATAGTATAAAAATTTTCTTTCTTGCAATAATATTTACCTTTTCCGCCAGATTCAAAAAAAATTACCTTATACTTCCCGCATGCTTCACGCAAAAACTCAGTAAAAATAAAAAAAAACTGTTTTTGTACCGCCAACCGAAACTACTCGCCCGGACTCGACCAAACGCATTCGGATGCTTCCATATCCATCCGAACTGATGTGAACTGATCCGGACTCGGAGTCGATGAGTTCGAAGTTTTTCTCGTGTACAATTATCATATATCATCATCATCATCATCATCATCATCATCATCATCATCATCAAGATATCATACAGTACTTTTCAGATGAGGAAGATATTTTATCATGTCGCGAATAATATTTTCTATTTATTTTCAGAACCGATAAGAAAATAATCAAGCATATGAAAATTTATCAGAAAAAAGAGCACCAGAATGTGTTTTATTATCTTTCGACAAGAAGATACTTTAAAACTATAATAGAACTGGTTTCTTTTTATGAAAGGAACGATTTGGGCGAAAATTTTGCTGGGTAAAAGACTGATTAGAAACTGTTTTTAATGTTTTCAACTAGTTCAATAAAAATAATTATGAATTGCAGCCTAAATCAACTTCTCCAATGGCCTTTTAAAGAGGAAATTGTTGTAGCCATCTATGATTTTGCACCCAATGAGCTCAATCAACTACCAATGCGCCAGGGATGTCAGGTGATTGTAATTGGAAAAGAAGGAGACAGTAAAGGCTGGTGGCGTGGCAAAACATTAGAAAAGGTATTACAGAACACAATGTTTTTTTTTAATTAATATATTATTACAAATCATGTGTCTATTTAACTGCAAAATTATTCGCATGATTGCATACTTTTATTTTGTTCATATTTTTAGGTTGGATTTTTCCCAAAAGAGTATGTACGGCCAGCAGTAATCGGTGAAGTATAAATGATCAATTCGTAACATCCTGAACACAATCCACTCATATAAAGAATGAGATAATTGAGATGCTGTCGTGTATTAAAGTTAGTGAGTTCGTTAATCAAATACAGGACCTGTTCTTTTTTTTTAATTACAAGGTTTGGCAGATAAGCAACATTCAATGCGACAACGAGTCTGATTCGAACTTATCTTATATCTTATAATTCGAATTATAATGATGCCATTAAAAAAAGGTTAACTAGGAAGTGATATTCCACGTATGGTTGTCAGTTTTTCAGGAAAGCTAAGTGAAAAACGATTTTACGTGTTTTCATCATAATAAAACAGAATAACAAAGGGTAGATTATTTAAAATGTGTTTAAAAAGTTTAACAGATTTAAAAAAAATGTGAAACATTGCATAAACTAGTATTACGTATGTATGTGCTTTGAATGTTTGATGTGCAAGCAATGTTTTGTAAAAGCATGTTATGAAAAAAAAACAATAATCGAACAAAAAAATCGAATATCGAAATATCAGCTAGGTGTTACGCGCTAAGAAACGTAAATAATAAATAAAGCAACAACGATTAAAAAATATAACATATTAGGAGGCATACAAATGCTGATTGTTTTATAAATAAATTGTGTCTATGTGGAACGTTTCACGTACCAAAATATTATCTGTTGGCATTGCGTTGTATTTTATGCCGGCTTTCGACTTAATCCCAATCCCAATCCCAATCCCAATCCCAATCCCAATCCCAATCCCAATCCGACATCCATTGAGGAATATCTAGCATTATAATGGTCGGCGTACGTCGACTGCACCCCCCAAGCGAATGAAAATATCACTTTTCGGCTGTGTTTTCGATTGACATTTCGTGCACGATTTGACAAACGAAACAGTGTACGAGATTCAGACTTTTTTCGGCACTTAACCACAACCGCGTGCAATGGCATATTTGCTATCTTCATTGCACGTCTAGCTTTAGACATTTTGAGGCTAAATAGTTTTTACATTGTTGGTGTTTATATGAATGATACGATACCAAAGAACACAACTGATTTAAATGCAAACTAAACATAATAGTCAAAAAGAAATACACATAACCTGCTTCAACGCTTGGCTTGGAGAGCGAAATGGTTCGAATGGAAGAACCACACATACAGTCATATATTGCTTGTCAAATTATGAGAGTGTATGAGTTATCGTCCGAAAATTTCCGCTTGGGCCAGAACTAACCTGGTAATGCGGTTTTGTAACCGTTGAAGCCTTTTAATTTGCCCCTTGTTGCCAAGAAATAGAATGGACGAGCAAAAGTCAAAGTGTGGCGATACCAATGTTCTATAGAGGTGAATTTTCCCAAAGAAGTCGAGATCACACTTCTTTGCCACTTTAGTGATAACCCAGTCAATGTGAGCGTTAACCTGTCACCTAAGATTACCCCTAGGTATTTAGCCTGTTCAACTCTTTCGATTCATTCAGAATTTATTACGATAGAGGGAGGTTCGTCCAGTACACCCGCAGACATCATAGGCCGTGGGGCCACGGGGCTTTCTCAAGCTGAGAAAACGTTCTCAAGCACTCATTTAAGTTTCTCAAGCACTCAAAACTTGTTCTCAGACTCAAGCCCGTGGCCGTCGTCAGTTTTTCTCACTCTGAGAAACTGATATAGACACTCAAGCTTTATTTAGAGCTTTAAATAGAAAAACAGTTTTTAATCGCATATTTTTTTAACGTTTTCAATTATAAACATTGAATACATTTTCCAAAGTGATTTCCGATAAACAAATAGCGCAATTCTCCATATTTCAGTTAGCCGATCGCTGCATCGTCAACTTTCTCAAAGATTCTCAAAGATTCTCAAAACCGATTTTGTTCCGATTCGACAAACGCTGAGAACGAGGTTTTCTCAAAAGCACTCATGAGTGCTTGAGAAAATGAGCGTTGAGAATCCCCATGGCCCCGCGGCCATAATGTAACAAGTTTTGTTAATGTTTAATGCCAGCTTTTTGAACTTTAGTGGAACATACACTGCACATGCACTTCTGTCCAGAGCGTTTAAATTGATATTAATCAGAGACTCAGGTACAGTTTCTAATGAACGATCGATGACGACTGATAGTTCATTCCCACCGAGCACCAACACTCAGAGATCGCTTCCCATCGGTCAAAAGCCGAAGATTTTATATTGACCTTTCACTTTTTCTATCTGTCTCTCGCTCTAATTTGAGCGATTTTCCCCTGATGAGTGTCCCCGAGCCTCCTCGTGTGGTTGTTGTTGTTGGAAGTTGAAGCCGAAACCCCCTCGTGAGCTGCTAAAATCAGCGAAGAACGAAATCGAGTGGCTCAAGCGAAAGAACGAAAAAATGATGAACGAGTGTGCTGTGACAATAGCACACACGCACGCACAAGGCGACACCCGAAATTTGGTGCGATACCGGCTTTCAGTGGAGCAAGTACACACACACATGCACACATGTGGCCACACCAGCGCTCTGTTCTAGTGCAGGTAGTTATCTGCAGTCCACGGTGATACTACACACAGCCACGCACTTGGCGATACACGCTGTGTGGTTGGGTTCCCACCGGTCACCAGCACTCAGAGATCCGCTGAGATCGAAGCTGGCTTTGAAGCTGAGTTGGCGAAATTATTCAACCGATCCGTCGGGTCCCGAAGCCGAAGCAAACCCGAAGCCGAAGCAAAACCCGAACGGAGTTCGGCACGACCCTTCGTTAAAATAGCCCCCTCCCCCTTTTTTGCCAGGATTTCTTTCCGAAATGATACAGTGCACAGAATTATATCACAACAATTCTATTTATTGAATTTAATAACATTAATCTAACAAGTTTCACAAAAATCAAAAACATATGCACTGCGAACACTGAACTTAATTTCACATTAACGCACATTCAACGCAATTCAACACACACTTTCCACACTCGCACAGTGAATAAAATCACAAAATCGTCACAACACATTCAGCTCTTCCTCGCTGTTGCGCCTAGTTCCTTTCGTTACACTGTACGGGCCACCATTTCGAACACTACGACACAGCCACAGGTTTTGTTGTCTCCGTTCGCCGTGAAACACACATGAAATGGAAGAAAAATTATATTAATTAGAAGGGGGGATGTTGGTTGATAATTTTAATCACTTTTACTTACCTTAAATTAGAATGATCTCCATTTTTACGGGGTTTATCCGCTGACCACCAAGAGCTGCAACACCACACAAGCACCAACCTCACTGGACTGAAAGTGAAGCCTACTGCGTGAATGTGTGTATGCGCTTCTGCCAAGCCAACCGCGCCGTACTGCGTGTGTAGCCAAGTGCGTGTGTGTGTATTTGCACCACTGGACACAGAACACAAATCTCACCGCACAGCAGAGCGTGTGTCGCCAAGTGTATGCATGTGTGTATTTGCACCACTGAATTCTGAACGTCCACCGCACCGCACCACACAGCGTGTATCGCCAAGTGCGTGGCTGTGTGTAGTATCACCGTGGACTGCAGAAAACTACCTGCACTAGAACAGAGCGCTGGTGTGGCCAAATGTGTGCATGTGTGTACTTGCTCCACTGAAAGCCGGTATCGCACCAGATTTCGGGTGTCGCCTTGTGCGTGTGTGTGTGTTATTGTCACAGCACACTCGTTCATCATTTTTTCGTTCTTTCGCTTGAGCCACTCGATTTCGTTCTTCGCTGATTTTGGCAGCGCACGAGGGGGTTTCGGCTTCAACTTCCAACAACAACAACCACACGAGGAGGCTCGGGGACACTCATCAGGGGAAAATCGCTCAAATTAGAGCGAGAGACAGATAGAAAAAGTGAAAGGTCAATATAAAATCTTCGGCTTTTGACCGTTGGGTTTTGTGAAATTGAAATGTGACCGAACGTGCGCGAGGCGGTTGAGCACCGTTTTTAGCGGGGAGTCAGTTTTAACTGACATGAGCCGGGTTGAACGAACTGTTCGAAGCGGACTGATTGCCCGCGTACAGACGTCGCCCACGGGTCTGCCCATGCCCGAATGCAGAGCCGATAGCATGCGATTATATCTTCTCATACTTCTCACGATTTTGTATGACTTCGGTTGTTTTGGACCTCACGTGTGGATGCTTCCATTGCGTCCGAACAGACGGCGTCCACGGGCCTGCCCACGCCCGAATGCAGAGCCGATGGCATACGATTCTATCTTCACCATTAACATGAGAGAGACAGAGCTTATACCACGAACGTACACGAAAGGTGTACATGCTTCACTCATCAGGATCTAAAGGCAAGGACAAGGCAAAAGAGACACAGAAAAATTTCCTCACAGCTACACATGTCCTTTTGATGCGTTGTCTATGCGTCACGCTCGGTATCACAGCGGCATACGGCAGGTAAGCAGTACAAATGCTGCTACCTGATACGCACACATGTTTCTCGAACACAACTATTCGGTTCGACTCGGTAAACTTCACGAGGGCACCGGAACAAAAGGGCGCAGACTTTTTCATGATTTTGTATGACTTCGGCTGTTTTGGACCACGCGTGTAGGCGCAGGCATTGAACCCGGCATTTGATCGTCCAGGCGATCATCGAAACCCGGAAGGAATTTCCCTCACTCGAAATGTTGGTGTTGAGAAGCCTTACCTTGGGTAGGGGGACATAATTTAACTCTTGAAATAAGTTGGTACACGAATTTTTAGAAAGCGTAACGTCCTATCTTGGAAGTCCGAACGAATCTGACCTGCCATGATCGGAAATGGTTTTATTTATACTCAAAATAAGTTATGGCTTTCGTTGTACATTTGGTTTTTCAATGTGATTTTTTTGTCAACTAGTTAATTTCGAACCGGTTGCAGGTTTTCGTAACAGAACCTTAGACCAGGGGTCTCCAAATTACGGCCCACGGGCCGCATGCGGCCCTCAAGAGCCTGTAATGTGGCCCGTAATGACTTTGTAAATGTTAAAATAAATAGCTTATTTTTTTACTAATCATTCAAAACATGATTTTAGTTCAATAAAAGAAAGCTGTAAACACTTGAACATGAAAGCAGTAAGTATTTTCTAATCAAAACAAGATTTGAACATTCATTAATTCTAACGGTAACGCCATAATGATCCTCAACAAAGTTATTTGTGAAGCAATGGAGTCCGCCAACTAAAAAGTTTGGAGACCCCTGCCTTAGACGTATTTACTGACTGCAGGACACATTAAATCCTGTTACTGGCTACCAAAACAACATCATATTCCAGGCAACCGGGCTACCCTGGTAGCCAGCTACTTTGGAAGTTTATAACTTTTGAATGCGCAATTCAATTTCGATGCAATATTGAAAATTAAACAAACTAGTGCAGTTTCTATAACTGTGCATAGATTGGTTCAACTCGCTACCTTTTTTAGCTATAGCTTTTCAAAGTTGACAGATTTTTTTGAAAAAAAAAATACAAAATATAAAACATACACAACATAACACAACATACAACATTGTTCAGTACTTTACAAAATTTTCACAGCAAAATGACTCTAGTAGTTTAAGCAGCTAATTTTGGCATGCTAAAGATCCCTGCTTGAATTCGCCTTTTTTAGTAGATGAACAACATCAAAGTTCCAGATGGGTCTTTCAAATAGCGCTCAAGCAGCTTCCTTTTGTCACAACGCCAGGGATTATTTTTCTTTGTGTTTTATTTTCAAGCAAGCAACATCGATGAAATAAACAACAAGATTTGTTTCGTTTAAGCACATAAGTATATTTTTTAATCCTTTGTATTGATGAATTACATAAAATTTCACATAATTTACTGTACAATCAACATCACTTCACTCAATTGTCAGACACTTTGACAAGAGCCACCTTGTACCGATGTCATGCATTAAAAAGCTACAAAGTTTCACCAAGTTCGGTACACATTCTTAAAAATCCTTAAAGTTCCATCGTCAACCCTACAGATAGTACTAATCAGCCGCAAAGTTCCAAAGAGTATCGTGTGTTTCTTAAAAACCTGTATGGTTCCACCAAGTACCGTTTCATCTCTTAAACACCCACAAAATATGACATCGGAACGATTTTTCGTTAAACAGCTTTAAATCAGCTATGGAATTCGAGCTGGCTCGTGCCACGGATGTCGTTGTCTAGCCACATCCTTCAAATGACACATTCCAGGGCGATATTGAAGAGTAGATAGTACCCTGTGCGATTCGAACGATTCCGACATCAAGTTCGATACTATCTCCTTGGATTGCACTTTGTTCATGGTGACTTCTTACATCCGGATCGACTTCCCAGGTAAGTAGTTCTATAGCTCATTCCGGGCTATGATTTTGTAGGCCGCCTGAAGTCGATAAACGGGTTATGTGTTGGGATCTGACATTCTCGACACTTCTGGAGAATCGGCCCAAGAGTGAACATTTGATCAGTGGTGGATTTGCCTCCAACAAATAGTTGTTTGGTAGCCGACGAAATTTATAGCAAAGGATGCAAGTCTGCAGAACAGGATCTGAGACAGGATCTTAATCTTACTTACTTACTAAATTATACAGCGCTACAACCGCTTTGCGGTCTTGGCCTGCCTCAGGAGTGTCCGAAACCGCTCACGGTCTCGTGCCTTCGTCTGCCAGTCCGTTATCCTGGCCTTAATGGCGGACGCCTCCACGCCATCTGGCCACCTCAAGGGGTCTGGGCCTACCACGCCTCCTCTGTCCTTGTGGACGGCTTAAAAAGACTTTACGGGCTGGGGCGTCCGTTTCCATGCGTACAACATGGTCAGCCCACCGGAGCCTGGCGAGCTTGATACGCTGTACGACAGTGAGGTCGCCGTACATCTCGTATAGCTCGTCATTATAGCGGCTCCTCCATTGTCCTTCGACACATACGGGGCCAAGTATCCTTCTGAGCATCTTCCTCTCGAACGCGGCTAAGAGGGTTTCGTCAGATTTGGACAGTGTCCATGTCTCAGAGGCGTATGTGAGCACTGGTACTATATAGGTACTATATAGTCCCAGCTTCGTCCGTCGCGACAGGTTCTTTGAGATGAACTGATTTTTCAGGCTGTAGAATGACCGGTTGGCAGCCAGCATCCTTGCGCGCAACTCAGCTTCCATGCTATTGTCGTTGCTGACCTTTGATCCCAGATAGGTGAATTGTGGGACGACTTCAAAAGTGCGTTCACCTATCTGCACGTCACACCTACGTAGATTCTGATTATTTATTGGTAGGCCCGCTGATGATGCACTGCAACCACTACAATCATCGTACTAAGCCGACTAGTGATATTAGTGCTGGAAACTGCCGAACAAATACACAATCATCTTCTGATCCTGTTGTGAACCATGATTCCACTGGCATAGCTGAGAAAGTATGGTTATACTTCACGTACATCAAATCGCATGTCTCCGCTGATGATATGCGTGTGTGGCTTAAAGCTGTGCTACCAACTGACAATATTGATGTTTACCGTCTCACGAAAAAGGGTGCGAACCTTGATTCGATGTCCTTTATGCCATTTAAAGTGAGTACCCAAGTGCCACAAATCCACTAAACGACCACTAAACGGCTTCTAAACGACTCAAGCACTCTACCTAAACGGAATATAGAAAGGCTTCGTTTAGCAGACGGCAAACGACTCATGTATTCTAAAAATAGCAAAAAAGCTGGTGGCGCCATCTGTTTTTGGGATACCCAACCAGTTGAGCTTCCTCGCTTGGAGGAAAGCTTTCTCATTTCCTCTGTACTGTTGTATGGTTTCGCATTGAAGTTTTGCATCGCTAGAACTAGAACGGCGATACGATTGTTTAAATACTAAACTCCAACGGAAACCACCAGCACTGAAGCAAGTGAGATTTGAGTGTGTGTGTGTGTGTGTGTGTGTGTCTTTAGTTTGTATCCAAGTGTAAACGCACGATGTTTCACATGATAACACACATTATCAGAATACTTTCAACGCAATATGACATCATGGCAAGCTACGGTTTTCAGACACAAACCCGCGCACTTGCAAATACACATTAAAAAGCACACTCTCTTTCTACTACTACCACTACTACTACTACTACTACACACACACACACACACACACACACACACATACACACACACAAACACAAGTAACGTGGCAAAACAAGTGCACGGTGCGTTGAAAACACCAGGGTTCTATCTTTTTGTCCGATACTGTACCCACGTATCTGACCACGCGATCATTCATATAGATTTTTGCTCAGAAAGTTAGAAGGCTATATAGGTTGATGATAAGATGAAACTTGTCGAAACACATTGCCAGAAAAGGATAGCAATATAATAATCAGTTTTAATACGCCATCTATTGATCAAACCAATGAAGCTGTGGAGCTTTCATTTTCTTTCTATGGATATTCAATTTTCCAGTCGTTTAAGCTTAATCTGTGGAGCTTGGGTATTCCTAAATCACTTAAGGATCTCGCGCTTCAATCTACTATTTGGCCAGTTTCACTTACTCTTCGTGAGTTTGTTGATCGCGGCCTAGAAAGCAACGTATACATGATAGGGACCGATTTGACCCTTCTGTGCTTACTTCGCATCGTTCAAACAGTGCAAATTGCTCTTCTGCTGTGCCAAAAACTACCGCTCATCCGGATCATTTTTTGGAACATCGATCGCCATCCCCACAGCGCGGGATTCAATCACTATTCCAGATGACCGAGATCCTAGAGGCTATGCAACTGGAGTTTCCTCCCACACCGCCTCAGTTATCACCGGAGGTTGGGCTTCAATCACAAACCAATCTCAGCAGTACGAACCGCTGACCACCAAAATGTTCGAGGCCTTCGCACCAAATATAATGAATTGCTCCTTTCTGCGAATGAATCAGGATGTGAAATGCTTGCCCTTACTGAAACCTGGTTAAATGAATCGATTCCATCCAACATGGTCCTGGATAGTGATTCCTAAAATATATACCGTTGCGATCGTAGTAGGTCTTTATGTGGGGATTGTTTATGTGCCACTGTACTTGAGCAGCGACCGCAATTATTTAGAATCCCTTTCTGCTTTTATCAGCGAAGCATACATGCACATGAAACCGAATGATGATCTTATCATTCTTGGCGACTTCAGTCAACCTGCGTTAGAGTGGTCGCCTGCAGCCGCAGTAAGGTCAGATTCATCTTTACGTATAAGACATTATGTGCCACATATATCTTCGAATTCATCCTATTCCTGCTTTTTGGATAAGATAAATTTGCATGAACTCTATCAGCTGAACGGGGTGCATAACCATTTAAATCATTATCTGGACCTGGTGCTCTCCAACTCTGCTGCTGCTGCTTGTTGTTCTGTGTATTCTGCTTCGTCACTGCTCCTGCCCCAGGATGCCCATCATCCTGCTCTATAAATTGTGTTACCGACTTCTTTATTTAGGGCTAGCAGGGTTAGGAATGTATTGCCTTCTGCTCCTAATTCATTTAGTGTTCGTGTTGTTTATCAACAGCGGTTCTAGTTTGACAGCTGCGTTGTGGTAAAGTGATAGAGAGGGACAGGTAGCACAGGCGAAGCAAACACGGGCGAAATAGAGAGAGTAGGAAAGGTTCATCCCAAAGGAGCTTCGGATGAACGGGTTTGCGCGAAGTTTTAAAACGGGCACGAAGACGAAAATCGACCTCTTTCTATCATCGCGCCAAGAGAAGTAAGTTCAGTGAATTTTTTAATACAGTTGAAGTGAATTAAGAAAACTGAAGTTTCAACTTTTACTTCGCGAAAGAAAGAGCTTTGTTGCTGGACGCAACAGTTCGTTATAATTTTCGTCTCACAGACTATCGTAAACTTACACCTGTTTCCATCTACGTTCGAATCTCGTGCCATTTGCATCGAATCGCAAACTGCCTGCTTCGAATCGCATGCCACTACGATTGAATGCGTGCAACCATGGTTGAATCGCGTGCCAGTACGGTCGAATCGCGTTCCACTTTGGTCGAATCATATGCCACTACGATCGAATCGTGTGCCGCTACCATTGGGTTTCTGAAAGCAAGAGCATAGTAAACGGTTTGTTTACGTTTGAAAGCTGTTTCTTTCTTCGCCGACGGCATTTAGTTTGTAAAATACTAATAAAAGGGAATTCTCTGATTATAGGTGAATCACGAATATTGGTTCAAACCATGGTCCTTTGTTGATGGTAAAATCCTTGTTTTCAACTTACACCTGTTTCCATCTACGTTCGAATCTCGTGCCATTTGCATCGAATCGAAAACCGCCTGCTTCGAATCGCATGCCACTACGATCGAATGCGTGCAACCATGGTTGAATCGCGTTCCACTACGGTCGAATCCTGTGCCACTACGATCGAATCGTATGCCGCTACCATTGGATTTCTGAAAGGTAGGGCATAGCAAACTGTTTGTTTGCGTTTGAAAGCTGCTTCTTTCGTCGCCAATGGCAATTCGTTTGTAAAATTCTAATAAAAGGTAATTATTCACTGATTACACGTAAAATCCTTGTTATCAACGAATATCGTGGTCCCTTGTTGATGGTAAAATCCTTGTTTTCAACTAATATTCGGTGTTCGTTGTTGATGGTAAAATCCATGGTTTGAACCAATATTTGTGGGGTTTGCCTATAATCAGAGAATAATTCCCTTTTATTAGTATTTTACAAACGAAATGCCGTCGGCGAAGAAAGAAACAGCTTTCAAACGTAAACAAACAGTTTACTATGCTCTTGCTTTCAGAAATCCTATGGTAGCGGCACACGATTCGATCGTAGTGGCATATGATTCGACCATAGTGGAACGCGATTCAACCGTACTGGCACGCGATTCAACTGGGGATGCACGCATTCGATCGTAGTGGCAAGCGATTCGAAGCAGGCGGTTTGCGATTCGAACGTAGCTGGAAACAGGTGTATATTCGGTGTTCGTTGTTGATGGTAAAATCCATGGTTTGAACCAATATTCGTGATTTACCTATATTCAGAGAATTCCCTTTTATTAGTATTTTACAAACTAAATGCCGTCGGCGAAGAAAGAAACAGCTTTCAAACGTAAACAAACCGTTTACTATGCTCTTGCTTTCAGAAACCCAATGGTAGCGGCACACGATTCGATCGTAGTGGCACATGATTCGACCAAAATGGAACGTGATTCAACCGTACTGGCACGCGAATCAACTATGGTTGCACGCATTCAATCGTAGTGGCATGCGATTCGAAGCAGGCAGTTTGCGATTCGATGCAAATGGCACGAGATTCGAACGTAGATGGAAAAAGGTGTAATTCTATTCTATCTCGTTCCGACTGGTCTTTTTTTATCAATGTACATCGGTCGACGAGGCTGTCTAATCGTTTAATACTTTGTTAACCTCTGCACTCCTTTCATGTACACCTATTTTTCGATCCCCTCCTAATCCTCCCTGGTCCAATCGTACTCTTCGCAACCTGAAAAAGGATCGTATGAAATATCTTAGCAGGTATCGTCTGAACCGATCTGCATACAACTTTCGTTTATTTAAGTACGCTGCCTCTGCGCATCGATTGTACAACAGGGCTCGTTTTGAGGTCTATTCGAGTAGACTGCAATCGCGTTTCCGTTCTGATGCAGCATCCTTCTGGTGATTTGTTAGGGTACGAAGAGGGTGCAATACGTTACCTAATGAAATGGTACTTGATTCTCTAACTGCCTATACTCCTGTTGAGATTTGTGAACTCTTCTCTGCTCATTTTTCCCAAATGTTTGAGCCACCGGTTAGTGACCCTAACCTTATCGAGGGTGGGCTACTCTACACGCCAGAGAACTTAATAAATCTCTCTGATATTTCGGTTAGTTCTGAAACAGTTGTACAGGTGTTATTTGGGTTCTTTTACTTCTGGTCCAGATGGCATTCCTGCCTCAGTTTTAATAAATTGCTTGCTAAAATTTTCAACCTTTCACTTTCTCTCGGGATCTTTCCTGCTCTTTGGAAATCCTGTTGGCTTTTTCCGGTACACAAAAAAGGATGCCGTAGCATTGTCTCTAATTATCGTGGGATAACCCAAACATGTGCCACAGCCAAAACTTTTGAGCTATGTATCTTTCCAACCATATTTCATAGTTGTAGTTCCGCTATTAGCCCTAAACAGCATGGGTTTGTGCCTGGTAGGTCTACTTCAACTAACCTCATGTCTTTTGTTTCCAATATTTTTGGATCTTTTGAGGCAGGTACCCAACTTGATGCAATATACACTGCATTACTTTCATGATGCATTTGATAGTTCCACTGATGACCTGAGCGCCTGTACCGGAACACCGTCGTGTAACAGAGCATGGTGCACAGCTTCGCACCCATCCATTCCGCAAAGAGCAGTTATAAGACAAGGTGTCTGGTGGGCAACTAGACACTTCATGCAAAGTTGCCTTGAGTGAACGAACGCTCTGCGTGCTGCTACCGAAAACTGCATAAACGCACTGCAGTTAGATAAAGATTGACACGTTCCTTTGCACAACTTGCACTAGATTTGTACGCCCGATGAACCTTCTCCCGATGACGTTTGTGGTGACCGTATCGAATTGCCAACTGTCGTGTGTGTGTTCCAGTAGGCGGTTTGAGGTGCACGAATCGCTGGTGGGTGAATTCGAGGAGGCTGACGAGACGCTTGATGATTTTGTGAACGAAAGTCTTAAGATGGCTGCCGCCTTCCCGTACTAATCCGCTGCTCGTTTGCGTTACGACTAGGAGGGTCTACGATAGCGTCGCTAGCGTCGCGTGCCAATTGACTAATCCAGTGCCCAAATTCTGACAAACTTACAAACCGCAGCTGCCGTTTGTACCGTGCCCAATCAAGTGCGGCTTCCGATGGTAGTTTCGAAACGAGCTCACGTAGTAGTGCAACATCGTATGCATATTCGGGTAGTTTGAGAGCCTCTATTGTCGCGCACATATTTCGCACAGAAAACCCAAATTTCGCAAGGGACCTTAAACAACCAGGATTAGGAGCCGGCATTCTTCTCACTTTCTCAACCGTCGCTTCGATGATCTGGTCGGGACGACCGAACTGCACCTCCAGCGTTTCCATCACTTCATTCAGCCCATCGGACAATAGCAGCAAATGTCCAACACTTTCTTTAGCCTCTCCGATCAACGCTCGCTGAAGCCGTAGTAAGTTTTCCCATGTAACAAAATCGACATGCTTTCTCATTCTACCCAATAGATCAGTAAACCTGAGAGAGCTAGAAAGCATGTCGATTTTGTCGCTTGGGTTCTGCCTCCGAAAAACTACATAACTCCGTCGATAGCTCAAACATCCGAATGAACATCGGCCACTCTTCCACCGCACCACTGAATACCGGTAGTACTTTTCCAAAAGCACCTTGTCGGGCCGAAATTTGCGATTGTGTGAGGTTAGCGCTTGAATATATGGTGGTGCCAGCGTAAGTTCTAGAGCGATAACTCGGCGGCATTTGGAATGAAGTTCTTCTATGAGCCTCATCATGGTACTTTCTCCTGGTAATATAATCAGGAACCTGGGGATGATCCTGATATAACATTCGTGGTGGGTTGGCGGTGCTAGCGAAACATGGAGTAGGGGGTACCATACCCGGAGCCGAGTTTGCGCCGCAGTGATCGGTAGCGGACAGCCATTCTTCTGCTTTAACCCGTTGCGCTGCGCCATCGCGCTCACTGGCTTCTGTGTAGCCTGCATCTTCAAGCTCTATCAACTCCAGTTCCATCTGTCTCAACTTCAACTGCTGCTTCTCCACTTCAACTCTCTTTCTTAAAATCTCGGCACGCCGAGAATGGTGTGCCGTAGGAACGGCGGTGCGTTTTTCCGTCACATGACTTTCTGCTAACTCCTCTTCAATCAACAAAACTGACTCCTCTGGCGTCGCAATGCACTCCGCCATTGAGTTGGGCAACGGTGATCCTCCGCAAATCCTCCTCGTTCCGTGGGCCGTTCGGCTGTGCCGTGCTCGATTCCGTGTTCAATAACCCTTCCGCAGTCGGAAAACCTCCGCTCGCCATTCCACCAACGACTTTGTTGCTTCGCGGCACGACCGCTTCAACTTGGCCACTCTCCTGCCTCACCACCGAACTGGCAACCTCTCGGGTTTCCTTCTGCTGGATGGACGTAACACCGAACATTTTCCGTTGAACTGCACTCACAAACAAATACTCTACGGGTTTCTTCACAACTACAGATTTAATTTTGGAATGTTATAACTGCTTTCGGATGTTGTTCAAACTTCTGCAAGCCGTAGACTTATTTTAGGCAGCTTGAGGCGAGCGCCAAAATTAAAATCTATTTACCCAGAGATTCGATCCGAAAAGAACGTTCGTATAGCATTCGCTCCTATTTATAATCTTTCGGTTTACCGCCATTCCGTTTCCATCAAACCTTTTTCTATCGTTTTGGCCGATTATCCTTCGCTAATATTTCACGCTTCCGATCTCTCAAACCTATGGCATAGCTCTAACCATCCTACACTGTCAGTGCCGCTCAACTCTGTTCGTAACAGACACCAAAGCGGGAAAGACGGACACCTTGTTGTAGGGAAAGATGGACACCGAATTTATTGATGTTTTTACTTCTTATATCAATTGGTGATGAATATATTTCTTCAAATACCTTAAATAAGGGTATTCTGATGCTATAAATCAATCAGTAACTAGAGAAAGTATTGAAATAAGCGAGAAATGAAACACCGGTCAAAATAGTAGCCATTCGTTATGCTATTACTCGCTCGAAGCTGATGAGGCGCTTCACGAAATCCAATATCTTCTCACGACTTGGACAACTTTAAGCAATAAAAAGATGATGCATTTATACGACATTGTTCAGGAATAGATGAGAAATTCTATGGGATTACAAAAATCCAATGTTAAATTTTGACATGGTGGAAAATGGATTAAACTATTAACAAGTCCCTTATAAATACTGAGGTCGTGGACTTTTTGTGGAGTTATTTCCTAAAAGGAAGTTCTAGGCTGTTGTTCTGTAAGCTGGAGCAACGTTAGTTTCACGATATGTCAATTATGCTTTAGATGCTGCATTCTACGATATATTACAAGCGCCGTTTACAATTCCAAAATTAATGGCTGAATGAATCGCCGTTGCAATAGACCAAGAATTGGTTTATAAACGTACCAGGACGTGGAAAGCGTTAGAATTTGTTAAAATACTGTAAAACTCTTCACTTTCTAACCTTTTCTACAGGTGTCCATCTTACCCTTCATGGTGTCCATCTTTCCCATATCAGGTGTCCGTCTTACCCGAACATTTCAAAACTGCACGAAAAAAACATGTTTTTCATTCATGAAAAAAACGCAAAAATCGATGGAAACTTAAAAATTTAAACACATTTTCTGATAAAACATGAGTGTAAGATAATGTATGCACATTTTCATGGTCGTTGCACTTATATATCCCTAGATTTTTAACATTTCCCTTAACGTGTCCGTCTTTACCTACCTTCCCCTACATCAATAAGAATTGGTATGTTATTTTTTTTCAGAACTCAATATTAATTCGACGTTTTTAACAAACGACACAAGTTTAGAAGCAGGTATATCGCAAGTTACATGAAAACAAATTCTTATGATTGTACTTATGACTTTAACATTTAATTTTTTATAGCTACCAATAATGATACCTCAAAATATGAACACCAGATAGTCGTCAATAATCCTACTGGCAAGTATTAACAAGTGTCGCTCAAATACGTTTTATTTATTTTTGTTTCTATTTTCAGCACACAAAAAAAGAAAAATTTCTACTCCTCTTGCGTACAAGGAACTTGAGGACTTACGCGTAATGTTTGACGAGTTTTGTGTCTTTAACTGCTCAGATTAATGAAAAAAAAAAAACGATGAAATCAAAGAAAATTTAAAGGTGATCAATAACCGCATGGACCAAATGGACACCAAAATGGATATCGTTTTAAAGAATACAGTACGTTCTAGATTCATATCAGAAGAACTGATTACGATGACTCATCCTCGCGAAGGTTTACTTCCCAGGAC
Source organism: Anopheles arabiensis (assembly GCF_016920715.1). NCBI lineage: Eukaryota > Metazoa > Arthropoda > Insecta > Diptera > Culicidae > Anopheles > Anopheles arabiensis. Next base: position 50,225,977 of record NC_053518.1, on the reverse strand, counting down.
GGAATTTGAAGTGAATCAGATTAATTCTGAAGAAGAATTGAAAACCTTCGATGTTAAACTAAATAATGATTCAGATTTCAAGCGAAAGGTAGTTAGATGGATGCAACTGCAAATCACACGCAATGATGTGGATAATCGTTTACACGATGCGATAGATTTATTATTTACAAAATCATTCTTTGCGCCAATGAATTGGTCCGGTATAAGCAAAACATGTAATGTAACTGTTGTGGACAGACCGCTGCCTCATCCTGAGGGCTCACTGTTGACAGTAAGGCTGTCATCCTGTGACGTCCTCAGTGAGGATCGCGGCGCGAGAGAGATCAGTCGTCCTCTCCCCGCATTGCGTGCGTTTGTTGTATTACACATACCAAAGATTAGTTGTTAAAATACATATTCTGTTTGTGCCGTACACACCGTGTTTACGTTTCATTTGTGCGGTCACAACAGTAACTAAAACAGGTTTACGTAATTATAAGAATATATATTTTATATTATTTATATTATTTTATTTATATTATATTATTTTATATTATATAATATTTTACAATTATTTGTAGAAATAGGGAGTTCAAATTCATTAACACCGACTATTAATTATGTTGCTTTATACTTACAAAAAAATTAAGACATGCTGCTGAACGTATACATATTGACAATACGAAGCGAACGTCAAGCCATACCGCAAAACGTAATAGTAATAATCATGGATGATTTTATTTTTACGTTATAAATTAGTATTTTAAATACGTTGTACGTCATCCAAATTGACTAAAAATGTTTGGTTATAATTATTAAAAAAATCATAGTGAATTTATAACTTTATAAGAACTGTGGATAAAACGAAAACTTACCTTTATTTTCATACGTAATACGTTGTATAAAAATTTAAGACGTGAATTAAAATTAATAAAAGAAAGGTTTCACTTTATTTGTTATGTTTTTATTTTATTCAACAAGCGTATGTATTACAGGAACAAAAATTAATTCCTCTTTTCGCGATGTGGGCAATGTTACAAATTTGCATTTAATATCATTTAACCCGAAGTCTTCACATGTTTCAGATAACGTATTAACGCATCCTTTGAAAACAAAAATTTCGCTTGACTCAAATGGCTCGTTGAAAACTAAGCCTTTCACATTTATCTTTTTACCAGTAATACGAATACTCTCGCTACCATTCAAATATTCTTTTGTGGCACTTTGGAACTTCACTATGTGATCGTTCTTTTTCAAGAACCAGCCATTTCGGGTGTTATTCTGTAGTAGAAAATTAGAATTAATGTTAAGTGTTGAAACATTACCACGCTGCTTTACAGTTGGATAAATGCTATTGGATTGAGTTGATGCATGCTGCATGTTCATTTCATCCATTTCGTACAGTCGATTTATGGCCTGTTCTACATTTTTCCACCCGCTTCGCAGCAAACTGTAAATAATTTTCGAAAACATACGTGGAAATAGACCACAACGATTCAAAATGCTCATTTTCTTCAAGAACATGTCGTAGGTTGTGAACATTGCTGCTAATATAACGTTCACCATACAAAGTTCCAAAATCTTTCACAAATTTGTCTAGCAGTTGCCCAGCCACCTTCCACTTCGTCTTGTAAACATTTGACGAAAGCAATGTTACAGCACAAAATAGCAACATAAAATGGTTATACAACTCATTAGGCAAATTTGGATTCAATACAACAAGTCCCGCGTACTTTAAAAAATATCCAAACTCTACTCCTTTCCAAAAATTCGCATATTTTATGGAACGTAATTTGCGATGCATTTCCGAAGGAAGATTAATCTTTAATAAAGCAGCGGATATCTTTTGGCATTGCTCTTGGGACCATGCTCTCTTGCCTAGCTTTCCATCACGCCATCCTATAATTAATCGCTTCATTATCCCTAGATGAAACAAGTGCAACAGATCTGAAATGGTTACATGCTGCACTATGTCAAAGTTATTCAATTGACATAGGGGTGTTGTTGTTATTTAATGTCCTGGATATTCATATTTACGGAATTTTTCATTTGTTCGTTTTCTTACATTTGAATCATTTGCATAAACGATGGTGTGTCCAGCCTCGCTATGATTCCCTTCAACGGTGCATTTTAAACAGGCGTTATAGCAGGTATGCCCTTTTACACCTGCAAAAATATAGAATGTTGTTCATTATCAGATGTGTCTGTTTATAAAACCCTATGTTGGAGCAACTGCTGGAGTCGAGCAGTTCGGAGCGGAGCGGAACAAATCCGTTCATTTTTTGAGCTTGTTTACGCTGACATCACTAGCGGTTTAGATTTAATAAATAGATGGCGAAAAGGCTTTTTCATCCTCTTCTTCTCTGGCAAATCGTCGTTACAAGATTGGTAATTATTGGTAGCTTAGAAAACAGAAAGAAACGCGCAAGACTTTATCCGAAATTATCCTCCGAGTTAACACCCTATAAACACTAAATACTTTTTAACATGTTTTCAATACCTTTAATAAAAGCTCTGGCAGGAGTATCTGCAACAATAGCACGCATTTTCACAACAACTTTCTTTCCGTTAATGATGATACCATTCGCCATTAGAAGGTTTAGCTCATCAACGGCTGGTCGAAGAAACTCTTCTATATTGTTTGGTTTCTGAAATCCACAAAAAATTGCGGCTGCCATAACTGGAGCTTGTGGGAGTTCTTCGATTTTGAACAATGTCGGCCAAAATTGCATAATTATGTAGAGGCAATCCATCAATCGACAATGTTAAAGTAATACAATTAGTCGGTACCTTTACTGATCTGCAAATAAAAGGAGATAATGATGAGCTGTAATTCGATCAAGTAAAAAAAAATGGTGTGTATCTACTTACCGGAAGTAATTTAATAGGCAACTTCTGAATCCTCGATACCAAAATTTTCCACCATCGATATCCTTTATTTCCGATGATGGATTTCGTTTAGTTTTAAGCAGCGTTTTGGCAGATGCCGGTACTTTCACGCCTGTTTTTTTTTTAACAGAAGCAGCATCATATTTATCGATTGATGGGTTTGATTATTCGATAGTGCCCAATATCGTATCCCATCCTCTATAGACATATTATCAATATTTAACGCACTACCAGCTTCGACATCGCTATCATCCGTGAAGTTTGCATCGCCATCCTGCACAGAATCCCCTTCATCGTGCTGCACGGTATCCTGATGGCCATCCTCCATTGCATCATCATATTCATTTTGCCATTCATATGCGGCACTAAATTCCTCTACGTCTGCAAGTTTCAATAAACATTATCACTTAGGAATTGCTGGTAATTTATTAAACTTTTTTTATAGGCATACACCACTTACTGTGTCGACTTGAGCTTGCCTTCTGCTGGTCTTGGCGTGATGGACTCAATATCGAATATTTATTCGCCCGATGATACATATTTCCTGTCTTCCTAGCACGTTTCATATTCGACATTTTGAAAATAATTTGGTTTTAGCTTTTGGTGTTAATACAAGCGAACACAACTGATCAAACGCAACCCACAAATGTAATGACAGCCGAAATGGTTCAACGCTTCCTTGGTGTCAAGAGTGAAAAGGCGCGAAAGAAACACACATACATCTATATACCATGCCGCTCCGCTGCAGCCGTCGTAGAACAGTGAGAAAGGGCGAGGTCGCATGACGCCCCGCTACTGCTGTTGCGGTCAACGGAAAGTGGGCGAGGTCCGTTGTATTCGTCGGAAAGAGGGGGAGGTCACATTCCGTTCCCAGTAGTCATGGGAAAAATGATTCTTTTTAAAGATCAGGTGCGGTCCAGTTCGCTCAGTGAAATGAACTGAACGCGTGCGGTGATTCTTTCGCACGCCCGAGGTGCAGTATGTTTTTAAATATCGATGTTATGCTGCAAAAATGTACACCCTATTTTATTTTTTTATTTTTATATGGTTACATTTACAAGCAGAGAAAAAGGAAATCAAAGTTGTTTTAATGATCAACTAAACTTTACAGGGTTTTCGAGGATTATATAGACATGTTCATCGAGTTGTAGATTCGTTCAGGCATATAATAGACTCTTTCAGCGCGATATAGAATTGTTCGGAAGTAGGTGTAGACATGTTTGGTTATACTGTAGAGCTGTCACTTTCGTACCCCTTGAACTGCAAGTTGGATCATTCTCATCAGAAGGTAAACAAAAGGTTTTCAAAAAAATATGCTTTTTTCAACTAATTTATGTATTAAACAGCTTGGAGAATGATTATTAGCTACTTTTAGGACTTTTAAAAATGAAAAATTGAACCCTGCGGCACAGTGTGTAAACAAAATAAATGACAGCTCTACAGAATCGCTGAACATGTCAACGCCTACTTCCGAACAATTCTATATCTCGCTGAAAGAGTCTATTTTTTATGTTCTTTCCGTATAAAGCACGGGAAATAAAATAACGGGTTACGCCGTGCACTTTAGTTTCACACTATATTCATGCAATTACAATATTCATACGATTTACATGTAATTCTTGGTTCATATATAAAACACCTCCCCAACCGCACGCATGCACCTAACCGCTTGATCATCCGACTTGAAGTGATACTCTCGTTTTCTCGGGTCGTCGTCCCGGCTTCGTGTCCTGCGACACGATCGCGATGGCCGCGCCTGTATCGCTGATGGCTACCAACGTCAACGGTTGTCGCTTATAGCGAACAACCCAGAGTGGCAATGTCGCGCGATGCTGGTTCTGTCCACAACATCTCCCCCTGTTAAGATAGCTGGTACTGATTCAACCAACGTGGAGGTCTTTTATTTCTAGAAGATCGACGTGGTGCTTGTACCAGCTGCGTTCCCTCATTATCATCTTCCAATTGCTCGGCAGAACTGTTATCAGCTAACAGGACAGGAGATTCTTCTGCAGGTGTCGGTGAACATGATGTGTACACTGAAGACGAATCATACAACGATGATGACGATGACGGTGAGGACGTGGACGATGCTGACTCAGACGTAGATAATAATGTAGACGATGGTGACGATGACGGTGAAGACGCGAACGATGCTGGCTTAGAATTGGGTGACGACACAGACGATAGCAATGGCGTACACTGATTTACGTCGCTGGATATCGGTGATGTTCTTGGCTGTACATTCCACGTTCCCAAGAGTACATCCAACGCCATGGGTTGTGAAGGACGATTTGATTAATGGAAGCTTACAGAACGCCTGCGCATTTGGTTTATATGCCTACGAAGTATACGCTGGAAACTAGTTTTAACCTCGTACATAACGCTACCGCATCTCTTTGTTACAATTGCAGGCTCCCATTTCCAATTGTTTCTATAAAACGTTTTGACGTATACCAGTTCTCCACAATGCAAAACCCTCATATTATCCGGTACTCTAGGCTCATTGGAAATAGCAGTGGGCCGCAACAAGTCAAAACATGTGCGCATTTGACGCCCTAACATGACCTCGGCTGGTGATTTGTTTTCATCAATGGCTGGGTTTGGAGTGGATCGATATGTTTGCAAAAATAAATCTATTGCCTCAGGAAGCGAAGTATCATCTGAACAAATCTTTTTCATTGCTCTCTTGAACGTATCTACGAACCTCTCAGCTTGGCCGTTAGATTGCGGATGAAAAGGTGCCGTTCTTAAATGTTGTATGCCATTACTTGTGCAAAAATCTGCAAAAATTCCGCTTGTAAATTGCGTCCCATTATCACTCACCAGTGTAACTGGAATGCCAAAACGTGCAAATATTCCTCTTAAAATTGCTATGGTCGCTGAAGCAGTAGTACTTGATGTTTTAATAACCTCTGGCCATTTGGAGTAAGCATCTACGATTATAAGGAAATAATCTCCCTCTACTGGGCCTGCATAATCGATATGAACTCTCTGCCATGGAGATGACGATTTAGGCCAAGGAACATGAGGTGAATGTGCTGGTGTTTTCGCTGCAGTTTGACATTTCTCGCAAGAAGCTACGCATTCGCTTATATCACTATCTATTGAAGGCCAGTATACGTAGCTACGAGCTAACGATTTCATTCTTTGAATGCCAGGGTGTCCACGGTGAAATTGCCTAAGGCATCTTTGTTGCAGGATATTTGGAATTACGACTCTCTCTCCGAATAAAATACAATTTTCTACTGCTGATAGGGCTTCTCTTCTCGCATAAAATCGTGATAATTCTCCTGCATAAGTAGTATTTTGGGGCCAGCCCTTTTGTATAAAATGAAATACTTTGCATAAAATGGGATCTTTTAGTGTCTGTTTGGCGATCTCCATGAAGCTAATTGGTAAGGATGAAATATTACTGATGACGACTGACTTTACATCCCTCTCCAATTCCAAATTAGCTATAATATAATCTTCATCTGGCTTGTTGTGCTTGCTTATTAGTCGTGATAATATGTCGGCATTGCCAAAATTTTCCGTGGAAATATATTCGATTTGAAAATCGTACATTAGAAGGGTTAGGGCAAAACGCTGCAATCTGTTAGCAGTGTAAACAGGTATTCCTTTCTTGTTACCAAATATTCTCAAAAGAGGCCTGTGGTCTGTTTGAAGGCGAAAATGTCGACCAAATATCATTTTGTGGAATTTGGTTACCGCAAAAATGATTGATAACCCTTCCCGATCGATCTGACTATATCCTTGCTCGGCTTTTGTAAGCGATCTTGATGCATGTTGCACAACTTTCATAGTACCGTCGGGCATCCTGTGACTTAAGGTTGCTCCTAGACCAACAGAAGACGCATCAGCTGATACTATTATCTCGAATCGTGGATCGTAGTGGGTTAACGCTAGGTTTGACGATAATATAGTTTTGAACTTTTCGAAGACCTTCTGGCACTCTGCTGACCAATCAAATTGTTTCCCTTCCTTCAACAATGCATCTAGTGGGTATCGTAGATTACGCAGATTTGGGATGAAACGACCATAGTAATTAATCGCCCCAAGAAATGATCGTACTTCGCTGACGTCTGACGGTGCTGGCAGATTAATGATCGCTTCTACTTTGGATGGATCGGGACTGATGCCGTTTCTATCTATTATGTGCCCTAGATATCTTATTTGTGACTTATTGAACGAGCATTTATCGACACGGATTGTAAAACCGTACTCCTGAATACGACCTAGGGTTTGAAGCAGAGTTTCATCGTGCTCTTCTTGATTCCTACCTCCGACAATGATGTCGTCCATATAGCTGGAGACGCCACGTAGACCAACAAGCATCTTGTCCATCAGTTGTTGGAATGCAGCGGGGGCTACCTTGATACCCGGTGGCAGTCTGTTGTAGGAATACAACCCTTTGTGTGTGTTGATCGTCAAGAGACTCCGGCTCTGCTCTGCGATTTCGACCTGAAGGAAAGCATCCGTTAAATCAATTTGCGTAAAATGAGTACAATTACCTAGTTTGGCGAATATATCTGCTGGTAACGGAAGCGGATACTCCTGGGGATGCAATGCTCCATTAAGCCCGGTCGAGTAATCTCCACAGATCCTGATTTAGCCGTTTGCTTTCCGTACCACAACAATCGGCGCAGCCCAATCAGAATAGTCTACCGGTGTGATTACTCCCAATTGCTGCAACCTGTCGAGCTCTTTATCAACTGCGTCCAGCATTGCGTACGCAACTGGACGCTTAGGGCAGAAAACTGGACGGCAATGCTCCTTCAGTTGCAGATTAACGTTTCCTTTTGTACATAGACCCATACCAGCTCCAAAAAGGCCGGGAAATCGTTGTTCCAAATCCTTAACACTCGATGTATGAATGACGTTGCATATCTGGTCAATAGGCACTGACCACAAAGAAAATGCCTCGACTAAATCCGTGCCCAGTAGTCTCAAATCCGCTTGAGACACATATATCGTTTCTCGACGCTGCTTCTCTCCGATGATGATGTTTGCATTAAACTCTCCGATTATTGGTAGCTCTCCTCCTGATGCTGTCTTAGCGTCAACTGATGACGGTGATAGTGGTGGTGCTCCAATGTGCTTCCATACGTTTTTACCGATGACTGTGATGTCGGAAGCGGTGTCTAGCTGTAGTCTTAGACTTTTGCCATTGATGTTGAGTGGCACATATTTCCTCCTCTGCTGGACGCTGTGCACGTTGACAGTAACAGTTCTAGTACTCGTTTGATGTTGATCGAAAGGGTTATTAAAATTGTTGCGTGTTAAACTGGCCTTCGTGTTACAGAACCCTTCCTTGTGCCCTATTTTACCACACGCAGTGCATTTATAAGTACGATATGTGCAGTTACGAGACCAATGTAATGCTCCGCACAGCCAACACGGATGGCGGGGGTCTCTTGAAGATGACAGTTTACTAGAGGGATAGGAACGATGGTACTGAAACCGTCTTTGTTGTACTGCGTATACTTGTTCTGACGTGTCACGCTCAATCATAGCGCTGTCGCGTCTCAGATTGATGATGCGCTGACATTCTGCCGTAACTTGTTCTAATGTAGTTTCAGGACGTTCCTCAATTCGGGATAGCAATCTTTGCCTGATTTCCACTTCGCAATCATCCTTCAATCCGCAGACAAATACGAGGCATTTGAGCTGTTCCTCAGAAAGCTTCCCGAGCTCAAAGTTAATAACCCCTCGGTTAATGCGACAAGCATACGCTAAATAGTCCTCAGATTTCCCTTTGCACGTATTTAGACATTTGAAGCGTCTATGTAACAGGGACTCCTTGGTGCCGAACAAGTCCGTGAGTTTGATGACTGTTTCTGACAAAGAAAAATCACGTGAATATTTTGGTAAAATAAAATTGACATACCGATCGTGTTCGAGGGTTCCCAGTTTGCGCATAAGAAGGCGCACTTTCGCTTCGTCGCTCAAGCGGGCTGCATCTTTCTCGAACAAATCCTCATATCGGCTGTACCATGCTGCGAATGTCGATCCAGCTTCAGCATCATAGTTAAACTCCTTTAAATGGCTGCATAGTGAATCCAGAATTTGTTCGGGCGATGTGAGTGAATTTTGGCCTGACCCCGATCCTTGGTGCTGCATCAGCTGTGCCAAAATATTCTGCTGCTGCGTCATTTGCTGCTGCATGAGTTTCAGAATCTGCATCATCGAAGAATTTTCCGTTAGGGGCGATGGCGGCGTTTGCAATGGAGGTTGTTGCAATGGCGGTTCTCCAGAACCATTTTGTGACGGGTGTGGTGCGATCGATGGCTGAACATTAAAAACTCCACTAGAACGTCGTTCTTCATCACCACTGATGTTCATTTTTTTTTTAAACACTTATTAAAATAGCAATAATCCTCAACAAATACAAAATAAATAAAACGCACTGTACACGAACTTTTTGCTCAACCCAATGATGAGGAGCTTAACGTTGTTGTCGTTTATTACTCTTTTTTTTTACTGCTTCGTACACGAAAATGTTCCTGCTCTCACTGATGAAGCGTTTAAAACGTTATTTTCTTTTGCACTTGTAACACTTAAGGCTCAACGATGAGTTTTTCTGTTTTTAATACGGTTAGCATGGGGGGAAAACACGATGGTGTTTTTTTTTTCTTCAATATATATCGCGGGCTCGACTCAATGATAAGGTAAATCTCGTCGCCACTTTTATGTTCTTTCCGTATAAAGCACGGGAAATAAAATAACGGGTTACGCCGTGCACTTTAGTTTAACACTATATTCATACAATTACAATATTCATACGATTTACATGTAATTCTTGGTTCATATATAAAACACCTCCCCAACCGCACGCATGCACCTAACCGCTTGATCATCCGACTTGAAGTGACACTCTCGTTTTCTCGGGTCGTCGTCCCGGCTTCGTGTCCTGCGACACGATCGCGATGGCCGCGCCTGTATCGCTGATGGCTACCAACGTCAACGGTTGTCGCTTATAGCGAACAACCCAGAGTGGCAATGTCGCGCGATGCTGGTTCTGTCCACAACACTATTATATGCCTGAACGAATCTACAACTCGCTGAACAAGTCTATATAATCCTCGAAAACCCTGTAAATTTATCACGATTGGTTTAATTTTCTTATATCATTGTTTATTTTGTGTTCTACTTGTTTAAAGTATTTTTTTATAAAAATGTAAATTTATCGTCGTTCAAAACAACGGATTAACACTCAATCAATTAAGCGTACAGTTTAAAAAAACTTTGGTTAACTATAGTCCATGAGGAGAATCTTTTTCGTATATTCAAAGCCGACATGGGGTGCTTCTAACATATGGAAAATTACCTGCAGTTTCGGTCTGGTGAAAAAAAAACTACTAGAGCGAGAGTGTATCGCTATTTTGTGGAACGAGAAAGAAGACATGGATAACAGAAGCTTTCTCGTTCTAGTCAACACACTATCAGATCGAAAAAGCATGCTGATTTTCTGAGTAGGAGAATGAACTCCGTACCGCGTGCGGTGGTTTGTTGCACACTTTCATGATCGGTATGGAGAGTTTCCGCACAAAGAATCAATACCGCACCGCTAGCGTGCGGAGATGTATCGCACACATTCTTAGTCGGCGCGGAGAACGTTCGCACAAAGAATCAATACCGCACCGCTAGCGTGGGGAGATGTATCGCACACTTTCATAGTCGACAGGGAGAGCGTCCGCACGGAGAATCAATACCGCACCGCTAGCGTGCGGAGATGTATCGCACACATTCTTAGTCGGCGCGGAGAACGTCCGCACAAAGAATCAATACCGCACCGCTAGCGTGCGGAGATGTATCGCACACTTTCATAGTCGACAGGGAGAACGTCCGCACGAAGAATCAATATCGCACCCCTAGCGTGCGGAAGAATCATTTCCATTTATCTGGCGGTGCGGTACTCGTTCACTCAGTGTAAAGATTGGAATGAATCATTCAGTTCTGATTCATTTTGCCCATGTCTAGTTCCCAGTTGCAGCTCCGACGTGTTGATCCCGACGTGAATGGCGAAATGTGTGCCGTCCTTACTGCAGCAATTTTACCACCGCTACAGGATGCCATAACGTGCTGCTGGGGAATGCTCTCCAGCCGGATGAGGCATTCGGGACAAACCGGTCGCCGCAGGAGAGATCGCCAGCAGCGGCGTAGCAGCGTGCGGAACGAGTTGCTGGGAAAAGCTCTTCTGCCGGATGAGGCTAACGGGAGATTTCCTGTTACGTCGTAGCAGCGTTGTAGTAGCCGGGTAGCGGGGTCGCAGCTTAGGAGCAGCATTTGCGCAAAAATGCCCCAGGACAAGGATCTATGGCCGGAGGGTGTCGCCACACCGATATTCCCGCAATGGAATATGCGCGTGTCGGTTCGATTCCCTTCGGATGAGTAAAAGGGGGAGGTGTTGTGGGCAGCCGTTCCGACCACGGGACTTGCCGTGGTAGTTGTGCTACCACTAGTCAATGTCCAGAGGACGACAGTGTGTCGACAGTCGAGCAGGGCATGGTACGGCTGGCGCGCGGCCGAGTATTTTAATGTGTATTGTGCTTGTTAATATTTATTATGTGTACTGTTATATTAGTGTTTAATAAAGTACCTTAGTGACAAGCCAAAGACACAACACTTAACATGCCCAGTTTGCCCCTCTTTCCCCGAGTAGTGGTACTACTAAGCTCTGCCTACGCTCATTGTGGTGCTCACGTAACCTACGCATAAGCTCACTGGTAGTGTTGGGAGATTCAGGATTTGGAAGATTAGAAAATTCAATCCCAGAAATATTCGATCGGATCGGACTCCGTTTTTAAGATTTGAATTCTTAAAAGATTCCGTTGCGATTCGATTGGGATTCGAATTGAGATTGGATTGCGATTCGATTGGGTTTCGGATTGGGATTCTGATTCGGATTGGGATTGCGATTCGATTGGGATTTGGATTGGGAGTGGGATTGCGATTCGATTAGACCGTGTCCCATACGTAGAACTGACTAACCTGCTATAGTAACAATAAGTCACTGAAAGCCAAGCTCACTTCACTCATTTTTGTTGTTTTATACATAATTATCAAGAAACTCAATACGCTCTACCGACATTGACAGTAAAAATGTACTCTCGAGCAAATCGGAATAGAGCATGCCGAATTCCGATTTTCCGACTGGCATCTATCTGTCAAACTCTGTTTGAAGGATAGATTCCAAAATCGAATGACAGTATTTTCCTCCGTCTAATAAGGCCATTACACAATCTTTTACAGTCAACCCACTTTTATTTGAGAGCCGATGGGACTGCAAAATAAGAGGGGGTTTTCGAACATTCGAAAAATAATTTAATTGAAATTAGAACAGGCAGTAATGGGGGTCGAGAAGAAACCGCGTATCCCGAATTTCCGCAGTGGAATCACGCAGTAATTAGTCAAAATATAACAAATGTTCGTGTAATGTTGCGTTTAATAAGAAGTTATAGGCTCTCTCTCTCTCTCTTGTTGACCTGCTCACGAAAGAGCACGTCGGTGTGACATGGCCCGATCAACAATCATTCTCCAGGATGCTCGGTCCCTGGCTGCAGCCTCCCATCCATGCAGACATCCGATCTCCGTCAGGTCTCGCTTTACCTGGTCCAGCCATCGAGTTAGCTGTGCTCCCCTGCGCCTTATGCCGAACTGGGGATGGCTGTCCAACACCTTCTTGGCGGAGCATGAGCCCGGCATCCTCATGACATTGTAAAATGTAAATTGTTTATTCATTTTGATTTCTCACTATAGACTTGAGATCGTGCACGCGATCTTGGAAATTTGTAAGAAATTTCCCTTACTGGAACCGTTGGAGCTAAGAGGCCTTACCTTGGGAAGGGGGACACTCCCAGTTCATGAATAAGTTCACGTGCAGTCTCACGTACTGCCTAATTCAATCTGTGTTTATTTAACGAAACCCCTAGTTTATATTTTTCTCTTTTATTATTATTATTTATTTTAATTTTCAACGGGCCGTATGGCCTAATTAAAATAAGTAAGTAACAGTTCATTAAAAAAAATAGATAACAAAAACAAGATTTGCATCGCAATTTTCTGCGGCCACAGCAACAGCCGGAGACGTTCCTTGAAGCACTGAGTTGAGATGTCGAAGTCGAAGCAATCCGAAACAGTGTTGAAAACAGCCGACATGCGGAACATAGGGTCAGACCGACCAGCGCTGGAACGGAGTTGAGCGAGTCGTAGAGTCGCTCTAGACCTAAATGTTCGGGATGGTGCATAGATATCGACTCGATGCAACAAAGGCGATGAGTCGATAGAGCCATTTAGCAATCCAGCGATGAGAGAACACTGTGCATTGCGTCTTCTAACCGAAAGAGGTTCAAGGCCTAGAAGACAGCAGCGCGCAGCATACGGAGGAAGATTATTGCGATCCTGCCAGGGAAGTAGGCGTAGGGCATATCGCGTGAGTTTACGTTGAATCGCCTCAAGTCGAGCAATTGAAGAAGCAGTAGTTGGGCTCCAGACTACGCATGAATATTCCAGAACCCAACGAACGATACAGTTGTAGACAGCTTTGATGCACATCGGGTTGCGGAATTCATTAGTTGTCCGGATAACCACGCCAAGTAATTGATTTCCTCTGGCTATAACGTCATCGATATGCTGTTTAAAGTTCATACTAGAGTCAAGCAGAACGCCCAGGTTTTTGGCATGATTTTGTCGATTGACTACAGTGCCGTCCATGAAGTAGGTACCAGTGACTGGGCTCCTGCATCAACTAAAAGACACACAGAAGCATTTCTCGATGCATATAGTCAGTCCATTACGCTTACACCACGAACAGAAGATTTCGATGCAGTCTTGCAGGAATATACAATTACATGTGTTGTGTATAGGCGAGAATTTTTGCATCGTCGGCAAACAGATTGACACTGTAAAGGGAGGTAAAGCGAGGGTAACATCGTTGATGAACAATATGAAGAGAAGCGGGCCAATATTGCTTCCTTGTGGCACACCCGGACTATTTCTTTGGACATGTGCTTATCAATTTTCACGATGTATGTGCGATTAATTAGGTAAGACTTAAGCCACTGTACGAGCGGGCTGGGAACTCCTAGCTTATCGAGTTTAGCGAGAAGAATTGCGTGCGGAAGAGAGTCGAATGCTGCTTTCAGATCTGTATAAATTGCATCGTTTTGAGCTCCGGCATCAATTTGGCTAGTGCAATAGGTTACAAATTCAACCAGGTTCGTGGTAGTCGACTTTTTTGGCTCGAATCCATGTTGATAAGAGCTAAGGTAGCTGCGGCATGCATATAGCAGATGTTTGTATATCACTAGTTCGAACACCTTTGCAATGGCACACAAAGATGTAATACCCCGGTAGTTGATGGCATCTGTCTTGTCGCCCTTTTTATAAATAGGAACCATTCAAGATTTCCTCCATGTGTTGGGAAAGTAGCCATTGGCTAGCGATGCATTGAACAATTTTGCAAGGATAGGTGCTACTGTCGTTTGACAGCGTTTCAGCACTGTAGAAGGAATTCCGTCGGTTCCAGGAGCGAAGGAAGGTTTTAGTTGCATTAGGGCTGATAAAACGATCTCACTGTCAATGAAAGGAGTACTCATGTTAATTGCGCCAGCCGGAGTGTTGACGAGAGCAGCATCAATGGTATCGGTATTATTCATGGCCGGTGAAAAGCAATCTGCGAAGCGATCCGCGAAGAGATTGCACATTTCATTAGTGTTGGCACTTGTTGCTCCTTTGTACGTAATAGATTTCGGTGTATGCGTGGATTTTGTTTTGCTCTTGTAGAAGCGCCAAAACGAGTCAGGCCACCTGCAGAAGTTACGTTGAATATTACTCAAATATGTGCTATATTGAAACCTGTTATAGCTGCAGTATAAAGAGTGCGTGTCAAAGTAGATCGAGCGAGATCTTTGGCAGCGGCGCGTTTGGTAGTGACGATAAGCAGCTCTTTTTACACGTTTGAGTCGTTTGAGTGTGCGGTCCGCCCAGGGGGGGTTAGGTTTAGGACGCTGAACTGGGACGCATACAACAAAGGCTTGCAGCATGAAGGACGAGAATGAACATACTGCTTCGTCAAGTGAAATAAAATTGGAACAATGAAAGCTATTGTTAAACATTGATATCATGTCGTTCAGTTTCACATAGTCAGCTTTAGCAAAGTTATAACGATAAAATGCGGTTGTCGTCGAGTTTTGTCGAGTCGTCGAATTGCGTCGGGTCGACGAGTTAATACGTATATTGAAGTCAAACGCCGGATGGTAGGAGTCAAGAGGTACAAGCGGAACAACACTTGGAAAGACAGGTGAACACGAATTAGCTGCGGCATTGTTAGCGTAGGGCAGGTCAAGCATGCGTCCGTGCGAGTTATTGATGTGATTAAGTTGCACTAATCCATTAAATTTAAATCCATCCACAAAGGTGTTGTTGGCCAGTGAGCGCGCAATTGGTTCATAGTGCATGATTGATGAGTATGCTGGCGAGGACGAAGGATCAGCTGTGGACCAGCTTGGACCAGGCTGATTGAAATGGCCAATAACAAACAGCAGATTATTTTGGAATTATTTGTGTGTGTTGGATGTGTATGTACATCTTGTGTTGATGTGTAGGTGTATATGATTATGCTATGCCTATTTGGTATTTCTTTCCGTTGGTCTGTTTTCGGATTTTATGGTCTCTATGTTTCCTTATGTTTCGCCTTTTTATGCTTGTCTTGAAATTCTTCGCGTTTCTAGAACGTTTCGAACCACACTTGAGATTTTATGATCTATGCGTCTTGCGTCTTGCGTCTTGCGTTATCCTACAGGATTCAATTATTGCTACGCATATGCATGTTGCATTATACTGTCTGTTTCCTATTTTCTTGTCATGCTGTACGGACCTCGGAAAAATCAGTTCACTTCAAAGAACCTGTCGCGACGGACGAAGCTGGGACTATATAGTACCTATATAGTTCCGGCACTCACATACGCTTCTGAGACATGGACACTGTCCAAATCTGACGAAACCCTCTTAGCCGCACTCGAGAGGAAGAGGCTCAGAAGGATACTTGGCCCCGTATGTGTGGAAGGACAATGGAGGAACCGCTATAATGACGAGCTATACGAGATGTACGGCGACCTCACTATCGTATAGCGTATAAAGCTCGCCAGGCTCCGGTGGGCTGGCCATGTTGTACGCATGGAAATGGACGACCCAGCCCGTAAAGTCTTTTTAGGTCGTTCACAAAGACAGAGGAAGCGTGGTAGGCCCAAATTGAGGTGGTAAGATGGCGTGGAGGCGTCCGCCATTAAGGCCAGGATAAGGGACTGGCAGACGAAGGCGCGACACCGTGAGCGGTTTCGGACACTCCTGGGGCAGGCAAAGGCTGCAAAGCGGTTGTAGCACCGGATAAGCAAGCTGTACGGACCTACGCTGAGACATTTTATTGCTCTACGCTTACCAATGCAGTCAAATACCGGGCCGTTTCAAAATGCTTGTTTATTTAGACCAACGATAATGAATCCATACGATAAGTTGCAGTTTGGTTCTATCCTTGCATTTGCTGCATTTATCAGTTATCAGGGACTCAAGTCTGCAGAACAGGATCTGGGACAGGATCTTGTAGGCGGCATTCAGGACTGTGATGGCTCGGAAATTCGAGCAATCCAGCCTATCGCCCTTTTTGTAGACTGGGTGAAATAACACCCAGCTTCCACTCCTTCGGTAGTTCCTTCTGCTCTTACTTTTTCACGATCAGTTGATGCAATTCGACGGTAAGCTTCTCCGGCCCCATCTTGAAGAGCTCCGCCGCCAGTCTACCACTGTCATCAGTCTTATTGTTCTTTAGCGGCTTGATGGCGCTGGAAATCTCATCCAGAGATGGCGGGGACAACTCGTTCTGGAGTTCTTGAGCTCGCTGAAGGAAGACAAACATATTCACAGACGGCTCGTCGATGCACGGTATTTACATTGGTGTTAGTGAAGAGCGCGTATGAAACAGAATGCAATCTGTCACAGCAGCGCGTCATTCCTTGCTTCCTCTAGCTTCTTCATTCCTCTTGATCTGAAGCAGCCAAATTTTCAAGTCTCATTGTTTGCGTGGTACTCACTGGTACTCACGTCGTGTGAGCGACACCGTCGGTTCCGGGCGCCTTGTTTTTTTTTTCAACCGACGGATAGCTTTTTGTGCAAAGTGCTGTTCATTAACCTGGTCGTTCATAATCATCAGTAATTCATCAAATTCATAATCATCAGTTCAGTAATTCATCAAAGTACTGAGCCCACCTTGTTGCGACAGCAGGTTACTTTATGAACAACGTTGTTTCGGTGATCTGCCATCGCTTGGTAAAACTTTCATGTTGGTCCGTATGCCTCCCTGGTTTGCTCGAGTTTCCGCATGTTTTCCTCTTCCCATAGATGTTTCTTCGAGCGGTGAACTCGTTTCTCTTCGTGTCTGAGCAATGAATATTCCTCTACGCATGCCCGCGTTCTATGCCGTTGTTGCATTGCTCAGTATGCATTATTCTTACGTTCGGTCACTTGTCTGCATTCTTCGTCAAAACAGCCAGATTTGGTGTTGCCACGACGTGGTGGGAGTATATTTCTTGCACAGTTTATTATTTTTGTTTTTAGAGCGTTCTACCTCGTGCTCGTAGTTTCGTATCTGTTTTCCGGTAGGAGAGACTCGTCTTCGAATCGAGAGCGGCTTCGAATGCCTTTTGGAAAGTATTGTCCCTTAGCGGGTCCATGTTGAGCCGCGGCTGCATGTTTTCTCCGACCCCGAAGGCGCGGGGACGAGCGATTTTACAACGTATCACTAAGCCAACCAAGTAGTGATCGGAATCGATATCGGCTCCTCAATATGTTCTGACAATTAACAGACTCGACTGTCGTCGGCAGCTTACTAACACGTGGTCTGGTTGAAAGATTTTCCATCCGGGTGCGCCTAAGTGGATGTCCCTGCGCGCAAATTTGGTACTTCCAACAACCAGATTGTTCGCTGTTGCGAACTGGACCAATCTACTACCATTATCGTTACTGTGCTCATGCACACTGTGACAGCCAGTGTATTGGCGGTACATTGGCTCTCTACCGACTTTTACGTTGAAGTCCCCCAGGATGATTATGAGGCAATGCTTGGGCACGCATCTATGGTTCTAGCCAGGCGGCCGTAAAACTGGTCATTCTTCTCTTCCTCTTTTTCTTCGGTAGGGGCGTGAACATTTATGAGGCTTATGCATCCTGCGCATTCTTTAACATATCCTATCGTTTATAGCCTTGAAATCTATGATTGTGGGTTTCAGCCGAGAACCTACGGCAAAACTCGTTGCGAGCACGCGGTGGCGGTCGTAGCAGCTGTAGTAAATATCGTAGCATGAGCGTACGTTCCATGAGCCCATTTTGATCGTTGTTCTGGGGCATTGCGTAGGGTCGGTATCGTTGAGTTCGTTTCGAAAATTCTTATTACTTTCCCCCCTCCTGGTTCGTCATAAGCCACCATCCGCCCGAAGGGTTGGATCTAGCCCGTGTACCCAACCTAGGATATATGGTGGCACATGCTACCACTCTGCACGACGAGGACGTGTCGGAATAGGAGTTGGATGGAAGAGCCGGTACTATCCCTCGATGGGTTTCTGGAAAAACAGGAAAAAGAAAAAACACTGGGCTTAATATATCCTTAATTGAGATAGATACTCTTCAATTTGACATAAACGTCCTACTACAACATGCCGGTCTATACAGACTTTCCAGGCTTTATTCAGTACCAAGCAGCAGGATAGTCAATCTTATGCAAACGGAATCAATCCCAGAACTAGTAAAGGCACGGGATCTTTTCCATTCAATATTCAATTTATTTCCATTGTTTACTTTGTTTATTTCCATGACTGGTATGGGTTTAGGTTTAGTTTATGTACTTATATGAGTTCCAGGACCGTTATAGGATTAGTTTCATTATCGGCATGGAGTCAGGATCAATTTCAAAACTGAAATAGCATCAGGATTAGTTGCAGGAACGGCTGTGAAGGTTTAAAAACAACTCTTAGACCTGAAATCTGATTTAGGAACTGTACGAGTTATGTAAAAGTTCCTAGAACTAATAAGTCTTAATGCCACGCGTCCACGCGTGAGGTCCATAAAAGCCAAAGTCATACAAAATCATGAAAAAGTTTGCGCCTTTGCGTTCTGGCGTCCTCTCGACGTCGAGAAAATTAATTATTAAATTAAATTGCATTTGACATTTGATGTGTCAAATCAGCACAATTTGCTCACATAACTGTCAAATTTAGAATGTATCGTATAACGAAATCGTGTATATCGCGTATGGCGTATATCGGGGAATACCTGTAGTTGTGTTCGTTAAACATGTATGCGTATCAGGTATATCTGAAGTTGTACTGCTTACCTGCCGTATGCCGCTATGATACCGAGCGAGACGCATAGACAACGCATCTGGAGGACATGTGTAGCCTTGAGGAAATATTTCTGCGTTTCTTTTGCCTTGTCCTTGCCTTTAGATCCTGACGAATGAAGCATGCATACTTTACGGATACGTTCGTGGAATAAACCTATCCCTCTTACGTTAATGGTGAAGATGCTATCGGCTCTGCATTCGAGCATGGGCAGGCCCGTAGGCGTCGTCTGTACGCGGGCAATGTGTCTGTTAGATTTAAAAAGCTCCTCAGGGATTGCGTTTTCTTTAAAAAAAAGTTTTACATGGCATAGTCCTATAACCGGCAAAAGTATAAACTAAGGCGAGAAATGTATGATGCCCATTACAAATAGGACAGTCTTCATGTCCTCAAAGCTCGCCAATTATGATTATTATGTTTGTAGAATTGAAAATTGTATTTATTACTTCGAAGTGTCAGTCTATAGGCTGAATTGGTAAGTTATATGCGCATTAAATAACCTAATTTTAGAGTATCAGTTATAAAAAATTTAGAAAATGCCGAGGCTTGGTTTTTCGTGGATATTTCAGATAGGTTCACTCAGTCGCTTACTGGAAAATAAATTAGTGCCGTACTGTTCCCATCATTAGAAAGTTGCTCGTGACAGCAATCTTAAGATCTTGTAAACCTAAAGCTTCTCAAGCTTCTATTTAAAAAAATACATAAAACTTTCGCATGCTTCGATAATTCGATTCGTGATTTTTATTGCTTATTTACTTATGCTCTTGGCAGAAATATGTTTGGAATGGAAAGTACAATATTAAAGATAATAATAATAGTAATAATAATAATAATAATAATAATATTAATATTAATATTAATAATAATAAAATAATAATTTGTCAAAAGTGCTCCTATGCTTATATCACTTAAAATGCATTTTAGCCATTCGTCTATTCATGTATACATTTTCTTTATGCTTTAGCTACCAAATTCTGAAAAATTGTGAAGTTTAGAACAGGAAAAAAACATTCGTCTAGTTTAAAAATTTACGCGTTGTACAAAATCTGTGACTATATGACAGTTGCTTAATCTATTTGAATGTTAAAAAGCTAGATTAGCTGTGCTCATTTTCATCTTTGCTAGCAACACTTCAATATCTACAATGGGATGCTTTACGTGCTGTTGACGAAATATGGAATAAAAGAAGATTATCCCAACCTTCCATGCATGGGCCGTCGTTTTACATGAATTATTTGTTTGAAGCCATGTCCATAATATCTATAGCAGTTTTATCAAATATATGAGCATAAATACTAAATTAATGCATTAAGTAAAACTGCATATAATAATACTGCTTTTTTGTTTGATTAGAGATGTTCTTAACACGCATCGAAAAAGCTGATATTTACAGCTTACTATTGTGTACCTAAAGCTTTTACAGAATGAGACAAGACAGGGGCATGCTACTTAAAGTAATTTAAAAATGAATTTATAACATGTCTAGCGGAATGATTCGAAAACAAGTAACGTCGTTGGTATTCGTGTGGTCAGTCTAAGACATTATGCCTCGATTGTGTGTCGATAATCTGTTCGTTAAGGAGTTATTCGATAAAACCAGAGAGAGCAGAATCTTTATAGTTGCATAACAAATACTCTTTTGTCACAAATGCTCTGTTCCTGTAAATCGCGTCACGAAAAATGCTTCAGCGCATTCTGATTATTCGTACATATTTTGTATTATTTACAAGTGTACTCCTCGATAGTTCTTGTACAGATCTCACATTTCACCTGGCAGCACCATTGAAATTTACAATTACACCGTTCTTTCACGATGATCTTCTTTGTGTTGTATCCTCTACCGCAGCAAAGTATTGAACACCCGTCCAGCCCAGAGGAAGTCTTGCTACACACTCGACCATGCGTTCCTAAAAATGGAAGCGAGTCAATATATTCATTGTATGAACTGTTATGCATGCAAATATGATACGGGTCAATTAATAGAAAGAAGCTACTGAAACAAATTACAACTCACCTTGCCACATGAGTTGTCGATTCACCCGACACCAATCTGGACTCTCATCTAGATAGATAAGGTCTAAAGCAGAAGGTATTTTATACCGTGGATCTTTTACCTGTAATCGACCACGTTTGTTAATCTTAACCTGCGTTGCTTCGTCGTATTTTTCTCGCAAGAAGTCACCTTTAAAATAAACGAAAAAGTAGTATGCATGCATTTAAAGAATCGCGAAAAATAATCGCCATATTTGCTGCAAAAAAAAAAAAAACAATCAGGTTATATCTACAAAAGCTTACCAATCTCTCTAATGGATGTCAACTGCTGCCAACATGTAATTAAACTGCACGAACCCGAAACTCCATGGCATTTACAGATAATGCGTGATTTTTTTATAACGGCCTGGTTAACAACACACAATAAAAAAAAAACAATATATAAATTATATGTCTAAAAGATAAACTTTAGTATTATGACGAAGTAAAACACTTTCAACTTTTGGAAATGGATGGATATTTACATTACTCATTTATAGGTATAATAATATATTTGATAATATAGGGAAAATAGAGGAACAAACAACTGTTTAATCAAATTTAAGATTTTGTGCTAAATTTACTTATGTTTTGAAATTTTGTGTTGCTGCTATTTATCACTCTGTTGAGTTGTTAAGCAAACCCATCCTTTCACAACTTTTCACAGAAGCACCAGGCAAAACTAACATAAAAAAGTCCATTTGTGTTTGCTTACCCTACGACCAGCTTCATTATTATGCAAATTCATCAGCGCTCGTGCCTTGGCCGACGCACTAAACTGTACACCATTGAGCGTTTTCTCTGGTTTTCTGAATATCTTTTTCAATTTATCATAAATGTTGACGTTTTTCAGGTTGAATACCTCGGAGTTGGTGATTTCCTTGTTAATCCGTTCCTAATCATAATCACAAAAGATAAGAAAAGAGGAAAATAAACTATGAGAGGAATACATGGGATCTTTAAACAACACGGGCCATGAAAACCACCCAACGCACCGAAATGGACAGACAGGTCAGGCTAGCTATCAACCTCGGGCTTAGATACAGTCGCTACAGGCCTTAAATATCGAGGTGTGGGAAGCTGATTCTGCTTTATTGCGAGATAAGCAAACTCTTAGCACATATGCTCTTACCTGTAGGTCGGTTATTTCCTTCGGATTAAGGTTCGAGTTGGCGATCTCCTTTGCTATTTTATCCTGTAACTTTTCTAGATCCTCCGGTCGAAGTATCGTGTCCGTCTCATTCAGCATTACCCCAGATTTGGTTGAGTCGTTCAAGGCATGTAAGAGCCGTTCGATTATTTTCGGATATTTGGCAGGAATTGATACCAAGCCACGCGTGCCTCGCTTCTTTTCCTTTTCACGGATGTCGATGAACGTTTGTGTAAATCTAACGGGCGTAATGAGACAAATAATGAACGAAACGAAAACAACGCAAATCATCATTAGTATAAAACGCTGTTTGAAACGCAATAGAGAACTTGATGTGTTGTAGCGCTTGTGAAATGAAATATGAAGAGTAATGTATGTTGCTTTTGTAGCTTATAATAAAAAAGAATAATAGTTCGTTTTTACTAAATGCAGCACTGGCGAAAATAAATTACCGTTAATGGAGTGTAATAGCACATTTTTAATAAAACACCATGTTTAAAATAGATAATCCAGTTTAATATAAAACTACATCTGACATTCGAGCAAATCTGATGATATATTTGCAAGCAAATTTCCAAAAGATAAGTGATATAACACAAAAAACATCATACGAGTTTTCATATTGTTTGTGTTAATCTTATTAGTTTCCTTTTATATAAATGGCTTGAAACGTTACAGATACACTAGTGAGCTCAAAAGCCTACCCTATTGACCAGGCTACTCAAAATTGACCTTAATCGTCCACAATTAACTACAGCTCATGCAATCCTGTGCAAGGGAAGCCAAGCGTACAAAAAAAAAAAACTGTTCCGAGCAATGTTTAGAAACATGTTTCACAGGATTCAACCCCTCGTACAGTATCATTACGACAACCAAATCCCTGCTGAAATGATAATACAGGCATATGTACACACTGCTGTCCTCGACGTCGAGTGTCATCGTGTGTTTTTGAATTATGGTGCGTCATAAGCATAAACTAAATTGGTGTTCCTCATGCCAGGATCTTTTGCAAGCTTACAATGAGGGTGTTACAAAATAACGACTAAACGTGCACCTCTAGCGTAGAGTTGTGCATGCATAAAAACCAGTCTCGAAATTCATACTAATCGTGGGCCGAGAACAGAGCCGCACGATTTTTACTTCTATCATGTACTTACTTGTAGCCATATTCCATATCGTCTCCGCAGCCACCCCAGGTCCAGTCTTCGTTAAGCTTAGATGGTCGACTACTTCGGGAGCATCCACAAGAAGCCAGTTGCCCGTCGCGGCATGCCCGAGCAATAAAGCTGGACGCTCCAGCCGCAGCCATCGCGTAGATGAAAGCCATCTCTGGGGATCCTAAACATGGTTGATGATTCCGAAACATGGTTAATACAATGATTAAAACTTTTTATGGCACTCATGTCAATGTCAGACGTGATATATTTATCGGTTCACATATATCTGGGAACCGTAACGATATGTTGGTACTTTTGAAAAGATTTCAAGAAAAACATTTTATTATTATTCAGGTCGTATTGGTAGAATTAAAACATTTTTATCATTTGAAAATAATTGATAACGATTAATTGCGCAAATGATTGCGAAAGTGAATGTGAATGACATTTGATAACAAATGTTTTCACAATATATTGTAAAGTACAAGAAAAGGCAAATATCTAAAATGAAATAACTTAATCCAGCTATCGGCAAAGTTTGACTAAAACTAAACAAGTCGAGCAAATAAGAATTGGAGTATTTAATGAATTTCGTTCTTCATCATTTAATTGAACTTCTGATTAAGCGCAACAACAGTATCTAATTTAGATTTTCCTTAGGTTCGTGCAACAGTGGTCCATTCGCACAATTTATAACAATTTGTCTGCCCTGAGATCAAACCCCGTATGGATCGAGCCCTCTCTCGCAAAAGTAGCACAGCATATCCTGCTATGTATAGGTTTACACGAACCCGTTACAGCTAGTCAAGTTCACTAGTTGATTAGGACAAGCTTACGAAGTATTTTGGATCCTGCTGAACAAAGGGTAAATAATGAGATAAATCGACATTTTTTATTTGTATTCTTAATTAGTTCTGAACTATGAAACGAATGTAAAAACAAACAATGACATAGTTTTTTTGCAACAATCGTAGCAGCATTTCACATAACGCTACATAATTCACATTAACATACATAATCATTTGCTCCTAGCTATTAATTATTCTTATCATTCAAAATTTGTTAAAATATGTATGTAATGTAGGATAATAAATTTAATAGACTTAAAATTATACCAAATGTGCTGTGCTTTGCTTTTGATTCTGTCAATGCTCTACGGCAAATATCATTATTAAAGAAAATTTGATTAGGACTAACCCACGATTCAAGTATCAAATTGGTAATACGGGGCTAAAGAAAAATTCGAATTAATCTCGCTGTTCTTTCACTAATACAAGAATACAAAAGCAACTCTGGAAATCGACGAATTTTACCAGCGGTCGGGCGGATTCAACTGTTACTGTACATTGTGAGCAAATCTTTTGTAAGCTTAATGAAGTTCACCTCAATTTTTGAGACTAACGATACCAGTTTTTCAGTTGGATGGTTGGCTGAATGGTGCTATACACCATAGATGAGATTATCTTTCCTATGTTGTTTGTATACGTTGCGGCAACGAGTCTTACTCTCAGTCGCGTCATTCTTTCTGTTGTTTAACAATATTTTATTTGTACAAGCGCTCAGCACAATGTTATGGACCGGGACGTCGCGTACAATGGGCAAAGTGCGGGCTTCCAAAGAATTCATTATGTTTGCATTATTATATGAAATACCAATGAAGCTACTTTATGATCTTTTGTGTTTTTGTGTTTGTGTGCGGGTGTTTTCTTGAGATTGGATAATTTGGCCTTCAACAAAAAATAAATAAATTAAAAAAACAGTAAAAAGAAAACTTATTATGTGATTTATGTACATAAATATTTAAAATTATTAACAAAGCATATTATTGTATCTAAAGCTATGCAATATAATATAAAAATTCCAATGTCTGCAAAATCATCTTTTAGCTTCCAATCATTGATTGACTTAGTGTAAACAGTATAAATTTCATTTTCAATTCCTGTACCTCACATGGATGAATAGAGTAAAGCTGGGGTGATGTAGATGTAGATGGCTGGGGAGCTATGTAGTATGAAAGAACCTTTCTCTGGGTTTACTTCTATCTTATTAATTGAATATTATAGTACCTAACCCAAACCTCATTAAAATTTGTAACGAATCTCCCAACTAAGAACACCGTGTGCAGCGTAAAAAGCTGCCAAAACACAAACAGAACAGGTGGTTGGGTTTCGCTAGAGTTTCGTGAAAGCCGAACTCTTCTCTGCTCATGCCGCAAGACAATTTAAATATACAATTTCTACGCCGTTTGTTGATCCGCCAAACCGGTGGCAGTTAATAGGGGCGTTTCCTTTCATATATGTTAGCTGCGATGATGGTATGAAAAATGCTTCGATATTGTTCTTTACTGAAAGAAACCTCAGAGCTGTGGTATCGCAAGATACTCTGGGATACCGCTGGAACCATTACAAAATCTCATCTATTCAGTGCTAAAACGAAATGTTTACGACATCGTGATTTTGATACTAATTGACCACCTGTTGCAAAGAATTTAATCCTCCATCGTTCACCTCGTTGGTGTATTAATCGTCCATGTTATAATAGAAGCGAGTGTTCGTGCTTTGTGTTCATTTTGTCTTAAACATAAATCTTAACAACGCTAATCAGAACTATTTAAAAACAATAAATACAACCGTAACAACAATTCAAGTTTTTTCAAGTATTTTATGTAACAATTTCATACCAATTTAATACTAATAGCACATATACCCATAAACACACCTTAACTTACAATAAAATAAATAAACTTCTTGCTACGAAAGGAAAGTAATGCCGCAGTTTAAAATATTAAATCAGCAAGGGTGCATGGATACCCTTGCTGAACAGTACCGTTTAAGTCACGAAACACAAAACGATTGTTTTGTTACGACTGCATACATTCATTGTATAGAACATGTATGATGCAGAAATCTTTTTACTAACATCAATTGCTTACAGCTACCATACCAAAGGGTGTCCTTAATTTTACATCACTGTATGGCTGAACGGCATGGAAATGCAAGCCATATCCGTGGTCATGGACCAGGCAGCTTTGAGCCCTGGTCACGCCAATTCATGCGTAGAAAATTGGAAATTGGTTACGGACTTGCTCTAGAAACGAACAAATGGGACACCGGGTGTCTCTATTCATATTCTCCCCGGATATTTTTGTGCTTATAATGTAGCGTAACATAAATTTATGTAGCGTTAGATGAACGTAATAGAACAGTTTCCAGAGTGGTTATATTTTATTTGCAGGACAGAGGCGGCAAAAGACAACCAACAAGCAGCGATAATATATGATTTCAGTTACGTGAAAGTTGTAAAGATTTTGTCAAATTTAGATAAAACTTTGTAAATTTATAAGATATACGACATGTAATGATGGGAAAAGCGTAAAAAAAAGTAAAACAGGAAAAACAATTTGTAAAATTTTCTACCTAATCTGTAAACCGTAATATGTATATATATATATATATATATATATATATATATATATATATATATATATATATATATATATATATATATATATATATATATAATCTTATCGTTTGCTTATAATGATTAACTAATAACGTTTCGACAATTAAAATGTGAGTTTCAAATAGTTTACTTGTCATCAAGTAGCACAGGAACGACCTGAAGAAAACGTTAGCAATGATTTGCCTTAAAAAAGAGGTTTTTACTCACCTATATTTGATACTGGCCCGAACACGGTATCATCATTGACTATACTACAATTCCACCTTCGATTCCGGAACTGATGCTTGCATTCCTTCATGTATAAAAAGAAACAATAGAGCAGGAATGTTAGCAGGAAAAGCTACAAATAAACGTTAAATCGGTTTTGGGAATTCAGCATCTTGACATCGAATGCCTTTGTGCCTGATATACGTAAAACACACACAAACAAACAAACAAACAAAAACACACACACACACACACACACACACACACACACACACACACACACACACAACCAAATGTATCCCTTTTTCATCACTTCTCATCACTTCAATTTTATGAAGCTTACCTGAATGGCTGCACGAGCTCCTCTACTGATTGCAGGCATAATGCTCGTGTGCTGAGCACACAGCTTCTGTTGTCCGCCACTTAGCGCACTGAGTGTGTAACATAGATCAGGATTTAAATCCATAACATCTTTCTCATTGCCATCCGCCGATAAAGTCCTATTACGGTAATTGTGACTTCTATTGTTGTTTTCAATGGATCCTTCATCCGTGAGTTGCTCCGTTGTGGCACCAAACAGTTCCAAAGAACCTGCTGCCACCATTCTTTTCTCATAACGTCCTTCCCTGCTCGTTGGCACGGGTAAACGTCCAGTCGCTGCGTATTTTTGCTGTTTGTAGGATCCCTGTTGTATTCCACCACCACCTGCATCATTATCATTGCGTCGCACTCGAGAAGACGGAGATCTCTTCCGGCTTCCGGAGGAACGTCCAGGCTTCGTAGGTCTTACATCCGACGTCTCCTGTCGAGTGGCGTCAATGGTGCTACGCTCGATACCATCAATTTGTAATACCATAGCGTCGTCGTTCAATATTACCGTTTTCGGCTGTTCATTTGCCCCATTGAGTCTGATGGTTTGCTTTCCACCTCGCCGCTTACCATTTTTTCGTTGCTTTATGCCTTTGCCTTCGTTTTTTAACGTTGTAGCTACCGAGGGCAATGGTGTATAATTTAGCTTCGATCCATTCATGTCCCATCGCTGCTTTTCGATCGCAACAGAACTCGCAGTGACTGTGAATCCTTTTCTTTTAATCGTAATACTACTGCTTTTCATGTGTGGAGTGGTAGGACCAGTTTGAATGTTTCTACCATTTATGCTTGTTGTCGTACTTTTAGCAGATGCCATTGATTTATGACCAAACTTTCTGGCTACACTTTTTTCCAACGTCTCGTGCATCCTAGAAAATGTTGTAGAATTTTCAAACTGATATGTACCCAACATCTTGGTACTATCAGCAATAACCTGCCCGGAGGGTTCGTTCATGGTTACCTCCTTATCGCTGACTGTTTCACTTCTTTGATCGTTCTGCACAAAGACTTGCGGTACTATAGTAATTTTTTCCGTTTTTAACGGTACCGGTCCTTCCTCTTTTCTGTCAGACAGTATGTCGTGCGAGTCCGGGAATGCTTTCTTTGGCATATTGATCGAAGCAGAGATCTGTGACCGCACCACCGATCGATTGTTTGTGATATTTGTATCCGCTTTCGAATTTTTGCCACGGTTTGGAGAAGCAAACATTCGGTATTCATTTGAGTCCTTTATAGCAGATCCTGCTGCTATGAACAAATGACGCAGTGAAGCCGTTGCAGGAGCTGTGGTCGGGGCAACCAGCCCGACTCGTTCGGTTTCGTTCTTCTGCAGCGAGGGAAATACTACAAATTTGCTTTGAAAGTTTTTATCGGATTGGGTCAGATTTTGTAACATCAAAATATGACGTTTTAGGTCATCGATATTGGTTGATGAGCCATGAAATACCGAAGATGTTTTCTCTTTTTCGCTTGTGGATGTTTTCAATGCCAGTGGAATGATATACTTGCGGTCTTTTTTGCCATTCCTTCCATCGTCGTCAGATATCATATGATCCCCCGCATCTACTACACTTGAGGACGAAGGTTTACTCCTTACAGTCAGTCCGGATTGCACATCATGCTCCTTATCATCATTGACACTTTTCTCAAAGTAGTTTACAAAAGGCGGAGCCACTGTGGTAAGGAACGTTATCGAAATATTTCCAGTACTGAAAGCACTCTCGGTACCGAATACTGGTGACGCAGCTAAGGGTGAATTACTGCTTAACTTTCCACCCGTTAAACCCTTGTTTGATAACGGATCTTTTCTCGTGATTTTTCCGTCAGCATTTCCGTCGATCGGTCTGATGAAGTGGTCGAGGTTTTGAACGGATTTCAATTTGTTCCTGATGTCGGTAAGATTTAGCATTACGCTATTGTTTGATAACACCTCATGCTCCATTCGGAATACAATGAAAGGAGATTTTATGCCTAAGGATCTGTGAAAAACGAAAACACAAAAGACAATATCTGAATATATGATACAACACAATAAAACAAAAAGTAGGAAATAAATAAATTAGTAAATTAATAAATTAATAAATAAAAGAAAAATAAATAAACAAATAAATAAACAATTTTTATTGTGACCAGCATAATTCAAAACTTGCAAGATGATTTTTCAACAGATGGCATTATAAATGACAGCTGGGTTGATTGAAGTTTTTTCACTCCCATGGCAAGGTTAGTTCTAAAATTGGTGATCACATTAAAATATCTTTGAAAGTTTCATTGAATGTATTAGGGATATGAATAGACAACTCAGCACCATGGTGTGCATAGTGGGTTGTAATGGCTGTTCAAAGAAACAATTATTATAAAAATGTGGAAATTTGTTACATGTCCACTGTGTTAATTGACATTTTTCTCGTTGTCGTCAACACGTTAGACTTGACAACATGCCCATCATGGCACGCAACTTTGTGGCAAATTTCATTTTAAAATTATGTCTAGAAAATTATAACCTTTACAATCCGCAATACTTGAAACTCCCGTGCAAAATGTAGGGTGTACTCTTGTAGAATTAACGGAGTAAGTTTTTAACAAGTAAGAAATAAATACAAAATAATTTTTATAGTTCCAGAAAAAAGTAATTAGTTAAACAACATAATGACTCAGTTTTGATTTAAAAAAATCTAAGCAAATACAACCAACAGATCAAAAGCCACATGCTATGGAATTCGCAAAAACTGCAATCTCCCATACATCTCCCCGGGAAGGAGGTCTTAAAACAACGTGTATTTTTTTCTTTTAGCCTACGACAGTACGGTTAATGGTCCCCAATGTCACAATCACTCATGGCGTGAATATTTGGTTTTGTAGGATGTTTGATAGATTATTCGTTAGAAGGAAAATTGAATATTTTTTAAAACGATACGAAAAGAGTTTAACTAATATGTTTGATGGTGGTTGTTTCTGCACACTCATTTAATAATGTATAAATCACTATTAACAAATCTCCATTTCAGCTAGGGCTTATACACCTCCTGCCATAACTAAATGGACAGTTTTTCGTGATTTGCGACAATGTAATCATAATCTGATTTGTTTTTCTTCCGATCATCCACTTCACCATCGATGTTCTCTTAAACCAGAGATGGCAAACTGATAAATGTGGCCCACGAGGTCTTTTGGTTTGGCTCGCAACCGCTTGAGCCAAAAATTTATTTGAAAAGGCATTTCTGTTTCTATAGTATATGTCAGTCAATTCCGGACTCCTGAAATATGAAGAAATATGCAACTTCGCAGATTTTTATATGAATTGTCAGACCATGCATCGTCATAAGATCTTGACAGTTTTTTTCTACCTTCTCTCTATGCATGTATGCTTAAAAAAGGTAAGAATTAAAAAAAAACTATCGTAGTAATAGAAGGAAAATCAAACATAGTTATTTTGATGAAACTGAGCTTTCACTTCCGCACAAATTTAGTAAAATTATTAAAAAATCAATGTAAATTATGTTATACTTTTTCCGACGATCTAATTTGTTAGCAACAAATATTTGATGAACAAGTCTTAAAAGAAGTTACTCACTCAAGATTCAACCTCATACAAACTTGTGAATGTTTCACTCATAAGTATATAGTTTAAGAAAATTACTTTTTTTTAAGCCATGAATGAGACACTTGGCGGCCAATTAAGCAATTTCTATAAAAAAAAGACTTGTACAAATTAACAAAATCACTTAGCCAACAAGAATTAAAAACGCAAGCTCTCACACTTTTTTGGCATATTGTTTTGTAAAAGGTCGAATCTTTATATATATATATATATATACTAAAGCTAATAAAGATATAACTGTACTATGCCAAAGGTATACTACAGATAGAAAAATATGTTTCTGGAAGACGTTTAGAAATCAGATGAAATCAGATGTCAGCGCAAACACGTGTTACTTTTGTTAGAATGTTACAAACGATCTCAAGCTTTCCATCAGGCATCTTACCAAGACTAATGTACTTAGATAAACTACAGGTGGGCTTATAACTCTGATTTTGGTCGCCACAATGAATGAAGATTTCTATGGAGATTGACAGGAAGGGTATAACGGGTACTAAGGACTTGTATGACACCTTGCACTCCTCTGTAAAATGACGATCTGAACTGGACTGAACGACCTGTTGTAATTTATGGACTTTAGACAGCATCAAAAGTAAGAATTCACTACTTTAATTGCAGCTCAAAAATATTGATAATCATAGTGACACCAATTTCAACTTAACAACAAAATTTACTGCTCTGTATTGGAACTAACGCGTTAGTCATGACCAGCTTTAGTACATTATTTTTGCTTACTGAATCTTGTTAGTTGCCATAACACAATGCAAATGCTGGAGATATCACACCTTTCTAAAATATACGCTATTAATGCTGACCGGATGCAATAGCGTATCTCGAATATTAGCGTAAGTTGAATTCAAAAGTTAAATTAAAAAGTCAAGTTGAATTATTTCTACTAAAAGGGATTTTTTGCATTGAACATTTAGTGAGTCAAATCATTATAATTTGCTCAAAGAACTACTCAAAGAACTCAAAAAATGGCATAAAAAGAAATCGCGTACATGGCATATATCGAAAAATACCTGTATGTCACAATTCAATGGTTGTACGCTTTTTAGTTTACGTGCTTTTTAGTTGAACGCGCGATAGTTGGCTGACAGTTAAATTAAAAGCATGCGTTTGTATGAAAAACTGGATTTTCAAAAAATCACGTGAATCTCATAGCACGTTGCGAAAAAAATCAGATGCAAAAACGTACCAACTAAAAATCACATATTCAATAGTAGGCAGGGAATCGAAGTTCAAACAATGAGCTCAGACTGTAGTTGTGTTTTTTACATATTTTTTTAAATCCATTAGTTAGTATAATGAACTTAGTTTTCGAAGTGTCTTTAAAGTTATGGTACGACAAATTTTTTTTATCATAAGTCATGTAATAGTGGTTGCGATATATTGAAAAATATACTGGCGGTACAAGGTACCTCATACATGCGGATTTGGAGATACGCGGTTTTCTAAATTTGACAGTTGTTTGAGCAAATTTGACTGATTTGACACATCAATTGTAAAATACCAAATAATTTCCCTTTTGTTCGAATATAAAATAAAAATATTTCATAAGGTTTAAAACTGTTATGTTCAATCAGAAGAATAACAAATAATTAATAAAGTGGTTAAAACCACCAACTATATATTTTTTTCAATCAAATCGAATAAAAATTCTTTAATGGCTTCCACTTAGTCTTAACTTTAATCCTATCGAGATTTCGTGTGAAAATTTTGATTCAAATGTGGTGAGAATGACGTGATTAGGAAAAACAAAATATGTTAAAGCTCTGAAATATTCCTAAGAAGAACAAATGCCAAATATGTGCAAATAAAACAAAATAAATTATGTCAAAGATCCTCGAACATGTAAAGAATGCGAGAGGAACGCACATAAATTATAAGTTTGGTGTTATATTTGTTCAGAAAAATATTTTCTGTAGAATGAATAAAGTGGGCACTTTATTTTGGCCCAGTGATTTTGATCAATTTTGGAAAACATATTTTTTCTTGAAGCAAACTTCTCATTTTTGTCATGCTATGGTACTACGCATTCTTAAGCATATCACGAACAATGTTTCAAAAAATAAAGCAGTACAATAACTTCATTTTTCACTGAAAAAATGAAAAAAAAAAAGTAAAATTGTAAGTAGTGGTCACTTTATATTGCCGGCCACTGTATATTGTTTTCAACTGTGAGACTGTCCAACAACTGTTCATATAGTTATGGTAGGCGGTGTACACTAGCGATGGGCGGGCCG
The DNA here is from genome assembly GCF_016920715.1 of Anopheles arabiensis. NCBI lineage: Eukaryota > Metazoa > Arthropoda > Insecta > Diptera > Culicidae > Anopheles > Anopheles arabiensis. The sequence goes on along the minus strand of NC_053518.1, from coordinate 50,192,498 downwards.
ATCCGAACCTACCGGGCCGGAGCCATTCGTAAGCGACCCGGAGTCGTTTGGGTCTACCCGAAAGGTACAAGTAGGTTCAGTAGGTGCAACAATTCCGGTAGCTACAAGAAAGCATAAGCGACTCCGACCCGTTGGTGGTCGGGTCGACCCAAGGTGAGTTCATTGTCGAGGTCCACACGTGTGGTCCAAAACAGCCGATGTCATAAAAAAATCATGAAAAAGTCTGTGGCTTTGCGTTCTGGCGTCCACCCGACGTTTACCGAGCCGATCCGAATAGTTGTGTTCGTTAAACATGTGCGTATCAGGTAGCAGCATTTGTACTGCTTACCTGCTATATGCCGCTGTGATACCGAGCGAGACGCATAGACAACGCATCTAGAGGACATGTGGACTGTGGACTGTGGACTGAAGTTCAGTTAGGAAACTTTTCTGTGGCTCTTTTGCCTTGTCCTTGCCTTTAGATCCTAATGAGTGAAGCGTGCATACCTTTCTGACCCGTGGTTGTGGCGAGTTCGAGTCGACCCGAATGATGAGTAGGTGCGATAAAGCATAAGCGACTCCGACTCGTTGGTGCATCGAGTTCGAGACGGGTCAAGGTAGGTTCAATACTCGACCCAAACTCGCTGCACCAACGGGCCGGAGTCGCTTAATTGTTTCGAGCTGAATTTAGCAAGAAAACTTTGACGAGGCTATCATTTTGAAACACCTGCATTTCAAGTACATGTTATTATAAAATTATTAATTTTACATTTTTGTGCTTTTTTTTGGCAAAACATTGTGCAAAAGCTTTAAAACCCTTGTGATTCTTTTCGAAATGTGCCGGTTACATATAATTACTATGAATCGACAAAATCTAAGTGAAGCCATCATTTTGAAACAAAGTATAGATGGAGAAGATGATAATTTTTTATCTCCAGATGAATTTTTAAATAGTCGATTTTATTTATTTTTTCTACATAAAAACACATTTATTAAAATCAGTATCTAAATTAATAATATGCATATATACATCACTTGTGATGTTATATGTAAAATGAATTCAACAACTAAAGCAACTATGATAGTTTGGTCGCTTAACGCACATACATTTTTTTTCTGTTGCCGTGTATTTCGTTAATAGAGTGCTGCAAAATTCGGTACAACCCCTTGACGTCAAGAGGTACACGTTTAATGTGGATCTAACAATCTGGCGTAAAGATCCATCAACTCGTTCCAGAACGCATTTTATCACGATTTATAGAATACATATCAGCGGACGGAATCGCTTTGTTTTCTCATGCTCGATCCGTAAAAAAGGTTTCGTGCCGTCCTGCAATCCTCCAGGAAAATCGTCATCCCGCCAGCTGCTACAAGGGTTGCTTTACGTTGTCTTTTGTGTGTAACAATCCGAAGAAAGCGGATTACCAATATCATATTGCTGAATGAAAGTGATGGCTGAACGATACTCAGCCTTCCCATCAACCCAAACTAAGCCTAAGCATTTCAGCTAGGGGATAAGTCAACTATGTAAGGACTAAACGTGGTTACATATACAATTAAAATAAACCTTTCTTTTCCCTGTATAAGGTTCGCTATTCAAACTAGAAGATGTTTTTTAGCACTATTGTATTTCCTGTAGCTTTGTTTCAGCTTGGCTTTCGGCATCAGAGCAGTTTTGAATTGTTTTAATAATAGCTGCCCACTGCTGCCGAATAATAGGAAAACTACCCAAAAAATACAAGATGCTAAAATCATATTACATCATTTTAATTTGGCACAGCTTTGTACGTATCATTTATTGTCAGTTCACTAATACGTTTTGATATCGTGGAGTAAATTAACTTCATTAACGTATGTGAGTCATGCCTTACGCTCAATTTATATCACTTTCTAAGGTCATTTTTACTGTCGCATTTAGAGACAAAGTGAAGAATGCGGAGGAGCTCAAGAAGTAGCACCTCTGCACATTTTTCCTTAATCAAATATTCCAAACAATTATCAAGACACAACGAAATCATAACATAGATAAAGCATGTGTAATATCGTCATATCCGGTCTGTTTAATGAAGCGTTGTAGATAAAAATTTACAAATCGTCTTTAGATGAGGCTAAAGTGGGTAATAGTCCATTGTTCAACCATACACAACACAATTCTTGTAAAATGCACGACGGCAGCGACTTGGTCATTTTAATTCTGCCTTTGCAATAAATAAGTTTACGTTTATTAATGAAAAAAACATCTAAATATAATTGACAAAAGTTAATTATTTTGTTTCAATTATAATGTTGTGAATTTCATAATCAATACTACAGTTTTTTTTATTCTAATAAAAGCAATCACGCAAATGAACATTTTTTCTGAAGCAATCCCAAATAACTAAAGTATACCATGTCTGTTTTGTTACTTTGAGATAGTATCGTTAACCGGAAACACCGAGTGTCAAAAAGCTGTATACAACAACAACAACAATCTTGCCTTTGTATGAGAGTTAGAAAATGGCAATTAAATTAAATTAAGTGTAACATCTGCATATGTTGCAAGTCTTAAAATCTATTCTCATGCCACCATAAGGTGTGCTAAGTTTCGTCGAAAATTATACAGCCGTTTCGGAGAGTGCTGGCAAGAAACATCGTGACACGAGATTTTTTTATACCGTCTCGACTCACTGGTTAATCTTCGATTCCCTGCCAACTATTGAATATGTACTTTTTAGTTGATACGTTTTACCATACAAAAAATCTGAATTTTTTCTTAACAGGCTATGAGATTTCCGTATTTTTTTTTAAAACCAGTTTTTCCATACAAACGCATGATTTTTAATTTAACTATTTGCCAACTATCAAGTGTTCAACTAAAAAGCATGCTAATAGAATAAGAATGATGTCTTTGATGATTGTGATTCAGCTATCAACTTTGAAGTTGTTTTGACACATTTTCATACGTTAAGTCATTTTTTCCATACGATTTATTAACTTTTTCAACCAGACATATTTCAAGGGAATAACTGCAACATGATCATTTTAAGCGTATATTATGGATTTTATAATCAATACTGCTGTTTTTTTTTAATTCTATTTTACGTATGACTCCAACAAAGTTAGCGTTCAATTAAAGCAGGGGTCTCCAAACTACGGCCCTCAATATCCTGTAATGCGGCCCGCGACGACTTGGTAGAGGTTAAAATAATAGTTTATTTTGTTAACTAATCAATTAAAAATTAATTAATTAATTAAAAAAGGCCCCTGAATTAAAGTATTAAATAAAATATTTCTGAAGAAAGATTCAGCACTCACATCCATGTCGGAATTCCTTGTCCTACTGCAACACCCAACACATTGTTGCTACTACTCGTACTCAGAATGAATGTAACAATCCATAGCAAAATAATCCAACTGCGACTATTTTGTGTGTTGGCTGCCATCGTAGCGCTTGTTTTGGAAGCTGATTTTCTTTTCTTAAACATCACGCTTTAGTTTAGTTACTTTACACTTATTATGTGACACATTAAACACACTTGCATAGCAGCTTGTTTCGCAAAACACTAACACCCGTTAAGGGGGTTTAATAAATATATATAAACAATAACCTGTTTCGTTGGTATTAGTTTCACTTTCTCAGCACTTCTACATAACATACACTATTGCCGCATACAAGTGGATTGAATAAATTTAACACTTTTATTCAATCAGGTATTTTGATTGGTATTTCAAATACAAACACTTTTCTCTTATGTCGATTTAAGAAAAATATAAACATCATCCGCAATGTACGAATAATGTTGTCGGTGTTGTTGTCGGTGAAAAGCAGTAGTACCGTATTCGTTGTAGATTGATTTTAGATTAACAGCATACACTTTTGAGAACTTACACGCACATTTGGTTTTTTAACACATCATGTTTGCCACAGATTAATTTAATCATGTACATTGAAATCTCTCGTTGTGATAAACCTATCCGCTTAACATGCTTGGTTTTATACATAATTTAAATTGCTTGAAGTTGTGGCATTGATTGCGTCGTGCAAAGGAACGAGTTTAACAAACAACAGCTAATGCAATGATGCCTTTTCAAGCGCTGCGTAATGCTATCGCGCTTTGCGTGCAGCAGGAGTGTAGGTTTCGCCAGCTATTTTATCCTTCTTCTTACTTGTACCTTTATTTACCACAGAGGCTGGATGCGCGATACACGATCGTAATTTCTGTACAATTTTAGATGGAAGGTTTAGTGGACCTGATTCCTACTGGCGCCTTAGCTGTTTCGTGTTTAACTTCCACCGGCCAGTTTTATCCCAATTCTCTTCACCACTTCAAAACCACATTACTTTTATTTCACTTCGTCATTTCTCCTGGCACAATCACAAGCAAAAATGTAAAACGTGTCAATCGTTTCTAAAAAGGCGAGCACCAAAACACTGCTGGTTACAGTATATTTACTTTCCAGTTCTATATTATATCGCGTCATCGCCACTTCCAATGACAGTTTAATTAGTTTCTTTGTTATTTAGCTCCTGTCGAAGCCCGACGGACGGACTGATCTAGTGTGAGAAGCTTGTGGCTTGCTGTTTACAACACGGCACGGAATACAGCAGCACTAACAGATCTCACCCAGGCGGAGTTTACTGCTCTGAGCGTACGCAGCATCTCGAGCTGACTATGCAGTTCCAGCAACATAAAACATTCATCCGAATTGAGAGGCGAGAGAGTCATTCTCGTTATATGTAGCAATATGCTCTCGTCGTGTGTAGAGTGGCTCTGCTCACTCTGCTACAACTAAAGCCAACACACGATGTGTATTGATATCTCATTCTACACAGGGCGCGCCAGCTTGATTGTTTTGGACACCGTGTTGATGTTTCGCTATGGGAAAAATAATATAAAATAATCGGTACCCAAAAACTGAATATATATATATATATATCAATATATATATATATATATATATATATATATATATATATATATATATATATATATATATATATATATATATATATATATATATATATATGTATACATGGCACGGAATACAGCAGCACTAACAGATCGGCATATTTAAATATTGTATATGTAATCAATATTTAAAAATATAATTTTGTCTCTAATTTAACATCAATTAAATAATTAAATAATTTGTATTCCAATATCAGTAACTCATATTAATTTACGATATGAATAAATAATAGAATTAAACAGCACCCGTGCATCGCATAGCGATCTCTGTTGTATGTTGCATTCCGTAGTTTGTGGTCGCATAAACTGTGTTGCATATTCATTAATGTTGCTACTAGTGGGCGGAGCTATGGTGCAAATGTTTCTCTGGCAATTTGAATCCGAGAGTTTACATTTTTGCAGGGTTGGAGCATACAATTCCATATGTTCCATAATACGTATACTGATAAGAGAAATCATGTAATGGATTGGTATTTTGCATTTGATTGTGCTACAAGATCGTAAGAGACATTAGGTAGTTTAATGGAAAAAAAAAACTTAATATCAAACCAACAGCATCTCCAGACAGTTGAAAATTGAATGACAGGATTTTTAAATGAAAATTTCAATCGAAATTAATTGCCAGCGCCCAACCTCTTCTTACACCCACTTTCCAGATTTTTTTAATTCGATTATTTTTGCACTTGAAACGTAGCTAAAAAATAATTATCCAAATTATTACCTTTGTCTGCACCTGTCTTCATATTAACCCTCTATTAATTTATCCGTATTCTACTGCCATGCATGTGTACACAAAAATCATTCCATTTCTTTCGCGCCTGAATTCTACAATTTCGATGTTGGATCTTGTCGCATCGCCCTGTGTAGACGTCGATAAAGACCAAACGGAATAAATAAACAGGAAACTGCATCAAAGCTATAATGTGCATTTGCAGCCGCATAGTATGTAGCGGCATTTCTTCTTTGAACTCTCTGTGTGTCCATGTGCCCTCCGCTACGCATACCTAACACCGTTGCCCGATACGGGAGAACTAGCATAACCTAAACCAGGAACAGGTCAATGAGTGGTCTACGTTCCAGCATACTCTCATAAGCATAAACTCAAATAGCTTCCATATGGCCTTTGTACGGCCTTTCTCTCCGTCAGGTCGGTTATTTCTATCTTCCTCCATTATCGGTTCTGCATGTATTTACCAGTTTACTGCCGTTTCACTTTGTGTATTAACGCATTTTATATCACATGTTGTTGCTAGAATTAAATGCACTTGTAACATTTGTTCGAATCACTACGTTTTAATTTACTATTGATATAATAATGTATAGTTCAATGTAAAGACATTCAAAACACTCTGCGCATGTATTTGTTGGTATTTAGACTCATCCTACCTTGAGCATTACGAAACTGTAAAAAAAAACACATATATTGTGAGTTTTCTTCCACTGTACAAGGCATGTAAAACATTCTGATACTGGCGTTTCGGTTTTTGCTAAGTCTGGGTATTTCACTCTCCTTTTAGAGTCGATCTTCCTCGTCTTGGGTCTGATCGCCGCTGTCGGTAAAGAATAAAGCTAAAGCGATGACCATCAAACACAAACGAGCAGCACACGTACAATTCAGCGTACAAAACGGGACGAAGAAGTTGAAATAAACGAAACAGGTTCGCTTCTCTAAAGCCCGCGGAAATGCTCGAGCAAAGAAAAAGTCGGCAAAGGGGAAGAAACAAAACGTGGAATTCTCTATGCGGATGGCTGACTGCTGGACTTTGGTGTAAGCCAATTGCTGAACAAGAAAAACACATCTCCTTTCTAACAAACACACAGAGGCATACACACATACACCCACAATTAGTATGACCAGAGAAAGCACAGCCGGCAATAATGGACATTACCACTACATACTATAAAGCCAAATTCTCAAATGTCTAATGTTGAAAATAATGGGTATCAAAACAAAGGTTCTCCACCGCAACATATATTCCTCCTAGTGCTGCACCGGGAGCAGGAATTATATCAATGATCATCAATGCACATGACTCAACCTTGCCGGAATGATAGGGGAACAGATTGGTGCGGCAGCATCTTTGACGGCAAACACCACCAATGAAGAAACTCGTCAGATCTGTAGATACATTACTGTAAAAAAGATTTACGTACTACAAAACTGATGCTTCTGAGAAAGTATCAAAAATGCTCGCCAAAAAATAAACATATCTAAACTTTAATTATTATCATGCAGAGTTAGTAAATTTTTTACGAAGATGTTATAAGGCTAACACTGCAACAATAACATTTATATATTTATCATCAGATGAGCTACAGTACAACCTCACTAGTCGGGTGTTTTTAGTTGTTCACTAGTTGGCACCTTAATTAGTTGTTGTCTCCAACCAACAAGGTAGCTTTGACATAATTAAGATTAAGCAAAGCCATTGTGATGAATTTCAGTTTGATTTTATTTCAGTTTTTTTTTATAATTCTCTGTGCCTTTTTTATTTATCATCATGGAATGTTATTTTTAACATCATGCCAGGTACAGAAAAAAACCTTTTTTTATTCACTGTCTGTTAAACATTCCAACTATCGAATGCGAACTCACTACCAGCGCACAGTGGGCAACGGCCGTACAAACACCGGGATAAGCTTCAAGGTCTCATACTATTGCAATTTTTCTTTATTCAATGCATTAGTTATGATCATATGGGGCGGTCCCGTACTATAATTGTCAACTGGTACAGCTAAATAACATGCCAGTCATGGGTTTAAGCATCATTTGGGCCGTCCCTCCGTAGCAAGAACTGACTATTTGACTGCGTCGTACTGAATCAGTCCCGAAAGCCTGTGTAGACCAGGCATACTCGTGTAGGACGTTACGCGGAATAGAGAAAGTAGAAAAAGTTATGACAAAAAAATACGGGTAACTTTTTATTACAAAATTCTCTTTTATTGATTTAAAAATGATCGCAAATCATCATTACTTCTAAGAATTAATTCATAAGAGATTGAAAAGGAAATATGATATATTTTATAAAAAATTACAGAATTACATCAGCGGAAAAAATATATGAGAAACACAAATAATATTGCTCTTCATGGACAAGTTTACTCGTTAAGTAAGGTTTCATTATACATGAGGAGTTTCATTATACATGCTATCCCCGAGATATGCTATTAATTAATTAATATTAATTATTACCGGGACCTAGCAAAAACCGCGTAATTTCCGCGTAAGTCAGATTACGCAGTTTCCAGTCAAAAATATAGTTAATTGTCTTGTTAACCACTAAATTAATTATTTGATATGATTTTGAATGGAGATAGAAAGTTTCACTTTTTTCAATGAATTTGACCAAAAAAGAAATTACAGTGGAGCACCGTTTATCCGGGTACCTTTTATCCGGTTTTCCGTTTATCCGTGCTGTTGCGAAATGACAGTTCAATACAAAAGTGATATGAGGAGGATATTTGAAAAAGCGGTTATAAAAGCACATTGTCATAACAAAAAACACTATAATTAATGGCAAATTTTAAATATTCGCTTAGTAAAAACATGAAGTTAATTAAAAGTTAGTTATTTTTATCAAAAAATAAGATAAATTTCCAAAACATAACCAAATATTGGTAAAAAAAATATATCATTTGACTCATTATCCGTGATATATTCGCTTATCCGGGCAAGGTCAAGTCCCGAGAAGCCCGGGTAAACGGCGTTCCACTGTATTTTGCAATTGATAATTGATGTGTCAAATCAGTACAATTTGCTCAGCTGTCAAATTTAGAAAACCGCGTATAAGGGCGGTGGCAACGCTTTTTCGCATGCGATTTTATCGGACGGCCTGTGAAATTTTTGTATGGGACTTGACAGATAACGTCGGACGACGAAATCGCACGTCCGACGTCATCTGTCAAATCCCATATAAATCTCGTCCGATAAATTCGCATCCGATGAGCGTTACCACCGCCCTAAGGCCCGTGACTGTGCTCCATCGGATGCGATTTTATCGGAAGGACTGTCAAAATTTTATATGGAATTTGACAGATAACGTCGGACGTGTGATTTCGTCGTACGACGGAATAAAAAAAATGATTTCGTCGGACGCCGCATCCGATTTTATCTGTCAAACTAAATGTGTGGTATTTTGTAGGAACAATCTCAACTTGATTTTTCATAATCGGTGTATAAACGAAAAAGCGTTTGACAGCACGTGCGATAAAATCGCATACGATGAAGCACAGACACGGCCCTAAGGCTGTTTATACACGAACCGGAATTTCGTAGGCGCGTAATTTCGCCTGCTGTCAAACCCATGTATAAACTGTCAACGTCAACTTTTCAGGACTGTCATTAACATATATTTTTCAGCAGGCAAAATTCCACGGCTGCAAAATTCTGGGCCATATATTTTTGGCCTAAGAGGGACCGTGTATCTCAGGGACTACCTGTATATAGAAATACAGTCTGTTCCCGAGTTACGCGGTTTCTGCGTTCCCAACAAATCCGCGTAACTCGAATACCCGCGTATGTCGAATTTCACGTTTTTAGACTAAAATACTATTGATTATTCGGAGTTTTTTTAAATTTAATTTAGTACTTTTAGACACTTTATCATTTATTTGATACGATTCGTGCATAAATCTCTAATATTTCCGGCTTTTAAGCGGTTTCAATTTGTTAGCAAAAATGCAATTCATACCGAACTTAAAGCAAATTGTACTGGTTTGACATTTGATCTGTCAAATTTAGAAAACCGCGTATCTCCGAATCCGCGTTAGTCGAGATCCGTGTAACTCGGGAACAGACTGTAATTTAGAAAAAAAAAAAAACAAATAATACAGATTAACCATAAATATCGCTCACACTATATGATCATTCATTTTGCGTACAGGTCAACAGTATTAACAACATTTGTTGGGAATTAACCAATTTGTTTGTTCATTGTTGGTTTGTCAAACCCTCTGCTTAATCTCTGTTTTAATGTTAAATAAGAACTCACAAAGACTAAAAGAACCTGATTAAGTAAATTTAACTGAAGAAATGTTGTAGATAAAATACAGGAACAAGTTAGAAAAACCTAAATAACTGTTTGAATCCTGGGAACCTTATTTCAAGTGACGAATTGTCAAAATGTACTAGATTTCATAACTTGATCTGTTGGCTGATCCAGTTTACGCCAAAGTTTACGCTTCTTGTAACGTCCGGATTATGCCTGTTCGTTGACATGACTGTTGTGACAGGTAGATGGATACTGGTGGTGTTTGGCTCCAACAACATCATATGTCACAATCGCTCGGGTTTGTATTTCAAGAAAAACCTTAATAATGTACGGGGTCGCAGATGATCGCAGCTAATGTCGACAACAAAACGTACAAAAAATGTTGATCTTTCATATGATATATGACTCACAACTGAATCCGAATCGAATAATAAAAAAAATACTCCAAAATGAATAAATCAAAACTGTTAGAAATGATGTTTAGGTTTCGATCATTTATAAACTTTAAAAACATGTTGTGTTTGAAAATTATTTAAATTTTGCAATTTTTTTTTTATTTAAGCTATTTAAAAAATCTTTCCCAACGACACATTGATCAACAAAATCTTCTCATTGTTTGCAAAAAAAGGGAGCTTTTACGATATCAGTAAACTGTTTTATAGGGAGTTAGACAGTTGGCAGCTGAAATCATGTCCATACAAAACCACACGCAAAACTAGCATCAACTTTTAAGTCTGGAAAATATGTAAACAAACGACAATTCGTAGCGGGTGCGATTATGTTAGCACATGGATTGATTTTTTTGCTGAAGGATAATTACTGTGCAAAGAAAGGTTGAACATTGTTTAGATCGATTTTTTTAGTTTAATAAAAGATCTATACAGGAGACCCCCGAGATACGACTGTATTTAGGACCGAAGAAATGTTCCAAAACATTGTGTATTGTTCTGTTGTTTGGCGTCTTTATTCCTTTACTCGTACAATTAGTTCATTGAGTCAATTCAAATAAAATATATTATTATATTATAATTTAAAAAACTTTACTTTCCATATATCCGTGCTGTTCAAATCACAGTTAAAATAAAAGTATAACATTGTACTTCTTCTGCTACTTTGGCGCAACAGCCGTTGTCAGTCAAGGCCTGGCTATGCCTCCAATAGGTTTGCCTATGAGTAACGATTGTACCACGGGACCGACGCTTAAAATCCGTAATAAACCATAATTTTCTAGCAAAAAAGACATGCATGAAGATTTCAAATATGTCTCTAGAATAAAAAAAATACAAAAATCATTATAAAATCCTAAGAAATGTTTATTTAACAAACAAAGGCGAATTTGTGCATAACGGCGTACTAAACACCAAATATATTTCAGTTTTGTTTTTTGTACATTTAATCGTAAACTTCCACATACTTTAAATGTCTGAAATACTTTTGATTTTAATACTTTCACTAAATTGGATAGCTTCATCTTCAATTACAGGGTTTCCCACGATTTATTGGTCAGTTCCCATGATTTTTTGGTGCGTTCTCACGATTTTTTGGTCGTATCCCATAGATTTTTGGTTCGTTCCCATAATTTATTGGTATTTTCCGATTGGACATCAATACAATTGGACCAAAAAATTCTGGGAAACGACCAAAAAATCGTGGGAACGCACCAAACAAACATGGGAACCCACCAAAAATTGATGGGAACCAACCAATAAATCGTGAGAAACCCTGTAATGGGGAATTAATTAATTTCTGATCTTCAGGCTCCTACAAGGACTGTATCCCGTTGTAATCCTGCGTTGGAAATCCGTTACACGGAATGACTTGTTACTTTATTATTCTAAGATGTTTGTATTAAGTCGGCGTGAACCGCGGAGGTCGTTACGTCAAAATATCTTACATAATATTTCGATCTAAAATTGACCCTTTTCCAAAAAAAATGATTTGTTTTTTGATTAACAAATTCCACTTAAAGACAGGCTTTGAATAACGCTTGGAACATATTTCTAATACCAGGTGACGCTTTGTTTTCTCCAAATAAAACCTATAGATGACGTTAGTGTAACTCAAAATCCAAGCCACAAACCTTACTGATATAAATATCGCTGCAACATGTTGACGCCATCTACATCGACCCACTGAACATAGCAAGGGCTTGGAACGATGCCTCTTGCGTTGTTTCGTGTGCTAGTGTTAAGTGTGTTAGTGTTGTGTATTTTTTATTTTCCCAAAACAACACTTGACTTTATATTTTCTGCTCTAGAATTCATGGATCAAAGAAAAGAAATTACGAATTTGAAACCTCTAGCAAGCTATATTTTGCACTGTTATAGCTGCTCGCGAGTTGCTATAATTAATTTCGGGTGGATTTATTTTGTGATATATCAAAATTTTACACAAAAAAACCGGAATTGCTTCGGAAAAATACTCCGACAAAATCGAATTTACCAAAAAACTAAAATAGCTTCCGAATGACTCATTTCCATCGAAAGCGACACAAGTAACAATTCACCACGGCTAAATTCACCTCTACCCCTTATTTTCTGCCTTTTTGCAGTGGTGCTGGTGCGGGGTAATGAAATTTCTGTACAGTCTGTTTCCGAGTTAAGCGGTTTCTGCGTTCCCAACAAATCCGCGTAACTCGAATATCCGCGTAAGTCGAATTTCACATTTTTTGAATAAATTACTTGTAACGACCAAGCGTTTTACGGTTGGCGGAAGGTTAATTGGCCGTTTTAATAAGATTTAGCACAATTCGGAAGAGCACACAAATAATTATACGCAGAAGTCAGTGGCTTACGTCTGTTCAGTTCAATATCGCGCCAAAAAGAGCTTTATTCTATGACAGTTCATCTAGCACACCGGGTGCTCCAGCGGTCAAGATATAACGCGTTTATACCGCTGCGTTCGGGGTTCGGGTTGAGTGCACAGTGGGCGATATTAGTCCGGACGTTACAGCTCGGCTATCCTGAACAATAAATTGCCCTCAATTTCCTAATCACTGGACTCGGTCCAACGTCGCAACTTATTCGCTTCTAGAACCCCATCGTAGGGTAGTTGTGTGAGTTGACACCCTTCTACGTCACGTACCACGTACCTATCATGGGGCAACACTTTATGGATGACGTAAGGTCCCCTGAATTTAGGATTGAGCTTCTTATTACCACTATCGGTCGTATCAGAGTAACGTATAGCCACTAAGTCACCTTCCTTATAGCACTGCGGTGGTTTGTGCTTTTTGCTAAAGTATTCCTCATTCTTCCGTTGAGATTCTTCTATGTTTTCTAACGCTTTATCCCGAATGGCTTCTAAGTCCCTAGAGGCTCGATCAAATTTCTCATCCAGGTATTCGGCTAACTCGTCTGGAACTTTACCGCGTTGCTCAACACCAAAGAGTAGGACAGAGGGGCAGAAGTTCGTAGATGTGTGGACGGTATTGTTTAAAGCGTATTCGGCTGACCGCAACTTGGATACCCAATCGGTCTGGTCTGGAGCATCAGATAGTTTGCTAAGGATAGGACGCAACACACGGTTCACCCGTTCTACCTGTCCATTGGCTTGTGGGGATCCGGTGGCGTTGAGGACATGGCTTATGTTATGCGATTCCAAGAAGTCCTTAAACAAGGTTGAGGTGAAACAAGTAGCTCGATCGCTAACAATCCGCCTAGGGCGGCTATAGTAAGACATATATTGGGAAAGGGCAGAACACACTTCCTTCGCGTTAGTTGAGGAGGTTGGGTAAAGTTTGGTTAATTTAGTGAAAGCATCGATAACAACAAGTATATACTTCTTGCGTAAGGGAGAACTAGGGAGCGGACCTAAATGGTCGATATGGATGGTATCGAAGGGTAAGGGTTCTTTAGGGATGCTGTACATATTCCGGGCATTAGTATGATGAGGTGCAGAATAAACAATGCACTTGAGGCAGTTCTTAATAAATTTATCAATAGTGGGCTTCATGTGGGGGAACCAGTAATGCTGACTGATTTTGCTGAAGGTTTTGTTTATGCCCAGGTGGCCAATTCGCTCATGAGTTTGTCTAATTACGTTGTCGACCATTTCCGAAGGGACATACAATTGAGGTTGACCATCAGGTATGTCGCGATAGACAAGCCCATCTTGAAGTAAGAATCCGTCAACTTCTTCTGATTCTAACCGATGTTTAAGAGCTTCGATAGATGGGTCACGCGTCTGAGCTACTTGAAGCTGGAAGTCAAGGTCAATCTCACTGATGGCACCCACAGCTTCGGTGCGACTCAGTGCGTCGACATGAGGCATAGAAGTGCCTGAGCGATGACAGATGGTATAGTCGTAATTTTCCAGAAACAAGGACCACCTGGCAATCTTAGCGGAAGCATTACGGTTCTTAAGGGTCTCGACCAGAGAGTTGCAGTCAGTAACTATCTTAATGGGGAGCCCATGAACATAAGTGTGAAAGCGCTTAAGAGCGTAAATGATGGAAAGAGTTTCAAGCTCATAACTGTGTAACTTGGACTCGTCTTTTGAAGTGGTTTTGGAAAAGTAAGCAACAGGGTGCAACTTATTGTCATCCTGTTTCTGAAGGAGAATAGCGCCAAAACCAAAGGAACTTGCGTCACAGTGTAATTCGGTTTCCCGTTTTGGGTCGAATATGGAAAGGACAGGAGAATGCACAAGTTTGTCACGTAAGGTTTCAAAAGCATGCACACAATTTGAATCGAAGTTAAATACTTCGTCCTTCTGAAGAAGTTTTGTCATAGGTTTAGCGATGCAAGAGAAAGATGGAACAAACCGTCGGAAGTATGAAAACAGACCAAGACAACGTCTGAGTTGCTTTAAATTAGTGGGCATAGGGTAATTAGTAAGTGCTTTAATGTGCCTATCACTACGCTGAATTCCAGAAAAGTTAGCTTTGTAGCCCAAGTATTCTATTTCTTCATGGACAAATTTGCACTTGTCAAGACGAAGTTCTAAATTGTTCTGCTTAATCTTTTCTAATACGGACCGAAGGGTACTGAAGTGAGAGCTAAGATCGGTAGAAGCGATGATGATGTCATCGAGGTACACTACTATTCTGCCATCATCAATGAATTCCCTTAAAATATAATTAATAAAACGTTGGAATTCGGAAGGGGCGTTACGAAGACCGAATGGCATTTTCAGATATTCAAATTGACCATCTGGGGTCACAAAAGAAGTGTAGGGGATAGACTCCTCACTCATTGGGACTTGATGGAATCCGCTTTTCAAATCCTGATCAAACTGAAGAATTTTTTTCCACACAGATGCTCCAAACAAGTTTCGATAAGGGGTAGGGGGTAATTGTCCCGAACTGTAATTTTGTTGAGGGGCCGGTAATCCACACACATACGAACCTCGCCACTCTTTTTCCTAACGAGGACAAGCGCAGAAGCATAAGGAGAATTACTGGGCCGGATGATGTTTTCTGCTAACAGTTTATCAACAATTTGCTTAACCTGCTGTCTTTCACCATAAGAGAGTCTTCGCGGCTTAGTAAATATTGGTGTATCATGAGTCAGATTGATTTTCATAGGGTGTTTGAGCGGTATAACATCTGAAGTATAGTTGAGGTATGAGTTTTCAACAATGGAATTGACTATTGAACGTTGTTCCAAAGATAATGTTTTTCCTAAATCCAATTCATTATCGGCTTCAGCCACATCGAGCGCACAAATACTCCTAATAGCATCGTCTAATTTTTCTGGAAGAATCGTATCTACTTCTTTAAGTTCCGTCGATAGAGGTTTAGTAATACATGAAGTTGTAAGAGATGAATACGTAAGAAAAATATTAAGTGAGTTCAGTAAATCGCGACCGATAATGACTGGCCACGCAATTCCAGGTAATATAATAAAAGAGTGTCGAACGGAATGATTCTTAAATCGGATAGTACAATCGATTTTTCCTCGAGAGTAAAGTGGTCCCTTAATCATAGTGCAGTATTCGGTAGCGGAAAGAGGTCCTAGCATCTTAACTGGTACTATCGTGTCGCTAATGAAGCTCACAGGACTTCCTGTGTCGAGAAGAGAACGAACGCAGGGAAGGGTGGTACGCTTAGCAGAAGGGTGGAAAAATGTCAAACTCACCTCTTGATTTGTGGCGAGAGCTTCGTCCGAACTAGTATTGCCCTCGACAGTGGCGTTGGTCCGACGTTCAGGGCAGTTACGGTAGACGTGTCCAGTCTGGAAACAACGAAAACATCCGCCGGGTGGGCGCTTCGGTCGCGGGCACGCGTTCTGAAGGTGTCCGAATCGGGAGCAGTTGAAGCAGCGGATGGGTTCCTGCGATGGGCGGGGCCGTTCCATACAGCTGTTCGTTGTGGCCCGGGCATCAGCGGAAGGGGGCTGGGTGGTGCAAAGATGACGGCAAGATTCGAAAAGTTTCAATTTCTTCCGGAAGTCGTTCATCGTAAGAGGCATGAAATGCAGACTCGACGTAATTGACGGGCTTCCCAAGCCGTCGATGACGATCGGGATCAGTTCTGAATCGGCGATACTGGCTTGGTCTGCGATGCGCTGCATGTCAAACAAGTAGTGCAGGGCGGATTCCTGGGGCCGCAATCGACGGTTACGGAGTTGGCGATAAACAGATTCGGGCGTAGCAACGACGTGAAGATTGTCGATCAACTCTTTCTTCAACTCATCATAAGTGGTGACAGCAAGTTCTTTTGCGACGTTAGCGGCTGTGCCGGTGAGGAGCCGAAGGGTGAAGAAAAATTTATCTGCATCGCGCACTCGGTAAAGTGCAAAGAGACGCTCCAAGTCGCGGAACCATCGGATGACATTGGGGTTCTTATTATTGGAACTTCTTGTTTCAACGAGTGGAAATAACCGACTGATTTTATTCTATAAATTCACCAAAGCCTACTAAACTACGTTCATGCTAGCGAGGTTGCTATGATCTCAACACTCCTCCTCAATCTCGGCTGGCTTTAAACCAAGTCGTAGGCGCATCTGCTCCATCTTAACGCGAGCTAACGGTTTTGTTAAAACATCCGCTACCATTTGTTCGCTGGGACAATAGCGAATATCTATCACACCATTTTTCACTAACTCCTTAACATAATTGTATCTGGTGTCGATGTGCTTCGTCCTGTTACTATCACTGACAGATTTCAGCATTGCTATGCAACTCTGATTGTCTTCATGCACTATTATCGGAGTCGGAACTGGTTCATCAATGTCCTTTAATAGTTTCATTAACCACATCAACTCGCGGCTGGCTTCGGAGAGTGCCACGTATTCCGCTTCGGTTGACGAAAGTGTAACGCATGGTTGTTTTCGAGCTGCCCAACTGATTGGTCCTCCGAGATGAAACACGAAACCGGTATTCGACTTTCGGTCCGTCTTATCACCAGCCCAATCAGCATCAACGTACACTTCTAGTGATCCTGGTGAACCTATTCGCAAACTCCACTCCGCAGTTGACTGAAGATAACGTAGCGTTCTTTTTGCTTCGGTCCAGTCTGCTTCCGTTGGGAGACTCACCTTGCGTCCTAGGATCGAAGCGCTAATGGCGATATCCGGTCTGGTATTCACCGCGACGTACAGAAGAGCACCCACCAGGCTCTGGAACTCGTCGTTTCTAGGCATGGCTTCCTCCTCCTTCTGCTGTGCGTTCGGATACCCAGGATCCATCGGTATCAAAGATCACTTCGAATTCAATTGTCCAAATCGTTGAGCTATTTTCTTTATATAGTTCTTCTGGTTCAGGAAAAAATGTCCACCTGACCGTCTCACTCGTATTCCCAAATAGTGCCGTATGTCACCAAGACACGTAATGGTAAAATTATTTTTAAGATGCTTACGAACAGCTTCATATTCTGCTTCCGTGTTGCTCATTATCAATATATCATCCACATAGAGTAATATGAACGATTTCTTCTGTTTTCTTGAAGTTTTAACAAACAAGCATGGGTCTGCTACCGATGGTATGTAATCCAGTATCTTCAATACTTCGGTGATTTTCGTATTCCACACCCTTCCAGCTTGCTTTAGACCGTAAAGACTTTTTCTGATTTTCAATACGTCATCTTTAACTCCGTTATTAAAACCTATCGGCTGCTTCATGAAAATGGTTTCTTCTAATTCTCCATGAAGGTACGCCGTCTTCACGTCTATATGCTTCACCAGCATTCCTCGTCGAGCGGCGATACTCAATAAAGTTCGAAAAGTGGTTTGTTTAACGACTGGCGCAAAAACTTCATGATAATCAATCCCATATTTTTGATTGAATCCTTGTGCTACCAGTCGGGCCTTGTAGCGGATCAGGTTCCCGTTTTCATCCATCTTTTTCGTGAAAATCCATTTGTTTCCGATAGCCTTCTTGTTTGGCGGCAAACGAACTACCTCCCATGTGCGATTTTCCTCATGCGCCTGCAGCTCTTCTTTCATAGCTGCCATCCACTTGTCACGTTCGGGGCTAGCTATTGCTTCTTTGTACGTGCATGGTTCCGCATGAAATTGGTTTGCTATGCGCACGGTGTCCTGGTATCGCTCTGGAGGAATACCCTTTGTGGTACGCTCCGATCGTCGAACTGCTGGAACAGAAACTTCCTCGATGACGAAATGCTCCTCCTGATCGCCAGATGATTCCAGCTCCTCCTGCGTTCCAGTTGCCTCAGACTCCAAGATATTTTCACGACGGATGGTATCGAATTCGACATCGCTCTGGAACTCATCGTTAGATGTTACTGATTGAAAACCATCAAAATCTAAATCGCTGCATTCATCGTTTTCATGGTCACCATCATTCTCGGAGAACGTAGTAGTTGGAGTCTCGTCGTTGCCTGTTTCTGGTGCTGCAATAACGGGATCATCATCAGCTTTGTTCATCGCCGGAGAAGAAAATGGGTATGAAACGATACTTCCCTGCGAAGGTTTGGTTTCCCAAACCTCCCGATGTGTCAGAAAACGACAATCTCTGCTCATGATTATTTTATATGTTTCAGGATCGATGAAACGGTAGGCCTTGTGGTGCAAAGAATAGCCCACAAACAACATCTTTTTTGATTTTGCATCCATTTTAGATCGCTTGTTCGGTGGAATCCACACGTATGCCCACGAACCGAAAATCTTGAGATGACTGAGATCAGGCTTCTCTCCAGTCCAGAGCTCAAATGGTGTTTTTGAAATAGGTTTCGTCGGTAATCGGTTCTGTAGATATGTGGCCGTGTTCACAGCTTCTGCCCAATACGTATGCTGCAGCTGTGCGTCCAGAATCATACAGCGAGCCATTTCCACCAGTGACCGATTCTTTCGCTCCGCTATCCCGTTTTGTTGCGGCGTGTAAGCAGTAGTGAATTGTTGAGTGATGCCCTCTTGACGACAGAAACGGTCCAGAGCTTCATTCTTATATTCACCACCTTGATCTGATCGAATCACCTTGGGTGCTCTTCCGATCTGATTCTTTACAAATCGAACATATTCTGCTATTCGCTTTGTAACCTCCGATTTTTCCTTTAGAAAATAGACTACTGTGTAGCGGGAAAAATCGTCTATCATCGTAAGGAAATAACGACAACCTCCGGGCGATGGTGTTCGCATTGGTCCAAACACGTCCGTATGGATAATGTCTAACAGCTGCTTGGATCTAATTTCTGATTTCCTTGGAAACGGTAGCCGTGCCATTTTACCCTCTAGGCAACACTCACACGTTACGACATTTTCGCAATCTTCGATACAGCACCCTGTTGCTAGATCTTTATTCTCCAGGTCCCGAATTGCACCCGGATCTCGATGCCCAAGAATGCGATGCCAAGTGTGTAAACAATTAGATGTATGGTCACTCACCTTAAGTACAGCTTGTTTTGTGCGCAACCTATACATCCCATCGGACATAATTGTATCCGCAATCACCTTGCTGTCTTTTTGGATGTGGCACCCATCCTCATCAAAGATGAACTTGACTCCCTTGGCTGTCAGTTTCCTCACCGATATAAGGTTGGATTCGAATTGCGGAACATAGAGCACATCTGTGAGGAGAACAGTGCTTTGTTCACCCTCTCGAGTTATCCACGTCACTCTGCACGAACCAACTCCTTCTGTGGCAATCTTCTTGCCGTCTGCTAAGGAAACTTTTTGCTTCACTGTACGGTCCAACGAAACAAAGTAGTCTGGTTTGATGCACATGTGTGATGTTGCACCGGAGTCTATGATCCACATATCACGTCCGCAGAATCTTTGTGAAGCCGCGAATGTGAATTCTGATGCTTCTGAATCCTGACAAGCCGTTTTCGCTTTCGGATAGCGACTTTTTCCTGGCCGCTCGTTGGATTTGGTCTCCTCGATGTGTTGTTCCTTCCATGCCCAACATTGCTTCTGCTTGTGACCTGGTTTTCGGCAAAAGTTACACAACAAGGTTTTCTTCTGCTTTTCATTACCAGCCTTAAGCACAGAATCGCACAGATTGTTGCGATTTCCCCTTTTTGTCACTTCGTCAACTAGCTTGGATTTGATCAATTCAAGTGTCAATTCACTCTCTGATCTCGTCTCTAATGCTGTCGTGAGAGTATCAAAGGATGCGGGCAAGCTACGTAGCACCATTGCCACCTGCAATTTTCGGTCCAATTCATGATTTGCCACCGACAGCCGCTCAAACAGTTCCTCCATTTCGAAAACGTGCCGTTCGATGTCCTCGCCATCTGTATACCGTTTGTCGCAGATTTGCTTGAGCAATGACACAACGGAAGTCAACGTTACCTTCTCATACTGGTTTCGAATGGCCTCCCAAGTCTGCTTCGCCGTTTTCGAGTCCTTGATTAGGTTCAACTGACTATCCTCCAGAAGAAGCCCAATCGTCGCACGAGCTTTCTGGTCTCCGGTTTTCCAAGCTGTAGTGTCTGTTCCAGCACTTGATCCGGGAATAGCAGCACTCGATTCGGGGGTAGCAACTGGGTTTGTTCCAACCACGTATTGCCACAAGTCTTCTCGCATCAGCAGAAACTCGACCTTGGTTTTCCACGTTCCGTAATTGCTTCCATTTAGTTTGGCAATTCCTAGTCTCTCCATCTTGAAAAATCTCAATTTATTCTGATTAAAAGAATTTTCTGATCGAACGCTAAGCACCTGGGCCCATAACCTATTGGAACTTCTTGTTTCAACGAGTGGAAATAACCGACTGATTTTATTCTATAAATTCACCAAAGCCTACTAAACTACGTTCATGCTAGCGAGGTTGCTATGATCTCAACACTTATCGACGTCGAGTGGCTCGATAAAAACTTCAAAGTCCTTTACGCAAAGGGCGACTGGCTGCGGCGTTTCAAGTTGGTGCACCTTTTGGCGTAATTCAGCTAGCTGCTGCTGCTGTCGCAGCTTCTCAAATTGGGCCTCGATGTTGTCAGGGCCGCGGGGAAGGGCGGCGGCCATACCATGGGCAGAAGGAAGGGCGGAAACGGCATCAGTGGTATTTTGCATCGAAGCGGCATCGTTCGCAACATTTTCGTGATGCGCAAAATCGTCGTCGCCATTGTAATGTGGAAGACACAAAATGGCGGCATCTTGGGGGTTTGCACAAGCGGGAGCCGGTGTCGTACGGGGGGGACGAGCGACCGGCTCGTGGGAGGCATAAAGCTGTCGGAATTGTGTGACGGTAGCGGAATCCGGCACGTCGACACCGGTCTCGATAAGCGCCCGACGAAGTACTTTTTTCCTCAGCATGATGGAAAATGGCGTTGTGTCATACACACACGTACACAGGTACACACGGATACAGGCTGGTTAGGCGGCTTGCAGGCGGTTTTGCAGGCGATTTTTGTTGGTAATCCCACTTCTGAGATGTAACGACCAAGCGTTTTACGGTTGGCGGAAGGTTAATTGGCCGTTTTAATAAGATTTAGCACAATTCGGAAGAGCACACAAATAATTATACGCAGAAGTCAGTGGCTTACGTCTCTTCAGTTCAATATCGCGCCAAAAAGAGCTTTATTCTATGACAGTTCATCTAGCACACCGGGTGCTCCAGCGGTCAAGATATAACGCGTTTATACCGCTGCGTTCGGGGTTCGGGTTGAGTGCACAGTGGGCGATATTAGTCCGGACGTTACATACTATTCATTAATCAGAGTTTTTGATTTTATTTAGTACTTTTATACACTTTATCATTTATTTGATATGATTTGTGCGAAAAATTCTAATATTTCTGGCTTTTAAGCGGTTTCAATTTGTTAGCAAAAATGCAATTCATGTAGCAAATTGTACTGGTTTGACATTTGATCTGTCAAATTTAGAAAACCGCGTATCTCCGAATCCGCGTAAGTCGAGAACCGCGTAACTCGGGAACAGACTGTACAGGGATCGATAGATGTCTCCCACAATGTCACCCAGTAGAAACGGTACATAAAGCTAGGCGATATACATTGCAAGAAAAGGACAGCAATTTAATGACCAGTAATAAAACGTCATCTATTGAGCAAACCAGTGAGGCTATGGAGCTTTCGTTTTCGCAAGTAGAAGGTGATTTTAGCCACTTACATACAGCAGAACGTCGATTATCCGGGGACGGATTAACCGTCAGGCGGCTTAACCGTGCGCATAAATGTGACAGCTGTTCAAACATACGGCGAAAATTTGCAGCGATAGTCAAGTAGGCAACCAGTTTTTTGTGCAGATCTGTAGTGTGTAGTGGTGTTTTCAAAATTCAGTTTTGTTCATTAACCGTCAACTCTACAACCGGATACCCGGGTATGATTTCGATTTTTAATCTTTAATAACTTTTTACAGAGAAGTCGCAGCGACAAAAATTGTTCATGTATCTTTAGACATTTTTATATTCTTTATTTTCGTGCAAAAAACATAATTTTTAAAAAACTCGAAATATTTTTTTTTCTTCGATATACTTTTTGTACCTTTTACCTCTACAACCGGCATACCCGGGTATCCCATACATTTTGTATGAGGAATGAAGGATTTGCTAAAACTTTAATAACTCCTGTTCTAGCCGTAGGAGTTGCATTAAATTTGAAGAGAAAGTGTATACATTATTATTCTTTGCCTTTGTTTAGTTGATAGAATTTTAAAAATTCTTTTGTTTTTTTTATCCTTCAACTAATGATCACTCAGGCGGTAGAGAACCTCGGATTGCAGATAAACGAGGCAAAGACCAAACTGATGGTGGCAACATCAGCGGGCATACCAATAAATAATCAGAATTTACGTAGGCGTGATGTACAGATAGGTGAACGCACGTTTGAAGTCGTCCCAGAATTCACCTATCTGGGGTCTAAGGTCAGCAACCGCAACAGTATGGAAGCTGAGTTGCGCGCAAGGATGCTGGCTGGCAACCGATCATTCTACAGCCTGAAAAATCAGTTCACTTCAAAGAACCTGTCGCGACGGACGAAGCTGGGACTATATAGTACCTATATAGTTCCGGTACTCACATACGCTTCTGAGACATGGACACTGTCCAAATCTGACGAAACCCTCTTAGCCGCACTCGAGAAGAAGATGCTCAGAAGGATACTTGGCCCCGTATGTGTGGAAGGACAATGGAGGAGCCGCTATAATGACGAGCTATACGAGATGTACGGCGACCTCACTATCGTGCAGCGTATCAAGCTCGCCAGGCTCCTGTGGGCTGGCCATGTTGTACGCATGGAAACGGATGACCCAGCCCATAATTTTTTTTAAGCCGTCCACAAGGACAGAGGAGACGTGGTAGGCCCAAATTGAGGTGGCAAGATAGCGTGGAGGCGTCCGCCATTAAGGTCGGGATAACGGACTGGCAGACGAAGGCGCGAGACCGTGAGAGGTTTCGGACACTCCTGAGGCAGGCCAAGACCTTCTCCCTATGTCTACTTCTCCCTATTACATGGAAATAACAGGACCTAAGAATAAGCCTAAAATGATCGACGACTACAACAAATTGAAAGGCGTTGCCGACAATATGGACAAGTATTTGTCAGAATATACTACAAAAAGAAAAACCAATAGGTGGCCACTAGCTTTTTTTACAATATGTTAGATGTAGCAGCTTTTGCTGCATTCATATTATACAAAGAAAATAATCCTCAGTATAACACGTCCACAAACAAGAGACGTATGTTCCTTCAACAACTGTGTGAACAATTGGCAATGCCAGAAATAGAAATTCAATCAAATAATATACAAATTATACGTCACTTCGGGCCACGTAGTGGTTATGAAAGGAGGTCCTATAAAAGCACCAGTTACTAATGAAACAATGACTCCAACTAAACGGGACGCTAGTGGTAGGGTTAAGCACACCGGGACTTGTTTCCTTTGTGTTTAAAAAAGGGTCTACTAAAAAAGCTTATGATGAATGTAAGAAACCAGTTTGTGCACATCACTCCAAAATTATAACAAAGTGTTATCATTGTGGAGACTGAAATCAAATCAAAATTAATTTTCTTACTCTTTTTAGTTTTGCTGAATGTAAATTAAGCTTATATATTCATAATTAATTTAATTTACTTTAAGTATATTTCCTGCGTTTGAACTACACGTTAAAAAAGTTGAAAATAAAATATGAATAATGCCATAATATATGCAGTATTATTGACTTGTAATTGGTACCAAAACGAGTAATCATTAGTTTAAGGTTATATAAAAATTATTACATGATTTTTTAAAATTCTACCAATAACACGATGTCAAATTTCATTCAAAATCTACGATTAGAACAGAAGCTATGAAAGTTTTAGCACAAAATAGTTTAATCCCCCATACATAATGTATGGGATACCCGGGTATGCCGGTCGTAGAGATGAAGGTGTAAATTTGGTCATTGACACAACGGTTAACAGTTGTTAAACCTGTCTTCTTCTTCTTCTTCTTTTTGGCTCAACAACCGTTGTCGGCCAAGGCCTGCCTGTACCACTTGTGGGCTTTGGCTTTCAGTGACTAATTGATTTCCTCCCCACCACAGCAGGATAGTCAGTCCTACGTATGGCGGCACGGTCTATTTGGGGATCGAACCCATGACGGGCATGTTGTTAAGTCGTACGAGTTGACGACTGTACTAACAGGTTTACTGATAAGTCCCCGGTCTAACAAAGAAAAACACATTTTTTTGTCAAAATTCGTTTTTATTATTCAACATAGTTCCCTTCAAGAGCGATACAACGATTATAACGACCTTCCAATTTTTTGATACCATTTTGGTAGTACTCCTTCGGTTTTGCCTCAAAATAGGCCTCAGTTTCGGCGACCACCTCTTCATTGCAGCCAATTTTTTTCCCTGCGAGCATCCTTTTGAGGTCTGAGAACAAGAAAAAGTCGCTGGGAGCCAGATCTGGAGAATACGGTGGGTGGGGAAGCAATTCGAAGCCCAATTCATGATTTTTTGCCATCGTTCTCAATGACTTGTGGAACAACAAAATAACAAAAGTTGCTTGACAAAAGACGCTCTGTCTCACAAACTAATTGACATACAGACGTAAAATTTTGACACGAATCATTTGAAGGTTGGTAATATATAAAAATAATATGCATTTAATACTAGCGGCGCCATCTATGTGTCATACCGGGGACTTATCAGCCAACCTGTTACGAGACCGGCTGTTGCTACTAGCCATGGGAAAAAATGATTCTTTTTAAAGATCAGGTGCGGTCCAGTTCGCTCAGTGAAATGAACTAAACGCGTGCGGTGATTCTTTCGCACGCCTCAGGTGCGGTGTGTTATCAAATATTAATTTTATGCTGCATAATGTCCACCCTATTTTATTTTTTATTGTTATAAAATTACATTTACAAGCTGAGAAAAAGGAAATCAAGGTTGTTTCAATGCTCAACTAAACTTTTAATTTATTACGATTTGTTTAATTTTCTTATATCGTTATTTATTTTGTGTTTTATTCGTTTAACATATTTTTTTTAACAACTATAGGTAAAGATAAATGTGACAAATGCCTTGATGGCCATACGGGAAAGACCGTCAATGCGCATATAATTTCTTCGTTTGTGGTCAACTATAGTCCATGAAGAGAATCTTTTTCATGTATTCAAAGCCGACACAGGGTTGCTCTTGTAACATCTGGAAAATTACCTGCAGTTTCGCTCTGGTGAAAAAACATACTACCAGAGCGAGAGTGTATCGTTATTTTGCGGAACGGGAAAGAAGACATCGATAACACAATCTCCATACTTTCTCATTCTAGTCAACACACTATCAAATCTACCAGAGTGAAAAAGCATGCTGATTTTCTGAGTAGGAAAATGAACTCCGCACCGTGTGCGGTGGTTTGTTGCACACCGCTAGCGTGCGGAGATGTATCGCACACATTGATAGTCGGCGAGGAGAACGTCCGCACGAAGAATCAATACCGCACCGCTAGCGTGCGAAACAATCATTTCCATTTATCTGACGGTGCGGTACTCGTTCACTCAGTGTAAAGATTGGAATGAATCTTTCAGTTATGATTCAATTTGCCCATATATAGTTGCTATACATGCTCGTAGCAAACCTTCAATAGTAGTAATGGAAAACAAAATATTGCCACCCATTCAGCTAAGTTCATCACAATCCCTATCTGTAAAAACAAAAATATCCCAAAATGTTGACCTTCATCCTTTTAAATCCTCGACTCCGGCTTCATTCAAAAACACTTTCTTACCGGCCCTAAGTTCCCTAAAAACCAGCTTTAGTTACATCCAATCCGTCTGCTGATTCCTCTGCTGTTCCGGAACGTTCAACGTCAATATCATCGAAACGAACCCTTCCGTGTAGACCGCCAGTTCCCAAAAACCTCTTGATCTCTTATCCAAAAACCATATCGCTAAGACCTTCTCGACTTGTTCCGTACACATCTACAACTAAAACGTACAACAGTTCAAACCAGCTAAAAAGAGTGGACCCTAGTCGGCTCTGATGACACAGTAAAAAAATATTTTTGTCATTCAGTTCATCAATTTGTTTAAAGGACTGTATAGGAACGAGGTCAACTATTAGCCAACATCGGTTTGGCCATCTTCGATGCTATTTGACAGCAGAAAGCCGTAGAAAATGCATCATACCCTCAAACATTTACTGTTACTAGAGGTATACATTCTCTTGCTATAAAATTCATGAACTAATTAACAATTTTCTTGTGATTAACAGCCTGTTTCATCATTAGAACCATAATTAAAATTTAAATCGAAAAGTGCTTTCAGATGTCAAACTGCTGTAACGAACTTTTGGCTACTTGTCAAATCTTTCTACATTATTTTAACTCGTTCCTATACAGTCCTTGGGTTGTATGCATCTACGAGTACAAAGGCCTTACTTATTAGGCGAAGGAAACTACTGTCATTTGATTTTGAAATCTATCCTTCAAACAGGGTCATTGCATCATAATCTAGGTGTAGGTCTTCATACTCTAGAGAAAGTATTTATATTGGGTACCAAAGTCTTTTTAACGAGTAAAAATCCAGTATCCCTTTGCTGTACATCGCCAAAGCCACATATTTCAATCGGTGAATACCATTGATTCATGAACTTAGTTTTATATTTTAGAAGCATTGTATTGGTTTTAATAATAGAACGTTTAAAATAACCACCATAAAGTTCAAAAATATTAACCAAGTAATAAAAAATAACTAGATATCATTAATTTTCCATGTGCTCATAGCCAGCCAGTGCTGCCAATGTCATAAAAAAATCTGACTGAAACAAAATCTATATCAGCGTCACGTACTCAATTGTATAATCGTACGTACTCAATTGTTTAATAATAATCAGAGGTGATACTCAGAATGGTTAGTGCGACCAATACATGCTTCTTGTAATTTTTGCGACCATCGCTTCTTCAGTCACTATGACACTGACACTATGACTTTTTTTACTGTGATCAGTTTTGCAAAATGTCACTAACCTAGTCATGACAATTTCTGGCTGAAACAAAATCATTTCAGCGTCACGAGCTCTACTGTACGACTTAACAACATGCCCATCATGGGTTCAATCCCCAAACAGACCGTGCCGCCATACGTAGGATTGACTATCCTGCTATGGGGGGGAATCAATCTCTACCTAAACGGAATATGGAAAGACTTCGTTCAGCAGACGGCAAACGACTCATGCATTCTAAAAATAGCAAAAAAGCTGGTGGCGCCATCTGTTTGTGGGATACCCAACCAGTTGAGCTTCCTCGCTTGGAGGAGAGCTTTCTCATTTCCTCTGTACTGTTGTATGATTTCGCATTGAAGTTTTGCATCGCTAGAACTAGAACGGCAATACGATTGTTTAAATACTAAACTCCAATGGAAACCATTAGCACTGAAGCAAGTGAGATTTGAGTAATGGTCGTTGGTGTTGATACCCACGTATCTGACCACACGACCATTCAAATAGATTTTTGCTCGGAAAGTTAGAAGGCTATATAGGTCATGATAAGATGAAACTTGTCGAAACACATATCAAGAAAAGGATAGCAATATAATGATGAGTTTTAATATACGCCATCTATTGATCAAACCAATGAAGCTGTGGAGCTTTCATTTTTTTTCTATGGATATTCAATTTTCCAGTCGTTTAAGCTTAATCTGTGGCGCTTGGGATGACTACTTTGGTTACTACGCCAAATAGAAGAAGAAAAATTTATGACCCCTTGCCTTCGTTCGGATTGTTCCACTGTACAATTTTCAAGAAAACAATTTTCTCCATCAACTGTGAAATGTGAATAATATACTTTTTTTTTTCAAAAGTTTAAATCACTTAAAATACATAAATAACCGAATTTTCTACACCAATTGCATTAAATAAGTATTAAATTACATAAATGAACTAAATTTTATCAAAAATCATTTGTAACCAAGTATATTTTGGCTATAAAACGCGACAATCTGAGTTACGCGAATGTCTCCGGCACGGATTTGAAAATGGAAAAATAAATTTTATTTTAATTTGAATTTTAAATCAATACAATTTTCTCCATCAACTGAGAAATGTGAAAATCAGCGCATTCCCGATAATACGTGCTCTAAAATGACACTTGAGGATGAATACTTCTAAACAGAAACTGCATGTATGATACACGCTGTCGCAGAATACAGTTGCAGTACTCTTTAGTGCTGCTAATGAGCATGTTTTGAGAACACGTTTTAAGCCCGTTTTTTCACACAAAAATTGTAAAATGTCGTGCGGTGATGTCAGTTGGGGTTGATTTTGGCTGATATGTCTGGTTACACGGTAAGCACGAATAATCCAAATTCATGAATATCGTGAATCGATTCATCCCATACAGTGTTTATGGTTTATGGTTTGTTTCGAGAAAATGAAGAACACATCGGACCAGAATGATGTGAAAATCGACAATAATGAAAATCATGAGTATTTTCTACATAATATAATACATCTGGTGTATCTCTTTAAGATCACTGAGGATTTTGTTTTTTATAATTTAATTAAAATTAAAAAAGCACAAATATCACAACACAAATATACATCTATACAAATAGACAACACAATAGCAAAAAAAAGATTGACCGTTTTCTGTTTGGTTCTATATATAGATTGAAAAAAGCTCGTGTAGTAATATAAATTAACTCTGAACGATTTGACATTTTAATAACAAAACTAATCTGTACATATACACACACATATATATATATATATATATATATATATATATATATATATATATATATATATATATATATATATATATATATATATATATATATATATATATATATATATATATATATATATAAACATATACATATATAAAAATATATTATGTTATATTTATAATATGTGTATGTTATGTAAACCGTGCGAATTTTGAGAATTTATTTTGGAAACCCGTTTTTCACTCATTACGATTGTTATGCACTTATCGAACAGCTTTCCAA
Organism: Anopheles arabiensis; assembly: GCF_016920715.1. Classification (NCBI taxonomy): domain Eukaryota; kingdom Metazoa; phylum Arthropoda; class Insecta; order Diptera; family Culicidae; genus Anopheles; species Anopheles arabiensis. The sequence goes on along the minus strand of NC_053518.1, from coordinate 50,162,789 downwards.
TAAGAAATCCTTTTAATCCCCCTAAATCGTGTCTAAAAATCCTAATACATTTTTATTTAATCATTTCCCGACACATTTTACATTACAGTTACATTGATGGACACATAAAACATTACATTAACATTGATGAATATATTTAACAGCTTATTAACTGTTGACTAAACATCATGATACTATACACAAAAAATAACGATAGCATTTGCCCACTGTGCTATGTATCGCAGGTGCATCTATACATACGCAGACCGAGCTCGACCTCGGTTCATTCAATTTCGGTTTCCATTCATTCCGCTTCGTTTTCATTTTTCATTCATTTTTCGTACCGAACGGACATGCAAAGTGAGGTGCTCCGAAAGAACTGTTGATTTGAATGGTGGCCTACGGTACTATTTACTCATTATACTGATTCGTTATTGAGAAGTGCTATTAGTGAAGGAAAGTCTTATAGTTTAATACAATGCAAGATTCCTCGTCCGTAAAACTGCAAACTTTACCAAAATATTGTGAAATATCTTTGTGCACCTAGATCATCACGCATTTTTGCAACGCATGGTAATGCATGTAATGAGTTTTGATTACGTATCGCTCACTATAGACTATTGTTGTTCAAGTAAGCCCAGACAGTGTGCAATTCAGTGCTAAATTCGACCGTAGGTGCTCGCAACAACTCGATTGTGTCCCATGTGTTTGGTAATCTAATCTGTGAGAAATTGTTTATGTGCTTGCACATGTATTGGCGTGTGTTTGAATTTATCATGTTCACAGCAACAATTAAGTTGGATCCGCGTGGGATCAGGTTGTTGTTATAATTGTCGTGGTTTTGTAAAAACGGAGGAAAAAATCAGCTACCAAAATCAGTCTGCTGCTACTAAGATCGGCAAATATTTAATGTGAGGAAAATTGAGGTTTCGTACCCACGCCTATTTTTCCATCATATCGAAACTTACGTAGTGAAATGGTATGTTAAACGAGAAGATTCATTTTGTGCATGATTCGCGGTTTCGTAGTTCAACAGTTCTGATCTTGTTCGAGATCGAGTAGGTACACCGTTGAAAAAAGCAAATTAAACAGTGTCAATGGAGGAAGCTAGTTTTTTGTTGACGGAAATTCCAGGCGGTTTCATATCGCATCGACCACATACGATAACCGGTGGGCATCATCACCGGTATGCACCCTATTCTGTTGTGTTACATCAGCCACATTTGCAACAGACGGCCGCTTCGCCGACAATATACACCATCCCATCACATCATTTTTCGCACCGTGCCCATCCGCATCTCCCACATCCCGGACACCATGCTGCTCATCATCATCATAATCTCCATGGGACGATTCATTCTACAAATCGCCCCAAGAGCCCGAACACTCCTCCTCCGCAACCCGTAGAGGAAGAAGGCACCCATATTGGACATCTTTACCCAGAAATACTTGCTATGATCTTTGCCAAGCTAAACGTCAAGGATCGTGGCCGTGCCGCCCAAGTGTGCACCGTCTGGCGTGATGCTGCGTACGCGAAAAGCTGTTGGCGAGGCGTCGAAGCCAGTTTGCACCTACGACGGCCTTCTCCGACACTATTTGGGTCGTTGGTGAAACGAGGTATCAAACGGGTTCAGGTGTTATCGGTGCGACGTGCCCTGAAAGACATCGTAACCGGCGTGCCGAACTTGGAGTCACTGAATCTAAGCGGCTGTTACAATATCACAGATATGGCTATCGGGCATGCGTTTGCTGCCGACTTTCCTAACCTAAAGGTACTCAATCTGTCGCTCTGCAAGCAGGTGACAGATTCCAGCCTTGGACGCATTACACAGCACTTGAAAAATATCGAGGTTCTAGAGCTAGGAGGATGCAGTAACATCACCAACACGGGTCTACTTCTCATTTCGTGGGGTCTGAAGAAGTTGCGCCGGCTTAATCTTCGGTCATGCTGGCACATCTCGGACCACGGTATCGGACATCTTGCAGGGCTCAGTAAGGAAACGGCTGATGGAACACCGGCACTCGAATACTTAGGGCTGCAGGACTGTCAGCGCCTTTCCGATGAAGCGCTGCGACACATCGCCCAAGGGCTCACTTCACTGCGATCGATTAACCTTAGCTTCTGTGTTTCCGTCACGGACAGCGGGTTGAAGCATTTGGCGCGCATGTCGCGTCTGGAAGAGCTAAATCTGCGCGCCTGTGATAACATATCGGACATCGGTATGGCGTACCTGACGGAAGGCTGCAACTCGATCTCAACATTAGACGTTAGCTTTTGTGATAAGGTGGCCGACCAGGCCATGGTGCACATCTCGCAAGGTCTATTCCAGCTGCGCTCTCTAAGCCTTAGTGCGTGTCAGATCACGGACGAAGGTCTTTCTCGCATTGCCAAATCGCTGCACGATTTAGAAACACTAAATATTGGTCAGTGCAGTCGTATCACCGATCGCGGGTTAGAAATCGTTGCTGCAGAACTGATAAATTTACGTGCCATCGATCTTTACGGATGCACGCGGCTTACGCCGAATGCGTTGCAAAAGATCAACCAATTGCCGCGACTGTCGAAGGTTAATCTTGGTCTTTGGCATGTACGGTGATGCGTTTTAGGACATTAAAGGTTTTTTTTAGCAGAGAGATTTAAGGATGAATAAAAGAAATAAAACAAATGGCCATCATTCTTTTTTGCGAAAAAAAATATATCCGTTGGGCAGCAAAAATATGTTTTACATGAAATTGGAAAATAAACTTTAAGTAGTGTTATAATAATCAATTAAAATATGTTTAGGTTTTCTATCGTTTTCCATTTTGAGTGTATGTTTTGTTTTATGTGAAACAATGTTATTTTGTTGGCTTATGTTCAATGAACCAGAAAACTACAAAGATTTAGCTGATAAACGATCGTCCCCAAAATATATGTGCCAGGTACAAGAGTAAGCAGGAAAGGTGATCACGAAATCGGTGATAAAATTCAATGTGACTGAATTGTTTCCTGTCCCCAAAAATACATTGTATCAATTTTACTTCAATGAAAGAAGTGTAATATTGTAGGATGTGTATCGTTGAAGGCTTTAATTGTACAATATAATAAAAAATCAACTCCTATATTTCTCTCTCTCTCACTCTCTCTCTCTTTCTCACTTGCTTCCTTTTTATCTCTTCTTTTCTCTTTTATCTCTCTATCTCTATCACACTTCTCTTTCTTTTTATCTACCCCCCCCCAACCCTCTCTCTCTCCCTCTCTCTCTCTCTCTCTCTCTCTCTCTCTCTCTCTCTCTCTCTCTCACACACACACACACACACACACACACACACACACACACACACACACACACCACACATACACCCCACACTTTATAAAAAAACGCAAAGAATATCTTATGCATTACACCAAATAGGAACTACATTGGCTGATATGTATCATTAAATCCGCCCGTAGTGGGAGCGTACAGCGCTAATTCAGATTCCTAGGTATGGCAACACATTTCTTGTGCCCGGTCCTACAATGCCGCTGAAAATAACTATAAAAATAGCAACCATCTAGTACGTTAGTCAAATGAGTGATAATGAATGTAGGGACGTACGCCGCCGCTACGAACGGATTCTATGATACCGGCTATAAATTTTTCTTCCTTTTCTGAAAAGTGTGTGTGTGTCGATGTCAGCAGAGTACCGATAGTCATACTTTTGTGTGTATTGAATGACGGATGATTAGAAAAAGAAGCGAAAAAGAAACAAACACGCATTGATGAAAAATAACTTTCATTGCACTATTGCATAGTATTAGGTAGTTCCATCACACACGGAGGTAAGAAAGGAGATGTATGGACATGAACCTATGTATAGTTACACACACTTACATACTGTTAGCCAGTTCGTCCTAAGACCCCACAACTGAAAGGTTGGGATAGGTGACAAAATGTGTAATAGGGTTGTATTCGTATCATGAGCAGGTTCTGCCCGGATTGTTTTGAATTTGTTCCGTATCACAAGAAAATAGTAATGAGAAAATTAAAACCAAATATTGAAATCAACATGGACTACTGTATTGTTTGCTGTGTTTCCATCCGTTTTGAAAGAAAGATATGATTTGACCTATTGTTACACACCAACTACTATCTTGCTTTATTTTATGTTTATTGTTACTGTGTATAACTCACAAATGGTCAAAGGGCTGGTTTAACACGTTCAGGCCGATGGCAGGCCCCAGGAAACTTTCCCGTATGCCGGTGGCAGGCCCTAGGGCCAGTCATTGGTCCTTTGCTTGGGAAACAACAAACATTGCGCACATCTATACTCTACCCACATACATAGCAGCGGTGCGCCGGTAAAAGAATCATGCTCTAAGAATTATTGTGGTCAATAAAACAAAAATAAAACAAAAACCTCATGCCACACAACAGTATTGATGAACAGAATAGAATTGAAATTATAGCAAAAAAATCCTCAATTTTAATACATGCCTGTTTGGTTCAAAACCAACTGCTTGCGTTCTAGATGCCGCCGGAACGGAAAGTTGATGAAAATCAGCGCCGGGTTAACAAATAACAATTTGTTAACAAATTGTTATTCAAAAGGTAAGTTTTTCCAGCAATGTGTTCGGTTGGTTTTTTAATCATCTTTGTCAGTTGCTGTGTAAAATTGTTCGTAAATGTAAATTTCCATCGCACCATATTTGCTGTTTAAGCTACGAGAGCCATTTACTCCAGAATGAAACAAACAAAGGTTACTCAAAACAAAAGCAAACTGGTGGCTGAAAGTTTACCATCAACAGTTTTTCTGGATAGTAATGATGTATGCGATATTTTGGCCATGGTTTATTTTGAAGTGTGCCAAACGCAACACATAGCCCCGCGTTACCTTCTTTATAACATTTGTTGTTGGTGTGAAAAAAAAATGTCGCCGTTTACTTGCCGACTTTAAAACGTAACTTTATACAGTTCACACAAATATTTAATCCTTCAAGAACTAGGAGGAAAGAGGAGCACCGCTCCTTGAAGAGCTAGTTCATAGCATTTCGTTATGTGAAATGTTTCTTTGTTTTGGGTTTGTTCTTGTATTTTTTTTTTTGTAACAGGAGGATCACTAGTTATATGTTCCGGTACGTCTGATGTAAAACATCCATTACGATACAAATAACGAAATTCTGAAAAAAAGTATGTTTTTTTTTTTAAACATGTGCAAATATCGATACAACCTTCTACTTTACTTATGTTTGCTCAGCATTCGTTTATATTTAACTTAACTAGGTTCTGACTGGTTTACTTTATTTCCTATTCTCTGACACACATTCAAATGTGTCCTATTACTGCTTGTCTGAAAGGAAAAAATAGACTGCATGAGCTGTTTGTTGCATTGTTATCACTTATTAACTACCAAAACATTTCGCAACTCGCCAATTCTGTTCCAAAAACTGTTTCGCTAGCGAATGATTATCAATATAAATTACGTTTTTACAATGGGTAGTGTGCAGCTTAAATCCATTCCACATGTTTTAAGAGCACTCAAGCAAGAAAACCATCATGCTTTCCCGCTATGTCTTTTTGATGGTTGAACAAGAACGTATGTTGATTTTGTTGGTTGGACATGTTCATGTTTCAAAATATTTCTGCTGCCTGACCAGTTTTCGATTTCAACTTTACTACCCGTTTTCTGTTAAGTCGCCATCCCTTTCGTGCTCATTCTACGTTTTTTTCCTTTTTCCTGGTTTCAAACCTTGGTATTTTTTTCTTCTACATCTTTCTCCCTTGACGCGGTAGGGTACATAGTTTCTGGAATAGAATAATCATGGTTTCTTTTTGTCCCGTACAATTCGCCCAACCAAGAGACTTAAGTTTTCAGCTCTTGTTTCCATTGCCTGGCTTCTGATTCGTCCTTTCTCATTTTTTCATATCGGTATTTTTTTCTTTTACTTTTATTTCTTTATTTCCAAAGAAATTCTTCTTCCAGTGGTAGGACGAAACAGAGGCTGTAATGTTTCCTATGTTGGAGAATTACAAACTTTTCGCTCCTTCTGCACCTCCTTCTCAGCAGTCTTTGTGTATCTGGGTTTTTTTTCCATCATCTACGCGAGGGGTCTGAAATAAGAGACCAACTTGAAGGACATGATTGTCTGGTTACCTGTGACTGTATGTTAGAAACTGCATCGAGAAAAAGAGACCCGTACTAAACGAAGGGACCGGAAAACAGTTTGAATTTCTTCTAGGCCCATAGTCGTTTTGCTTTCTTTTATTAAATGTATTGGTAGTGTGGGAAGGACTGGCACAAACCTGTCCCAAAAAGCGTACCAACTGCATTAACTACAATATGGTTATTTCTTTTCCATATTTACAACTATATGCACTACTGGGCATGTAAACTTAGCGCATAATTAAAATTTTAGTCTCGTGACATTTTCAAACCCAGGATCTCTTTACTTTTCATTTGACGAAAAATTTTAGCTAAGCCAGAGCGGTAAGTATAACCAAATTAATTAGGTTCATAAATATCCAAAACACCCAAAACCAAAATCTTGTACGTTTTTAAAATACAGCAATTATCCAAACTCCGGTGGCCGGTCTGGTGGTACAGTCGTCAACTCTTACGACTTAACTTAACCCGTCATGGGTTCAAGCCCCCCGAATTGATCGTGCCCCCCGAATAGACCGTGCCCCCCATAGGTAGGACTGACTAACCTGGTATGGTAACAATAAGTCACTAAAAGCCAAGCTCACTTCACTAGGGCTTGACCGACTACGGTTATTGTGCAAAACAATAAAAAAACATACAATCTACAAAATAAACTAGATATTCACAGAAAGAAGATAACCAGTTCTAAGTAACACAAAAATAAATACACATCAGTTTTTTTTTTCAAAATATATAACATGGGTTCACAGAAGAATTGAAAAAAAAACCCGATACCTGCGGTGCGGCAGTACCAAAATCTATCAAAATGAATACCTGCGATACGACCGGGTTTCAGAAATTTCGAGCAAGAAAAGGATTCCTGGAATATATTACGTTGTGAATAGAAAGAACAACGACAAATCAGACATACCAATATTCGCGTTCTAATAGTTTCTCTTTTTATTCACTTTTCATATAATTTTATTTCTACGTTTCAACAACTGTAAGGCAGAGTATATAATATGCATGTTGTAGTCCAGTTGTACAGTCGTCAACTCGCACAACTTTGCAACATGCTCGTCGCAGGCTCAAGCCTTTTATGGACCGTTCCTCCGTACACAACAAATTTTCTCATCCTGCTTTAGTAAAGTTTTTACTGAAACGATTCAGTATAAGAATATTTTACTGGTTTTCGGCACAAATGTCATGTTTTTACTGATTTTCAGTAACACATTTTACTGAATGCATTTCAGTAATACACATTTTACATTCGGTTTAGTTATACACATTTGTTTAGTCGGTGTAATTTTGTCTGTGAATTGGTATCGATGATGTTTTATAAAAGATATTCTTCTTCTTCTTTGGCACAACAACCGCTGTCGATCAAGGCCTGGCTGTACCCACTTAGTGAAGTGAGCTTGGCTTTCAGTGACTTATTGTTACCATAGCAGGATAGTCAGTCCTACGTATGGGGGCACGGTCTATTCGGGACTTGAACCCATGACGGGCATCTTGTTACGTCGTACGAGTTGACGACTGTACCACCAGACCGGCCCTAAAAAAGATAAAAGGTAAATACAAAAAAGAAAATAAATATAAAAGATCATTTTGACTTATTTTCGGATGGCATTCAGATGTACACATGATAAACTTAATAAATAAAGCCACGGATACATAATTAAACATGATAAATAAGTAAAACTCACGAAAATGTGTTGGAATATTTACAAAGGCACCCACAGTCTGACAACCGCTCCACATTATGGTTGCAAGATTGCATAAGATTGCAAACCTCCACAGAATGCTTGCTCGATTTCACTTCTTCTTTTGGGCTCAACAACCGTTGTCGGTCAAGGCCTACCTTACCACGTGTGGCGTTGGCTTTCAGTGACTTTTGGATTACCCCCTAAAGCAGGATAGTCAGTCCTACGTATGGCGGCACGGTCTATTTGGGGCTTGAACCCATGACGGGCATGTTGTTACCCGATTCTACTACTCGGTTGAAACATTTCCTTAACCGGTCGAACTATTCCATTATATGACTCTTAACCCTGTAAAACAGACCCATGTAAGTGGAATTTGTTTTAATTTTTATAATTATTATAATTCAACCGTTAGATTAATGTGCGAGTAGGTTCAATTCCGAGTTCCCACCACTAGTTCAGAGCTGGCTCCGTTCAAAAGTAAATAATCAGTTTGGGAGCTCCGAAGAGAACGTTACTAACAAACATCCTGTACAAGAATACTAAAGTGTCCATTATGTTAATTATGTTTCATTTTACTGGGTTCGAAGATTTGTCTCATTGCGACGGAACACTTTAACGATAATTTGTGAATCAGTTTATTACTGGGACACAATGCTTAAATTCGATGAAGATATTCAGATCTTGTAAAACTTCTATTGATAACTCCTGCATAGTTTCTTGATCTGTCGACCTTCTTGTCCTGATATGCAAATTTGTTGCCGATAAGCCGATAAAAGTGGTTTTCGAATAAATTGTCATATTTTGTATTTTGTATGAAAGGTTTAGTTACAATGATGAGCACGTATAAAAAACGCAATTATTGATAATTTAGAGATTTTATTTTCATAATTTCAACTAATATTCTTATGCTGCTAACGGAAGCACCTCATTTTTTTATGTTTAATTTTTGAACGATGTACATGTATTCCCCGATATACGCCATACTCGATATACGCGATTTTATGAATTTGGCTGTTTTTCGAGCAAATTGTACTGATTTCGCACATCAATTGTCAAATGCAAAATAAACTCATTTTATAAAAAAGGTATAAAATTGTAATCTTCAATTGAAATCGGATCAAATAACTAATTTAGTGGCTAAAACCTATCACTTCAAGCAAAATGATACGAAAATTCGCTGAAATTTGACTCAACATTTGACTTACGCTAATAGTCGAGATACGCTATTGCCTCCGGTCTGCATTTATAGCGTATATCGGGAAATATCTGTATACACAATATGGAAACACAATACAGTAAACATTTAGGATTGCAAGCAAAATGTGCGATTAAATCTAAAGATAGACAAAAAGAAAAACAGGAAAACTGTAGCAACCAAGTATAAGACCAAGCAATGAAATTGATAGGGGCCCGTTGATTATACAGGTGACGGATTAGACTGTTCTGCCATAGTTCGTTCACAAGTGAAACATGTGAGCGAATCTAAAAGGGGGTATTTAACGGATATTTTACCCCCAATACACTACTGGCTGGAAGAACAGAACGAGCCACCGACTATCCAAGAAGTAGGTTTGCAAGTAAACTCTGACTTAGAATGTTGAAAAATAGTATAGATGCTTGTGTAAGTGAATCGTACGAACGGTTCTGTCCTGATACACTTATCGAAGGAAACACATGGCAAAGCGAAGAAAGCGAAATAAGAGTATGATCACACCAGACCGATTTCGTTCGCATGGACCTGTGATATGGCCTGTCGAGCTATTTTGGAGTTGTTTCGTTTGGCATCGACTCTGGGAGTAAAGGCATGCTAAAATGGACGGGCCGTGTCCTTAGAGCCTGCATTGAAAACAACGCGAGCTCCGCATTGCACCAACAATACCACCCTCCAACGCCGCATGTGTCCCGCAGACGGGCTGGTTGGATTGCTTTGGAAAGCTTCGGATTTGAATGCAACAAACCACCACACACTAGAAACCCAATGTGTCTGGACACGTACACAGAACGTGCACAGGCGTCCCGTACGCACACGCAGGTACCAATGGGCTGAAGGAAGAGCGCACACAGAATTTCATAAATGACAAGTTTTGCTTTAGAAATTTTAGCTGCCAAAGAGCTCAAGCAGGAAAGACAGCAAGAGAGTTGAAGAGATGAAGTGGGCGCGCCACAACACCATGCTTGTCCCCTGGCTTCTACGCCGGAAACCCCCACGGACGAAAACCCGGTACTTTCTGGGCCGAACTCTGCGCAGCAAGTAGCAAGAAACTCGAATTCGCTTATTTCTGGTTCGTGCGAGGTACAGTCGCTGCATTCAATGCTAGTTCCCCGTGCGGCTATGTGATCCGATCGGTCGACTAGCAATGTTGAGTGTTACGAGTGTACATTACTGCATCTATGGTGCTGCTTTGAAAATAACGTCAATTTTTAAAGGAATCTACATTAAAGTTCTGGATGAGAAGAGAGCTCGCTACGCGACGGCCTCTGAGCTTGAACATGAAGCCCATCATCCCTTTAGAGGGAGTGAAACCATCCATACACGACGGAGGCTGTGTGCGTTTGACTGCGACGACGAATAACTCCTGTCTCGTCCAAGACCGTACTGTGAACATTTGGTTTTCTGTGGAGAGGAACATGAATTCTGGAGCCCACATCGAGCCCCAACACCGGACTTTTGTCTCCGTCTCTCACATTGGCGCTGCAAATCATGTGCATGCCAACACGCGTATATTTGTTTACGTTTGAAACTACGGAGTAAATGAGATAGCAAATTATTCAGCTGCAACGACGAAAAAGCACCACACATCCTTATATGTTTGCAGCATAAAAGCGAGAGAGTAGGATATTTCGGGAAACCAGGCTTGTGCGAAAGGCTACTTTGAAACGGCTTTAAAGTAGATACCTGCTGTTAAAGCTATCAGCCATGGTTTCCCACGAAGTGAATCGAACAGTAGAATTTTGATTCATACATGAATCAATCCATATTTTCCATATTTTTTGCTTAATTTTAATTATTGAAAAATGTATTGTAGAACCTAGAGCTCCAAGAAAATATTGCGTTTTCATCGCATAGAAAAATTATTTTAATACAGGCTGTCCCCAAAATACGCTATTAATGGGGACCGAGAAGAAACTGTATCTAGAATTTCCGCGTAAGTCGAATCACGCAAATTTCAACCAAAATACAGTCTGTTCCCGAGTTACACGGTTCTCGACTTACGCAGATTCGGAGATACGCGGTTTTCTAAATTTGACAGATTAAATGTCAAATCAATACAATTTGCTTCAAGATCGGTATAAATTGCATTTTTGCTAACAAATTGAAACCGCTTAAAAGCCTTAAATTGAAAATATTAGAATTTTCTGCACGAATCATAACAAATAAATGATAAAGTGTATAAAAGTACTACATTTAATCAAAGACTCGGAGTAATCAATAGAATTTTAGTCAAAAAATGTTAAATTCGACTTACGCGGATATTCAAGTTACGCGGATTCGTTGGGAACGCAGAAACCGCGTAACTCGGGAACAGACTGTATAGCTAATTTTCATGTAATTTGGCATGCAATCGGTAGATGCAATCGGAAGATATTAAATGATATGATTTTGGCTGCTGGTTACATTTTGGCACCTTTTTGAATGATTTTTTTTTAAATTCGACCAAAAGGGACATTATTTAGCAAATGTCAATTTGCTTAGGCAACAGTCAAATTTAGAAAACCACGTACAGGCGTCCCCCGAGTTACGACCCCCTCGAGTTACGACGATTCGCAGTTACGACGATTTTGATTTTGACAGTTTAAAGTTGTCATTGAAATGAAATTGATATATTTTTTGAATTTCTGTGCTGATAACCGTTACAAACACGTTTCCATAGATTTCACAACTCCCCAGTCTTGAATATCTATATCGTATAAATTTTACCCCAAAAGCCGTTTACAAATTATCGTACATTATTTGAAATAAAATACTAGATTTCATTGATTCCTACTCTATAATTTTGGTTATAAACATTATGTTCACAGATATTCGACGTACGACTATTTCGACTTACACCTTGCTTTGGGACATTTGTTCGGTCCCAAATACAGTCGTAACTCGGGGGACACCTGTATCTCCTAATCCGCGTATAAGAGGGACCGCGTATCTCGGGGACTACCTGTACAGTATGTTCCCGAGTTACACGGTTCTCGACTTACGCGGATTCGGAGATACGCGGTTTTCTAATTTTGGCAGATTAAATGTCAAATCAGTACAATTTGATACAAGTTCGATATAAATAGCATTTTTGCTAACAAATTTAAACTGCTTAAAAGCCAGAATCATTGGAATTTTTTGCACGATTCGTATCAAATAAATGATAAATTGTATAAAAGCACTAAATTAAATAAAAAACTACGAGTAATCAATAGTATTTTAGCCAAATAACGCGAAATTCGACTTACGCGGATATTCGAGTTTAGCGCCCAAATAACCAAATCGTCCTTAACCCACTGTAAAACCACTTCAAACCCACGTGGGTTTGTGGTGGTCGATTCAGTCGTTAACCCACCAAATTTTAGAACAATCGGAGCTGCCAGTTCCGATCCGGTGTATTTATCCTGCCCACCCTTAACCCACCTTTTCCAAAAATGCTTTGAGGAAAAATTTGGTCAAGGGTTGGCTAAGGTCAATATTTTAACTCCTCGATTGATTAAATTCATTAACTTACATCACTGCACTTCAACTTCAGCAATATTATTAGTCTAAAAACTATGCACTGACCAGCGAAATGGAAGATATCATTCGCAAGTAAACAAACACACATATTCACATATTACACATGAATGTTTTACAACAAACCAACTTAAACACACACGTTTAATTGCTTCCTTTGCACAATTAAATAAAATTTTAACACTGGTGAAACATGTTGAGCAAATAAATTGCCCGTGCAAAAAAACTGACTTCAACATTGAAGTGGCTGCTTCTGTGGCCGTGTGGCTTAACCCACCAAACTGATAGTTTTTTAGCTTTGTTTGATGGAACTGGATTTTTAGTACAAGAAATTGGTGGCGTTTTCGGTATCTTGGCTATATGGATGGTATTTTCGAAATTCATTTTTGTTCATGAACACGTGTTAAACCTATAGTTATTGATTAAAATAAAATTCTACTAACGATTAATCGATCGATTCAAGGAGAATTAATCTTAAAAGTAATGAATTTTCTATATTTTATATGAATTTGACATTTATTGCACTATTATCCGTGGAAATCGATTAACCTGGCAGCCGTCCGCAGAGTGACCAGAAATACCGATTTATCTATATTCCTACCGATTTTTTATACGCCTACCGATTCACAGATGAGCCCCCTTAAACTACCGATTTTTCATTTATCCTACCGAAAATCACAGATTTTTTCGTTATACTAACCAAAAAGTCATATAACCATTTCCCAAATCACTTAATGTATAAAGCTCAATATGGAAATCACTAGCAACCAGAACCAGAAGTTCAACAGAGACAACTAAGGCCCGTGTCTGTGCTCCATCGCATGCGATTTAATAGCACGTGCTGTCAAACGCTTTTTCGTATCATATTGCGATTATTTGAATGATTTTAATAATATAACGATTATGAAAAATTAAGTTGAAATTGTTCCTACAAAACACCAAACATTTAGTTCGACAGATAAAATCGGATGCGACGAAATCAATATTTTTGATTCCGCTTGATCCACAGATTAGCTTCCATATCCAACAACCCCCCCCCCCCCCTGCTCAACACTTCAAAGCCTACCGAAAACTACCGATAAAATTTTGATGCGCCTACCGAAAACCGAAAAAATAATCTGGCCACACTGGCCGTCCGGTCCCGAGCTACCCGGATAATCGAAGTTCTACTGCACAGTTATTCTCCGATTAACCGTCTTGTGTACGACCAAAAAACTTCACGTAATCATACAACCGCCTACCCGGGTAGGTCATACATTTTGTATGGAAGAATGATGTTTTTTGTGGTTAAAAGCGTATATCTTTTGAATTACTTGTTAAATTTGAATGAAAACTGTCTTACCGGTTTATAATAATGTTTTATAACACATCATAGTAAAATTAGAATTTTAAAAATCCTATCAGTATTTTATACAATCAAAAATATGTTCTAACTCCACCAGGATAACTGGCCGCATGTTTTAAGTGGATGATTAGGCTTTTTCTAAGTTTTAATTACATTTCTTTCAAAAGTTATATACATTTTTCAATTATTTTGCTTGTTGTATAAAAATATATGTTGACGATCTATAAAATATGCTCATCATCTTTTATTAAAAACCGGCTCCGACCGGCTCCAGACAATTTCGGAACCTCCTCCACTCCAACCCAACGGAGCCGGCACCGCATCCACGGCTCCGAAGCTGATTCCGCTCCAGCTGCTCCGGAGCCGGCTCCGCACCAACGACTCCGCACTCACTGCTCCGGAGCCGGTTTTTACAGATTCCACAAAAAAAATCATTTTCAATAAAGTTTTAATCCGGAAGATCCATAATTATCTGAGTAAATAATGTTGAAAGGAATCTATAGGAATCTATCTATAAAAAAATTTATAAGTTTTGTTCAACAATCACAGAATCACATCGGGTGTTACCTTCTACACTTGCGAGAAGATTGATTCGTTTTTTTTACGCTATCATGCCGTCTCTTTTGAAACGTTAGTCCAGAGCCGTTGATTCACCGCCGGCTGCGGAGCCATTGATTCGCCGCCGGCTCCGGGACTGTTGGCTCCGGAGCTGTTCGTGTGGATACGGCTCTGGAGCCGTGGGTGCAGAGCCGGGATCAGAGCCATTGATGCGCTCCAAAACACCCATCAATATTCGGCAGTAACACTATAACAAAAGTATAAATGATTGTGTTAACTTTCAGACAATTCTATTTCGTTTGCTTGTAGTGGTTGGTATCATTTTAAAAGAGGTGATTTCAGAGGTAATCTCAATATATTGTTACACAACAAGCTTTAAAACACACAGCTGTACACAAATGTAATACAACATTTGAAAGAAAAGAAAAAGACATAAGCATCCTCTCAAAACATGCGGCAAGGCCGGTTGGGAAGTTGGAGTTACAGCACATTTTTTATTGAAAAAAATATTGATAAGATTTTAAAAATTTTAATTTTACAACAATATGTTATAAAACATTATTGTGATCCAATAAGACAATTTTCATTTAATTCCAACAAGTAATTCAAAAGATATACTCTTTTAACCACTAAAAACATAATTCTTCCATACAAAATGTATGGCCTACCCGGGTAGGCGGTTGTACATGTGAAGGGTTTATAAATTTAAAGAATTTAAAAAAATATTTAAACATTTTTGATATTTTTTTTTTGGCACATGGGTAGAAAACATCTTTTCTGAGGCATTTTTAAAATTTGAAGTCGATACGATTTTTTAGTTCAAAGTTATTTTGGAATAAAGATACGAAACTTCCCAAATAACCAAATCGTCCTTAACCCACTGTAAAACCACTTCAAACCCACGTGGGTTTGTGGTGGTCGATTCAGTCGTTAACCCACCAAATTTTAGAACAATCGGAGCTGCCAGTTCCGATCCGGTGTATTTATCCTGCCCACCCTTAACCCACCTTTTCCAAAAATGCTTTGAGGAAAAATTTGGTCAAGGGTTGGCTAAGGTCAATATTTTAACTCCTCGATTGATTAAATTCATTAACTTACATCACTGCACTTCAACTTCAGCAATATTATTAGTCTAAAAACTATGCACTGACCAGCGAAATGGAAGATATCATTCGCAAGTAAACAAACACACATATTCACATATTACACATGAATGTTTTACAACAAACCAACTTAAACACACACGTTTAATTGCTTCCTTTGCACAATTAAATAAAATTTTAACACAGGTGAAACATGTTGAGCAAATAAATTGCCCGTGCAAAAAAACAAACTGATAGTTTTTTAGCTTTGTTTGGTGGAACTGGATTTTTAGTACAAGAAATTGGTGGCGTTTTCGGTATCTTGGTTATATGGGTTACCCGGGTAGGCGGTCGTACACATGATGGTTAACACCGGACCTGAGGCAATACCGTATCTTGAATATTATCGTATGTCGAATTTCGATGTTTTCAGTCAAAATATAGCTAATTTTCGTATAATTTTGCTTGATGTATAAAGTTTTTGCCACTAAATTGGTTATTTGATCTGATTTAAACTGAAGATTATAATTTTATACTTTTTAAATTGGTTTTTAAAATTCGACTAAAAGGAAATTTTGTTTGATTTCATATTCGATGTGTTAAATTATAGTAGAACGTCGATTTACCGGAGACGGATTAACCGGCGGGCGGCTTAACCGCCGAACATTTCCCGAACAGTTGGCGAACATTTCCCAAATAACCAAGATACCGAAAACGCCACCAATTTCCTATAATAAAAATCCAGTTGCATCAAAAAAAGCCAAAACAGCTGTCAGTTTGGTGGGTTAAACCACATGGCCTCAGAAGCGGCCACTTCAATGTTGTTAATGTAAGTTTTGATACACGGGTAATTCATTTGCTAAACATGTTTCACCCCAATATGAGTTTAATTATGCAAAGGAAGCAATTAAACGTGTGGGTTTAAGTTCGTTTGTTGTAAAACATATTTGTGTGTGTTTGTTTACTTGCAAATGGACTCATCCATTTCGCTGGTCAGTGCACAGTTTATAGATTGATAATATTGCCGAAGTCATACTGTGATGTAAGTGAATGAGTTAAAGTAATCAATGTGTTAAAATCATGTTCGGCATATTGACCCTAACCCGCCCTTGATCCATCTTTTCCTCGTCAACGTGTTTGGAAAAGATGGGCCAAGCGCGTGCAAGGTCAATACATGTGATCGGAACTGACAGCTCCGATTGTTCTAAAATTTGGTGGGTTAACGACTGAATCAACCACCACTAATCCACGTGGGTTTGAAGTGGCTTTACAGTGGGTTAAGGCCGATTTGGTTGTTTGGGTTTCTGCGATGAACCGGTTAGCAAAAACATTTGTTGTACAGCAATTTAGTGTTAAGTGATACTTTTTAACTCATTTTTGATAAAAGACAATTTTATTTAATTTAATTTTAAAAAATATTCTACTAGTGATTAATCGATTATTTTGATATGAATTTCTAGTAAAACCAGTAAATTTTAAAAATTTTATATGAATTTGACATTTCTTGGACCATTATCCGTGCAAATCGATTAACCTGGCAACCGTCCGGTCCCGAGCAGCCCGGATAATCGACGTTCTACTGTAGTACAATTTAATCAAAGACCTGTCAAAGTAAGAAAATATCGTAAAGGGAAATGGCGCTCCCCGAAATACACTGCTTCTAGACGACCAACTTTTGTACCGCGACAAATTTTCTGCGAGCTCTTTGTTCTAAAACAACATCTTAGTTTTAGAACAAAATCAAATCAAACACCGTGATTGTTGCGGGTTTGTGAATTTTTCACAGAAAGACAACGCTCGTATTTCGCGACATTACAACCGAAGTAAGCAATACATTCGTGCTAAAACAAGGATTGTGCCCTGATAAATGTTCTGTTATTTCTTTCTCTCACTCTCTTTCTCCTATTTTATTTAACTATACTGTTGTATATTTTCTGTTTAATAATTCGGTTCAAGTTTTTATTTACGTTAAGTTTGTTTTCAAGATAGAGCGGGAGTACGCAAGGTGGATTAAAAATATCAGGTGGTGGATAAGGGCCTCTGGGGGGGCCATAGTTGAGGGACTTTACGTCATTTTAAAACAGTTAACAAATGGTTTCCGCACATAAATAATAGCAGATAGAAAATATTTCTTTGTTGCTACGTGCAGATTTATGTGTCTATTGATTTTATCAATAAATTGATAAATTGATAAATCAATAAAATGGATAATTTATATGAACACATGAAATAAATGTAAACAAAGTTTGAATCCTGGGGACCTTACGTCGAATGACGAATTGTCGAAATGCTCTAGATTCCACCACCTGATAATTTTCAATCCACCTTGGGGAGTGCGCAAGGTGGATTTAAAAATATCAGGTGTTGGACTCTAGTGTATTTTGACAATTCGTCACTTGACGCAAGGTCCCCAGGATTCAAACTTTGTTTACATTTATTAAATTTGTTCATATAATTTATCTACCCCATTTTTTCGATTAAACATTCTTTAAAAATATATTTTGGACTTCGCAAGTTCTTATTGTACATTAAAACATGGATCAAAGTGTGTTATTTTGTGTTATTCCGTGAATTTATTCTATAATTCATTGTGCTTTCGACATTTTTGATGATAAAAATGAAGAAAGCATTTTTTTCTTTTAAATTTTCACAATAATTCCTCATTATCTACGAGCCGCATGGACAATGTACGTGAGATTAGAACTCTTACTCACATGATTTTAGATTTCGTGCATAAACAAATCATCAAATCTTTTGTTAATACATCTCATTTTTTCGATAAAACCTATAGACACACAAAAATGTACATAATAACAAAGAAATTTGTTCTATTTGCTAAGCTTTGTGTGCGGAAACCAATTGTTAACGGTTCTAAAATGACGTAAAGTCCCTCAACTATGGCGACCCCCCAAAGGCCCTAATCCACCACCTGATATTTTTAATCCACCTTGGGAAGTGCGTAAAAAGCGAAGCTTAGGGCGGTGGCAACGCTGATCGGATGCGATTTTATCGGACGAGATTTATATGGGACAGATGACGTCGGACGTGCGATTTCGTCGTCCGACGTTATCTGTCAAATCCCATATAAATCTCATCCGACAAAATCGCATCCGATGAGCGTTGCCGCCGCCCTTAACCCGAAAGCGCGCCCGAAATTGACAGACGTCAAAACGCGGTTGGCCAGATAGCTAAGATATAATTCCAAACAGCAGGTTGGACCATACATAACATTTCCTCCCTTCTTAAAGCGGAACTACGGAGAGTATCTTAGAAGTGGGCGGCGTGTCCTGTCGCTGCGACGTACTACTGGTGGAGTGTTTCTAGCGACTGGTTCGGGGCTGCTAATCGGTGTTGCATACTCTGTACTGGATGACTCGTTTCCATCGGTGGACATGTCTGGGGAATCTTCTCCGCTAGATCGTAGTTGTGTGGGTTGGGTGTTGCCGTAGTAGTGCCTGTGTTGATTTTCTCTACCTGATCGGGTTGTCTCCGGTTCGTTCGTTACTTTGGTGGACTGATTGTTGCTGAGGAAAGATCTGATCTGATCTCGCTTCAGATGTTTTCCTTGATATATAACATCGTAGTGTAGGTCTCCTAAGCGAGCATGCAGCGTTGCCGGTATCCACTTATCCATTTGCGAGTTACCATATATGTTGTGTTCGGATTTGGATATGTGACGCGAACACAATTAATATAATTAAAACTTATATATTAACAAATAAAATTATCAACCACGACACACGTCTGATCGCAACCAAGCCCGAATCAAGAGAGACCGATCTGTCCATCTCCCAAGCCCTGCACGGCTCTCCGAATCCCAATCCTAATCAATACGCTCTCATTACACAATTACACCTAATTAGCCGCCTTCCTAGCATCATGGTCCGACACCGGTCATGAGCCAGGGGAGTACAACTCATAGCCACAACAATATAAGCAATAGATTTGTTGTCCCGGTAAGAAAGAGCGATAATTTGCTTTGAATTCCGTATGTTGCTTTTCAGTGAGTCTAGCGTGTGGGTTTTGCGGTCGAACTAGATCTAAGCGTGTTCTGATGTTTCGACCCAGGAACAGATTCGCTGGCGATTCTCCCGTTTCGTTATGAGGTGCTTTGCGATATTGTTGTAAGAAGAGATTGAGGTTTGCCTGTAGGTTATGGCTTGATGTTCCCATCGCTTTCAATGCCCGCTTCACTGTCTGGACGTAGCGTTCAGCTTGTCCATTCGTCGCCGGGTGGTACGGTGCGGATAGTTTATGGAATTTTACACCACTTCTTTGAAGGAACGATTTGAACTCGGCAGATGTAAATTGGGTTCCGTTATCCGACACTACTGTTACTGGCGCACCATACGTAGCAAACAGTCCATCTAGCAGATCAATGGTGGCGGAAGATGTTGTGGAGTGCGTTATTTTTACTTCGACCGACTTGCTATACGCGTCAACCACCAGCAATAACATCGCTTCTGATACGGGTCCAGCGTAGTCGATGTGTATTCTCTCCCAAGGGTTGGATGGGTACTCCCAATTGTGACTCCCATCGATTGTTCGGTGGTACTGTTGCTTGTTGTGCGCATTGTACACACGATTTGGCGGTTCGCTCGATTTCCATATCTATCCCTGGCCAGTAGACATAGGAACGTGCCATCGATTTCATTTTTACGATACCAATATGCCCAGTATGTAGGTCGTTCAGGATCGCTGGGCGGAGGATGCTTGGGATAACCACCCGGTGTTCAAATAACAGGCAGCCAGCTACCAAGGTATACTTAGCTTCTGGTGATTTGTATCCGGCGTGTGCAAGACTTCGACCCATTTCGAGCTCCTGTAAGATTTTCCCGAGGTGAGGATCTTTGCGTGTCTCGTACGCGATGTGTTCTGCTCGTACTGGCAGCTGTTGGATCTGGTGCAAGACAAAGCTCTCAAACTCATCTTGGGCATTTCCTCCCTCATGAAGAGAAAGGCAATTGACATCAGATAGCGTAGATGTACTTGGGATACGGGAACAATAGTCGGCATTGGCATTTTGGTTTGTTGGTCTGTATTCAATTGTAAAATTGAAGTGTGACAAATAGTCGGCATAATTCGCCATCCGACTGATGCATAGGGTTGGTAATGATTTTTCCGGATGAAAAATTTGAGCCAGCGGTTTATGGTCTGTGATCAGTATGAATTTTCGTGCGTACAAGTAGTGAAAAAATTTCTTAATGGCCCACACGATTGCCAAAGCTTCTTTATCAATGACCGGATAGCGTTGCTCGGTTGATGACAAACTGCAGCTCGTGTAGGCGATTGGACGTTGTTGCGAAAGTCACTTAAGAAAAGGAAAAAAATGTGGATATTTCTGCTGGGGAAAAATCACAAAATTAGTTTTTATTCCTTCCTTTGACTTTTGTGATTGTAAGAGGCCGAAGGCGCATACTTCGGCTCTATTTATACGCTCTCTCTCCCCACCGCCATCGTAAACCGCGGTTACAAATGGAGGGCAGCTTAGCCCTATGCCCTATCCTGGTAAGCCGTCAGAAAAACCCTACAACAGTCACGAGCGTAAAAGATTTGTCAGGCTTTGTGTTTGTAAACAAACGCTGTTCACAACAGACGTTCTGTTCCGTTACTCAGACGGTGAGAAAGAACTGCACCTAAGCCGGTTTTGCTCGCATCTGTAGCAAGAATTAGCGATAAGGTTGGATCGTATTGCATGAGGACCTGTGGCGATGTTAATGTTTCTTTCACGTCTCGGTATGATTCGTCTGCTTCTGGTGACCATTCAAAATTGCTTGTTTGTAACATGTCACGCAGCACTTTTGTTCTCGCAGAGAGATTCGGATTGAATGCCGAGTAATAAGTTGCTTTGCCTAAAAAAAGTTGCAACTCTTCTGGTGTCGATGGTCTTGGTGCATCTCGTATGGCTTCAACATGTTTTGTAGACTTGTGCAAACCTTCTTGGTCGATGCAATGTCCCAAACACTCAAGGGATCGTACCGCAAACACGCATTTTGATCGATTTAGTTTTAGACCACTCTCTTGCAATCGACTTAATGTGGAAGCGAGGGCTACTAGCAGTTCTTCGAAATCGCCAGCGAAAACAATAATGTCATCGTAGAAACTCACTACGTTGGTTAAGCCGTGTAGTACTGTTTCCATTCGGCGCTGCCAAATAGCAGGGATATTTGCCGCGCCATACACAGCTCGTGTCGGACGTATGAGTCCGTGCGTGGTGGTATTCAGGGTGAGGATTTTACGAAACTCTTCATCGATTGTCAAGTGCGTGTACGCATCGGTTATGTCTAAGTGGCAGAAAAGTGTGGCTCCCTTCATACGGTTGAAAATGTTTTCCACTCTGGGTATAGGATGTTCGTCAATAATCATTCTTGGGTTTACTGTGGGTTTATAATTGCCAGTAATTCGGATATTACCATTTTTCTTAGCCACAACGTGGGTCGGCGAAGCCCAATCGGAAAATTCCACTTTTTCGTAAAACCCTGATTTGAGTTTTTTTCGATTTCTGCTGCGTACTTATCGCGTAACGCCAATGGCACATCTCGGGCTTTAGCAAAACTTGGCGATGCATCAGGTTTGAGATACACTGATGCTGGTGGTCCGGTCAATTTACCTGGAACGTCGCTAAACACGGAACGGAAACTGTCGAGCAACGAATTCAACTGGGTTTCGTGTTCTATCGTGAGCTTTGAGCTAGTAACAGCGTTGACATGTGTGTTTGGAGCTATCATTTTGCCAAGGTCTATCTGATCAACGAATTGAGCGATCCACTCACGACCGGAGAGGGCGTCTGTTTGTCCCGCTACTATGTACAGGTTTAACCGACGGGTTACCGTGCCAACAGACACGTTTACGGGCAATCGGCCCAGACAATGGATGCGGTGACTGGTGTAGCTGGTAAACTGCCTATCTGTAGGAAGAAAAGAATAGGTCTCCCCCATAATCCCACACGGTGCTCCCGTGTCGAGTTCCATGCTGGTGCGTTTTCCATCAATTTTTATATCGATCATCAATTTGGCGGCGGGAGCTGAGCTGCGTATCGTGTTAATGGATTGTATGGGATCGATGTTGAAATCCGCAACCTGATCAATGTTCGATCGTTCGCGTGGTGTGTTTCCTGCTCGGCAAACCTGCGAAATGTGACCTTTTTTGTTACATGTATGGCATAGGACGTTGCGAAAGCGGCAAAGGCTTCTCGTATGCTGCCCACCACAGCCGATGCAGGGCGTAGCTGCAGAGTTGTTGCTTTGTTCGTGTGTCCATCTGGAATGTGAAGCGCACGTTTTGGTAGAAGGTTCTGCTCGACGGAATGGTTGTTGCTTTTTAGTCTGAGGGTTTTCATAACCCAACTTATTGGTAGCTTCTGCTGACGCCGACGGTGTCGTTGTGGAGATATCACGAACTGTATTCCGTGTGGCTTCGAGCGTTAATGCGATATCAAAAGCTTCTTTAAACGTGCTGGGGTTTTTTGCGATGATTTTGTCACAAATGTTGCGTGCTTCCATGCCGTGGAGCATTTGTTCAATCTGTTGTGAGCTAACCTGGCCCGGACTCATTCACGGCGGTAACTCACGGATGACAGCAAATTGTCATCCGTCAATGTATGCGTGTGATCGATCCGAGGGTCATCGGTTGCGCGGTCACGGACGTTGACCGCCAAACACCAGCGCACACTGAAGAACTAGCGGTCAGCAAGGAAGCCGATTGTAACCGAGTGAAGTTGAATATATACGTTAGTAAATGTTGTGGACAGCCGTGCCGACCCCTGGACTTGCCGTGGCAGTTGCGCTGCCACCGGTCAACGTCCAGGGGGACGACAGTGTGTCACGCACACTGTCGCACACACTAAGCAGCGCAAGGCTTAGTGTGTGCCGAGCGCACAGTTAGAGTGTGTTTGCGAGCCGATCGAGCAGGAGCTCTCGGCAGGGGCGCTCGGTGCGGCTGGTGCGCGGCCACCGCACTTGTTATTTTAAAGTGTGTCGTATCAGTTCTGTTAATTGTGTTTTATTATTTATTTTGTATGTTTAAATAAAGTACAATAGTGTCTAAACATAAAAGTAAATTTATTAGTAACGCGTGAGTTTTATTCGACCACCTCTGCGATCGAAAGAACATAAAAGCGACGTAAAAAAAACGATTTTTTTCATTGCATTTCGACTGTGAGTGAAGTTGTGCTGTTCGAAAAATTACGCGCCCGCGAGCAAAACGCAGAAGGATGAACACCGGCGAAAATGGTGCACCGGACTTCTCTATGGAAGTGGACCAGAGAAGAGCATCCCTGCTGCGTGCGAGTGCGTTTGCCCCGTCGCAGCATCTTTTGCCGCCCACCAGCGAAGGGCAAGCGTCGATGGTGCAACCGCCATCGCAGAATGCAGCTTCGCAGCCATCGCCAGCCGCAGTTCCAGCGCCCACCAGATGCAGATGCAGCAGCAGCAGAAACAGATGCAGCAGCAGCAGCAGCTCATTTCGCGTATGCTGCAACAGCCACAGTCACAAGTTACAAACCAGCAAAGCCAGGCCTTCCCGACGCAGGTCATTGCCCCCAGTAATCCGGAGTTGATTATTGAGGCGTTGACGGGTAGCATCACCGAGTTCCGGTACGAGGCGGAATCCGAAATAACTTTCGATACGTGGTTCGCGCGCTACGAGGACCTGTTCGCACAGGATGCCTCCCGCCTCGACGATGCAGCAAAGGTGCGCTTACTGGTGCGCAAGTTAGGCCCTGCGGAGCACGCACGCTACGCTAGTTTCATCCTGCCCAGCGTTCCTCGGGAGATACCGTTCGATGAAACGGTGAAAAAGCTGAAGGCCCTTTTTGGGAGAGCTGAAACGCTTGTGAGTAAGCGCTACAAGTGTTTGCAGCTAACGAAATCTCGTACGGAGAATTTCGTGTCGTTTGTTTGCCGCGTGAACAAGGTGCGTAAACCAGCACGACCGCCAAAACACCGCGAGTTAAAGTGAGTGAAATAGTAAGGATCACAACCGTGAGTGAAATAGATCGGCTACAAGGTGCGTAAACCAGCACGACCGCCGAAACACCGCGAATGAAAGTGCAAAAAGCATTATAATCAACACCAGGAGTGGAATAGAACGGCAAATAAGTGCATAACTAAGCACGACCGCCGAAACACCATAAGAATAAGGTGACATCATAAACAAAACCCGAGAACCGTTAGCGAACACAAGAGCACGGAGGGTACCGACAACGATATAAACAAACCAACGGCAAAACGTCAAAAAGCCAAATCAGCAAAAGGCTACGCCAACGTAGTGACCATTCGGTGGTTACACAGCAAGGTCGGCGACAACGAAATAAAAACAACGAGTAACAACAAACAGCTTAAGTTTCAATGGAAATAGCTGATTAAAAACATCGAATTAAACAACAACGAGTAGGCTTACTCGGTGCGGAACGGACAGCAAGCAGTGACTCATCGTCAGGTCCGACAAACAAAACGAACAGCGAGCGACAAGCGGCAAGTCCACCGGCGTCTCCAAGCACCAAGCAGCAAGCAGCGACTCATCGACAGGGCCGGCAAACAAAACAAACAGCGAGCGGATAACGGTCAGTGCACCAGCGACTTCAGGCAGCAGACAGCGATCGCAGACGTTCCAAGCAGCAGAGCGGGACCGGCAATAACGTGACTGAAGAAAGCATCCAACCTACTAGAGACGACTATACAGCAGTAGCCGGACCAGAGAAGAACCCACCAGATCGACTAGCATCATCAGCAAGCGGACATCCTTGATACGGCATACGAAAGCATCTCAAACGCTGAGTGAGTAACAATGGAATTTATTACTAATCCAAACGGTCATTGTAAACTTTGTACTAACAAAGATGAGTGGGGGAAACAGGTTAGTTGCACGGAATGCGACAGGTGGTTTCACCTGAGTTGTTTGGGGGTAAAGAGTACCCCAAAGAATTTCGTATGTTCAAAATGTAAGAAATCTGAAGAAGAAAGGAAGGAGATAAAGAAGGCTCTAGAAGAATCACAAAGACTTTGCGAATTATTAAAGGAAAAAAGAGAGAAAGAATTAGAACAAAGTAATAACAATAAAAAGGATTTGGAGCGGTTACAAGAGGAATTAAACGAAGCCGCAAACGACGGGAAAGAAATGCGAGAAGCATTAATTCAAACAGAGAAATTATTGCAGGAAAAGATAGATAATGAAAAACGAAACAAAGAATCACAGAAGCAGCAAGAAGAAGAAATAGAAAGATTGCAGAAGACTCTTGAAGATCAAATCATAATAGAACCAAAAAAGCAGGAAACAAAACAATTGCTAAGCGATAGGGCTCTGAAACCCGAAACAAGCGAGGAAAATATTTCGCTTACCGAAAATATTAACAGACTTGTAAGCGCACTAACTGCTAGTTCTTCTGCTGGCAAAAGTACGCTTATGGAACTTCCTGAATTTGATGGTAGTTATAAACTATGGCCTCGATTTAAAACGGCCTTTGATGAAACAACTAAGAAAGGACATTTTTCAAAGCTGGAGAATCTGAATAGACTACAGCGATACTTAAAAGGGAAGGCATTAAAATCAGTCAGTGGTCTCATGTCAAGTCCTGATAATCTTGATAAAATTATCGACCGATTAGAAAAACTTTATGGTAACCCCGAAAGCGTCTACAAGTCTTTGCTTAACGATCTCACAGCTTGCAGGCACATTTCAATAGAAAATCCAACATCAATAATAGAGTTTTCCAACGCGTTGAATAATATGGTAGATAATATGAATTTACTGGGGAGAACACAATATTTAAATGATCAGAGGCTCCTGAGCGACCTCATAGCACGGCTATCAACAGATCTTAGAAATAAATGGATTGCAAAAACATTAAATGACCAAGAGATTCACACATTAAGTGATCTGGCACTATGGATAAAACCAACCGAGGACCTAGCGGCAGTTTTGGTAGCAAATGAAAATGGTCAGAAATTTCGAGGGCACCGATTAAATGCCCACTTACAGCCAAAGATGTATTCTAAAGACAATCATTGTCTGGTATGTGGAAGGGCTCATGAAACAACTCAATGCCAAGAGCTCATAGATAAGCCAGTATGGCAGAGATGGAAACTGTTAACCCAAAAGGGCATTTGTACTAATTGCTGCAAATATAAAAACCATAAGGCAGTTACCTGCCGCCTTCCTGCTCAATGCAGAGTGGAACGTTGCTCACAAAAACACCATACGTTGCTCCATAGGAAAGAGGAACAATCCCCCTCATACATTCCTCCACAAAGATTAAACTTCCACAAAGAGGACAGAAAGCTTTACTATCAAATCATACCGATCACATTATATCACGAATGTGCGGAAATAAAAACATTTGCCTTGTTGGATCCAGCGTCAGCAACAAGTCTTATTGTTGATGATGTAAGAAAACAGCTGCAACTAACAGGGCCCAATATGCCTCTTAAATTATCGTGGACGAATGGAAACATACAAGACGAACCACATAGTCAAATTGTTTCTTTGAGGGTTCGTGGGCCAAATAATAAAATGCTCAACATCAAGAATCTACGCTCGGTGAAGGAACTCGACCTCCCCAGACAAAAGGTAGATGCTAAGAAATTAAGCAAAATGTACAAACACTTCAAAAATATCGATTTAGAAAGTTACTATGATGCCATTCCCACAGTTTTATTAGGTCTCCCACATGCTTATTATACTCAAAGCATTGGATATCGCTCCGGAAAACCTAACCAGCCGGTAGCTCAAGAGACTCGTCTAGGATGGACAATATTCGGAGGAGGAAAACATTATTGGCAAAATGATATAAACAAGTGTAGTCCACTATTTACAATCAAAGATAAAAAAGAAGAAGATAAAAAATTAATGTCATCACTTATGCAGAAATTTTTCTCAACTGAAGAATTTGGAGTTAAATCAAACGAAGCGCCAATGCCAAAATTAGAACAGCAGGCGTTGGAAATTATGAAGGATACCTTGGCATATAAGGAAAACCGATACGAGATAGGATTACTTTGGAAGGAAGACAAACCACAGTTACCAAATAGCTATCCCCAAGCCCTGACAAGATTAAAATCACAAGAAAGAAAATTCGAAAAGGATGTTGAATTAAAAGAATGGTATCACCGAATTATTGCGGAATACCTAAGCAAAGGATATGCTCGAAAGGCTACCCCTGGGGAGCTGCTCGAACATAACCGGAAGATAAACTACATTCCTCACTTTGCTATAGTAAACAAGAACAAGTTTCCACCTAAGCCTCGTCTAGTATTTGATGCAGCCGCAAAAAATGAAGGAAGGTCACTGAACTCATTTCTCCTATCCGGTCCTGATGCTACCACCTCTTTATTTGGTGTACTCATCAGATTCCGCGAACACGAAATTGCTTGGTCTGGTGATATAAAGGAAATGTTCCACCAGGTAAAGGCCAATTAACCTCCAAAGAAAATGGCAGGAATGGCTCGACGCTATAAAAACTGTTGAAGATATTAAGATCGTCAGATCCTATTCAAACATTAAGGGAAACTGTCGCAGAGAGCTGCATACATTTGTAGATATCTACAAATTTTATTTGTAGATATATAAAGCCTCAGAAAGGGCTTTCGCAGCTGTGGTATATCTAAAAACAATACAGGGTGACACAGTAAATGTCAATATTTTGGCAGCTAAGTCAAGAGTAGCTCCCACAAAACCACTTACAATACCAAAGTTAGAACTTCAAGGGGCAATACTTGGTGTAAGATTTGCCGATACCATTAAAAAGGAATTGAGACTGAATATAGATGAAGAATTATATTGGACAGATTCAAAGACAGTACTAGGATGGATCAATTCAGAAGCTCGCAATTACAAACAATTTGTGGCATGTCGAATAGGAGAAATTATCCATCGAACATCAAGAATTCAGATGCACTGGGTAGCTTCAAAAGACAACCCAGCAGACGAAGCCACGAAACCTAAACAGGGGCACTCGATATGGCTAGAGGGTCCAGATTTCTTGAAACAAAAAACATTAGCAACCCCCAAATCAGAACAATTTGCTACAAACATAGAAATCCGACCGGTACACATGATTAGAGAGAAAACGGTGCAAATTAAGGATAGGAAAACGCGTTCAATCGACTGGTGCTCTAGTTGGACACGCTCCAAAAAGAGCAATCGCACTAGGCTTAAAGTTCATAGAAAAATCAGAAAAAGTAGTAAAGCAAAAGTACTCCTCAACAATAGATAAAACAATCCTAGACCGAATAACAACGCTCGCGCTCATACCATTAACTATACTTGCGATTTTGCAATTAAAAGATGTAATAGAAGACATCAACGTCCTCCGCCGTTTAAGGCACCAACAGAAGCGTAACCTCTCACGAGAAGTTACGGGGGCCGGGATGTTGCGTACGACCTCATTATGAAGTAAAAGCATTTATGCGGATGTAGCGAAGTAAAACACTTCAAGATAAAACACCTTAAGTTAAAACAAAGTTCAAGCAAAACACGCCTCAAGCGATAGCGCGCGCTTCAGAAAGCAACAAACATAAACAGGTAGTCAACCGTTCTCACGGTTCAAACGAGGAAGTAACTTTACGCAATTCATAAATCATAAACATGTCACATGTCGCATTAAGTATAAATACATCTTGTTATCAAAATAGTCATAATCACAGTTAGCTGACCTATATGCGGTCAGCAACTAAATAGCATATAAGAGATGAAAACCTAAATAAAGTAAGCGCATTCGAACACAAACCTCAGAATCGCTCGTTTCTTAATAGTCGGAGGCACTCTCCGGTCGACGAAGGAAAAATATACCCGACTCGGTGTAAAGCACCGGCGTTGGGCGCTGCGACGGAGCAACACATCCGCCAGCAGCATTAAGGCTCATTGCGAGCAAAACGTGTACGACATATAGGTAACTGGAGACGAAAACGATAACGTAAGGTGCGACAAGGTGCATACAAATGTAAGCGCGACAGAAGTGAAGGAGTATCAATCGTATTGAGCAATATGCCAGCGACGAAAGAAGCCTGAGCGACCGAGAGGCGGTGCTCCAACTTGGCAAGGCCTAATAGAGTGCATCTATCGTCATACGAAGGAAGCGGAATAGAGTGATGACCCAGTGACCTACGAAATACGATCCTTGTAAAACGTCTCTGGATCCTCCCAATCCTTTGGAGCAGAGATAGTTGGACAGGAGACCAGATGACACAGGCATATTCTAGTACGGAACGAACCCAACAACAATAAAGGGACGAAGTCGGATGATCAAGCGGTTAGGTGCATGCGTGCGGTTGGGGAGGTGTTTTATATATGAACCAAGAGTTACATGTAAATCGTATG
The DNA here is from genome assembly GCF_016920715.1 of Anopheles arabiensis. Lineage (NCBI taxonomy): Eukaryota > Metazoa > Arthropoda > Insecta > Diptera > Culicidae > Anopheles > Anopheles arabiensis. The sequence goes on along the minus strand of NC_053518.1, from coordinate 50,132,990 downwards.
AATATTGTAATTGTATAAATATAGTGTTAAACTAAAGTGCACGGCGTAACCCGTTTATTTATTTCCCGTGCTTTATACGGAAAGAACATAAAACTACCAAAACGGAATATTATTATTATTATTATTATTTATTAATCTTCAACGGGCCGTATGGCCTAATTAAGATGTAACAGTTTAATAAAAAAAAAATACATAGCAAAAACAAGATTTGCATCGCAATTCACTGCGGCCACGGCAAAAGCCGGAGACGTTCCTTGAAGCACTGAGTTGAGATGTCGAAGTCGAAGCAATCCGAGACAGTGTTGAAGACAGCCGACATGCGGAACATAGTCTGCGCCTACACGCGAGGTCCAAAACAGCCGAAGTCATACAAAATCATGAAAAAGTCTGCGCCCTTTTGTTCTGGCGTCCTCGTGAAGTTTACCGAGCCGAACCGAATAGTTGTGTTCGAGAAACATGTGTGAGTATCAGGTAGCAGCATTTGTACTGCTTACCTGTCGTATGCCGCTGTGATACCGAGCGAGACGCATAGACAACGCATCAAAAAGAACATGTGTAGCCGTGAGGAAATTTTTCTTTGTCTCTTTTGCCTTGTCCTTGCCTTTAGATCCTGATGAGTTAACCATGCTTACCTTTCGGGTACGTTAAGGGTATAAGCTCTGTCCCTTTCATGTTAATGGTGAAGATAGAATCGTATGCCATCGGCTCTGCATTCGGGCGTGGGCGTGGACGCCGTTTGTTCGCAGGCATAGGGTCTGACCGACCAGCACTGGAATGGGGTTGAGCGAGCCGTAGAGTTTCTCTAGACCTAAGTGTTCGGGATGGTGCATAGATATAGACTCGATGCAACAAAGGCGATGAGTCGATAGAGCCATTTAGCAATCCAGCGATGAAAGAACACTGTGCATTGCGTCTTCTAACCGAAAGAGGTTCAAGGCCTAGAAGACGGCAGCATACGGAGGAAGATTATTGCGATCCTGCCAGGGAAGTAGGCGTAGGGCATATCTCGTGAGCTTACGTTGAATCGCCTCAAGTCGAGCAATTGAAGAAGCGGTAGTTGGGCTCCAGACCTAGCACGAATATTCCAGAACCGAACGAACGATACAGTTGTACACAGCTTTGATGCACATGGGGTTGCGGAATTCATTAGTTGTCCGGATAACCACGCCAAGTAATTGATTTCCTCTGGCTACAACGTCATCGATATGCTGTCGATATGCTCGATATGGAAAGACTTCGTTTAGCAGACGGCAAACGACTCATGCATTCTAAAAATAGCAAAAAAGCTGGTGGCGCTATTTGTTGGTGGGATACCCAACCAGTTGAGCTTCATCGCTTGGAGGAGAGCTTTCTAATTTCTTCTGTACTGTTGTATGGTTTCGCATTGAAGTTATGCATCGCTAGAACTAGAACGGCAATACGATTGTTTAAATACTAAACTCCAATGGAAACCATTAGCACTGAAGCAAGTGAGATTTGAGTAATGCTCGTGGGTATTAATACCCACGTATCTGATATCACAACCAATCATATAGATTTTTGCTCGGAAAGTTGAAAGGCTATATAGGTCATGATAAGATGAAACTTGTCGAAACACATTGCAAGAAAAGGATAGCAATATAATGATGGGTTGTAATACGCCATCGATTGAGCAAACAAGTGAAGCTATGGAGCATTCATTTTTTTTTCTATGGGTATTCAATTTTCCAGTCGTTTAAGCTTAATCTGTGGCGCTTTAGAAAAGCTCCGCTACGCGACCGTGATGGCGCAAAAATGATAATGGCCGAAAAATAGTTCACAAACACGATATTTTTCTCCCCTCCTTCCCCTCTTCCCCATCCTTTCACCTCGCTTTATCATTATTGGTTCTTGATCTCTAGCTACATTGAGCGAGAGGTTGAGAAATTTTCGATCGCTTAGCGCAGCGGGCTAATCATGGTCTTTCCACTTTCCTAGCAAAAATCTATATGAATGGTCGTGTGGTCAGATACACGGCTATAAATATCAACAACCATTACTCAAATTTCACTTGCTTCTGCACAAATGGTGCACATTGCAGTTTAGTATTTAAACAATAATCGCCGTTCTAGTTCTAGCGATGCAAAACTTCAATGCGAAATCATATAACAGTACAGAGGGAATAAGAAAGCTCCAAGCGAGGATGGTCAACAGATGGCGCTTTTTGATATTTTTAAGGCCGGGCTACATTTATCGTACTCGCTGGTGTAATTTCGATTTTCACTAGCGCATCTGGCGACGACTGACCGAACCTTTCTTTGGTCGTCGGGGGAATGGTCGTGCCGGGTCTCAAATTTAAGTAGTTTTTTCATCGTTTTTTGATGCGAAATTGGCTAAAATACTTGTCCAACATATTTATCTATCAATTGCATAGCTCCAGTTTAAGTAAAACACATAAAAAAATAACATATTTTCTGAAGCGGCTACAAATTGTTTGGCAAAATGCTTCGGTCAGCCGCCGCCAGATGCGCTAGTGAAAATTGAAACTACACCAGAGAGTACGATCAATGTAGCCCGGCCTTTAGAATACATCCGTCGTTCACCGTCTGCTAAACGAAGTCTTTTTATATTCCGTTTAGGTTGAGAGCTTGAGTCGTTTAGAAGCCGTTTTGTGGTCGTTTATTGGATTTGTGGCACTTGGGGAGTCAATCGCATGACTGCGAAACCCCAAGCGGAAATTTTCGGACGATAACTCATACACTCTCATAATTTGACAAGCAATATATGATTGTATGTGTGGTTCTTCCATTCGTAACATTTCGCTCTCCAAGCCAAGCGTTGAAGCAGGTTATGTGTATTTCTTTTTGACTAATATGTTTAGTTTGCATTTAAATCAGTTGTGTTCTTTCGTATCGTATCATTCATATAAATACCAACAATTTAAAAACTATTTAACCTCAAAATGTCTAACGCTAGACGTGAAATGAAGATAGCAAATATGCCATTGCACGCTGTTGTGGTTATGTGCCGAAAAAAGTCTGAATCTCGTACACTGTTTCGTTTGTCAAATCGTGCACGAAATATCAATCGAAAAAACAGCCGAAAAGTGACTTTTTCACTCGCTTGGGACGATGCTTGAAAACTTTGACGATACCGGGATCTGCGGATTTGTATCGCAAGATTTTCTCTTCTCACACTTTTTACACTTTTTCGTGCACAAATGTTTAAAATTTAAATTTCATGTTTTAGAGAGTGCATCAATAATTAATTCGCTTACAAACAAATAAAAATCCATTACAGATGACTTTTTTAAGCCCCAAACAGCGGGAACTCACAATAAAAATTTTAGGTTGTCAAGTTATATGTCCCTGGGATGCGATAGTGTGCCAAAAAAAGTGTGCCGTAGTCTTGCGATAAAATACGCAGATCTCGGTATCGTCAACGGTTTCAAGTGTCGTTCCGCAGTCTTGCGATTGACTCCCGCAGATTCGTCAAAGTGTCCCGTGGTCTTGAGTTCTCTCGGAAAACCCTGTGAGGCCCGTGTCTGTGCTCCATCGCATGCGATTTTATCGCACGTGCTGTCAAACGCTTTTTCGTATAATATTGCGATTATTTGGATGATTTTAATAATACAATGATTATGAAAAATTAAGTTGAGTTTGTTCCTACAAAACACCACACATTTAGTTTGACAGATAAAATCGGATGCGGCGTCCGACGAAATCAAATTTTTTTGATTCCGTCGTACGACGAAATCGCACGTCCGACGTTATCTGTCAAATTCCATATAAAATTTTGACAGGCCTTCCGATAAAATCGTATCCGATGGAGCACAGACACGGGCCTAAGTGTGGAGGAAAAGTGTAAGGGAGGTGACACATTAACACCCACTGTCAACCCAACACTCACGAGGTCATACAAAAATCAAAAAATGCCGGGGCGGGCCGTAGGCGCGTTCTCTACACGTCTAGATAAGGGCGGTGGCAACGCTCATCGGATGCGAATTTATCGGACGAGATTTGTATGGGATTTGCCAGATAACGTCGGACGTTCAAAGTCTCTATAAAAATCAATAAAAAAAAAAAAAAAAAAAACGTCGGACGTGCGATTTCGTCGTCCGACGTTATCTGTCAAATCCCATACAAAAATTTGACAGGGCGTCCGATAAAATCGCATGCGAAAAAGCGTTGCCACCGCCGTAACTCTTTTCAGATGAGATAGCGGAGCTCAGAGTTTTGCTGCGCTTATCGACAGATGGAGTAAGTGAGGTAGTGTCTTCAGTTTAATTACTCCGTTTCTTACCTTCTTATTACACAATATTGGAGTCTCTCTTCGGCTTGGGCCGTGAAAGAAGGCAGGACGTGGATTTTTGTGTGTAGTGTGGTATGTCACAATCAGTGTTGCGAACGGTGATAGTCGTCGACACAAAATTTTACAAAATGATACGTTTTGAAGCATCGCATTCTAGATCCACGCATTCATTCGACAATCACGAAAAAAAAAAATATCATTTGACACGATGATATTTTTCTACTACAATCATTTGACCTTTTTATTTTGCCGTACCTCAAGTGCACTAGATCTTCATCGAAAATGGGTCCTTTTTCGTGTTTTCGCGTGAATTTCTATACTCCTGTAAGCGAACACCATTTTCTTGGTTGACTGAGTGAAAATATCAAGTGGTCTAATGGCTAAGTATCGGTAAATGCACGATTAAGCAATTCTGGCGTCTCATGAAAAATGTCAAATGACATTCATTCTACATTTGTTGCAATCATGTCATCGCAAAAGCATTGATTGTTATTGCACAAATGATTGTCGCTTTTGGAAAGTCGTGTCATGGTAACCATAAATATCATGATCAAAAAGTGATTTTGACAACCACTTACTGCGAATATCATAAAAAAAATTGTCGACAATTAACAACACTGGTCACAATTGTGAGATGTATTGATAAGTGTTTTTTTTCATGCATTCTTGATTTACTTGCTCTTGAAGGCGAGAAGTTCGATACTAAGAATTGATCAATGCATTGCTGTTGCCACTTGGAGGTGTTCCGTATGATTGTGATGCATATAATTTCTATATGCCTTCACTTTTCTTGCCCTGTAACCAATTATTTCACTTTCCATACAACTTTTGTGAAAAAGAGCCTCCCGCATGAAAAGTGAGTCATTAGTCATTAGAACTGATTAAACTCGTTATGAGGGGTTCCACTGTATATGCAACAATTCTCCGTTTCGAATCCGAATCTGTTCAACCAGCAAGCAAGTTGCAGTATACCAACCGAACCAAATACGCTATCATACTCAAGGTGAGGAACTTATAAGAGTGCCTGTGCCTATATCCATTTGTTTCATTGAACAGACCTCCGATTGTTCTCAAATATCGTGTAAAATTTAGGATCGACTTAGAAAAAAGTATGAAGAACTATCATCAAAGCTCCCAGTTTGTTATGGATCTAACTGTTAAATCAGTTTTTTTTCCTATTTTCGTATTTAGACATCAAATTAAACCCACCTGATATATCAACTCACTTTGGTAAAATGGTTTACCAAATTACAGTCCGAACTCACTGGTTGAACTTCGATTCCCTGCCAACTATTGAATACAGTCTGTTTCCGAGTTACACGGTTCTCGACTTACGCGGATTCGAAGATACGCGGTTTTCTAAATTTGACAGATTAAATGTCAAATCAATACAATTTGCTTCAAGTTTGGTATAAATTGCATTTTTGCAAACAAATTGAAATCGCTTAAAAGCCAGAAATATTAGAATTTTCTGCACGAATCATATCAAATAAATGAGAAAGTCTGAAATTTTCTCGGCAGGCCATGAGATTTTTGTGAATTTTTCAAAACCAGGATTTTCCATACAAACGCATGCCTTGAACTGTCAGTCAACTATCGAGCGTTCAACTAAAACGCATGCCAATTAAAAAGTGTTCAACTATTGAATTCGGACTGTAGATACACATCAAAATCCTTAACAGTGTGATTTTGCCTCGCTTTCCCTCTGACATTAGTGTTACCAACGTATGAGCGCTTCGAGATGCCATTGACAAGAAGTAAACAGTACGATGTAATAAACTTAACACTACCATAGCACTCTTTTTATTCATTTACAATACTCGCATTTTTGGAGTGTGCTGATATAATGATAAATTGTTGTATTTTGTTGGAATAATGGCAGTTTTACATATCCCCGATTTACTATGTTTCATTCAAAGTTTTCGAAACATATGCAATATAGTTGTTCTCGCTTTTATTATTACAATTATTTATCTGTTTACCTAATTCGGTTTGCCGAAAAAACATACATATCCTACACTAAATTATAATTTCCTTCATATGCCAATCTCTTAACCACATTCAATGTGTTTGAAAATGATTGGTTTTTACAAATCTCTAGATTGATATAATATAATAATAGTTGTAGGCAGAGAAATTATATTAGTTCATACATAACTTCATACTTTCAACGTAGTATTAACTTATGGAAATTACAGATCTTTTTCTTATGACTTCTGATATTTAGTTTAAGAAATTTGAATCTTATTATGAGTAATATTGAATATCAATCAATTTACACAAACTATAACTCCCTTATAATTTATAAGGCTAAAATGAGTTAGTTTTACAAGTAAAACTGACTTCAGACATACACTTTCTTTAAATGAAGCCCAAATCGAGAATAAAAACAGACATGATACTATCGTTACCAATCACGAATAAGCAGCAGAGCAAACCAATCATAATGCAGCAGCAACTGCTAGTTTTAGTAACACTCGACATTCTGTTATTATCTAAAATAATAGCCAAATGTGCAGGGCAAATGAAGTTGCTTAGCTTCTAGAATCATTACTCTCACTAAAACTTTCACTCGAATCATGCCGACTAACGGAGGGCTTTGGTTTATACTCGGTGATGACAACAGTTACTGAATTTACAGTTACTTCACGTGTTTGGCCGCTCGATCGGTCAATATTTTTTAATCGTGCTGGATGCTTTGATCGCTTGCTTTTGCTTCTTAGTGCTTTTGTGTTACCGGGAGATTTCACGTTCGATACGACTTGCGCACCCCCGGACGCCCCTGGAAAGGCTTGTGTTGCAGCCTGTTGCGCCGCAAGGGCAGAATTTAGTCGTGGTTTTCGGGTGGATGTACCTGGAACGGAGTAAACTGAAATTAATTATAATGCATCCCGTCTCTATTGAACAATTCGATCTTCACACAAATGGTTGAAGGAATGGAATGCATTTAGCTTTGTTTTTGCCTGGTTGCTTGGGCGAGGCAATTGCGCTTTGCATTACAGCAAAATCGTACAACATTGATGTTTCTTGATAGTGACAACAACTAAATGACCACCGCAACAATCATTTGTGGGAAAAGCTTTCTTATTTAAGCGGAGTACCTTTTCGCACGTCGCACATTAAACACTTGAAGGCTTCGGCAGTATTGCGATATGTGCAGACGCTGCAATCCCAGAAGTTTTCTTCAACCACTTTCGATTGACGTTTAGCACGGCGTACAGGCGATTTACTTTTATCCATTGCTACGATGTTCGATGCACAATCACATCACCATTGATATTAGAGTTGTTTAGATTTCCCGCACGTAAGATGGTGCAAAAAATTTATACCCCAGTATGTTGTTGCAACAAATTAACATGCATCTAATTAATTTCCACTGATATACGTAGCAAATTTTCTGCTGTTTCGTTGCCAACAGATGCACATATTCTCTCAACAGAAAAGCGTCTTGAAATGCCTAAACATTGAAATGACCCATTGCATATAGGCAATGTATGTTAAAGTCATCCAAAAAGGGCGTTAGGTGTTTCTCAAAACCTTTTCCGATCGAAATAATTTTCTGTCCTGTAACATCCGCAGTGACAACACGAACGTCAATTTCTGTTTGTGGTGTGCACAGAAAGGTAAGGAAATAGGAGGTGGTAGAGCTGCCACCAAGGTGCATTAAACAGCCAGGCCCGATTAACATTACGAAGGTTCCCGTTAAACATTGCGAGGGTTGCGAGTAGTATCATCTGCTCGAAAACTTATGGTACAGTAGAGCGTCGATTATCCGGGCAGCTCGGGATGGGGCCCGGGCGGATGCCGGTTAATCGATTTTCACGGATAATGGTCCAACAATGTGAAATTCATGTAAAAATTATAAACTTTACTGGTTTCACTAAGAATTCACCTTAAACCAATCGATTTATCACTAATAGAATATTTTTTGAATAAATAACATAATCGATTGTTCTTTATCAAAAATGAAGTTAAAATTCTCACTAGACTGTACCCAAATAGCCAGAATTGTTTAAGCAGCTCATTTTGGTACGCTAAAGATCGCTGCTCTAATTCGCCTTTTGCAGTAGATAAACAGCATCAAAGTTCTATGTGTGTCTTTAAAACAGCGCCTAAGCAGCTTCCTTATGCCACGATGCCAGGGATTATTTTTCTTTGTGTTTTATTTTCAAACAAGCGTCATCGATGAAATAAACAACAAGATTTGTTTCGTTTAAACACATATGTATTTTTTTAAATCTTTTGTATTGATGAATTATATAAAATTTTACACAATTTACTGATAATTCACAATCACTTCACTCAATATTCATTCTTCAATTAACGCATCTAACTTGTGCAGCAGCAATGAGATTATTGCCGGCGTCCGTCTTTGACACTTTGACAAGAGCCACCTTGAACCGATGTCATGCATTAAAAAGCTTTAAAGTTCCACCAAGTTCAGTACCGTTTCTTAACAAGCCTTCAAGTTCCATCGTGAACCCTACACATAGTGCTAATCGGCCGCAAAGTTCCAAAGAGTACCATGTGCCTGTTAAAAAGCTTCATAGTTCCGCTAAGTACCGTCTATCTCTTAATCAGCCACAAAGTACGACATCGGAACGATTTTTCGTTAAACAGCCCTAAATCAGCTATAAAGTACGAGCTGGCTATTTGGGTAGATAGCTGGTCCCGGATAATCGACGTTCTACTGTATTTTAATGACCAGTTTAGCGAACAGCTAGAAGCGCCACTAGCAGATAGTGTCATGCTACTGCCACCTAGCATAGAAGAAACACGAGGCACCCGGAACCGACGGAATTGCAGCCGAACTGGTCAAGAATGGAGGTGCACGACTAGAAAACGAGATTCATCAAATTGTTACTGAGGTGTGGGATAGCGAATCGATGCCTTGTGATTGGAATTATCTACCCCGTATACAAGAAGGGAGACAGGTTGGACTGCAACAACTACAGGGGTATTACGGTGTTGAATACCGCCTATAAAATATTCTCCCTGATCCTTCAGGATCGCCTTGTCCCGCACGTCGAAGAGATAGTAGAAAACCATCAAAGAGGATTCCGAAACGGAAAATCAACCACTGATCAGATCTTCACCTTGGCAGATCTTGGAGAAGATGGCTGAATACAGAAACGACACATACCATAGGGTAAAACTGTACGACTCTATGAGCTCATTTGGAATCCCGGCCAAACTGATAAGGCTAGTTAGAATGACTATGACCAACGTCACATGCCAGGTGAGGGTGGATGGAAAACTCTCAGGACCTTTTGCTACCACCAAAAGTCTGCGCCAGGGAGACGGGCTTGCCTGTCTCCTATTCATCCTGGCACTAGAGAGGGCCATTCGCGACTTGAGGGTGGAGACTATGGGAACCATCTTCTATAAGTCAACACAGATCCTGGCATACGCTGATGATATAGACATCATTGGTCTGCGGCTCTCCTATGTAGCAGAAGCCTACCAAGGGATCGAGCAGGCGGCAGAGAACCTCGGATTGCAGATAAACGAGGCAAAGACCAAACTGATGGTGGCAACATCAGCGGGCCTACCAATAAAAAATCAGAATCTACGTAAGCGTGACGTGCAGATGTGAACGCACTTTTGAAGTCGTCCCACAATTCACCTATCTTGGGTCAAAGATCAGCAACGACAATAGCATGGAAGCTGAGTTGCGCGCAAGGATGCTGGCTGCCAACCGGTCATTCTACAGCCTGAAAAATCAGTTCACCTCAAAGAACCTGTCGCGACGGACGAAGCTGGGACTATATAGTATCTATATAGCACCGAAACTCACATACGCCTCTGAGACATGGACACTGTCCAAATCTGACGAAACCCTCTTAGCCGCGTTCGAGAGGAAGATGCTCAGAAGGATACTTGGCCCCGTATGTGTGGAAGGACAATGGAGGAGCCGCTATAATGACGAGCTATACGAGATGTACGGTGACCTCACTGTCGTACAGCGTATAAAGCTCGCCAGGCTCCGGTGGGCTGGCCATGTTGTACGCATGGAAACGGACGCCCCAGCCCGTAAAGTCTTTTTAGGCCGTCCACAAGGACAGAGGAGGCGTGGTAGGCCCACCTTGAGGTGGCAAGATGGCGTGGAGGCGTCCGCCATTAAGGCCGGGATAACGGACTGGCAGATGAAGGCGCGAGACCGTGAGCAATTTTGGACACTCCTGAGGCAGGCCAAGATCGCAAAACGGTTGTAGGGCCGGATAAGTAAGTAAGTAAGTACTGTATTTTAAATAATCTTTATTTCTGATTCATTAATTTTTTTGCGGTGTTAATGGTTGAAAATATCACATTTTCAATTTTTGTGGATTTTTTCAAAATAAAATGTCAAAATGTAGGTCAAAACCTACTCTCGGGGTACAATAATTTTAACTGCTAAAACAAGAGGCGAACAAACTTCCTAGGCTCGCAAGCTCTTTAATGCGAGGGCTCTGGGGCTGTGAACTTGTATCACGTATACGAGCCCTCGCACGCCCATACAAATCGTTGTCAATTGCATGGTGGGGATCAAGGTGGATTTAAAAATATCAGGTGGTGGACTCTAGTGCATTTTGACAATTCGTCACTTGACGTAAGGTCCCCAGGATTCAAACTTTGTTTACATTAATTAAATTTGTTCATATAATTTATCTACCCCATTTTTTCGAATAAATATTCTTTAAAAATATATTTTGGACCTTGTGCGTGCTTATTTAACATTGAAACATACATTAAAGTGTGTTATTTTGTGTTATTCTGTGAATTTATCCCAGAATTCTTTGTGTTTTCGACATTTTTGATGATAAAAATTAAGAAATCATTATTTTTTTCATTTTTTACATTAATTCCTCATTATCTACGAGCCGCATCGACAATTTACTTGAGATTAGAACTCATGCTAGCATGATTTTAAATTTCGTGCATAAACAAATTATCAAATCTTTTGTTAATATATTAAGTGTTTTCGATAAAATCAATAGACACACTAAAATGCACATAATAACAAAGAAATCTATTATATTTGCTAAGCTTTGTGTGCGGAAACCAATGGTCAACGGTTCTAAAATGACGTAAAGTCCCTCAACTATGGCGACCCCCCAAAGGCCCTTATCCACCATCTGATATTTTTAATCCACCTTGGTGGGGATGGTCGAATCTCGCAACCCGAGTGGCCAGATTATTTTTGCGGTTTTCTGTTAATCCACGTAATACAGTAGAACGTCGATTATCCGGGTAGCTCGGGACCGGACGGTTGCCGGTTAATCGATTTGCACGGATAATGGTCCAAGAAATGTCATTTTCATATAAAAATTATTATATTACTAGTTTTTGATTAGTTTTATGATTAATTCACTTTGAATCAATCGATAAATCGTTAGTAGAATATTATTTTAATCAATAACTATAGGTTTAACACCTGTTCATGAGCAAAAATGAATTTCTAAAACACCACTAGACACTGCAGAGCTGCACAAAAATCTGGTTGCCCACTTGACTATCGCTGCAAATGTTCGCTGTACGTTTAAACAGCTGTCACATTTATACGCACGGTTAAGCCGCCCGCCGGTTAATCCGCCCCCGGATAATCGACGTTCTACTGTAGCTAATCTGCCCAACGAAGGTTCAGCTGTTGGAGGAAATACATCCTTTATTGATTTAAAGGAGATAGTTTAGATTAGGGTCAAAGCGCTCACACGAGGCCTTTCTGAAGTGTCGATCTAAAAATTGTACTAGGGAATCTAACCCAACAAATTAACGAAATGCACAATTGCTTCAGAGCGTTGACGACTCCAGCGATTTCGGGGCTCCACGCGGCCGCTTAGGACAGTGCAATGTGCTGTCAGCAGCTTTTTCGATTATTTGGATGAATTGGTAAGTTTAATGATAATAAAACATAAATAAGATATTGTTTCTGCAAATCCTGTATAAGTGACTTTTGAATTGATTCCATCGTATGACAAAATCGCACGTCTTAGGCCCGTGTCTGTGCTCCATCGCATGCGATTTTATCGCACGTGCTGTCAAACGCTTTTTCGTATCATGTTGCGATTATTTGGATAATTTTAATAATATAACGATTGTGAAAAATTAAGTTGAGATTGTTTCTACAAAACACCACACATTTAGTTTGACAGATAAAATCGGATGCGGCGTCCGACGAAATTAAATTTTTTTGATTCCGTCGTACGACGAAATCGCACGTCCGACGTTATCTGTCAAATCTCATATAAAATTTTGACAGGCCTTCCGATAAAATCGCATCCGATGGAGCATAGACATGGGCCTTAGGCAGCGCTCTAGCAGCTATCGAACACGTCATCGAACATGAAAAATATATGGGATTTGACATGCTCGATTTGATAACCAACAAATCAAACATGTCGAATCCCATATATTTTTCATGTTCAATGACGTCTTCGATTGCTGCAAGAGCGCCGTGTCACATTATCTGTCAAATCCCATATAAAATTTTACCAGCGCGTCCGATTTCATCGCATCTCATGAAGTAAAGAAACGAGCCTTAGTTGTCTCTGTTGAACTTCTGGTTCAGGTTGCTAGTTTTCATTTAGTGTTTAATATTTTAAATGATTTGGGAAATGGTTTTATGACTTTTCGGTCAGTATTATGATAAAGATCAGTGAGTTTTGGTAGGATAAATGAAAATTCGGTAGTTTTGGGAGGCTCATCAGTGAGTCGGTAGGCATATCAAAAATTGGTAGGAATACAGATAAATTTGTATTTCTGGTCTCTCTGCTCGCTACACAAATTCCCTCACCATGCAATTGATAGCGATTTGACAGGGCGCGCGATCATATTAAACACCTGAATTTAGACATTTAATTTTACAAAAATCCACAAAAGTTGATGAAGTGATCTTTTCGACGAACAACATCGCAAAAATAAAATTAATAAAATATAAACATTATTTAAAATACCATAAGATAATATTACTCGCAATTTTAAACGGGCCTTGGTTTTAGCAGCTAGATGGCCTCACCACAATTTTTCGGTCGAAAAAATTCGATAGGCGCTCACGTAAAACCGACAGTATAACTTTTTTTTCATACTCCTACATGAAGTCGAGTCCCATCGAGTTCAGTATTTAGTGTAGGCAAACCATTATTTTAAAATTTATTCAATGACATTTTATCACCCAAAATATTGGAAAAGAAATAAAACATTTACCAACTTGCTTTTACATAACGTTTTCAAAACCATTAACCTTGATTTATGGCAATTTTCTGATATTCGACAATTTCCGCAGCTCAATGCGTCGCGGATTTTGCCCCATACAAAGCGGAACGATCGAATTTTGGTAGTAAAGTTCATTTTACTTGTGAGTGTCATGGTATACCAGTTTTCAAAAAGAGCAGTAAAATGAACACCTTGCCGGCGAAATGAGTGTCAAATGACACCAAAATGGCAGCCGGATCGATCGCATTTTTTCTATCGAAAAATTGTGCTGAGGCTGATAATTATAGCTTCACGAGAGCAGGTATAACAGTGTAAATTGTAGCATTCTAAACACCTGCATTTTGACATTTTTTGCCAAAAATTCACAAAAATTGTTGAAGTGATTTTTAGAACGAACAACATCGCAAAAAGAAAATGAATAAAAAAAAAAGATTATTTTAAAATACCATAAGATTTCGAGCAGGTGATACTACTCACTACCCTCACAATGTTTAACGGGTATATTGATTTACCTGTAACCTTGCCAATGTTCGAACCGATCAATTCTGGAATTGAAGTTACAGTAGAACGTCGATTATCCGGGGACGGATTAACCGACGGGCGGCTTAACCGTGCGCAAAAATTTGACAGCTATTCAAACGTACAGCGAACATTTGCTGCGATACCCAAGCGCCACAGATTAAGCTTAAACGACTGGAAAATTGAATATCCATAGAAAAAAAAATGAATGCTCCACAGCTTCATTGGTTTGATCAATAGATGGCGTATTACATCATCATTATATTGCTATCCTTTTGTTGCAATGTGGTTTCGACAAGTTTCATCTTATCATGACCTAAATAGCCTTCTAACTTTCAGAGCAAAAATCTTTATGAATGGTCGTGTGGTCAGATACGTGGGTATCAACACCAACGACCATTACTCAAATCTCACTTGCTTCAGTACTGGTGGTTTCGGTTGGAGTTTAGTATTTAAACAATCGTATCGCCGTTCTAGTTCTAGCGATGCATAACTTCAATGCGAAACCATACAACAGTACAGAGGAAATGAGAAAGCTCTCCTCCAAGCGAGGAAGCTCAACTGGTTGGGTATCCCACAAACAGATGGCGCCACCAGCTTTTTTGCTATTTTTAGAATGCATGAGTCGTTTGCCGTCTGCTGAACGAAGTCTTTCTATATTCCGTTTAGGTAGAGTGCTTGAGTCGTTTAGAAGCCGTTTAGTGGTCGTTTAGTGGATTTGTGGCACTTGGGTAGTCAAGTGGGCAACCAGTTCTTTGTGCAGCTCTGTAGTGTCCAGTGGTATTTTAGAAATTCATTTTTGCTCATGAACAGTTGTTAAACCTATAGTTATTGATTAAAATAAAATTCTACGAACAATTCTTGGATTGATTCAAGGAGAATTAATCATAAAACTAATGAATTTTATAATTTGTATATGAATTTGATATTTATTGTACCATTAATCATGCAAATTGATTAACCTGGCAACCGTCCGGTCCCGAGCTGCCCGGATAATCGACGTTCTACTGCACAGTTATTCTCCGATTAACGCCAGACCTGAGGCAATACCGTATCTTGAATATTATCGTATGTCGAATTTGGATGTTTTCAGTCAAATTTTAGCTAATTTTCGTATAATTTTGCTTGATGTGTCAAGTTTTAGCACGCATGGAAACGGACGACCCGTAAAGTCTTTTTAGGCCGTCCACAAGGACAGAAGAGACGTGATCGGCCCAAATTCAGGTGGCAAGATGGCGTGGAGACGTCCGCCATTAAGGGCGGGATAACGGACTGACAAACGAAGGCGCGAGACCGCGAGCGGTTTCGGACACTCCTGAGTCAGGCCAAGACTGTAAAGCGGTTATGGCGCCGGATAATTGAATTGTTAAGGCCGGGCTACATTGATCGTACCCTCTGGTGTAGTTTTGATTTTCACTAGCGCATCTGGCGGCGGATGGTAAAAGCTTTTTTTGGTCGTCGGGGGAATGGTCATATTGAATCTCGAAATGAATTAGTTTTTTCACCATTT
Source organism: Anopheles arabiensis (assembly GCF_016920715.1). Lineage (NCBI taxonomy): Eukaryota > Metazoa > Arthropoda > Insecta > Diptera > Culicidae > Anopheles > Anopheles arabiensis. The sequence goes on along the minus strand of NC_053518.1, from coordinate 50,117,500 downwards.
TTTGATGCGAAAACTGCTGAAATACTTGCACAACATATTTATCTATTAATTACAAAGCTTTCCCAAGTGCCACAAATACACTAAACGACCACTAAACGGCTTCTAAACGACTCAAGCACTCTACCTAAACGGAATATAGAAAGACTTCGTTCAGCAGACGGCAAACGACTCATGCATTCTAAAAATAGCAAAAAAGCTGGTGGCGCCATCTGTTTGTGGGATACCCAACCAGTTGAGCTTCCTCGCTTGGAGGAGAGCTTTCTCATTTCCTCTGTACTGTTGTATGGTTTCGCATTGAAGTTATGCATCGCTAGAACTAGAACGGCGATACGATTGTTTAAATACTAAACTCCAACCGAAACCACCAGTACTGAAGCAAGTGAGATTTGAGTAATGGTCGTTGGTGTTGATACCCACGTATCTGACCACACGACCATTCATATAGATTTTTGCTCAGAAAGTTAGAAGACTCTTTAGGTCATGGTAAGATGAAACTTGTCGAAACACATTGCAAGAAAAGGATAGCAATATAATGATGATTTAATACGCCATCTATTGATCAAACCAATGAAGCTGTGGAGCATTCATTTTTTTTCTATGGATATTCAATTTTCCAGTCGTTTAAGCTGAATCTGTGGCGCTTGGGTTTCCAGTCCAGTTAAAGTAAAAAACATGGAAAAATAACGTATTTTCTGAAGCGACTCCAAATTGTTAGGCAAAATGCTTCGGTCAGCCGCCGCCAGATGCGCTAGTGAATATCGAAATTACACTTGCAAGTACGATCAATGTAGCCCGGCCTTTAAGTTTTAACCACTAAATTGGCTTGAACTGAAGATTACCATTTTATACTATTTAAAATGGTTTTTTAAAATTCGACCAGAAGGGAATTTTCGTTGCATTTTATATTCGATGTGTTAAATTAGTGTGACACTGCTTCTGAGGACCCAAAAAATCTTTCGCGCAATTTTTGGCGACACCCGCTGTGCAAAGCGACGGAAGGCGTTATGGCGTTCTGAGAATTTTATCATGCCTTCCTTTTCTCTCCAACGGCAAATTTGTCGAGCAGCGTTTCGAGCTACCCGTCCCTGGCTCCGCCTCATACCCCTCGCCTGAGCGAGCTGTCGAAGGTTTGGATGTGTTGGTGCGTCAGACGGCCAATCGCTGTCAGCCGTCGTCCGTGCTTTTTCCCTCCATAGCGCCATCTCTTTCTCGCGTGTGGTCAATGCTCGCGAGCTGTTGTGGCGCCTAAAAATGCCGTTAACAAACATTGCGGCGATGAAGTTACATTTTCACAAATCAAACAAAAAAAGCGCAATGAGTTCAAACACTGCAATATAAAAATGACTAAGCAATCGCTAGTTTACGCTGGAGGGTTTGCTGTGCAACGCGCTGAACCCTAATTCGCATTGACACGTTCATCCCGGCGCTGATTTTCATCAACTTTCCGTTCCGCCAGCATCAAGAACGCAAGTTGATTGTGAAACCAGCATCCTGGAAAGTTCACTGGTAGTCCCTGGTACATGTCATCGTGCTGAACGTGTTAAGCATTAAGCATAACTTTGTTACCCTAAGCTTTTGCTTTCGTATGCTGTAGATTACATAGATATCCTGAGCCATCTGCGCGTGGGTGGGAGCGTGCGTGTGTGTGCAACACTTTCGCCAAATGTGTTTTCTTCCAGAATGTTATGATCCATCGGTCAAAGAAAGGAAGGTGTTCATGAAAGGCGGAAAGACGAATTGAGGCCCCTGTCAATGGTAACTGATGACCGGGAGCAGGGGGTACTGGCACACAGCTGTTGGAAGATTGAACGGTATACTTAAATTGCCAGCGGATGGGGGGGAGGGGGGGTGGCCATGGGACCCCTACGATCATCGGTCACAGTCCCTAAAATTGTAGTAGCCATGGGGGAAGGGGAGGTGCAAATGGTTCTCCAGCCACGGAGCCCCAACGACCATCTTTCCGGGGGCCCTTATCGCTAATACTCTGTCCACTTGTAGACATACGGCATACTACAGCCTAGAGATCATCGGCGACCGCCTAGTTCGCCTACCGTTAGGTCCACCGCTGGTTCATGACGGTTTTTTTTTTATCATGGAGGTGCATCCTTCCCCCTGCCTGCAGCGTATGCATCGAGCAGGAGACAGTGTGGCAGAATGCAAGTTACCCACTGGATAGGAGCGGTCACGCGGCAAAGCCATCATTCCGCACATCTGCATGCCCGTCGTGGGTTCTAACCGCGTATGAACCGTCCGCCTTAGCAAGAGCTGACTATACGGCGATGTGATATTCAAGTCCTGAAAAGGCCGGCATGATCGCGTTGGCTAGTACGCCAATAATAATAATAATAATAATAATAAAAAGAACTTAGCGTAGCAGTCCACACCCGGGTAAGAGTTTGTCTTGACTTTGTTGCTGCCGGGCTACCGCTGTGACGCGACAAATGCACGGAATGCACTCGACCAAAACATGAACCTACCGATCCGAACCCATTCCAAGGCATTGCCGGTCAATCGGCGTCATGATAACTATTCCAAACCAACAAGCCACCAGATTCTGGACGGACAGGTGCAGCACCATACGCGCACCGTAATAAAAAAATCCAGAATCCTCTTTTGTATGAATTCAATTCAATATGTTGTTTCCACTTGTATGTGTGCGTGCGTTTGGAAACCCCAAAACTATTTTATTCTGATGCGTACATTTTCATCCGCTGCGGCTACAAAGTCCATGCATTTTCGATCTCGCTACCAGAGAGACAACACAATCATTGGTATTGGCATCTTTGCGATCGGCTCTACTGTTGGGGGTATTAAAAAGACACATGATTTAAGCAAACGTTTGAATTGAATCCATACAAAAGAGGATTCTTAATTTGTTTATTACGGTGCGCGACCCACAGCTCGTATCCAGCGTGCAACTTGCATACTGCCACACTGTCTCCTGCTCGATGCATACGCTGCAGGCAGGGGGAAGGATGCACCTCCACGATAAAAAAAAAACCGTCATGAACCAGCGGTGGACCTAACGGGAGGCGGACTAGGCGGTCGCCGACGATCTCTAGGCTGTAGTATGCCGTATGTCTACAAGTGGACAGAGTGTTAGCGACAAGGGCCCCCGGAAAGATGGTCGTTGGGGCTCCGTGGCTGGAGAACCATTTGCACCTCCCCTCCCCCCATGGCTACTACAATTTTAGGGACTGTGACCAATGATCGTAGGGGTCCCATGGCCACCCCACCTCCCCCCATTCGCTGGCAATTTAAGTATACCGTTCAATCTTCCAACAACTGTGTGCCAGTACCCCCTGCTCCCGGTCATCAGTTACCATTGACAGGGGCCTCAATTCGTCTTTCCGCCTTTCATGAACACCTTCCTTTCTTTGACCGATGGATCATAACATTCCGGAAGAACACACATTTGGCGAAAGTGTTGCACACACACGCACGCTCACACCCTTGCGCAGACGGCTCAGTCTATCTGTGTAATCTACACCATACGAAAGCAAAAGCTTAATGCTTAACACGTTCAGTTCGATGGCAGGCCCCAGGGACTGCCAGTGGACTTTCCAGTATGTCGGTTTTACAATTAACTTGCGTTCTAGATGCTGGCGGAAAGGAAAGTTGATGAAAATCAGCGCCGGGATGAACGTGTCAATGCGAATTAGGGTTCTGCACGTTGCACAGCAAACCCTCCAGCGTAAACTAGCGATTCCTTAGTCATTTTTATATTGCAATGTTTAAACTTATTGCGCTTTTTTTGTTTGATTTGTGAAAATGTAACTTCATCGCCGCAATGTTTGTTAACGGCATTTTTATGCGCCACAACAGCTCGCGAGCATTGACCACACGCGAGAAAAAGATGGCGCTATGGAGGGAAAAAGCACGGACGATGGCTGACAGCGATTGGCCGTCTGACGCACCAACACATCCAAACCTTCGACAGCGCGCTCAGGCGAGGGGTATGAGGCGGAGCCAGGGACGGGTAGCTCGACAAGCTGCTTGACAAATTTGCCGTAGGAGAGAAAAAGATGGCATGATAAAATTCTGCGAACGCCATGATTTCTTCTGTCGCTTTGCGCAGCGTGAGGTGAGGCGGGTTCCCAGCCAACAATTGCCGAAGGCGCCCCGTGTGAAAAATTTTTACTTTAAAGGCCGGGCTACATTGATCGTACTCCCAAGTGTAATTTCGATATTCACTAGCGCATCTGGCGGCGGATGGTGGAAGCTTTTTTTGGTCGTCGAGGGAATGGTCGTGCCGGATCTCAAATTTAAGTTGTTTTTCCATCGTTTTTGCCATGAAAATGGATGCAATGCTTATAAGACATGTGCATCTACCTTTTACAAAACTTTTCTTGTCCAAATTAGGTTAAAAACATGGAAAAATTACATATTTTCTTGAGCGGCTCCAAATTGTTTGGAAAAATGCTTCGGTCAGCCGCCGCCAGGTGCGCTAGTGAAAATTAAAATTACACCAGAGAGTACGATCAATGTAGCCCGGCCTTATGATTTCCTTAAGTTTTTACACTAGCAACAACTAAAGTAAAAACTTTCAGCACGGCACAAACCGACCTTCACGCACACAATCAAATGCTTGGATTGCTGGTCCTGCTCACGCATACATTTGTATTTATCCCTCCCCTTATATTTTCGGATTGCTGGGTGTAGTAGTGACGCTTTTTCTTTTTGCTTTATGCACACTTTCGCATGCTATTTATTGGACCTCCTCTTTCCACATGCGTTTTGGCACACTCACACTCTGTACACGGCTGGATGCTTCACCCCCTACAATTGTAGCGGTTCCGTTACCCTTCCTCTCGTTCCTCATTCTGTCCTTCTCACTAGGACATCCTCGACTGGTGCTGCGCGTGTTCAGCCGGCGCCTGTCTGGAAATGACGTCACGGACTGGTGCTGCGCATGTTTAGCCGTATCCTAGGCGTCCTTGAAGTGCGCTCTTCTACGAAAGAGCTGTGTTGAAATCTGTTGATCAAAATTAACCAATAATTAATCCATGTGTTTTATAAAAAAAACAGCTAAACAGCACATATGATAGAAACGCTTACCTTGATATTTTAAAACCGGACACCGTTTTCCTTCCGTCGATAGTGCACGCGCATGTTAATCGACGGTTGCCAACATCCCGCAAAACGATCAACGGAAGGAAAACGGTGACCGGTTTTAAAATATAAAGGTAAGCGTTTCTATAATCCTATGTGCAAAATATTGTTGAGTTTGTTATAAAAAACATGGATTAATTATTGGTTAATTTTCATCAAAAGATTTCATTACAGCTCTTTCGTAGAAGAGCGCACTTCAAGGACGCCATTTCCAGACAGGCGCCGGCTGAACACGCGCAGCACCAGTCGAGGATATCCTAGCGCAGAGGGTAGAAGGAAGAACGAGAGGAAGGGTAACAGAAAGCAACCGCAGCATTTGGAAGGGGTGAAGCATCCTGCCGTATACAGAGTGTGAGTGTGCCAAAACGCATGTGCAAAGAGTAACACCAATAAACAGCATGCGAAAGTGTGCATAAAGCAAAAAGAAAAAGCGTCACTACTACACCCAGCAATCCGAAAATATAAGGGGAGGGATAAATACAAATGTAAGCATTTGATTGTGTGCGTGAAGGTCGGTTTGTGCCGTGCTGAAAGTTTTTACTTTAGCTGCTGCTAGTGTAAAAACTTAAGGAAAGCTTAAAGTAAAAATTTTTTACACTGGGCGCCTTTGGAAATTGTTGGCTGGGAACCCGGCCGACCACTAATGTCCGACGTTGAACTGGCAGTATGGCACCGACAGTGAAACGATCGGTTACGCGATGCCTTCCCCTCCCAGACCGCAAAAAGCCGAAGTTTTGTATGGGATCGTCTCGTACACATCCCAAGTAGCAGAACCGAAGTTGTTGAGAGATTTTGCTGTGTGCCAAAGCGAGAGGCCCTGTCTTCTCTCTGTAGAGCTGCGCGCTGGCTTTAGTTTTTCCTCCTCTCGTTCTTCCTTTCTCCTACCGCTCCCGGGGGCTGCGCGCGTTTCGACAGGTTCTTAGCGTGATCTAGTGCGTTGTTTTGTGGCTGAGTTGTGCTGAGCGCTATCAATAAAAATAAACCAATAATTAATGTATGTAATACGTATTACTTTGGATAGTTTTACGTATATGATGAGAGCAACACTTACCTTTATATTTTAAAACTGAAAACAATTTCCTTCCGTCACCCACTTTGAAGATTGTTGATGATGGCAACAGGTAGGCGTTGATGAATGGCGCATGCACCTGTAACTTAGAAGCCGATAAGCATTAGTTGAATTAGTACATTGAAGCACATATGAGATCAAGAAACTTACCTCAACAAGTTAACTAGGATAAGTCATTCCACAATGGAATAAGAAGCAACACTGCGCAAAACGTAAACAAGGAAAGTAGGGACACAAGAAATCGCACATCACTCCCGAACATCCTTCCACAACGAAAGTTCTGGACGGACTGAGGATGCCTAACACCCGGATGAGTGCGATAGCAGAAAAAATCATGGTAGATCGAGAAAGATGGGTAAACACGGTGAAGCGCAATCCGCTGGTAGATGCATGTATGTGTGACCAACGAAAAACTTCAGACCCCGCTCCTCGCGTTTTTCATCCATCATTTTTCGTCACACGCACACACCTCTACACGCGAGGCGGTTTGCTGTCCAAAATCTAGAGAGAGAAGACAGGGCATCTAGCTTTGGCACACAGGAAAATCTCTGAACAACTTCGGTTCTGCTACTTGGGTATGAGGTATCTGTCGAGGCACTTGTCGTCGGTCATTGGAAGCGACCAGAAACAAAAAAGGGTCGCTTCATGCCCCCCAACTGCAAATGCTTGAAATTAGCTGGCTAGAGCTATGCCATAGGTTTGAGAGATCGAAAGCGTGAAATATTAGCGAAGGATAATCGGCCAAAACGATAGAAAAAGGTTTGATGGAAACGGAATGGCGGTAAACCGAAAGATTATAAATAGGAGCAAATGCTATACGAACGTTCTTTTCGGATCGAATCTTTGGGTAAATAGATTTTAATTTTGGCGCTCGCCTCAAGCTGCCTAAAATAAGTCTACGGCTTGCAGAAGTTTGAACAACATCCGAAAGCAGTTATAACACTTCCCGTCTCCCTGATATTTTCACATGCTGATTGATGCAACTCCATTGAAGCAGTCGGAGCGGCAGTGTTTTGTACCGATATACTTCGGGCGCAGCAGCTCACTTTACCTCTAAACCGGCACAACACTATAAAAACGATGGTAACCAACCCTATTGCTGGTAAAGATATCCATGGGCGTTGAAGCGGGGCATATACTAGATTTTTTAGTAGGAATGTGGAATTCCTTGGAAAAAAGGCTCAGAAAATGGCGGTTCCACTACTATCGGGTGTGAAAAAATATTTAACTTAGTCTCCTTATTACCCTTGTAAGTCAGTGTTAGGTTGTTTGCCACTATTGAGGAATTAGGGAATATTTTGATATTGCCTGCGTCTTCTAGAATCTGTGTGGAATGTTTTCCCTTAATAACTAGTTGTACCTTTTCGGCAACTTGAGCAAAGTACCATCATTTGTTGGGGTCTGGTAGGGCTTTCCAAATAGTATGGTTGACTTTTAAAAGGGCCAAATCACAATTTTTAGTTATTTTCCTATACAGTAGGTTACAAAGGCATTCTGACGAGTTTATTAGGTTTACTATGTTTTTCTTAAACCGACAAAGGTACGCACTGTTCATCCTATCGCATTGTCTGAGCTCCTTTTCGGTGAATGAGAACCCATCATTGGTACCTTGTTTCGTAACTAATATAGGTCGAGGAATATGTACCATCCAAAGGGTATGATTTTCTATTTTGGGGGTGGCACTTCCACGCTGAGCCATATACCTATCTGATTTTATTGTGGGAAGGCTCATGTGTATCTGGATACAAAAGTGGTTAGTTAGCTCCGTATAAACGTTAACTATTCCTAAAAGGCCAACGTGTCTTTTACTCGACTTAGCGCCTGGGAATTCTGTCCCTGCCGGAAGTGTTTTTTCGTAACTCATAAAGCTCTGCTCTAACCTTTCGGGTTCAAATAGGATCCACCATTTTGTCACTCGTAACTTCGTGCCTATCACCAACTCTAATATTATATTTAACCTCTTTTCTACTCTCTTTGAGATGAACATAATCCATTGACCTAGGTTCACGAGTTCTCGTTCATGTCTGGTAACCTCCGTTATGTTGTTGATTAATTCTGTTCCAGATTTAAACTTTTCCTGTTCTACCTTAAGGTCACTTGAGAGCGTTGCTAACTGTTTATTTATAGTAAATGAGGCATTTTCCACGTCCTCAAAAATAGACTTCACTAATCTTGATTGAATCTGTAACCTTTGTTTCTGTGCCTCTTCGTTGGCCCGTACGGCATCTAGGTTCTCATCGATCCGTGTTCGGTCATCTGTATCCATTACTCCTAAATAAGACATGATTCCTCTCTTTCGTTTGTTAGAAAACTGCTGTGTTATTTCATTTCAGTTGGTCTTTCGTGTCTTGTTGCAAAATGTACAGTTGTCGGCTGACAGAGGGACAAAGGTGTGTTTTACCTGTGTGCATAAGATACGGCATGTTTCGTGATACTTTTCAAAAGTGTTAAAATACACTTTAGTTTGATTTAGGAGCTCCGTGAAGTTGATTTCAAGTTGTAGCTTTACGGTGCTTTGCTGAAGCATCACTCTTCCCATCGTTTCCATATACAGCTCCGATTCTCCTTGATTGGTCGATGATACAAAAGCGACCAGGAGGCTAAAACGGTATAAACAATGTTGATAGCTTTAGCCCCGAGATTAATCATAATACCGTTTAAGCCGGTTTACATGGATCTTTTCGAGCTTTCTTCCATTTCTAATTAAAACAGTCTGTTCGCTTGGCACCTCCTCCACCGTGTATGGACCCCTCCAGGTACTTTGCAATTTCTGTCCTACCCCTGTCGGAATGACCTGTACCAGTACTTTTTCTCCCCACATAGGTTGCCATTCGACTGTACCACGGTCTTACATAATTTTACGCTTTTCTTTGGAAAGTCGGAGATTTTCCGATGCAGTATTGTGCAATTTCCTGAAGTTAGCCCTCATTTCTAGTACGTATTCCGGATAGCTCGAACCCTCAGTGGAAGGCTTATACAAAGAGCAAGGTACACGTGCTTCTCTACCGAACATAAGGTGGTAAGGGGTGACTTTAGTCGATCCATTAACGGTAGTGTTATATTGGAAGCAGAAATATGGTAGGAGCTTATCCCATTCCCTAGTGTTGCCCCCTACAAACTGACGTAGATACATTTTTAGTTCTCGGTTGGCCCTCTCCACAAGATTTGCCTGCGGGTGGTAAGCGCTAGTATTATTTTTTTATCTTCAGTATCTTGCAGGTACAGTATCGGACATTAAGATAGAACCCTGGTGTTTTGAACGCACCGTGAACTTGTTTTGCCACGTTACTTGTGTTTGTGTGTGTGTGTGTGTGTGTGTGTGTGTGTGTGTGTGTGTGTGTGTGTGTGTGTGTGTGTGTGTGTGTGTGTGTGTGTGTGTGTGTGTGTGTGTGTGTGTGTGTGTGTGTGTGTGTGTGTGTGTGTGTGTGTGTGTGTGTGTGTGTGTGTGTGTGTGTGTGTGTGTGTGTGTGTGTGTGTGTGTGTGTGTGTGTGTGTGTGTGTGTGTGTGTACTAGTAGAAAGAGAGTGTGCTTTTTAATGTGTATACTTGCCATGATGTCATATTGCGTTGAAAGTATTCTGATAATGTGTGTTATCATGTGAATTATCGTGCGTTTACACTTGGATAAAAGCTAAAGTTTGCATCGACAGCAGCGCTTGTTCCTCAGACGAAAACGCAGGTGTGCTGTTCAATGAATGTGAATGCGACACCGGTGCGAAATGGACACGCGCTCAATAGCAATGAACTCGGCATTCCCTCACAGGTGTTTCTCCAGTCCACGCCATTGAAAGGCCTTCGTGCATCTCTGCGTTGAACGTTGTGTGCGCATGGAAAACTTGGTGCGTGCATTGAGCTGGTGCGCAGTTGTTTTTTTCAATGGGCGTTTTGTTTCATGAGCGCGGCAGTATCCTGTTCTCGATTTTGAAGGGAAGACGCTTACTCGCGTACTCGTTGATAGTTTTTATCCATGCGATGTTTTCGCTGCTGGACAACGATGTAATTCATCACGTATAGAAGTAGAACGCAGACAGAGCACGGGATCAGCCGTGTCCAAGTTTTTAACCAGCCCGTTCTTGACGGTCCAAGCAAGCAATGTTAGTAACAATGGGTCGAGGTAAACATTGTACCGATTATCAGCGCCATATGATAAAGCGAATGGCGGCTGCTGACATTAAGCGCAAAACGATCGAGTTCGAAATGGAACGATCGCGCACTTTTGCGGCAAACGCGCAAAAGACACACACACACACACACACACACACACACACACACACACACACACACACACACACACACACACACACACACACACACACACACACACACACACACACACACACACACACACACACACACACACACACACACACACACACACACACACAAACACATACAAATCACACATAAACCTGGCCCAACGGGTGCATGGTGCGTTGAAAACACCAGGGTTCTATCTTTCTGTCCGATACTGTATCTCTCATTACTTGGCTCATGAAGTTAGTGCCCTGATCAGTCACTAACTCTAGGGGTGTTCCAAACCAACAAATGAGCCTTTGGCTACCTCGTGGGTAGACCAATTTTTTATCTGGATTCCCAAGATGTCACAAAATACAATTTTTAGTTCGATTTTTTTTTATTTATCCGGCGCTACAACCGCTTTGCGGTCTTGGCCTGCCTCAGGAGTGTCCGAAACCGCTCACGGTCTCGCGCCTTCGTCTGCCAGTCCGTTATCCCGGCCTTAATGGCGGACGCCTCCACGCCATCTTGCCACCTCAAGGTGGGCCTACCACGCCTCCTCTGTCCTTGTGCACGGCCCAAAAAGACTTTTCGGGCTGGGTCGTCCGTTTCCATGCGTATAACATGGCCAGCCCACCGGAGCCTGGGAAGCTTGATACGCTGTACGACAGTGAGGTCGCCGTACATCTCGTATAGCTCGTCATTATAGCGGCTCCTCCATTGTCCTTCCACACATACGGGGCCAAGTATCCTTCTGAGCATCTTCCTCTCGAACGCGGCTAAGAGGGTTTCGTCAGATTTGGACAGTGTCCATGTCTCAGAGGCGTATGTGAGCACTGGTACTATATAGGTACTATATAGTCCCAGTTTCGTCCGTCGCGACAGGTTCTTTGAGGTGAACTGATTTTTCAGGCTGTAGAATGACCGGTTGGCAGCCAGCATCCTTGCGCGCAACTCAGCTTCCATGCTATTGTCGTTGCTGACCTTTGATCCCAGATAGGTGAATTGTGGGACGACTTCAAAAGTGCGTTCACCTATCTGCACGTCACACCTACGTAGATTCTGATTATTTGTTGGCGGGCCCGCTGATGTTACCACCATCAGTTTGGTCTTTGCCTCGTTTATCTGCAATCCGAGGCTCTCTGCCGCCTGCTCGATCCCTTGGTAGGCTTCTGCTACATAGGAGAGCCGCAGATCAATGATGTCTATATCATCAGCGTATGCCAGGATCTGGGTTGACTTATAGAAGATGGTTCCCGTAGTCTCCACCCTCGAGTCACGGATGGCTCTCTCTAGCGCCAGGTTGAATTAGAGACAGGCAAGCCCGTCTCTCTGGCGCAGACCTTTGGTGGTGGCGCTGATGGTGGTGAAACTGGTGGTGGTAGCGCTGGTGGTGGTGGTGTATACTCTGCTGCAGATGGTGGCGTAAGCTGTGTCACTGGCTCGGGTTGCTGGAGTGAGTAGCACGGTTTCAGGCGGTCAATAGAGATGTTAGTTGCCCTCTCGTTGATCAGGACTTCAAATGACTTGTCACTACGCCTAAGCACCTTGTAAGGCCCTTGGTACGGCGGGGTAAGGGCTGGGCGGACGGTGTCATTCCGGACGAACACGTGGCTGCATGTCCGAAGATCCGAATGGACGAAGGGTGTTGCTTTGTCATGCCAGGCCGTTTGTGTTGGGCGAATGGTGTTCATGGCATACTTAAGCGACTTGGTGAACTCGGTGGTGTCTGGCAGGCTGGTCATCGGGCTGCTATTAAAAAACTCCGCTGGGATCTTTAGCGTGCTTCCATAAACCAGCTCTGCTGGCGAAGCTTTGATGTCGTCTTTGTACGCTGTGCGCAATCCAAGGAGTATGATGGGAAGGTGGTCGGTCCAATGAGCGGTGTTTTTGGTACAAATAGCTGCCTTCAGCGTACGGTGCCATCGTTCTATCAAGCCGTTGGCCTGCGGATGATACGCCGTTGTGCGTAGATGTTTGATGCCCAGTAACTGGTTCAGCTCCGCGAAAAGCGTCGACTCGAACTGCCTGCCTTGATCCGTGGTGATGAACGATGGAACGCCAAAGCGAGCTATCCATCCACTGAGTAGGGCTGCGGCTACAGTTGTTGATGTTATGTCAGGGATGGGAGTAGCTTCTGGCCAGCGTGTGAAGCGATCGATGATAGTGAGGCAGTAACGATGTCCATTGCTGATCGGGAACGGCCCAACCAGGTCCAGGTTGATGTGTGCGAACCTAGCATCCGGTACAGGGTAGCGTCCTAGAGGGCTGCGGGTATGGCGTTGCACCTTCGTAGCCCGACACGCTAAGCAGTTGCGGACGAAATCTCGCGTATCTTGGCGGATATTCAGTCAGACGAATCTCTCCGTCATCAGTTTCGTGGTAGTTTTCGCTCCGGGATGACTCATCTGATGAACTGCGCGTAGTAGTTGTTGACGAAACGGTTTCGTGACATACGGACGAATGATGCCGGCGGGGCAATCGCAGTACAAAGCCTTGCTGCTGCCAGGTATTGGAACTCGTTGAAGGACCAGGTCCGTCCTTGTTTTCCCGCTGAGGATGTCAGCGAGCTCGGGATCTCGGGTCTGGTCTTCGGCCGTGCTAGTCTAGGAGAGGCCTTATCCAGCGACTGGCATAAACCAGAGGTTTATGATCCGTGTAAATATGGAAAGAGCGTCCTTCCAACTGATGACGAAAATACCGGACGGCCAAGTAAACAGCTGCTAGTTCGCGATCGTACGTGGAATAACGGCGCTGTGCGTTGTCGAACTTTCGGGAGAAGAAACCGAGCGGCTGCATCTGCCCGTCGATGACCTGATGTAAGGCGGCGCCGGCAGCGAAATCGGAAGCATCACACCACAGTGATAGTTCGGCGGATGGTACAGGGTGTACCAGCATGGTAGCCTGTGCAAGTTGCCGTTTGTTTATGTTTATGTTTATGTTTATTTGTCTATCGATGGACAATAATGCCCTCTCGAACCATTTTAGCAATGTTTTACAATGAGTTCTTTACAATGGATTACAATAACATAGAACATAAAAATGTGCACTATGGAACCAAATTTAACACAGAAACACGATCATTAAACTCAGTTGGCAAAATCCTCGGCTCAAAAGCGTCGCTGACTGCGTTGAAAGTACGGCACATAAGTAGGAACGGGTCAGAGGAGCCAAATTGCGTTCTACGGTCGTCGAGGGGCAACATTGCCCGAGTCCGGAGCGGCCTGGCCGGAACGTACAGGTTGATGGCAGCCAGTAGTGACGGAGAGTCAATACGGCCGTCGAGAAGTCCCGTGATGAACGACAACCTGGCTTTTCGTATTCGCTCACTTAGGGTGGGTAGCCCGAGTAGTAAACACCTAGTCCGGTAATCGAGCCTTTGGTTCCATGAGCGAAGTGCAAATCGTGAAATTTTGCGCTGGATTGATTCCAATCGAGCTAACGGACGCGCTGCAGTTGGCCACCATACGATATTTGCATATTCCATCAACGACCGGATAAGTGAGCAATAGAGCGCCTTGGTGCAAGGTATATCATTAAGCTCGCGAGTCATATTGATAACTAGCCCTAGCATTCTATTGCTGGTGGCTACTACATGATCCAGCTGATCCTTAAATGATAGTTTTGTATCGAGCAAAACACCTAGATCCTTAACACATAGTTTTCGCACCAAGGACTGTCCATCAAGCGCATATTCATACAATGATGGGCAGCGAGAACGACTGAAAGTGATGACTTCACATTTATGTGTGCATAGGGATAAAGCATTACGGTTGCACCAACACTGGAACTCATGCAAGGAAGTTTGCAGTCGGGCGTGGTCTTCTGGTTCACGAATAACACGAAAAATTTTCGCGTCATCTGCGTACAGTAGATGATTATCAGCCTGAAGGATCAATGTCGCGTCGTTGATGAAAAGAAGGAACAGCAAAGGACCATATCATAGGGTTTGGGAGACCAAGTAAGTCGAGTTTCGCTAGCAAGATGGAGTGCGATACACTGTCGAATGCTGCCTTGATATCCGTATAAATAGCATCTAGTTGTAAACCGTTATCGATAGATTTATGGCATTTGCTAACAAATTCTAGTAGATTAGTCGTTGTAGATCGCCTGGGTACAAAACCATGTTGATTCACACTAATATAGTTGCAGTCCGAGGCCAACAATGGCTCGTAGATTAGCATTTCGAACACCTTTGCACACATGCTGAGTGAGGTTATGCCACGATAGTTTACAGCATCATTCTTACAGCCCTTCTTGTAGATGGGTGTCATCCAGGAAGATTTCCAAATGGCAGGAAAGGTTCCACATCTCAGGGACTCCTTAAAAATCTTCATCAGCGAGGGAGCAAGCGCAGAAGCACATCACTTTAGGATAACGGCCGGTATACCATCTGGGCCAGGGGTATATGAGGATTTGACACGTTTGATCGCAGAGATGATCGTATCGACAGTGATGACTGGTAGCATAGGGAGCAGTGCACCAACAGGTGTGTTAGAGAGAGCATCGGCCACATCTTCTGGACCAGTAGTTTGAGAAGCGAAGTTGTCCTTGAAGCACAAGGCAAACAATTTACACATTTCTGGCAGGGAACAGGCACTGTCACCGTCATAACGTATAATGCTTGGTAGCCCAGCAGATTTTCGTTTTTTGTCCATATAACTCCAAAAGCGCCTAGGGTACTTGCAGAGGGAACGTGCAGTTTGTTTCAAATAACTTCGGTGACAGGATCTATTATATCGGCGATAGAGAGAATGAACTCTGTTGTAATAAAGACGTGACGTGCTGTTTCGTTCTGCTCGTTGATCAGAATAGGCTTTTCTTTTTTCTTTTTTAATGCATTTAGTGTGCGATCAGCCCATGGTGGTCCACGACGAGGAATTTTAACAGGAGTGCATTCACATATAGCAGATCTCATGAACTCACAAAAAGCCTCTGTGGCATCGTCAATGGTTGAATAGTCCGAACAGTTAAAAGAATTGTCAAAAGATAAAATCAATCGCTCCAATTTTGGAAGGTCAACACGAGCATAATTCAGCCTTTTATCAGCATCAATGGCTGTAGCGATCGTAACTGGGGCTACGTTGTCCAAATCAAAGTCAAGCGGAGGGTGGTGTTCGTCGATAGTAGTAAGGGGATATTCACAGACACGTATTGAAGAACATGTAGATGCAGCTGGCCAATTTGCGTAAATTAGGTCAAGTATTCGCTCCGATGAGTTAGTATTGAAGTTAAGCTGGTATAGTCCACTCTGATGCAAACCATCAACGAACTGGACACTGCGCGCGGAGCGTGCATGAGGCTCATAGAAATCAAAAGCAGCTCCATTTTCCTCTGACGCCGATGTCCAGGATAGCGTAGACTGGTTGAAATCACCAATAAGCATGAACCTGTCTCTCGGACCAAGAGTAGTGCAGATATTAGCAACGAAGTCGATCAATGCACTTATTTTCTCCTCATTCATGCTATGGTTAGAAGGCAGGTAGGCAGCGGCAATAAACAAACGGTGGTCGCATAAATGAATACATACGCAAGTGAGTTCTAACAGTTGCGGCAACGTAGGAAGCACATAAGAGAGAAGAGAAATGTTGCATGCAATTAAAACACCACCCCCACGAGAGTGAGAGCTGTCCACGCAAACAATGAGACCCCAAATTTTGAGTGATTCAGGCCGAGGGGTATGAGGAAGCTTGAGGAAGCAAGGAGAAACGCGCTGCGATGAGAGTTCGCATTCTGTTTTACACGCGCGCTTCACTAACACCAATACAAATACCGTGCTTTGACGAGCCGTCTGTGAATGTGTGTGTGTGTCTTCTTTCAGCGAGCTCAACTTGGAGCTGCTCGTCACATCGTGTTGTCTCGCTTACACTACAGCATCGAACCATCGCTCCGTATGTCCCCCCCTCCTACGCGTGCAAAACCACCAGTACAGCGCGACGCTTTGCCGGAGATGGTTGTGCGCGTTTTGTTCTAAGTCCCGCGCGCAGTGTTTGTGCGTTGATGCACATTTCGTTCAAAGTCTCGTGCGCTGGTGTGTTTTGGTAAAGTGTGAAACGAATAAACAGTGTGCACAGACGCACATGCAGTGCGTGGATCGACAGGTAAGAATTTGCTGAACAGAGTCAACGCAGATTGTCGACAAGTTTCCCGCAGCCTGACTCGACCCGGTATGACGTCATTCGTGAGTATGAAGGATTCTAAATGTGTACTTTAGTGTGTACTTTATGTTTCAATAAAGTGTTTAATGTAATAAAAAATGACCGTGTTTGTGTTTAGTTTTAGAATAAGTGCATGAAAGAAAGCGAAAAACAACAAGCTTTTGATGTGTTGGTAGCATGGCTCGAAAGAACACAAACACATTGAGAACTGCAGAGCGCACCGTGCGTTGCGGGTGGGGTGGGGGAGGGCTCGCGTGAGTGGGTAACTCATTCGTCGAAGTGACACTGTATTTCGACAGCGTCACTCAACCACGCAAACAATGAGACCCCAAATTTTGAGTGATTCAGGCCGAGGGGTATGAGGAAGCTTGAGGAAGCAAGGAGAAACGCGCTGCGATGAGAGTTCGCATTCTGTTTTACACGCGCGCTTCACTAACACCAATACAAATACCGTGCTTTGACGAGCCGTCTGTGAATGTGTGTGTGTCTTCTTTCAGCGAGCTCAACTTGGAGCTGCTCGTCACATCGTGTTGTCTCGCTCACACTACAGCATCGAACCATCGCTCCGTATGTCCCCCCCTCCTACGCGTACAAAACCACCAGTACAGCGCGACGCTTTGACGGAGATGGTTGTGCGCGTTTTGTTCTATGTCCCACGCGCAGTGTTTGTGCGTTGATGCGCATTTCGTGCGCCGGTGTGTTTTGGTGAAGTGTGCAGTGAATAAACAGTGTGCACAGACGCACATGCAGTGCGTGGATCCACAGGTAAGAATTTACTGAACAGAGTCAACGCAGATTGTCGACAAGTTTCCCGCAGCCTGGCTCGACCCGGTATGACGTCATTGGATTCTAAATGTGTACTTTAGTGTGTACTTTATGTTTCAATAAAGTGTTTAATGTAATAAAAAATGACCGTGTTTGTGTTTAGTTTTAGAATAAGTGCATGAAAGAAAACGAAAAACGAAAGAAACAACTATCTTTACATGTGTTGGTAGCATGGCTCGAAAGAACACAAACACATTGAGAACTGCAGAGCGCACCGTGCGTTACGGGTGGGGAGGGGGAGGGCTCGCGCGAGGGTGTAACTCATTCGTCGAAGGGGCACTGTATTTCGACAGTGTAACTCAAATCACTCAAAAAATACACTCATTTTGCCGGACGGGAAATCACTCAAAAATACACTCATTTTGCCGGACGGGGTTAGTGGCATCCCGGTCGCATCGGTAAACACGATACTCAT
Source organism: Anopheles arabiensis (assembly GCF_016920715.1). NCBI lineage: Eukaryota > Metazoa > Arthropoda > Insecta > Diptera > Culicidae > Anopheles > Anopheles arabiensis. Next base: position 50,099,685 of record NC_053518.1, on the reverse strand, counting down.
CTCCTAGAAGGAGAGCGGTGGGAATACAGGGATCGAGCCAACCCTCCCGACAATGGCTTGCTAATTTTTGACATGTCAAATGAGAGTGACGCCAAAATGTAAGTGTTTGCGTGTGCGGTGATTTTGTAAGTGTTTTATGCAAATTTTATGATATTTATCATTAAAAACGTTTTGTTTTGTAGAATAAACATAAAATCAACCACGGAAGCATGATTTAGTTGTGGTGGAAGCGAAAAAACAATGCTTGGAGCATGGAATAAAGCCGAATGAAATTTCTAACCTTCACGCACGACGCCGCCGCTAGGTAAGGTATGTTTATGTGTAATTACGATCATTGTTCCATTTTAGGGTGTGATTTGTGCAATATAACCGTTCCTGGCGGGGATAGTCAATAGTCGATACCCTTTGCAGCTGTGAAGGGGTGCAGAAGAAGGGGCTCGTTATCACCCTTCCCACACCCGGACGCTTTTTCCACGGATGAAGAATATGTTCCTGGTGGGTTGAACTTGTTGTGTTTTATTTGAATGGTTTGTAATGTATGTGACCTTTCTCCCGGTAGGCTGTATGCGCCAAATCTAACGGTGATCCGTATCGTGAACGAATTGGCATAATCGGTGCCGGTCCCCGGCGGTTTGTGAAAGTGGTGGTACACAACGGTATAGAGTACGATAGATAACATGCAACTGATCTGCGAAGTGCGCCACCTGATGCTGGCGTTCGGCAAGACACAGAAGGAGATGGCATAGGAGTTCAACGTGTGGAACAAGGACGTGCTAGATTTGTTCCAGATCGAGGACCGCGACGATGAGGGATAGTTGCTGGAGCTAATTAGTGACATAGCCAGAAGGGTACGGGCAAGTTGTCGGGGATTGCCGCCCAGCGCCATGCCGTTGTGGTGTTGCGAATTGGTGAGCGGTCTTTTCCCGCTGCTTATCTGCTCTGAAGGATAGCCGTGCTTGGGCCAACTATCAACTAGCTGGACCCAGCACGAAATGGACCGCGCAAGGCTTCATATTGCTGCGCCAAGCGGCCAACGACTTAAAGTAGGACGTGAACTACGGTGGCATTGCGCTGATGGCATAGCGGTTACATAATGTTTAGCAGTATCATCAGCAACGTGTTCCTCGGCAACATTCGGCATGCGTTTGTGCACAATCCGCATCTTTCTATCCATCTTATGATGCGTTTTCCTCTGAAGCTGTGAAACGGTTGCCAAATGGACTGGAATATTTTACTGGCTTTGCTTGCTTGCACTTAAACATACACACCTTTGGGTAAGTACACTTTGGGGACCTTTATTCCAAGCACACAAGTGTTTATGTAAATATATTTAATATACTTTCAGGTTGTATGAGTCCTGTATAGCCTGATTTGTGTAAAAGTAGATGGTCGAGCTAGCTGTGGCCACACGTCCTCACTAGCGATTCTTAGATTAAAAGCGGTTGATGAAGCTCTTATACACCTCGAAATTGATTAACGCATGATACAAAAGTAAGCAAGTAAGTATACGACAAATGTACAAGTGACCATTTATGTTCTATATTAGTTATTCATAAATTATGTGATTTATGGTAATACCTTGACATCAATCCAATTACGACAGGTCCTTGGCTTACAGAGCATTAATATGTGCCATTGGATGTCCTTGGTTGGGATCTTCGTAGGCTAGAAACCCGCTTTTGTTGACGATATAGGGCGGTATTGATTCCGAGCCAATCCAACGGAATATATGCCTATGGTAAGACTACGCTTACATTAATACATTTAATTAATACACAAAAAGGCATATCATAGTTTAAACAGTATGGTTCTTTTGTTAACATGCCCCAGCCTGATCGTTTCTTTTACGATATAGCTTGCAGTGGCACTTGCCTTTCTTGACAATCTTGCATTAAGCCTAGGTAGCGAGGCGATTGAGTACGGAGACATTAGACAAACCGTCGAATTAAAATGTAACATAGGAGTGAAACTAAAATATGTATCTGAGTCAGTAATTATCATTTCTTTCGGGTTCTTTCTTTACAACACTTCATAAGCGATTTGTTTTATAATTCATTCGTTTGTTTATTATTTCCATTCTTATAAGTTCACAGCCACAATGCCATATAGTCTTGTAGCATATAAAAAAACTGATTTAAAATATCTAATTTCGTTATTTCTTAGGACCTCCTTTGCTCTTTCGTGTGAATGAGCCACGAGAAACGCTTTTTATTACGCCTGATACATTGGCACTGTTTTTTGCATTTTGTAGTTTTATTTGAAAAAAAAATTCAAGTAACGCAAAATCAACTTTTCGGCTACCTACATTTCCTACATCTGCAAATAAACGCAATAAATTTACATGTTTTCGGAAGGCTACTTTTGGTCCATTACCTCCTCTTCCGCTCCAGCTACATTCAACCAAAAATAATCGATTGAAAATAAGATATAAGGCCTCGTGAAGTCGCGCTTTTGTTTCTGTTGCCTTCATTTTGGCCCGCAATTTACGCTTCACCTCCTCAAACTGATCCTCTGAACCTAGATTCTGCTCAAAATCACCTAACTCCTTTTTCGATGCAATTAACGCAATAATTCCCTCACTTTCTTGCGTATGTGGTGTAATTTCGGGCGTTTCTTGCGGAACAGGATTTTGCTCGTGTTGACTCTGCCACTTAATAATCTCCTCGTTTTGCATTTTAACGTCAACAACGATTTGGCTCAGGGTATAAATCTGTTTGCTGTTTTGCAGGGCAATCTCTGCGCATTTGCATTGATTTCCTGCAGCCCCGCAACAGCAGACAGAAGAAGCTTCGGTGGACTGACGATTCATTTTTCATCTGCAATTATGAATGTTCATGTTACTTTTATTGTTTGTGTATAGTTTTGATAATAAATAGGTTTGCTTTACTTACAGGTTGTTGCAGAGCGGGTTTTAACGCAGCGATGTTGTTGATATATCGGCCGATTTATTCAACAGAAGGAGGAACAACGATATGACGCCAACGCACAATAGCTTTTCAATAAAATGTACACACACGAATTTCTTTGAATTTTTCATTTTGACAGCATCCATATGGGAGGTTTATAATGCCGGGATTTGGGGATTGAAGCAGACCGAAACGTACCGCAGAGCCGCTGTAAAGCAATGCGCGTGACGTCACGGATTGTTGCTCATTTCGCCTTGTTCTCTGAGTGACAGCCATACCATCAAGGCCAGATCAAGGCGAGAACAAGGCGAACGGTTTCCATACAGATTCTCTCTGAGATTGTTGAGAGGGAACCCTTAAGTGGCAGAGTCAACACGAGCAAAATCCTGTTCCGCAAGAAACGCCCGAAATTACACCACATACGCAAGAAAGTGAGGGAATTATTGCGTTAATTGCATCGAAAAAGGAGTTAGGTGATTTTGGGCAGAATCTAGGTTCAGAGGATCAGTTTGAGGAGGTGAAGCGTAAATTGCGGGCCAAAATGAAGGCAACAGAAACAAAAGCGCGACTTCACGAGGCCTTATATCTTATTTTCAATCGATTATTTTTGGTTGAATGTAGCTGGAGCGGAAGAGGAGGTAATGGACCAAAAGTAGCCTTTCGAAAACATGTAAATTTATTGCGTTTATTTGCAGATGTAGGAAATGTAGGTAGCCGAAAAGTTGATTTTGCGTTACTTGAAATTTTTTTCAAATAAAACTACAAAATGCAAAAAACAGTGCCAATGTATCAGGCGTAATAAAAAGCGTTTCTCGTGGCTCATTCACACGAAAGAGCAAAGGAGGTCCTAAGAAATAACTAAATTAGATATTTTAAATCAGTTTTTTTATATGCTACAAGACTATATGGCATTGTGGCTGTGAACTTATAAGAATGGAAATAATAAACAAACGAATGAATTATAAAACAAATCGCTTATGAAGTGTTGTAAAGAAAGAACCCGAAAGAAATGATAATTACTGACTCAGATACATATTTTAGTTTCACTCCTATGTTACATTTTAATTCGACGGTTTGTCTAATGTCTCCGTACTCAATCGCCTCGCTACCTAGGCTTAATGCAAGATTGTCAAGAAAGGCAAGTGCCACTGCAAGCTATATCGTAAAAGAAACGATCAGGCTGGGGCATGTTAACAAAAGAACCATACTGTTTAAACTATGATATGCCTTTTTGTGTTTTAATTAAATGTATTAATGTAAGCGTAGTCTTACCATAGGCATATATTCCGTTGGATTGGCTCGGAATCAATACCGCCCTATATCGTCAACAAAAGCGGGTTTCTAGCCTACGAAGATCCCAACCAAGGACATCCAATGGCACATATTAATGCTCTGTAAGCCAAGGACCTGTCGTAATTGGATTGATGTCAAGGTATTACCATAAATCACATAATTTATGAATAACTAATATAGAACATAAATGGTCACTTGTACATTTGTCGTATACTTACTTGCTTACTTTTGTATCATGCGTTAATCAATTTCGAGGTGTATAAGAGCTTCATCAACCGCTTTTAATCTAAGAATCGCTAGTGAGGACGTGTGGCCACAGCTAGCTCGACCATCTACTTTTACACAAATCAGGCTATACAGGACTCATACAACCTGAAAGTATATTAAATATATTTACATAAACACTTGTGTGCTTGGAATAAAGGTCCCCAAAGTGTACTTACCCAAAGGTGTGTATGTTTAAGTGCAAGCAAGCAAAGCCAGTAAAATATTCCAGTCCATTTGGCAACCGTTTCACAGCTTCAGAGGAAAACGCATCATAAGATGGATAGAAAGATGCGGATTGTGCACAAACGCATGCCGAATGTTGCCGAGAACACGTTGCTGATGATACTGCTAAACATTATGTAACCGCTATGCCATCAGCGCAATGCCACCGTAGTTCACGTCCTACTTTAAGTCGTTGGCCGCTTGGCGCAGCAATATGAAGCCTTGCGCGGTCCATTTCGTGCTGGGTCCAGCTAGTTGATAGTTGGCCCAAGCACGGCTATCCTTCAGAGCAGATAAGCAGCGGGAAAAGACCGCTCACCAATTCGCAACACCACAACGGCATGGCGCTGGGCGGCAATCCCCGACAACTTGCCCGTACCCTTCTGGCTATGTCACTAATTAGCTCCAGCAACTATCCCTCATCGTCGCGGTCCTCGATCTGGAACAAATCTAGCACGTCCTTGTTCCACACGTTGAACTCCTATGCCATCTCCTTCTGTGTCTTGCCGAACGCCAGCATCAGGTGGCGCACTTCGCAGATCAGTTGCATGTTATCTATCGTACTCTATACCGTTGTGTACCACCACTTTCACAAACCGCCGGGGACCGGCACCGATTATGCCGATTCGTTCACGATACGGATCACCGTTAGATTTGGCGCATACAGCCTACCGGGAGAAAGGTCACATACATTACAAACCATTCAAATAAAACACAACAAGTTCAACCCACCAGGAACATATTCTTCATCCGTGGAAAAAGCGTCCGGGTGTGGGAAGGGTGATAACGAGCCCCTTCTTCTGCACCCCTTCACAGCTGCAAAGGGTATCGACTATTGACTATCCCCGCCAGGAACGGTTATATTGCACAAATCACACCCTAAAATGGAACAATGATCGTAATTACACATAAACATACCTTACCTAGCGACGGCGTCGTGCGTGAAGGTTAGAAATTTCATTCGGCTTTATTCAATGCTCCAAGCATTGTTTTTTCGCTTCCACCACAACTAAATCATGCTTCCGTGGTTGATTTTATGTTTATTCTACAAAACAAAACGTTTTTAATGATAAATATCATAAAATTTGCATAAAACACTTACAAAATCACCGCACACGCAAACACTTGCTGTTTACATTTTGGCGTCTCTCATTTGACATGTCAAAAATTAGCAAGCCATTGTCGGGAGGGTTGGCTCGATCCCTGTATTCCCACCGCTCTCCTTCTAGGAGATGAGTATCGTGTTTACCGATGCGACCGGGATGCCACTAACCCCGTCCGGCAAAATGAGTGTATTTTTTGAGTGATTTGACTGACGCTGTCGAAATACAGTGTCACTTCGACGAATGAGTTACCCACTCACGCGAGCCCTCCCCACCCCACCCGCAACGCACGGTGCGCTCTGCAGTTCTCAATGTGTTTGTGTTCTTTCGAGCCATGCTACCAACACATCAAAAGCTTGTTGTTTTTCGCTTTCTTTCATGCACTTATTCTAAAACTAAACACAAACACGGTCATTTTTTATTACATTAAACACTTTATTGAAACATAAAGTACACACTAAAGTACACATTTAGAATCCTTCATACTCACGAATGACGTCATACCGGGTCGAGTCAGGCTGCGGGAAACTTGTCGACAATCTGCGTTGACTCTGTTCAGCAAATTCTTACCTGTCGATCCACGCACTGCATGTGCGTCTGTGCACACTGTTTATTCGTTTCACACTTTACCAAAACACACCAGCGCACGAGACTTTGAACGAAATGCGCATCAACGCACAAACACTGCGCGCGGGACTTAGAACGAAACGCGCACAACCATCTCCGGCAAAGCGTCGCGCTGTACTGGTGGTTTTGTACGCGTAGGAGGGGGGGACATACGGAGCGATGGTTCGATGCTGTAGTGTAAGCGAGACAACACGATGTGACGAGCAGCTCCAAGTTGAGCTCGCTGAAAGAAGACACACACACACATTCACAGACGGCTCGTCAAAGCACGGTATTTGTATTGGTGTTAGTGAAGCGCGCGTGTAAAACAGAATGCGAACTCTCATCGCAGCGCGTTTCTCCTTGCTTCCTCAAGCTTCCTCATACACCTCGGCCTGAATCACTCAAAATTTGGGGTCTCATTGTTTGCGTGGCGTATTCCGTCTCAAGAACCGACAAACGGAACTCATCGGCTTTAGAACGCAGGCCACGCACATTCTGATAGTACACAGTGAGGCCGCGGGGCCATGGGGATTCTCAACACTCATTTTCTCAAGCACTCATGAGTGCTTTTGAGGAATCCTCGTTCTCAGCGTTTGTCGAATCGGAACAAAATCGGTTTTGAGAATCTTTGAGAATCTTTGAGAAAGTTGACGATGCAGCGATCGGTTAACTGAAATATGAGCAATTGTGCTATTTGTTTTCGGTAAACACTTTGGAAAATGTATTCAACCCGAGCCGCAGAGCTGAGCGACTTCTGAAGGAAATGAGGGAAAGAGATAGCACATGAGCCTGCTTCGAATGTCATTTTGGCAGACAACAGGCCGAGACGTATGAAGCGCCTGGATGCGGGGTGGAAGAATGGTTGCCAAATTCGTATGTGACGTGAGAAAAAGTAAACAAAATAGAAAAGCGCCAAAACAAACCGATTTTTATAATCACTCTTAACGCATCAGCACGCATTACTGCCAAAAACGCATTGAAAACCCTTCTTTATTTGACCAATAAAGAAATACAACCCAATTTTCTTTGCGTTGCAAGCACAATTCGTGATTTTGCGGCACAATTTTGTTTTATTTGTTTATTTTTAGGTTATTATCATCATGGATAAGGCCCAACAAGTACATACCATTCGGAAAAAATATACAACCGGCAAAGCAATATGGACGCGTTTGGAACAGGAATGGGAAGCAGAAAACAATTTAGCAACAGCTTCTATATCGACTTCAAGCCAGGAAGTTCATGGTGAGTACATTTGGTGCTATAGTTTTTAATATAGTGCAGTGAGAAGTAGTGAATTGTGCAAGCTATCATACGATAGTTAATTGCACAAATGTGTAGTGTGTGGGACGGTGCAATCCACCAACCAATAGAGAAAACTACTTTATTAGAACGATGCTCAATGCATTCCAAGGGGAATTTAGGGGTCACGGGGACGATCGTCAGCCTGCACAACTTAACAGCATGCCCGTCGTGATTTTAAGCCTCATTTGACCCCCCATCCCACGGAATGACAATCCGTTTGCTTGGTAGTGAATAAGTCTCGAGAACCTGAAAAGCCCGGTATGTCCGCGTAGGACGTTTCGCCAAATAGAATAAGGAGACCTCGGAGAAAGTATGTTAATTTATTTTAGTGTTAGCTGCTGCCGTCATCAAAGAGGCACCCTATGCGTGATGATATCCTCTTGAATTAATTTAGCCTCTCAGACCCTTCCCCCACCGCTGACATAAAAGAGGCACAAACAAGTAACCAAAATGAGCATCCTCCCTGCTTTTCTCTTACTTAGTTGTTACATGACTGAAATTTAAAATTCGCCAGATAATTAGAAGGTCTGATTAGAGCTATTCAAGTAGAATTTCTTAATATAAGGGTGAATTTTCGGATATTTTTTTTAAATCTTGACTTAATTAATATATCAAATTTTATTATATTTATTTTATTGCGTTTACTTTACACAGGTCAACCGGATATATCAAACGTATGCTTTGATGAAGATCCATCAATTGAATGGTTGGAAGATGATGAGGACGTCCGTATCTACCGCCTTTGCATATCTCAACCTGATGTGTTGAATGACTCCCATGATGAGGAACAATTTGTTGAATGGTTGGAAGAAGAAGAGGACGGTCACAGCTGCCACCAAATGTCGGACGAAAGCGACATTGAAGATCAGGATGAGTATAGTGAATTTGATAGAGCCCACAAGAATCAAGTATTTGTTGAAACGATGCGATTGTGGGCTCTGAAACATCAAATCACGCATGCCGCTATTAATGATTTCTTAGAAGCAATACTAAAAACAACTGATTTTTATGTTCCTAAAGATTCCAGGACATTTCTGAAGACTCCTGTTGGCGTGGGAAAAGAAATTGAAAATTTGGCTGGTGGACAAATGTGGTACAAAGGACTAGATAAATCTCTGAAAGAACAGTTTCGGTAGTAACATCAATTCAACTGTTACCTTATTTTACTAGCCATTAATGTTTTTGTTTATTTCAGCACTACTCCGCCTCCTGTAGATTCATTTGAATTGAATATTTCTATGGATGGTATTCCTCTGCATAATAGCGGAACTACCCAGTTCTGGCCCATTTTGATGCAGCTGCATGGTATTCCTGACGTTCCAATAATGACTATTGGAATATTTTGTGGAACTTCTAAACCGGATAATGCAGAGGATTATCTGCGCCGTCTGGTAACAGAAATAAATGATGTCCAGGACAACGGAGTAGTTATAAATGGAAAACGTATTTCCATCTCACTAAGAGCGATACTTGCAGACGCCCCTGCTAGAGCGTTCATCAAATGTAAGTATTCACGATTGTACGATTTCATGAAAAGGAAAGATATCTAACACATTAACATTGTATTCCATCGATTTTAGGTGTTAAAAACCACAATGGCATACAAGGATGCCATAAATGCAAAATTTTGGGTAGAAGCTACATGGGAAGGATGATCTTCGAGGGAACAGCAGAAGCACGAACGAACGAAGAATTTAGAAATGGAGATTACTCCATAGGACATCAGATACGCCCATCGCCGTTGTTAGATATTAAACACTTAAACATAGTATTAAGACTACCTACTTCGGACGATTTACATTTAGTATATTATGGAGTGTTGAGGAAATTAGTGATAGGTTTTACGACAGGATGTTTTATAAACGAGAAATGGAATTTAGATGAGCAGGATGAAATTTCAGGGCTTCTAGTTCAAATTAAATTACCGGCAGAATTTCAGAGAGCAGTAAGGTCCCTTAAATGTTTAAAATTTTGGAAGGCGTCCGAATACCGAACCTTCCTACATCACATCAGCGTTCCTCTTCTAAAAGGCAGAATAAGTGACAGGGCATATCACCATTTTAAACTGTTGGTTGTAGGTATTACAATGTTTTCTTCTAAAATTTATCAAGACTATTGGAAGTACGCAGGGTCATTATTAGATCAATTTGTTTCAGAATTTAGTTCAATTTATGACCGTAAGTTTATGACTTACAATGTTCATACTCTATTGCATGTACAAGAAGATGTAGAAAATATCGGACCCCTTCCAACAATTTCAACGTTCCCAGCCGAAAACAAATATCAGCAAATTAAAAGATTTGTCAGGACAGGGAATAATTGCTTGAGCCAAGTCGTAGGTAGGATAGGCGAACTTAGTAGAATTGAAACAAGTACACAGAAAACAAAATTAACTTATCCATATATAAAATTAAGACAGGAAGAGGCAATTTTACACGTGAGGTCAGATTTTGTTTTAAGACAGGGAAATAGAAACGCATGGTTTTTAACAAGAAATAATGAAATAGTTCGTTACATCAGGGCAACCGAATTATCAGGAACGTTCGTTATTGAGGGGCACCAGATTTTAAAGAAAAGGGCAGCTTTCACGTATCCATGTAGTTCAGAAGTAATATTTAATTACATAGCTAGCGTAGATGATTTATCATCTGAAATAGTTAGGATAAATGTTAGGGATGTTAAATGTAAGTTTGTAGCGATATCGTTAGATGGAGGAGTATCTTTTCATTTTAGTCCTTTAACGCACACGTTTCAAGAGTAGCTAGCTAGTTAGATAGTGCAATAGAAATAGGCAAAGAGGAGCTTTTTTCAATATTAAAAATTTTGTTTGTATTATTTTTCTTTTTCAGCTGGCTAGCAAATGCTAAGATACTTCATGCGTATCTTTAACTCCTATCCCAACCTCCTCGTGGTGCTAGCTGGATTATAATTGAAGAATGCAGATGTATTGCTTCACAATTATAAACTAATAGGGATGGAGGAACTTTTTATATGTTACTAAATTTGGTTCATAAATAAATGTATTACTTGATTTCATTGATTAATAATTGTTTACATTTTTTATATTTCTGTGAATCTTTACAAATTTACTTATAATATTCTAAGCTTCTAAGTGAAACGATTTCCCGCAACGTTTTTGTTTCATTTCTTCCCTTCCCATGATCCATTTTACTCACTAAAATCTTCTTCACGTAGTCGTCATTCAATTGAAGAAATTTGTTTCCTCCAGCAAATTTGATTAAAACGAATACATTTTCAAACGCAGCAAATGCGACTTTTTGATTGGGACGACCAATCCCTGACCAACTACATTTTGAAAGAAATTCCCTAGAAAACAATAGATCTATTATTTTGTCAAGTCTTTCTTTAACATATTTTATATGGTCAATTGCATACAAAAGCGAGCATAGCATCTCAGCCATATACGTATTAACCTCTAAGTTAGCATTAAAGGCTTCTAACTCTTCTTTTGTTTCAATGGCAGTGATGGCTGTATTGCGTGAGGTTGTCCCAGCTCTCGGATTTATTGCATTAAACATAATTTTGACCTCAGCCGCAGTCTGCTTCGATAGTTTTATAAGAATGTCCACTTTTTTATCAAGTGAATTATTATACGCGCCGGATGATGAAGATGAACCAGGTACAGACGTCAGACTGGGCGAGGATGACGGTCCGGAAGAGGATCGCTGTCCCGGCATGGCTGACGAACTGGGCAGAGATCCACCGAAAAGAAATGTACCGAGAACATCAGTGATGGGTGGCGGTGACGATGGGATGGTCAACAATGACGGTCCGGAAGAGGATTTCTGTCCCGGTATGGCTGACGAACCGGGCATAGATCCATCGAAAAGAAACTTACCGGAAACATCACAGATGGGTGGCGGTGACGATGAGATGGTCAACAATGACGGTCCGGAGGAGGATCGCTGTCCCGGCATGGATCCACCTGACGAACTGGGCATAGATCCACCGAAAAGAACTGTACCGGAAACATCAGTGATGGGTGGCGGTGACGATGGGATGGTCAACAATGACGGTCCGGAAGAGGATTTCTGTCCCGGTATGGCTGACGAACCGGGCATAGATCCATCGAAAAGAAACTTACCGGAAACATCACAGATGGGTGGCGGTGACGATGAGATGGTCAACAATGACGGTCCGGAGGAGGATCGCTGTCCCGGCATGGATCCACCTGACGAACTGGGCATAGATCCACCGAAAAGAACTGTACCGGAAACATCAGTGATGGGTGGCGGTGACGATGGGATGGTCAACATATCTGACGAAACGAATATAGGTGGTGGTGACGATGAGACAGCCAAGAATGTCGAATCAAGAATAACAGCGGGGACGACCGATGGAACAGACGGTGGAGCATGGATCACCGATGGATTGGAGGTGCTAATTTCCATCATTTCGGTTTCCAGAATCGGCTGTGATGCGAATGTTGCATATCGATGATCATGATAAATGTTTTGCATTTTCCTAAAAAGATAATTGTTACGTTGGCGTTTGATTAATATTAGATTCTAACATGATTGAAAGCATCTCATCAACTTACCTGAGCGTATAAGCTTCTGGACAGTCACAGAGCCGGTACGGAGTGGAGTTTTCGTAAGTATGCCTCTTGATAAAAAAATACCTTAACAAAATTTCCTCTATTCACAGAATTCAAATGCGGTAGAACAGAACAATGCAGAATTAACAGTCGGCACATATAGACAGGTCATGCTTGATGGGGTGAATATGACGTCACGGTGGGGCCTATGTGTGCCTACTTGTGTGAAAGAGATAAAGCACATATGCAACGTATAAAAGCAAAAGTGCAAAAAGATGGGGGTAGGTAGGACTATGTTTTTTGCACTAGAGCATTTTATACTAACTGTCGTTTTTTTGAACTAGCGGCAGCCATGATGGAAATTGAGTGCCCAAGATGGCTTCAACTTGAGTACCACTGAGTTCCCCCGCGAAATAGCATTTCGGGGGATGTCACCGTAGAGCTGTCAAAAATCACCCATCATTGCGGCTCGGGAATGTTTATAATTGAAAAAAAAATTAAAAAAAAATCAAAAATATATTTTCTAGCTCCAAATAAAGCATGTGTGGCAATATCAGTTTCTCAAAGTGAGAAAAACTGACGACGGCCACGGGCTCGCGTCTGAGAACAAGATTTGAGTGCTTGAGAAAATTAAATGAGTGTTTGAGAATGATTTCTCAGCTTGAGAAAGCCCCATGGCCCCGCGGCCTAATACAAGCCGCTCGATCAGTAGGTGCTTGTTAGTAGGCGCTGTGGTGTTGCAATTGAGCGAGTTTATCGTAGAAGGTGAGTGTATTGTGTTTGTTGTCGAAGGATTTGCTCGAGCCGTATGCGCAAAATATGGGTGCGCTGCTGTAGTGCGGTTACTTCGGAAAAAATTGAACCAGTGTAGTTTGAAGTGTTTTTGAACGTGACGTGGACGGAAGAGTGGGTGAAGGGAGAGTGCAGTTCATATCTGTTGGTGATTGTTCGGATTGTGTTCGTGCGGGTTCATGGATATGTGCAGGTGAGTATGGATTATTGTGGGGATTATTGTGCTGGGTACAAGGCTGCTGTGGTGCCGGTGAGTGTTGAGTGCGAGGCTGTATTGGTGCCGGTGTCTGCTGAGTACGGGGTTGTTGCGGTATCGGTGTGTAAGTGTTCGTGTGTTGTGTTCGTGAATGTAGCGATCGCGGCGGGAGCGAGATAAACTCACGCACACCGAGCCCGACCGGTCAGGAGGCTGCGTTAAGTGCCTTACTACGAAGGGCAGCAGGGATTCTGACCTTGAACGATACAGCACTCAATGGGCTAGGAACCGTTCCTGCTTTTAGCAGACTAAAAGCAATTGCGTCTGCAGTGTCCAACTGCAAACACACCAACGAGACAACTTGCTCTATGGTGACGGACGCAGCCAACCTTGAAAGATGCAGCCATAAATAATCGGTTCTTGGTGTCTGTGAAACAGTTGGTATTGAAGCGGAGGTTGTATTAGTACCTGTGATTATTGGTGGTAGTGAAGGACGATCGATCCGGTGAGTGTTGTTTGTATTTGTGACGTTTGAGATTGCTGCACTGTCAACAAACACGGCATCTGAGGATGCAACTGCTTCACGAAATAATTTTCGTCTTTTTCCGTTTGGTAGTGCATCTGGGAGCAATTGATTGCTATGTTGCAAGGATGCCGAATGGGCCGTGGCGATTCCGGCAAAGCCATCCCGAATCTCCTGTATTACCGGTGGGACCAAGCTAGCCTTCATGGCATCAACAGCAGCTGTGAGGGCTGCCTGAAACCCAACCTGCATACCCATGCCCTTGATCGCCTTGCTACGCGGATTCCCGATGGCGTTAGTACACCCAATGCAACTCCAGTGCAGGGAAGCCATTCGTTTCACTTCGTCGATGACCGATATAGGCACCTTAGTGCACGCCAGATGGTATGTACCCTCACAATATAGGCACGTAATTGACCCTTCAACCGGGCCCAGTGCTTCAGAACATGCATAACACACATCCTCCATTTTAGATGCCGCTGCAGATGAACGTCGAAGGGGCCACAAATAAAAGCCAAATATATCGCGAACACGGTGGTTTTCGTCAGGAACACGATGGCAGGGTCACGAGACTACACTTATGGACACACTAAAACTTGTGTTGATTATAGCAAAACCAGATTACACCAATAAAATGGCGGATAAATGCGGAGCGATAGCAGTAGACACGCTATGTTGACAACTGTCAAACGGGAAAAAAAAAGTTTGCAGTCCTCAAAGGCCGTGTCGGTAGCTGGGGTCCACGTCAGCGATGACTTATCTCGCCATTTGTTGCCGGGAATCATCTCCAGGAGCGGTCCTTGTGCTCGCAGCGCGTGGGGGATGAAGCGCCTGTAGAAGTTGATCATCGCCAAAAATCGCTTAAGCTCCATGACAGTGTTTGGCTTCGGGTACTGACGTATGGTGTCGACTTTCTCTTCCAGCGGTAGGATGCCTGCAGACGTAACACGGTGTCCCAGGAAGGATATCTCAGGCTGGGCAAACTCGCGTTTCGCAAGGTTGATGGTCAAACCGTGCTGCGTGTGGCGAGCAAATAGCAGTCGCAGGTGTTCGCGATGTTCTTCTGGTGTCTTCGAGGCAACTATAATGTCGTCGATATAGGGAAACACAAAGTTCAAGCCGTGTAGCACATCGTGGATTAGCCGTTGGAACGTCTGCGTCGCATTGCGTAATCCAAAGGGCATCGTCACGTACTCAAATACGCCGAAAGGAGTGATGATCGCTGTCTTCGGGATGTCCTCTGGATGGATGGAGATTTGGTGGTAGGCTTTCTGTAGATCCACCTTTGAGAAAACGGGTTTTCCTCCCAGTTGCATCGTGAAGTCTTGTAGATAAGGCAATGGATACCGGTCAGGGGTGGTACGCGCGTTGAGGGACCGATAATCACCGCACGGACGCCAGGAACCATCAGCCTTTTTAACCATATGCAGCGGGCTGGCCCAACTGCTAGTGCACGGTCTGCAAATTCCTAGCTGCATGAGGGAGTCGAATTCTGCTTTGGCTGCTTGGTACTTGTCGGGTGGAAGACGACGCGAACGGGCGAAAGTTGGAGGACCCGTTGTTTCGTTACGATGTACCACCTCGGATTGCATTTGCACACCCGGTGAGTTTGTGATGAGTGTAGGAAACTCGTTCAGCAGGTCGGCCATCGGTGAATTTGCGTCGCACACCTTGACGGCGGTTTGTCGAGTGGTATGGGCATCCACCAAACAGCGCTGTCGAAGGTCTACTAGAAGATGGTAATGGCGAAGAAACTCCGCTCCAATGATAGCAGAGCTTACGTCCGCGATAATAAAATTCTACACAAAGGGGCGGCGTAAACTAAAATCAAGTGTTCGGAGGGACTCACCAAATACCATGATCGGAGTACCGTTGGCTGCAAACAGTCGCATGGTGGACGGCGTCGGGGGGGGGTGTAGTTGACTGGCTTCGGTAACACGGAGACATCGGCACCAGTATCGATCAGGTAACGCTGGTTGGTTCGTCGGTCGATCACCATCAACCGACTGCTCACAGGTGAGATGGTAGCCACCTGCGATCCGATATCTCCAGCGTGTCCTCAGGCCGAAGACGCCGGCTGGTCGACGCGCTGGCTGACAGGGGCTGGAAACGAACAGGGCTGGCGGCAGGTCCGGGCGGCTGTCCCGTAACGTCGATGGTAGTAGCACACTCCTTCAGATGGTTCTGTACCGACACGAGATGACACTGGGGGACGTGGGCGCGGTCGACTTTGGCGTTGGTCACGGTTACGACACTCTGTGATGAAGTCGTTAAGTTGCTGTGTGAGTTCGTCCACCTGGCGCGAAATGCGTTGCTCGAAATCGTTGGGTGTGGTGCGCACTCCGGCTACAACATGGTGCACACTGGTGTTGTTGGATGTGGACAGGCCATAGTATCGGCGACGGCAGCTTTCTCAGTTACACTTCCGGGTGCAGTAACGACGGCCGATTGCACATGTGGCGGAAGCTTGTTCATCCAAAGGTCGGTGAGGAGCGTACCGGCCAACGTGTCGCTGGAGGCTCGGTGCATTTTGGCTAGCAGCTGGGATGGCTTGAGGTCCCCTAAGTCCATGCCGTATAGGAGACGATGGAGGCGGCTACGCTGGGATTCCCCGAAATGCTGAAGGATGTTCCGCTTGATGTAATCGTACCGTTCCGTCGCAGGTACATTATCGATTATCGGCTGGATCTCGTTATACACTCGAAGAGGAATTTGGGCCATCAATACGTGGTAGCGCTTATGGTCCATTTTGGCGGTGATTCCGGTCGCGGCGAAACAATGCTCCAGTGCACAAAAGTACGCAGGCAAATTGTGCAGGTCCATTTCGGGTACACTCAGTCGAACGGCTTGTGCTGCTTCCACTCGAGAATCACTTGCCGTTTCTGCTCCTGTCATGGCATTTGTTGCTTGGGGCGTGCCAGTTCTCTCCATGTTCACTGGGGGTGCATCGTGCGTTGTCGATTGGGGAGCGGGTTGACGTTCTGGACTATGTTGCATCATCTTTTATTCGCTTGCGAGCACGTGGTTTCACGAGAAGCGAGAACAAAAGAAGTGACGTGGTTGTCGGGAGTTGGGCTTACTTCAGCGAGACAAAAATGGGGGCTGTCAATGGCGTCGAACGTGCAAAATGGCGGCAGTCAACGGCTTTACAAGGAGCGCTTTCTTTTGTCCGGGCTGGAACGATGGCGTCGTTGCTCTTCCTTCTCTTTGGGGACGGCGATGTAACCCGCGGCTCGATCCTCTGTAGCGATGCTGGTTCACGATGCAAGGGAAATACGTCGGTGCGTTTGGAGAACAATGCACTCGGTGCGGGACACTCGCGACACTTACGCACACACGGGTGTGAAGAACACACGCGACGATTACGCACACACGGGCGTGAAGGACACACGCGACGATTACGCACACACGGGCGTGTAGGGCACTCGCGACGATTATGCACACGCGGGTGTGTAGGGCACTCGCGACACTTATGTACACGCAGGCGTGAAGGGCACTCGCGACACTTTTATGCACGCGCGGAAACTCGATCGAACACGGTTTTTGTCCTTTCGAAAAAAAAAGGCACGACACTCGGCGACGCTTGATACACACACTACACGTACCGATTTTACTCGCGGCGTTGACGGACCGGGGCGAACGGGAACCGCGCAGCGGGGAAAGGCGAAAGCGGGCCGATGATGAATCTGTCGATCGGGGAATCTCGGGAATCACGTCGGGGTCACCAGTTTTGGCTACCTCGTGGGTAGACCACTTTTTTATTTGGATTCCAAAGATGTCACAAAATACAATTTTTAGATCAAGCGTTACGCAGTTACGGGAGCACGTCCACTAGCGGATGAGAACGAAAAGAGAAGAGAGCGCGTGGTGGGAACGACGGCTTTTTATAATCTTTCAACGGGAAATAGTTTAGTCTGGCTAAGTTGGTAACTATTGCTCGAATTAGGGTGCTCGAATTAGGTTGCTCGAATTAGGTTGCTCGAATTAGGGTGCTTGAATTAAGGTGTTCGAATTAGGGTGCCCGAAACTTGGAGAAATCTCTCCTAAGAGAGCCTCATTGAGCACGAGCAGAAGCTCGCGCTGAATGGTGCTGAAGGCGCGGAGATAAAACTCTCTTGGTATTCCATCCGGACCAGGGGACTTCCGCGAAGCTGATCTTTTAATTGCATCGAGAAGCTCACAAGAAGTGATCTCGTCCATGCAATGATTGTTGGTTTCACAGTCCTCGGGAATAACGCGTGTGCTTGTGAATGTGTTGTCTGCAATTGTGTTGGGTGTATCGTGCGTCGTGTAAAGATTTCTAAAGAAGCCCTCAATATGAACATTTATTTCATGAGGCTCAGTTAAGTGCAAACCGTCATCTAATGTAAGCTTGTCGATCACCGTTCGCCTTTTCCTCTGCTCCTTTAACTGGAAAGTTGAAATACTTTCGCCACATAGACGTGTTTCGTTTATGCAGGCGAAGTCCTCAGAAAAACGCCTCTGGAGCAATAGCATTTTCCCTTTCATACGATTGATATTTACTAACTCACATGGTGTCGCCGACAGAAATGAACTAGGTGAATTCTAAAAATAGAAATGAACTAATTAGGATTAAGACTAGAACTAGGATGAATTCGGAAGTAGGATGAACTATAGCATAGGATTAGATAGGAAGGCCACGTCCACTTTATAGATTAGGACAGCTAGTGCGATTAGTAGTTTAAGTATTGTTAGTAATTAGGATGCGCGCGTAAAGTGCGTGGGCATAGAAGTCACATTAAAATAAGGGTGGGGGTATTCATCATAAGGACATAGGGCATAAGGAAACTAGGATTAGGAAAATTAGGATTAGGCATTGCTAGAGTAAGATAGCGGCGTAGAACGGCTACGCCGAATTGAATGAATAAAGTCAGTTCCGTTCTTCCCTAGGAACAGTGTAGCGTTTACTTACTCCGCTTGCATACGGGGTTGCGATTCCGTTACTGCAGACCTTTTATTGGGATTATTGCCCGGTTAAGGATACATGGGTCAGAAAGATATCGCTCGTATGCGGACTTCAACCTTTTGTCAAGGAGTTCATGATGCAAGCGGAAACTTTGGTAGCGTTCGTTTGTTTTCCACCGGAAAAACGATTTTATTTTAGGCTTCGCGAGCTCAACCCACCACTGCATCCACGAGCCGTAATTTCTTCGCTGTCGGGTCCAATAGTTCCACTTGCATTTGAACTCCCCCAGATTTTGTTCGGATAGCACGTGTGGTCTCAGTTGCCAATAGCCGTTGCTGCGCATACGACTCGGCGCGATTGGTAGGCAGAGACGAACGGTGAGAGCCTTGTGGTCCGAAAAGGAAAGGACATGCATACCGGTCGCTCTTAACTGTGTTTTCAGTGAGGAAGAAACATAACACCGATCGATACGTGATCCAGAACCACTGGTGACATAAAAAAACTCTACCGCGTATCCTCGGAGAGCCTCCCAGCTGTCACACAAACCCATGTTATTTACCGCGTTTCGCAAAGAAAGGCTGAAATTTCTTGCGCCCGTCACATCCTTCAATTCCAACACACAGTTGAAATCGCCCGCGAGAATAACATGATCACATGCATTCCGCAGATAGAATGGTAACGTTTGTTCGAAAAATTCCTCCCTCTCCGCTCTCCGCTGACTCCCTGATGGAGCGTAAACATTGCATAGGGTGGCATTACTCTCAAGCCGAAGATAAATTAGACGTGAATCCAAGCTGCGTTCAACATGAGAGAATTTTAGGTGGTCACGTAAAGCAATCGCCGTATATCTCTCTACCACGTTAACATTGCTAATAACATTGTATCCAGGAATCGAGAGATCTGCACAACACATTTCCTGAAGAAATATGATGTCCAGGTACATCGTCCGAATAAATGTCCTGAGGGCTTCTAATTTTGTCGCATTAGATATTGCATTAATGTTAATAGTTGCTAGATTATAGCTACCATTAACACCACGATTTGTTTTGTTTGTATCCATTGCGACAAAATTATAATCATGGTTGTGTAGTAGTTAGCCGCTTGGGAGGCCGACCAGGCTTGCGCTTGGTCACGCTCGTAAAGCTAAGTGTTGATGAACTTGAGGCGTCACTCTCGTTATCCGTCTCCGGAAATTGTTTGCGTTTTACCGCAAACTGTTCATCTAAGGAGCAGATGGGAAAGGAGGAGGAAGGAATTATGAGCGGTGCTTTGAACATTACCGCCGTCCAGTCCACTCTCATGTGTTCGTTTGCCGTGGCGGCTAGAACGGTGGCATCAGTAGCGGCAGCGGCAGCAGAAGCAGCAGGTGCAGCGGCAGGAGCAGCGGCAGGAGCAACAGCAGCAGCAGCGGCAGGAGCGGCGGCTAGAGTAGCGGCAGGAACAGCGGCAGGAGCGGCGGCAGGAGCGTCGGCAGGAGCGTTGGCGGCAGGAGCAGCGGCAGAGGCCGTGGCAGACGTAACTGCAGCATGCATACCAACCACCGTAGTGTTTGAAGCAGAATCATTAAAATTCGCTTTTCCTTGGGGTTGCTCTTCCCTGGCTTTTTTGTTCGGTTTCGGGCTTGACGGCCGAACGTTACCCAACGGTCAAAAGCCGAAGATTTTATATTGACCTTTCACTTTTTCTATCTGTCTCTCGCTCTAATTTGAGCGATTTTCCCCTGATGAGTGTCCCCGAGCCTCCTCGTGTGGTTGTTGTTGTTGGAAGTTGAAGCCGAAACCCCCTCGTGCGCTGCCAAAATCAGCGAAGAACGAAATCGAGTGGCTCAAGCGAAAGAACGAAAAAATGATGAACGAGTGTGCTGTGAGAATAACACACACGCACGCACAAGGCGACACCCGAAATCTGGTGCGATATCGGCTTTCAGTGGAGCAAGTACACACATGCACACATTTGACCATACCAGCGCTCTGTTCTAGTGCAGGTAGTTTTCTGCAGTCCACGGTGATACTACACACAGCCACGCACTTGGCGATACACGCTGTGTGGTGCGGTGCGGTGGACGTTCAGAATTCAGTGGTGCAAATACACACATGCACACACTTGGCGACACACGCTCTGCTGTGCGGTGAGGTTTGTGTTCTGTGTCCAGTGGTGCAAATATACACACACACGTACTTGGCTACACACGCAGTACGGCGCGGTTGGCTTGGCAGAAGCGCATACACACATTCACGCAGTAGGCTTTACTTTCAGTCCAGTGAGGTTGATGCTCGTGTGGTGTTTCAGCGCTTGGCGGATAAACCCCGTAAAAAACGGAGTTTTGTTTAATTTGAGGTAAGAAAAAGTGATTAAAATTATCAACCAACCCTTCTAATTAATATCATTTTTCTTCCATTTCATGTGTGTTTCACGGCGAACGAAGACATCAAAAACCTGTGGCTGTGTCGTAGTGTTGGAGCAGTGGCCCGTACAGTGCAGCGAGAAAAACCAGGAGCAACAGCGATGAGGAGCAGAAAGTGCTGTGCTGAATTTGTTTTTTTTCACTGTGCGAGTGTAAAAAGTGTTTTTTTTTTAATTATGTGCGTTGATTTAGAATTAAGTGCAGTGATTGTTGTGCAAGTGTTGTGTTTTTTTTGTATTCTATGTTGGTTCGATATTCAATAAATCGAATTACGATAGTATAATGGTGTGCACTGTATCATTTCGGAAAGAAATCCTGGCAAAAAAGGGGGAGGGGACTAATTAAACGAAGGTTCGTGCAGACCCCCGTTCGGGGTTTGCTTCGGCTTCGGGTTTGCTTCGGCTTCGGGACCCGACGGATCACTTGAATAATTTCGCCAACTCAAGTTCTTTTTCAAGCGCGTATTCAAGCGATCTCTGAGTGCTGGTGCCCGGTGGGTAGAAACCGGCACGATCGGGAAGACCAGTCGGTTAGCTATTTTTGATGCGCCTGCTGGACGTTGCGGTGCTGTGTTTTGAGCAGCACTTGACGAGGGCGGTGTTGTATTAGTAAGCGTAGTGATTCTTACTGTTGCAAACTATTGCAACAGCACGCTTTCTTTCGCCCGTAGTAGTATTAAGTATTAAATAACAAGCGTTTTCTTAAGCAGTCTTATATTATTTTATTATTGCGACGCTAAAAATCAATCGCTTGAATCGGGCTACCGCGAAAGAGTGGCCTTCGGTCATTGCCTTAGCCACGCTATTCGGGAGCCTTTGAGCGATCGGGAATATTCGGCTCGATCGGTACCCAACGGTCAAAAGCCGAAGATTTTATATTGACCTTTCACTTTTTCTATCTGTCTCTCGCTCTAATTTGAGCGATTTTCCCCTGATGAGTGTCCCCGAGCCTCCTCGTGTGGTTGTTGTTGTTGGAAGTTGAAGCCGAAACCCCCTCGTGCGCTGCCAAAATCAGCGAAGAACGAAATCGAGTGGCTCAAGCGAAAGAACGAAAAAATGATGAACGAGTGTGCTGTGAGAATAACACACACGCACGCACAAGGCGACACCCGAAATCTGGTGCGATACCGGCTTTCAGTGGAGCAAGTACACACATGCACACATTTGACCATACCAGCGCTCTGTTCTAGTGCAGGTAGTTTTCTGCAGTCCACGGTGATACTACACACAGCCACGCACTTGGCGATACACGCTGTGTGGTGCGGTGCGGTGGACGTTCAGAATTCAGTGGTGCAAATACACACATGCACACACTTGGCGACACACGCTCTGCTGTGCGGTGAGGTTTGTGTTCTGTGTCCAGTGGTGCAAATATACACACACACGTACTTGGCTACACACGCAGTACGGCGCGGTTGGCTTGGCAGAAGCGCATGCACACATTCACGCAGTAGGCTTTACTTTCAGTCCAGTGAGGTTGGTGCTCGTGTGGTGTTTCAGCGCTTGATGGTCAGCGAATAAACCCCGTAAAAAATGGAGTTTTGTTTAATTTGAGGTAAGTAAAAGTGATTAAAATTATCAACCAACATCCCCCTTCTAATTAATATCATTTTTCTTCCATTTCATTTGTGTTTCACGGCGAACGGAGACAACAAAAACCTGTGGCTGTGTCGTAGTGTTGGAGCAGTGGCCCGTACAGTGCAGCCAGAAAAACCAGGAGCAACAGCGATGAGGAGCAGAAAGTGCTGTGCTGAATTTGTTTTTTTCACTGTGCGAGTGTAAAAAGTGTTTTTTTTTAATTATGTGCGTTGATTTAGAATTAAGTGCAGTGATTGTTGTGCAAGTGTTGTGTTTTTTTTGTATTCTATGTTGGTTCGATATTCAATAAATCGAATTACGATAGTATAATGGTGTGCACTGTATCATTTCGGAAAGAAATCCTGGCAAAAAGGGGGAGGGACTAATTAAACGAAGGTTCGTGCAGACCCCCGTTCGGGTTTTGCTTTGGCTTCGGGTTTGCTTCGGCTTCGGGACCCGACGGATCACTTGAATAATTTCGCCAACTCAAGTTCTTTTCAAGCGCGTATTCAAGCGATCTCTGAGTGCTGGTGCCCGGTGGGTACCCACCGGGCACCAGCTCGGATCGCTTCGCGCAACAAGCGAAAAGAAACCCAGAACGGGGATCTGCACAACCTTCGTTTTAATAGCCCCCCCTTTTTGCCAGGATTTCTTTCCAAAATGATACAGTGCACAGAATTATATCACAACAATTCTATTTATTGAATTTAATACCATTAATCTAACAAGTTTCACAAAAATCAAAAACACATGCACTACGAACACTGAACTTAATTTCACATTAACGCACATTAATTCAACACACACTTTCCACACTCGCACAGTGAATAAAATCACAAAATCGTTACAACACTTTCAGCTCTTCCTCGCTGTTGCGCCTAGTTCCTTTCGCTACACTGTACGGGCCACCATTTCGAACACTACGACACAGCCACAGGCTTTGTTGTCTCCGTTCGCCGTGAAACACTCATGAAATGGAAGAAAAATGATATTAATTAGAAGGGGGATGTTGGTTGATAATTTTAATCACTTTTACTTACCTTAAATTAGAATGATCTCCATTTTTACGGGGTTTATCCGCTGACCACCAAGAGCTGCAACACCACACAAGCACCAACCTCACTGGACTGAAAGTAAAGCCTACTGCGTGAATGTGTGTATGCGCTTCTGCCAAGCCAACAGCGCCGTACTGCGTGTGTAGCCAAGTGCGTGTGTGTGTATTTGCACCACTGGACACAGAACACAAATCTCACCGCACAGCAGAGCGTGTGTCGCCAAGTGTATGCATGTGTGTATTTTCACCACTGAATTCTGAACGTCCACCACACAGCGTGTATCGCCAAGTGCGTGGCTGTGTGTAGTATCACCGTGGACTGCAGAAAACTGCCTGCACTAGAACAGAGCGCTGGTGTGGCCACATGTGTGCATGTGTGTGTGTACTTGCTCCACTGAAAGCCGGTATCGCACCAAATTTCGGGTGTCGCCTTGTGCGTGCGTGTGTGTTATTGTCACAGCACACTCGCTCATCATTTTTTTCGTTTTTTCGCTTGAGCCACTCGATTTCGTTCTTCGCTGATTTTGGCAGCGCACGAAGGGGGTTCGGTTTCAACTTCCAACAACAACAACCACACGAGGAGGCTCGGGGACACTCATCAGGGAAAATCGCTCAAATTAGAGCGAGAGACAGATAGAAAAAGTGAAAGGTCAATATAAAATCTTCGGCTTTTGACTGTTGGGTCGGCTTTTGACTGTTGGGTATTGGATGCTTCCCACACTACGCGTTTGTACCGCGCTCTGTTGGGAATCACGGTAGATAACTCCGACAGATCGAATCTAACGTTAATAATTATTAACACTTACCTTTCCTCTTCGTCCGCGTCCTTTAGTGTTAGTGCCTGCCACTGATGGTGAAGTTGTAACTTCTGTTGGTGTGGGAGTCTGCCGTACGGCTCCAGCGTATGATTTTTCGTTATTATTATTATTTTTATTATTATTATTATTAGTATTATTACTATTATTATTATTATTATTATTATTATTATTATTATTATTATTATTATTATTATTATTATTATTATTATTATTATTATTATTATTATTAGTATTATTACTATTATTATTATTATTATTATTATTATTATTATTATTATTATTATTATTATTATTATTATCATTATTTATTTATTTACGTTATCGGGCAATGGGCCTAAATAACAGATACAAATTCTTAATTAGTAAACAACTTAAACATAAATAAAACTAGCCCTTTACAACTGACGAAGGTGAGAAACAGGGATATGAAAATCTGCAGATGATTCAAGTCTATTGTAGCTGACACACATTTTAATTAAAGGGTCGTTAGCGCCAAATGAAGAAGATCGAAATGGGATCCTGATTAAAGACCTGCTTCTAAGATCCCTAGTAGGTGCAGAAAAACTGATCAGATTAAAAATTTCAGGAGCATCAATAATCCCATTTAATAATTTATGCATGAAAATACATTGAGCATTCTTTCTCCTGTGTTCTAAAGTTTCGAGACCAAATAACTGACACCTGACATGGTACGGGGGGCGTTGCATTTTGTTTGACCAAGGAAGACGATAAAACATAGCGCGTGTCGCCTTTTTCTGAACTTTTTCTATCATGTCTATATAGGTCACTTGGTTTGGAACACCAAACAACGCAAGCAAATTCTAGTATAGGACGGACTAGGGCACAGTATAACGATTTAAGACAGAAAGGATCTTTAAAGTCGGAAGAAGCACGTAGAATAAAACCTAACATATTTAATGCTTTTGAGACGATTGTGTGGAAATGGCACGATAATATAAGTTTACTGTCTAACATTATTCCTAAATCACGAGCTACAGATGACCGTGGCACACTGTCTTGACATATTTTGTAATTAAAAGTTATTGGAATCCTTTTCTTAGAGAAATTTGTACATTTTTGTACATTCACAAACATTTCGTTATCATGGCACCACGTCAAAAAACGGTTTGTGAAATCTTGAAGTATTTCGCAGTGATTTGAATTTTCAACAGCAAGGAACATCTTAAGATCGTCTGCATATAGTAAAACATTGACGTTGGGAACAGCAAACACAATATCGTTAATAAATATAATAAATAATAATGGCCCTAATATGCTTCCTTGTGGAACACCAGAAAAGTTACAGAAA
Organism: Anopheles arabiensis; assembly: GCF_016920715.1. Lineage (NCBI taxonomy): Eukaryota > Metazoa > Arthropoda > Insecta > Diptera > Culicidae > Anopheles > Anopheles arabiensis. The sequence goes on along the minus strand of NC_053518.1, from coordinate 50,073,825 downwards.
GGGTCAGAAAAAGTTTTTCTAATTTTTACATTAATGCAACGGTTCATTAGGTAGCTTTCTAACCATGCTAAAAAATTTGAGTGTACACCATATTTTAATAATTTAGCAAGCAATAAGTAGTGGTTGACCTTGTCAAATGCAGCGCAGAAGTCGGTATAAATGACATCAACCTGGAGGCTCTTGTCAATATTGGAGTAGCAAAATTGAAGCTAATGAAGCAGGTTAGTTTCAATCGAACATTTAGGCATGAAGCCGTGTTGCATAACAGATATAATAGGCAGGAAAGCGTCGGAGATGTGGCGGAACATAACTTTTTCAAACAGCTTACTACAAGCACATAACATAGAGATTCCGCGATAATTACATATATCAGATTTGTCTCCTTTTTTAAAGGCAGGAAACATGTAAGAAGATTGCATATTTGCGGGAAGCATTTCGACTGTAAGGATTTGTTGAAAAGTTGAGTCAGAATAGGCAAAAGAGCAGCCTTACAGTAGTGATGGGTAACCGGAATCGCACCCACTGCTCGGAATCGCTTCCGAGCATTGCTACTCCGGCTCCGATTCCGAAAAATTCAAACCGTCGATTTCGCCCGGAGCCGTCCGGAGCCGTTCGGAGCCGTCGGAGCCGTCCGGAGCCGTCCGGAGTCGTCGGAGCCGTCCGGAGCCATCGGAGCCGTCGGAGCCGTCGGAGCCGTCCGGAGCCGCTAGTCGGCAGCTTTGACCGTCGGAGCCGTCCGGAGCCGTCGGAGCCGTCCGGAGCCGTCGGAGCCGTTGGAGCCGTCGAAGCCGCTAGTCGGCAGCTGGAGCCGGTCGGAGCCGTCGTAGTCGTTGGAGCCGACGGAGCCAGTAGCGGGTTTATAGTCTCGGGGGCCCTAAGCAGTAAGAGTTGTTGAGGCCCCTTTGTACATGATTACCGGGGGTACTCGGCATCCGTCTTTGATTATGTAACATTTTAACTTAAATTTTGATGCTGCCGGGGGGGGGGGGGGGGGTGCTTATGGTTCGTCTAGCGCGGGGCCCCAACGTCCATAACCCTCGGGGCCCTCCTTGCTAATACAGTGCCATATTCTATCAACTGTTATGGATTATGTACTAAAGATTCCGGGGCCCCCCGCAATTGCTTACTTTGCTTACCGTTAAATACGCCACTGGACGGAGCCGTCGTAGTTGTTGGAGCCAACGGAACCGGTTGGAGACGTTGGGGCCGTCGGTGCCGTCGAAGCTGACGGAGCCAGTTCAAGCCGTCGGTGTCGTTGTAATAGTTGGAAGTATTCTGAAGCGCTTTAATTTCCCGATATCAGCAATGATTTCATTATAAAAAACAGCTTACGAGTAAAAAGGAGTCTTCTTCATTTATTGCTCTGAAGTTTTTTTGTATTTTTTTAAACAATAAAGTCAAAAACAATTGTTTGCTCCGTATATATATATATACAAGATGGACGGATGATTGATAGTTACATTCTTTGTCTTGTCCATGTGCCATCATGTTATTCGGTAAAAAACAAGTGCGGCCTAAACCATACACGTTAGTCGATGTAAAGAACCGTGTGTAAACTGCCATAATTACACTCGTCTGCCTCGTTGTTTCGTATTTTATCAAACCCACCTCCCGTCATAGTTCTATTGCTCCTTGACCTCCTAATTTGATTTTTTTCTCCTATATATATACCGAGCAAACAATTATTTTTGGCTTTATTTTTGAAAAAAAAAAACACAAAAAAACTTCATATCAATTAATGAAAAAGACTCTTTTTTTACTCGTAAGCTGTTTTTTAAAATAAAATTATCACTAATATCGGGAAATTAAAGCGCTTCAGAATGCTTCCGACTATTACAACTACTCCGACGGCTCCAACTGGCTCCAACTGGCTCCAACTGGCCCCAACGGCTCCAACCGGCTCCGTCGGCTCCAACCGGCTTCAACCGGCTCCAACCGGCTCCGTCGGCTCCAACTGCTACGACGGCTACGATGGCTCCGACGGCTCCGACGGCTCCAACGGCTTCAACGGCTCCAACGGCTCCAACAGCTCCAACGGCTCCGACGGCTCCGGACGGCTCCGACGGCTCCGACGGCTGCGGACGGCTCCGGCTGCCGAATAGCGGCTCCGGACGGCTCCTGACGGCTCCGACGGCTCCGACGACTCCGGACGGCTCCGGCTGCCGACTAGCGGCTCCGAACGGCTCCGAACGGCTCCGGACGGCTCCGACGGCTTCGACGGCTCCGGACGGCTCCGGCTGCCGACTAGCGGCTCCGGACGGCTCCGAACGGCTTCGGACAGCTCCGGACGGCTCCGGACGGCTCCGAACGGCTCCGAACGGCTCCAGACGGCTCCGAGGTCGGAGTTTTGCACCTACCTTCCGGAACCGCTTCCAATTTTGGCGGAGTCATTCGGAAGCGATTCCGGATTTTTGTTGAATTTACCGATCACTAATACATTGCAGAATATACAACTATGATTTTTTAATTTTCTATTATTTGAAATTCTATAAATTTATTTAAATTTAATTAAATTTAATTAAATTAAATTTAAATTAATGATTTTGTTAGGGCCGGTCTGGTGGTACAGTCGTCAACTCGTACGACTTAACAACATGCCCGGTATGGGTTCAAGCCCGGAATAAACCGTGCCCCCATACGTAGGACTGACTATCCTGCTATGCTAACAATAAGTCACTGAAAGCCAAGCTCACTTAACTAGTGGGTACAGGCAGACCTTGACCGATTATTATGAGGTACAGTGGAATGCCGTTTATCCGGGTACCTTTTATCCGATTGTCCATTTATCCGTGCTGTTGAGAAGTGACAGATCAATACAAAGGAGACATTGCGTTCTGAGGATAATATTTTTAAAAAAGTCATAATAGTTATAACAAAAAAAATCATGGAAAATTTCAAATATTTTCATTACAAAAATTAATAAAAACTTTGTGCTTTGTATCAAAACATAATATAAATTTAAAAAAAAAAATCAATCGATAAAATATATTATTTGACTCATTACAGAATTCTCGAAAACCCTGTATCCGTGTTATTCGCATATCCGGGCGAAGTCGAGTCGATGAGCCCAGATAAACGGCGCTCCACTGTATTATTGTTTCTCAATGCATGGTTTTTCATTTGATAGAACAAAAGTATCAACTATTATGACAAACGCATCAGATGATAGCACAACCGCTTCAGATGAAAAGAAAAAATGTTCATGCATATGACAACCGTCGCAGATGATAGCACAATTGTATCACTAGATATTACAATTGTTTCGACGCTACCAGCAAAATACGGGCAGCGGTATGACTCGTGTGCGTGGTCCTAGTCGATTTATTATTTTTAAAGAATTCCTATTTGATTAAATAATTTATTTGTTTGTAATTATTATTTATTATGTTGTTTATTTTGATAAATGTTTATATATTCAAAACATAAACATAGTGTTCCATTTTTTCATCCCAAACGTAGTAACGAGTCAGCGAGTTTGTTTTGTTGACATTACGGTTTCAACAGTTTTTATTTCTTTTTAACTATGTTTGCACACATAATGTTTAGGTTCGAGATGGATGTTGTTTATCTTGTTCTGATAATTTAATACAATAACATTTAACAAAGTGTGGATATTGAACCGATTTGTACGCAATCGTTACGAGTTTTCTGTGTGTTTAAATTACTTTGTTTATAGTTTCGTTCCGACCGTTTATGTAGTAAAGTGCTAATAAATTATTACAGCAGGTTCCTAGTTTGTTTTCAAAGGGTATGGACAGTCATCTTTCTTTGAACTATAAGCTTTTGTATAATGTTATTTCGTTTTGGAAAAATGCACCATCTCAACAGATCGAGATTATGAACCGTTTTGTTACTTGTTTCGAATTTGTTATTTTGTACTAAGCTATACATTATTTAGATGGTTTACATATTAACGTGATTATGTATGTTTATTAGGTAGATACTTATAACGGCGGCAATATTTGTCATTATCCTACACATCTTGTTAGATAAGTTATGACTAGTTTTATTAATCAGCGTAATCATAACGATAATCATGATTATTACATAACTTTTGCCTGACTAATCTATCGCGATATTATACTATTTTTCGCTCTATATTTTCGCATCATTACCGATATAAGAGCTATTGTATCCATTTTTGTATTTCACTTGTTTTGCGTATAATTTGAAAAAAAGGACCATTTTTGTTCGTTTTTGCCGTGCGGCACTGAGTTTAAGTTGATAATGGGTTCTTGTTTTGTTAAGATTTAACTGTGCTCAATAATTTCAAAGATATGTAAATGAGAAAAGCGCTCGCGTAAACGTTTCGTTTACCTTGGTTTATTTTTATGCATCTGTGCTGTGGTAGCTGTTACGTTTTGTAATAGTCGGATGCAACAAAGTGCAATACTATCTGAACTGCTATACATTGCCAGCCGGATACGATCGTCTACAGTCATATGCATAATATTGGGTAGTATTATGAATTGTAATGCCATTTATTTTGGGTAAACTATATTTACGTTACAGGAGGATGTATTTAATTATAAGTAACAAAAAACCGGTGGTAGTGCAACATTATGCACCATGACCTAGTCAAAGAGTAGAATTGTGAGAAAGTAAATAAAATATAGTGAATACATAGCTAAATAAAAATGGACGACCAGGTCTGGGTTTTTGCAGAATATAACAATATAACTCCTATTTACAATAAACCGAACTATCTGCCTGCAATGAGTTACTTTTGGGTTACATATGAGTATCACCAACTACGAAAACTTCATTAGTGATGCCACAGAAAAGGAATATTTAGTATTCAATATAGCTCAAACGTTTATTATTCTAGGTATTATTTATAATCCCGTATCTTTCTTGATATCCCAGCTTTTCATTCATTTTCAGGATGTGTTATTTTCCTAACCCAGCTCTTCATGGCCGACGGCCTTCTGGACGCCCGTTAACACTTATAGTGCAAACCATTTTTGTTTATGTTTCCGTGGGAGCCAAGCACTTTTTTTTTACATGTTTGATGGCTATCATATGTGATTGTGTAATTGAATATAAACAAACTAAAAAATGATGAAAATAATGATTTCTAATACAATTTCGGTTGATTTATTATTGTGTTTTCATTGTTTTGCTTTATTTTGATCATTGAATCGACAAAACAACAGTTTAATGTTATGTATAGATTCGTTCTCAACAAGATACTTCATTGAATAGCGACCATGTAAACAACGTATGTTGACATTTAGATATTTTTTTAAATATTATCAATATAATAATAATATAATTAATTATATCATATACTACTACTTATTAAACTGAACTATTTGAAAACTGATATTAGAATTAAAATATAAGTGAGTATACTATATTGATGAAAGAAATTGTTATTTTGGGTATCGATGAATTATTCTATATAAATGAAAATAACAAACAAAAATACAAAAACCGTATACATTACAAAGTTATTTATCATTTTGTTGATCTTTTTGCAAAATCCCATGATCATACACCTGATCTATTAAAATATCTTAAGATTTGAAGTCAGTTATTCCTGACTGTCATATATGATAAGATGGCACCCTAGAAAACATTACTGATAGCCAGTACAATACAATAGTCATGGTTAGTGCCAATCACTCAAAGTGTTAATCTTATTCGTATGCGATTGCGCAGTACAGGTCGAGAATGCTATACATCTGTAGTATCGCTCCTGATAATCGATCATTTCGCTAAAATTGAGATTTGTGTTTGTGGGGCCAGTCTCGTAGTACCGTCATCAATTCGTACAACTTAACAACACGCCCATCATAAGTTCAAGCCCCGAATGGACCATGTCCCCATACGTAGGACTTGATTATCTTGCTATGGTAATCAATGAGTCACTAAAAGCCAAAGCCCATTAGTGGTATATGCAGGCCTTGACCGACAACGGTTGTTGTGCCAAAGAAGGAGAAGTTTTCATATCCGCCACTACAATCTTTACATCAATTGAACTGAGGAAAAACAAAAAAAAATGCTCCCACGACGAAGATCGCTTAGGTGACGAACAACGGAGGAATGGCAAGTCAGATGAAAGAGCAACAACTGCAGCCGCAATCACGCATTCACGCAATACGCAAAAACAGTTGCTTTTCCACTCACGATTCCCCATTTATGGGGCCTGCTACGAAAAACGACGACACTTAGTACAGCCTATGGCTCAGAGTACGGGTTTTGAGGAAAAAACAGCAATACTGATGGGTTTACACAGCAGCAACAATAGCAACAGGGGGTTGACAGCCTAAATGGGGACGACTTCGACTCCGAGTAGTTTGGATTTTGCCGGAGGTGGATCGGAGTCATGGTTGCGCTCCAAAGAGCACATCACTACTACACATTCAATGCAGCGGTATGCGCTGGGCAGGGGGATTCTAAATTCTGCATCGTTAGATAAATCCCTTTAGAAGGTTCTCTACTCGTTAACCGAAAATGTTTTATTTCCAGAGTCAGTCAGTCATCTTTTACTACATCTTTATCTTTATTAAGATGTACTACATCTACATCTAGTACATATTTCACAGTTTGTCATCTGGTTACTTTTGTATGTCTCCTTGGAGACTTATAGTAATTGCATTTCATTGTATATAGCAATATTACCAACAATAGGTGTAGAGCATTGCTCGCGTAAATTGCAAAATGGAAAAGTTCATCCGGATTTTCAGAAACATAATTTTCGACGTAAGATCATCCTCATAATGTTAATTTAACTCATTGTTGGCAAATCGTTCAGTTTATCCACTGATACACGTTGTTGTGAGCTAGGATTAAATCTAATACAACAATAGTAGTTGTACATGTGGCTACCTTTGTTTTCATTGCAGTACAATACCTCAGTTCTACGAGCGGCAGTTGCTACGTCGCAGTTAGTCATGGGGTGTTAGTGTGTGCACAATATTAATAGTATCAGTGACATTATTATTAAATTACATTAAAAGCAGTATTTTTAACAGTTAGGAATAGTAGAAGTATTAGCGAGTGCTTTCGTAGTGATAGAAATACACGAGAGATGAATAACTTTCGAGTGCACTACTCGGATTTAAGTGCTCGAGCCATAGATTTGTGACAAAAAGATTTGACGCTCACCTTTTCTCAAAATGGTCCTTTCCACTAGATTTGCAACAAGATGTGGCGTAATGGATTAAATATCAACAGAGATATATTCTAACAATATTAAGTCAAATTCTTATATTGCGATTCATTGTGGTTTAGGAATTGGGATATAAAATATAAATTTTCCTATGTTTCTAGATTACCAGTTATCGAGTTTGATTCCGTGATATTTCGAATCACTGCTTGATCGATCAAAGCAAAATTGATGAATGCATTTCAAAAACAACATATGTTTATACTTGTGAGTTGTAGTCTTAGAACATTAGGAGGCCAGCTCCTAGCAGTAGTAATCTAGTAAACTGTTAAAGATTGCTTGATGAACGAAACTTAGGTTATATTAATATTGAATTGTAAAGTTGTGTATCTTGATATATATATTTATATATATATATATATATATATATATATATATATATATATATATATATATATATATATATATATATATATATATATATATATATATATATATATATATATATATATATATATATATATATATATTGACTTCTATCATGGTTAAGGAGTATGATAATAAGTTGATACAGAATAAAAAGGTTTTATTTCTGTGGCAGCAACATCACAGTATGACTTCGAATAATAATAATGATAATAATTCGAATAATAACAAGAAGAAAATTATTGCAAAATGAATTAGCAACTGATATGATTGTCGTTGCACGTACTATTGGATACAGATAATACGAACAGTATGTATTTAAAAACGAATATCTACGTATTATGTTTATAATGCAATGAATGATTGAGGATTTTTTACGAGACATGCACTTCTCCGTTTTTACCTGTGTTTATATTGAAAAGAATATCGAATCGAAAATATCTAATTAATGGCTTGCTAGGGCAATTGGCATGTTTATTTTTGTACAAATTTGTTGTTTTCTTAATATTTAGCAGATTTTAGAGAAAAAGATTTATTAAGAATAAAAAGAAATTTTAAATTTGAAATTTAAGACTCACTTTAATTCAAAACCAAGCAGTGATGAATTTAATACAAAATGAAACAATAACTCAACAAAGTCAACGTGAATAAGGCACTTGAAGAAAACTTGAATTGAATATGGGAATCAATCGAACTGAGCATAGAAGAATATGAACTTATGCTATTGCACAAAAAAGCTTGTTAAGGAATTGTGTTCAACAATACCAAATGTTAAAAAAACAACAATCAGGCTTTTTCTATTTTTCAGCCAAGGAGCTGAAATTTCAGCTTGTCAGTGGATAGTATTCATCATTCATATCCTTGTGGCAATTGCTTTCTGCCATTTTGAATTTCAACAATTGTGTACAAACAAAGATGCATTTAAAATTTATTTTTTTATATTTTTCTGTTTGAAATGAGTTATAGTACTTTTATTTCACTTAAACTAATCAATCCAAACAAGTTTTAAACTTTCTTGATCCACGATTTATCCTCCAGCAAAAAAAATCAATAGTTTATGAGGTTGAAGCGGCGTTTGTTACATATTTTTCAGTCTGACATAATTCAGACCGAAATACTGAGGCTAGTTTTGCGTGTGGTTTTGTATGGTGTGTTGACATAATTTCAGCCACCAAGTGCCAAACTCCATATAAAACTGCTGGATGATATCGTAAACGCCCCCAATGTCTGTCTGAATATAATAATATGAATTGGATTTACCATTGTTGATAAAAATAATGATTAGTTTTTGTTTACATCCAACACAATTATCAATTGCGGAAATATACAATGAGAAAAAAATGGGTTCAGTCTTCGGCCAGTACCTAGGCTATTATAAGAGAACAGGTGGTGGAATACCCGTTCTGACTGCTGGCAATTGCCAAACACGCGTGAGGGTTTTCTCAGGTTTGAATAAGCAGTCATTAAACTTACACTTCTTAATAACATTTGAATAATATTGATCTAACAGATCTAACGACTAAATCAGTCGTTTCGTTTCATTTGTCAAAAACTTAATATTGTTTTCGGCGGATTTTGAAAATGTTTGAGGTTTGAAGTAGACACTCTCGCTAGTTCAAGAACTCGCACGTCAAGAGGGAGTTTTTCAAAATGCCTTGTATTCAACCAGCTGGTCTTCTATAATAGCCTTGATTCATACTGCAAACATGTTTTAGGTAACTTCACATTTGGGATTTTGTTTGTGTTTTAATACTTCCATGCGCATAAATTGGTTCAATTATGCAGACGTTTTACAGTCTAAGATGACAATTTGGAGCAAGTCCCTACTCGTTTAATTTACATGTGTGAAAAGTCATGTACTTTTTTTTAGAGCATTGAATTAGTATTTGAAGATTTTTGTAATAATATATGTAAATATGTCTGCAATACTGACTTTTCGGACCGTTCCTCCTGAATAAAAAAAATGTAACTCGGCTATGAAGACAGTTCGTTCAATACAATATTTACAAGGGACTATCGGATAAAATTATACAGATAGAAAATTGCGTACAAAAAGATTTGCGTGTAAAAGATGTTTGATGACGTGATTATAGAATATGCAAAATGATCTTCCGATTATTTGGCATGTAAAATAAAAAAATATTGTTTTGTTGCTTTCGTTCAAAGAACATCGCAATTTTTATCCAACATGTTTATATTTTTATCTATTTGAATATGTGTGTTGGTTAAAAAATCCTCTACTATTTCGGTTCTTTTTTTGTAAACTTTTAACATATAATAAAACTGCATACTAAATAATAAATAAAGTGTTTAAATAATTTTATTCACTACTAACTTTAACTTTTACGATAAGTTTTACCATAACGATCGAACACAAACTCTGCATTTTAGAACCGTTTCGATTAGTGAAATGCCCAGAAAGAAAAACTTGAAACTAGTTCTACGCACAATATTGATAATTAAAATACAATATAAAAAAAAAACAGTAGACTATTGTATACTAACCATCGATTTTGTTACAGATAGTGGTAGCGTATAATATCAGTTATAGATTTAATATCGTGCATATGTTTGTTTTTTAGCAGTGTACAAGACCTACTAACGATTTGGTCCTGATTTTCTAGAAAGCGTTAGATAGTTTTACTTCGTCTGAAGCTGAAGGGTATTATTAATTGGACACAGTTAAACAATAGGTATAGTGCACGATTTTGTTGGACCGACAATGTCGAGCGAATGCGATGTGGTACAAATAGCGATTACACACTTGCCTTTGAATTCTATTATTGTCTATTGTGTGTGATTTTGTGTGTAGTTTTTGTTTACATGCTTTGTTTCTTATTTAATGTATCGTACAATACATAGGTGCGTAGAATATTACATAACTAATTGATTTGTATTTTACTGCCATGTAATTTGATAATACATATTAAACATTTACGGTGGCTCAGAACTGGTCGCTCATGATTTTGCTTACAAGAGTGTAGTTTCTCTCTATGCTAGGATCATTAAACTAAGTACTGCTTCATTCAAATGTATTCTCTGTAACGATAGTTAGGAAGTGTAAACTCCTTTTTAGCTGGTTCGCAACTCAACAGCGCTGTGTCGTATCGTAATTTGAAATTGCTCTTCATTTCTCATCCATGGTCTATTGATGAAGAGTAATAATATTGCACATGATATTTTTTGGTTGTCAAAAATCACTCTTGCAAAGGGTTCTTGTTTTATTTTATATAATAATAAATGGCAGCAAGTGTTCATCTGGTTTGCTAAATATATTTTAGTGATCGCTACTTGCGTTTTATTGTTTAATCTCCTAGTTCAATCAACCCTTAATTTGGCTGTCTGGATACTTTACAGAATTATTGCTTATGATAAAGTGGGAGAAGTGGCTTAGATACTAGCCAAGATTTAACAGAACTACTAAGATTTAACAAAAATGTCTATTTTGGTTGTTGTCATTGATGTCTAACGTATGGATGGGATTTGTATTCCAAATTATTTGTTACATGGCTTTAAATTTTACCAAAACGCGTAACGATAACAGAACCAGCGTTACATATGTTTCTATGTTGGTTGTTCTCTGACCATTCTTACTGTACAGTTTGTTTACGAAATCACATTTAGTGAATCCAACATAACAAATAAATTACCAACCATAAGGTTGTAAAACTACTTACCATTCTCAATTGAAGCTAGCAGCAACCCATTTAGGTTCTCTTAAAGAAATTACTACTAATAGTTGTACTCTCATTACGATATTGTAGTTGTTTTTTTGTTTCTAGTCGCATTTAAGTAAGACCCAGTTATTGGTGTAATAAAAATTAAAGTACACCAATCACTAATCCAAAAAAGCAAACCCATTTTAGAAGAAGCTCTTGAGGAAACCTGCTGGTCCCGCATCTTGTGGCTGTGCTTGTGCTGTTTTCAATTTTGCTTGAGCATTTTTTAAGGCCCTGTGAACAAATTGACATTTCAGTGACCGGTTCGATATTAAATCTGTTTGGTAACAAATATACTCACTGCTGCAAATCCATTATTGTTTTTTCTTTCTGATTCTGTTCTTCTTGTGTCATTTGCACCAACTGGAGGAGTCGTTCCGTTTCAGCAGCAGATCGCTTGGCTTCTTCTTTTGCATCCTCTAGTTCCTTTGATGCTCTACAACAAATACCATATGGTAGTGATTGTATTAGGGTTTTATATATCAATGATTTGATACAGATATGCCAAGGTACAATTCCCAAGGTACAATAAAATCAAGATAGAATATGACTTTCGCATATACTAATATACAAAGCAATTGTTTGTGTACATACTTATCTAGCATCTGCTGGGTTTCTGTTAACTGTTTATTCAATTCTCCAGCAGCAGCAGCAGTTCCGCCGGCCTAAAACAACACAACATAGGTAAACAAAATAGCAAGTGTATGTTGGCAAATGTAAATGTAGAATAAAGCATCATGGATCTTACCTTTTGTAATGATTTTTCTAGTTGGTCCATTTGTTCTTTGCGTTTCTTAAGTTGTTTGTCAAACTCAATAAGATTTTTTTCTTTGTCTTCCAACTCTTTGCGCTTGTTTTCGATAGCTTTGCGCTGATCTTCAAACGTTTTTCTTTCGCTCTCCAACAGTCGAGTTGCGTCTTCGATTTGTTTCATTTGTGCTTCTAGTTGCTTACGCTCCGCCTCACTTACGCCTGCATTTTGAGCTACCTTCTGATTAGCTGCCTGCGTTGCTTGTTGCAGTTGTTGTTGCATCTGCTGTATTTGTTGCTGTAGCTGACCAACCTGCTGTTGTTGCTGTTGAGTCTTTTTGGTCGCTTCCAAAGCCTCTGTCTATAAGGAAGAAAACAAGCAATTACTAACCCAAAATCAATGCACGGAGGCTTTAATTTAATATTACTTGGCTCTTTTCTAATTCCTGCACCAGTAACTCCAACTGATTTTGGAATTGATCGCGTTGTGTAGCAGCTGTTTTAAGATCTTCTTGTAATTTTTCTAGCTCCTTTTTATTTGACGGCGATTGCTGTGGTGGTTGTTGTTGTGTTGATTGTTGTTGCAATTGTTTCTGCATATTGGTCATTTGTAAGAGTTGTTGCTTCAACTGTTGCTCCATTACCTAGAACAAAAATAGAAATACATTATTTTGCATCGAAAATATGTTGTAACATGTATGTATGAACAGCTACAATCTTCAAGATAATAAACATGAAATTGTCATTCATACCTGCATTCGCTTCTGCAATTCAATAGCCGCCTTTTCTGCTTGATCTGCTCGATTTTTCTCCTGCTCCACAACTTTACGCCACTGTTCGAGTTCATTATCTCCACGAGCCCCCGTTTCCTGAAGCATTTGTTTCAGCTTTGTAATTTCCTTCTTGTAGTTCTGTATTTCCTGGGCCGCAGCTTGGCCTTGTTGAGGTGCAGCAGGAGCGCTTCCTGGCTGTTGAGGAGAGCTCTTAAGCCGGCGATTTTCTTCACATTGACGCTGCAGTTCCACTTCAGCTGCGTTAAGCTCCTGCTGGAAACTCATTAACATATCCTGGCTCTTTTCCAGCTGCATCACTAGTTGATCGCGTTCGGCCATCAGCTGTTTGTTATCAGCCTCGAGTTTCATGAGACTTTGCTCTATATGGTGGTTACTGGCATGTTGCTGGTGATGTTTTTCATAGATCTTAGTAGATTGGCGAAGGGTTTCCTTTTCGGCTTCAGATTTTTCCAGCCGCTCGAGCACACGTGTCAGTTCAGCAGACATACGCTCAAACTCAATACGTGTCGCTTCATAGACTTCTTGTTGTTTCGTCAGATGTAGCTGTGCCTTTTCTAGTTCCTTTGCCAAACGTCCTGCCTCCATCTCGGTGGCGTCTCGGCTTTGCAGCGCCTTTTCAAGCCGATCGCGCAAACGGTCTAGTTCGTTTTTGTCTGCTAAGCTTACTGTACTGGTAGCGGCCAACGCTCCGGGGCTGATAGCAGATTGCGGATTCTGCCGCAATCGCTCGACTTCCTTGATGAGTTTCTCATGCTTGTCTCGTATTTTTTCATATTCAATGTGAGCACGTTCTGCATCGGCTCGCTGTTTATCTTGATTTGAGATAAGCTTAGTTACTTCTGCTCTAGCCAGATCGAGTTGTAGGCTGGTTTCGTGTAACTTTAGCTCCATGGTTTGGAATTCATTTTCTCGTGTCTCAAACTTCTCTTTCATTTTATCGAACGTCTCCTGTTCATATTGCGATTTGCCTCGGAAGTTTTCTAGCTCCACGATAACCTTGTCGTACTTTTCCCGCAATCGGTCATTTTCATCCTTCATACGTCGGGCTTCACGTGAGAAGGATTCATTCTCTTGTAAGCGTCGCAGTTCTGCTGCCGTTTTTTCATAGCGCTCACGCATCTTTTCGATCTCCAGTCCATAGCGTGCTATTTCTTCCTGAGCCGAGTCAAGCGAAGCCGTTTGTTTGGTGTACAGATTGTGCGAACGATCTAGTTCATAGGTTAGCCGCTCGATTTCTGCCTGTTGATTGTCCTTTTCCGATTGTGCTCGACGCAAATCAGTTTGACATTTATCAAGCCTCTCGCGAATCATATCTACATCCTCCTTTGCCTTATCTTCGAGTTCTTTCGAGCGACCCAGCTGCATTGCTGCACGGTCGCATGCTTCCTGGAGCCGCGTAGTTTCCTCTTGGATTTTACGTAAGTCTTCCCGTGCTTTAGCTGCTGCCAGTGCAGAACGTTCAGCTTCTACCTCTAAACGATTGCGGTCAGCTTCGGCCGTGTCGACTCGTGACTGTAGTCGATAGATTTCATTTTGGGCACGATCATACTTCTCAAGCATCTTCTCAAACTCTTTAGTGGAAGTGTCTTTCTCATCAATCAACTTTTGACTAGCATACAGTGCTTTATCAAGCTTCTCTTTTAATATATCGATCTCGGTAGTTGCATCATCTCGTTCCATCTGAAGCTTTTGATGTACCTGATGTGCTTTTTCCCAGCGTTCTTTTACTACCTCAAGTTCTGTCTGTATAGCATCGCGTTCTCGTTGGTATTTGAGTGCTGTACTCTGAGTAGATTCGGATTTTTCCTTCAATTTTTCTAATTCATCACTAAGCACATCGCGTTCCTTTTGCAAACGAGCAAGGGATGACTGTAATTTATCCGCCTTGTCTCGATAGCGATCGAGGTCCATTTGTGCGGCTTCTTTCTCTTTTTGAATACGTGAAGCTTGGCCCAAAGATTTGTCTAACTGCGACTGAATATTTTCAAATTCATAATTGATTTTCTCTTTTTCGAGTTGCAACTATATTGAAAAAGAAGAAAAAATAAATAAATTCCAAATAAATATAATATAAGTTCTCATTGTGTCTTATTTATGTTATTCTCACCCTGCGGGTTTCTCCGCCGCTCTTATCTAATTTCTCCTGCAAATGATCAATTTCATTTTGTGCTTTGTCGAGAGAATTCTGTAGTTTCTCTTGGGTAAGCTGCGATTTGCCGAGAGTAGCCTGTGTACGTTCTAGTTCTTCGCGTATTTTTTCGAGCTCTGCGTACGCCTAGTTTATGAAACAGTTTACAGTGACACAAATGTAGTATATATTTAAGTTGTTTTTAAAGGTTGCAGAATAAGAGACTTTTCATGAATAATGTATACTTAAAAGAAGAAAAATATCCCATAAGTGTACGTTAGTGTATCAAGATGGAAAATATTAGCTCAAAAATGTTTTTTTTTTTACTTTCACTATGTCATAAATGCATACAATCTTTTATTTATTATAATGTAAAGACACTCAGGTCATATAGCTATAATAACATAATTGCATTTGAATTTGTATCTGTTTTAAATATAATTGCCCTTACCGGCAATTTTGAACATTCATATGTATGTATCGATGCTTTCAATTGTATGAGTGAAATAATACAGGTCATAGAGAGTACACTACAAAGCGTAGAGTGGTAACGTACTGCAGGAGCGATAGATTTGAACTACCAATCATTCAATATTTACATACAGCCATGTAATTTTTAATTTTCTAGATAGATACTTATAATTAAACATTAGTTACATTTTATATTTATGCAGGTATATGCAGGTGGTTAACACTTACAGCATGGAATGATAAGTAGTTAGCTGCATGCACAATGGCTAGTATATTAGCCTTAATTGTTTGCCTTTAAGTTGCAATGTATGGTTATTGTTCATGTTTTCTTTTATGTTGAATCTAATTGGAGATATCGTTGTCATATTATAAATTATGTTTTTTAGCGATTATTCGAGTACACTGGATTTTGCGCACGCTGGTTTCAAGTGACATGTATTGAATTAAATTATTAAACTTTGACCATACAAAAAATAATTGAAATATTTTGATGTTAAGGCAGATCTATTTCGACATGTATACAACACAGATAAATACTTATCTTATCCATAATCACAAACATTACGCGTTGACAACATGTTGAATAATTTTTGCTATGGTTTGCTATACGACACTCATACGATTTATATTGTAGGGCATGATGATAATACAAAGTGAGCAAAAAACTAATTGATAGTGTTGATAATGATGTGAGGTTAGTAAGATTGCTGTGATCTACAATGCAGCTTCCTTAACCACATATGGTATCTATGGAGATCGTATCAACTCAGAGTTGTACATGGTTGCGTTTGTAACATCCCTTGAGGCATAACTATGGCACAGAGTTTTTGCGACATGTATTTCATGTGCTTTTATCAGAATATGAACGTGTATGTAAAACTAACAAAAAATAAATGTATTGTTGTATTAGTGTCTACTTAGCGTGCAAATCGATGTTAATAATAAGCCAATATCACTTACTAATAAGCGATAGTGAACACGAAATGTGTAATTTGAATAGGAACATATTTTTAAAATCACTTAATCTTATTCAGCACCCCAGTCTCCAAAAACAAAAATTTGCATGAATGTTTAATGATTAAATACTTATACTAAAGGCATCGTTGAATTAAATGCCAATAGAAAAAAAAAGTTTATGTCAGTCGTATGTAATTATGCCAGTCATGTCATGAGGGTATATGTGGAAATTTAAAACAACGGAACAGGAAATTACCTTATCTCTTTCACTAACAATTCGTTGTATACCAGCCTGGCCTCTTTCCATTTCCTGTTTCAAGCTTTCCTGTTCACCTTGTGCGTTTTCAAGCTTAGCCTTGAGTCTATAGACTTCGCCTTGACTCTTCTCTAATTTCTCTTGTAAGGCGGCAGCTTCCGCTCTTGATCGTTCAGCGTCAGTCTAGACGAGAAAATTGCCGTTCGATTGGGTAACGTGTGATGCGGAGTTGAACCGCATCAATTTCGCAATTGACACAGGTTAAGAAATGGGACAGAAACGAGAAGAAAGAAATGTGAAGAGAAAAAAGAAAAGAAAGAAAGGAAATCAAATCAAAATCAAATTCGGTCAAATTCTAAACGCAAACAAATTCTATAGAATTGCTATTGCTATGTGTTTTGATAGCATAAAAGAGATTCTTACATTATCATACACTTGTAAATATTGTATAATAAAAGGATAGAGCTTTTATTAAAAAACTTTAAATTGACAATCAACCTATAGCAATAGTTATTAAAAATATACACGTGACCATAGAAGTGCTAAGCCCATTAAATGAAATACATACTAAGATTAAAGAGTAGATTTAAGTAACAAAAGCAACAAATACTGCTAACAATCTATCATCAAGTGTGAATGTGTGTACTATACAAAGAGGAGAAGAAATTAAAAAAGCAATATGCTGTTTGTGTGAATTTATTCCAATCCTGGCTTTAAGACTGTGTAGTTTGATCCGTCAACAGCATTTTGAGTGCATGAGTAGCAAACATTAACATCACTGAGTAATTTACGTTGGCGTCAGCGTGATATTTGAGTAAACTTAGTGTTGTGTGATAAATTGATTCAATTTGATTAAACTATTTCCAATGTATCAAATGCTGTGGCATTAAATAAAATGATTATTATTAGGAATAATTGGAGAAATCTAGTAACGATAAATTGAGCATAAATAACGAACAATGGCATAAAAAGTAACAATAAGTCCAAATTAAATGTTGTTGGCATTTGGTTTCAATCTTAGATCAAATCAATGAATTACTGAGAAAAGATCAAGATTGTGTAAAAAATTGCTACTCACAAAATCGTGTACCGTATGTTCCTATAAAACGTTGGTGAACGGTTTATCAGTGATTGTGTTATTTGTTGTGTCATGAATCAAATAAAAGAAACATCTAATTAAATGCAATAAAAATGCGCTCAGAAAGATTCTAATAATGCAATAAATATCCGTATTGAAATAATGTTTTGTATAACTCAGAATCGTCATCGAAATTATGTAATACCCATACTTTATAAGGCTATCAATGACAATTAGTAAACGTTTTATGTTTTGAAATCGTAGAACAATAAACATGTGGTGAAGTAGTAGATAATTTTATTCATACACATTTAGCCAAATACAACTAAAACACTTGTATTATTTGTAACAGCTGTGCAAAATAACAGTAACAACATATTGTAAAAGGAACCTGTCCATCAATTAAATGATTTGTGTATTGTATTTTTCCACAAAAAACAACATGAAAATACAGACATATAATGAAACTTACGGAATGTTTTCAGAAAAAAAATCAAATAAAACCAAATATAGCATTATCTTCACATCGAAAGCGCATGATATTCTGAGCATGCATAAATAACATTAAAATCAAAGCGTGTTAACGCAATTTAATCATGTAGCTATTGTATAATTAGATACGAGCATTAAGAGTATTTATTATGGCTCAAATTAATAAAAAAAACCAAGCAACACATAATTTTATACTTATTAATTCTTTAAATTTTCATGAAGGAAGATCTTTGAGGGAAAATATAGATATTGTGAATAAGAAACAAAAATTATTGAAAGAATTTAAATCTTCTGTGTAATGTATGATTACTAAACTGAGAGAATATTTAGATTTATGTTTAGCTTCGTGAAATGATCAAATTATGCAGTTTTCTCTTCAGTTATATATATTGATTGGAGCTAAGTGTATTGATTTGACACTTGTTAATGTCATATTTTAGTTTTTATTTGTATTTTCTATTTGGATTACAGTGTCGAAAGTGAACGTGAATTTTGTAAACATAGAATATTATTGACCGACTTGGGTCCGAACATTTAGATGATAAAGAGGTATTGTCAATTCTATCATCTATACTACAACATAAATTTTACAACCAATATCAATTTATTAGGCAATACTTATGCAAAAAGCTAAATAAAAACATCACGACATGACTTATTTTGCTTACTTGTGTCACTCGTAGCTCAGCTTGCGTGCGCCGCAGTTCGTTTGTGGTTTTGTCCGCCCGTTCCTGGGCTCGATCAAGTTCTTGTGATGTGGTCAGCGTAGATCTGCCAAAAGTAGTCTAAAAATAAAACAAAGAGATTGTTAACGTATTTGTGATTAAACAGCCCACAGTCCGTGTCTGTGAAATGTTTCATTAGCGTTTTGAGTTTGCGTTCAACTGGATCATGAGAACTGACAGTTTTGTAATATGTGTAAATGTATTGGTAGAGAAAAAGCAGTGCGAACATTATATTTTGAATTCTGTATCGACACGAAGGCACCTTTATGATAGAAGGTCGGGTAATGAGGACATGACAGCAAATATCTTCTTCTTGTGTGCCCAAGGACTGTGTAGGAACGAGGTCAAGTAATGTAGAACGATTTGACAAGTAGACAAACGTTCGTTACAGGCAGTTTGACATCTAAAAGTCCTTTTCGATTCAAATTTTATTTATAATTAAAATGATAAATCGGTCAGGCCATTTCCAGAAAAATGTTAATTGGTTCATACAGTGGTTTACAGGCAGAGTATGTATGCCTGTAGCAACAGTAAATGTTTGAGGCAATGATGAATTTTTAAGGGCTTTTTTCTGTCAAATGGCATCCAAGATGGCCAATCCGATTTTGGCTAATATGCGTAGGAATTATATTTTGTAAAGTAACAATGTGTTTTAACCCAGAAAAAATGCACAAAAGCGAAAGAATAAAAAAATATTGTCGCAACAAAAATTCGTTATAATTTGAAGGGTACATGTACATTGTTTGGGGTCGCTTCCCAGCTGTCAGTCGCCCCCTTAGGATGCCAACGCCCCCTTCCTTCTATTTCTTCTTGAATGTGAAATCTCTCTACTCTACATTACTCGACCTGCTATCTTTAAGGGACCTTAATCGACACGATCAGGAACCACGAAATTTAGCAGCGCGCCGGAGGATTTTGCTATCAGCGATATTGTTTAAAAAGTTATAGATATTGTTTAACTCTCTCCTTCAAACCTACTATTGCCTATACTGAAGCACTGTATGAACAAACTCCAAAAAATGAAACAAGTTTATATCGAAATGCATTTAGATCTTGATAACAACAACTATATTTCTACTGTCTTTTTTTAGTCTTTTACGGTTACTCTCTGGTCGTCACAATTAAGATTACTTATACTTTAATCAAAAGATCGCTTTAACCTCGTTAGAATCTGCCACAAATATTTTGTTTACATATCATTTTGTCAAAAAATATCACATGTAACTGTTGTCATGTAACTAAATAACGTACCAATTTGTCTAATCGGTCTAATTTACCTAAATAACTTATATTGTCCAGAGAATGATAATAACAACATTAATAATGATAATAATAATAATAAACCCATAAATGTAGCTGCAAAAAATTCATTCATGCATAAATAAACCTTAACTAGGATACAACAAATCGTCGTTTGTATACATTTTTCAGGCTAAAACAATCTAGCCTAAAATCCTAAGGCTAGTTGAAGGCATGGTTTTATATAAAGTGTTGATATAATTTAATCCTCCAAATGTCAAACTCCATTTTTTCAATAAAATCGTACATATCGATGGACATGCTAATAACCCTAATATTTTTTCAATATATAGAGCGTCAGTGAGATGGTAATGGAATTAATATTACCTGTGATCGTTCTAATTCGGCACGTAAACGTTCATTCTCCAATTCTAAACGAGATAACCGTTGTTTTGCGTGATCCCAATCTGCTCCACTGCGACCAACATCGCTTGCCGTTTTATGTTCTAGCTCTGCCTTCGACTTGCCGAGTTCACTTTGCGAGCTCTCTAATTTAGCTTCCAAACGATCTTTCTCTGCAAGAGCTCTATGGAGGCGAGTTGTTAACTTTTCTACCTCGCTATCAAGAGAATGAAGCTTCATCTTAAATTCGGCCAGCTCTCGTTCATGCAACTCTCGTTCTTCTTTTTTTTCCGCTTCAGCTCGATCACGCTGATCGCGCAGTTGTTGCATCTGTTTTTCCTTATCGCCGATAGCCTCCTCCAAACTCGTCAGAGCTCCTTCGGAACTGCAATGATGGGCTTGCATTGCACTAAGCCTTGCTCGTGCCATGTCGACTTGGTTATCTTTCTCTTTAAGCAAATCTTCTAAATTATCAATCTGTATAAATTAAACGAAAAATATACTTTTACAGACTTTTACCAGAATGATATGGGAATATCATCGTTAATAAATACTTTTCGTTGAAGAACGTTTATCTTCCTGTCTTTAATATCCATGTGTTCTTTCAGCTCGGTAAGTTCGGTCTGTAAACGATTCTTTTCCTGGACAGTATGCATTGTGCCTTGAGTTTTTTTTTCAATCATGCGATTTTTTTCCTCTAACCTATTACGGAGTTCCTCGACCTGTAAGAATATAGTAAAAATGTGAATATAGTAAGAATATAATAAAAAACGCAGTAAATTTTTAAATTGATCTCGATTTTAACTTTGGTGTACGTGGTAATAGATTATACAACACTTACATCTGATTGCAACATATTGTAATGTTCTTCTTTGGCGCATAGTGATTCTTTCAGAACGGCAATATGACGTTGGTAATCCTAGAAGGATACAAACGTATTAGTATACTTTCGATATATTGGCTTGAAAAGGGAAAAACAAATATACATGTGTGTACCTGATGTTGTTCTTCGAGAGTCTTCATTTTGGCAGCCATTGCCATAATCTCTTGATCACGACGTGTGATTTCCAAACGAAAATCATCCAGCTTTAAATATAGACACAAGATAGAATTGTTAATACACATTGTTCTAAAATCCTAATCAAACCTGATTACGGATGCATCTTTTATTGATAATTATGCTAACTGAATGTTAGATGCAGTTGTAATCGGTCATTTTTTTAGCACAGCAAAATTAAGTTTCATGGTGGCGTTTGTGAAGTGTAAGGATTGCGATATGTATACTTTTTCGAAGGCAAAGCAATTCGAGATAGCATTGCTGAATATTGACAATTACAGTGGAGCGCAATAATTTTGAACGATTTTTTAAACAATAGACTTTAATTCTAGTTTATTTATCATATGATAATACTTAGCAATAATAAACGATGCTTATGAAGTTACCCTCAGCATAAGTCAAACTATGTTACTAGTATTTCAACGATAAATAGAAACATAACTCTATTTGATGCAAATTTCGTAGTAATTATCTTCTACCTTTCATTTAAAGATATTTGAAGAAATATTAAACAAAAAGATATCTTTAGTAATTCTTCCTTTATACTTTGTCATTTTACATACATATCATAAGACTGAAAATTTCCAATCGTATAATATATTTGATCTCTTTGTTCATTTTAATCACTGCACCAGGGTTTTTATTCTGGTTATATTTTTTCCGAATGAACTACAATAAGTATAAGATAACCAAATATTTTAACAAAAAACTTAATTTGTTACTGCACCGATGTCTCAAACATCAAATTTAGGTTTATGTTAGTGTTACATCATTCAAGAAGATATTTTCATGTGTAGAGCATTGAAAGACATTCTTGTTTAATTGTTTCAATAAGCTAGTATGCTAACACGTCATAATGATTTAACGTCTATGCAGGTTAGACATATTTTATGTTTGTTCTCTTCGTCGCTTTTGTTGTAATTCGTTGTATAGTGGCTATATAAGGTATAATTTAAAACATGGTTATCTAGTTTAAAATTAGTCTTATATCTATCGAGGATGAAATGATTTATTTTTTTACTAATACTAGTTTTGAGAGCACTAGTTTTAATTGACTGTTAATGTTTGACATTTCAAAACTCTATAATTAGTTGTAATACATTTCACACTCTTCACAAGGTTATAACTGACTGGACAAGGATATAAAATAAGAAGTAAAATAATCTCCCCACATTTTCCCACAGCACAACCTATTATAAAGTGATAATGTAGTCTTCATCTTTGGCGTAACGACCTACACAGTCGTGGCCTATACAGGCTTCCCGGTCTTAAGTGTACTGTGTGATCGGATCCTGAATGGGAATGTATCCCATCCGGTTTTACATAAGCTAACACGTCTATCTAATAGACCATGGCCCGTTGTATCTTTTCGCCTGTTGCTAAAACTGAGAATCAGTTGATCGCTTCTGTTGGAATAAAGGCTCATGTGTTTTTGGTTAGTTCCTATTGTTTTTTGGACTAATGCAACGATTTATTGAGCGTTTCCTAAATTCGCTTGAATCATTCCCACGATTTTTTGCCATCGTTTCTTCATATTGAAATATATGATTCATAAATGTTGGAAAGCCCTCGAAAAGTGTGTACAGAACAAAAACAAAACCGAAAGTATTATAGTATTATAATACTGAAGTATAATAAAACCCTGTAAACCAACAACAAGAAACTTGGGAAATTCGGTACTGAGATGAGACGTTTGCGCAATGCAACTTTTTCTTTAAAAATGCAACAAGCAAACAAAATCATAATAGAGCTAAGAATGTGTCGGATGGTAAAATTGTTATCGTTTGCCCCAATTCTGTTCAAGAGGGCATTAAAGCAAACGGATATATAACAAGGATTCAAAGACATTTAAAAAAAATATGATTATTTTGCAGTTTTTGGTACAGATGAACTTAAAAAAATTGTTACACAAACAAATTTCAAAATCTCAAGAGAAAAACTAGACAGTGCATGTTATGCGAATCCATTTCATATTGAATCGTGAATTCTCGAGGGGCTGAATAAAAATATAACCCAATAATAACAAAATATAACCCAATAATATTCCCAATACTTGTGATTCTTAATAACGAAATCACCTGCTTTCAGTTATTTTATTATTTTCGATCTGTTCTTCATGCAATTATCTATTGTGTTATGTTGTAACCTTATACATAACTGTAAATAGCTATGAAAGTGAGCATTCCGTAATTCTTCACTACCCTACTTAATTTACATTTTTCTTAAATTGTTAATATGACATTATTGCTTGTGAATTTACGATGCCAAAAATTGGCAACCTACGAGAGAGAGAGAGAGAGAGAGAGAGAGAGAGGGAGGGAGGAGGGGAGGGGGCTCTTTTTCAAACGTCCTTGCGTGTCTATTGAATTTCTATATGTTGACGTTCATTAATTGGCTTTAGATGTTGAAGAACTTGTACTATACATTATCTTTTCTTTGTCTTTACCACTCTATCTTTTGTTTTTATTTTTGAATATCTTTTTTAAGACTTAGTCTACTTCGACTTTATGTAATAAGACCTTTTATAACAATCGTTAAAATAACATGGCGTTTTTTATACATTTTACATGAAAAAGGAAAATACGAAAAGGAACCGTGGGAAAAAGAAAATAAAGCTATTGGATGTAACAATAATTTATTCGTATTCTGCACTATGGCAAGTTTAGCTAAAAGCATGGCAGTCTTGAATCATATTAGTTGTTCCGTGCTTTGTCGACGATCCATGCCACAGATCTAAGAATCTATAGATAAAGTATCAACATCGAATTTAAAACTTACTTGACGCTTCATATCACTGGCTCTGCTATAGTCTAAATCTACTTTGGAATACGGAGCGTGGTATGAGGTAGGGTATCTCAACATAGCATTGCAGTCGATATTGTCGTGCATTGTATGCAATAAGTTCGTATTATCGAATGACGATGGATAACGTAACGCTGTTACCGAGGATATAGGACGTTCGTAGGGATAAGATGAAGTGGTGGAAGAAGGCAAATTAGTTAACGAGCGAGTGATGGCGGGATTGGAAAGAAACTGATGCTGCGATAATAAATTTTTTGTGTGAGATAACACACTGTGGGGATGTGATAAAAAGGAGGTGGCATTCGAGGCGGCATTTATCGTATTATTGCTATAGATTGGTTTTGAGAGAAGGTAGTCTGTTGACGGCCTGCAACCGGTGTTACAAAAGGAGCTATGCTGTGAAAATTGTAGTTGCTGCGGTACTGGTATACTGTTTTGCTGATTAACATGAGGCAGATGATGTTGCAGGTGATGGTTATAATACGACAGATTAGAATTACTGGCTACCGCGTTAGGCAAGTGTGAAATACTGGAGGTGTTTGGATATGAACAGTGTAAACCTGTGGTAGTCCCAGCTGAAGCACCCATTCGCTCGAAAGGGAGCGATGGAGATGGATCAAGTACACCGCAAATGGTGGTAGAGGAAGATGTTGGTGCTGAAGCTAATAATGATTGTGTGAAGTGTGTTGTTGCATGACACATTGGCAAATTACTACCGCTATCGCCTGAGGCCGTTGCGCCTAGCGAACGCATATTCAATATGTTAGAAGAGCGGGATAACGATTTTGTGGTTTCATTTAGCAAGTTGGTCAGATTGGCTGATTGTGTATAAAGATTAGCCGCATTCTCGGACAAATTGCAGTAATCAACCATGGAGGACAACGGCACACTGCCACTAATGCTGTAGCGGCGAGCCGGCAATCGTCCGGAGCGCACGTCCAACAGTTTAGATGCTGGAGCGATGTTGTGGTAGTTTGAATTGTATACCGACGTTGGCTGGGCTGGATAAAAACTGGTACGCATTAAATCAGCTGTAGTAGTGGTGCAGTTGGTGATATCAAACATCTGAAAATATGGTCATATGAAAAAGAAAGGAGAGAGAAGACAACACTGGATGTTGGTTTGTTTTCGTTTAACGGGTGTTGGTATTTTGTTAACATTGATTTGTTAATTAGTTAGAGGATTTGTTTAGTCCGCATTAACTTAACATCGCGTTAACATATCTAGAACCGGACTATAACTACGTTTCCTGTTTTGGTAAAATGATGCAAAACTCAGAACCACAAGTTTTACAGTATACAGATACTGCGAAGGAATTTGGATCTATTTGGTGTCATGAAATGGACAGTAAAAAATTCATTTATGTAATGCAACAGAAATGATAAACATCTAATAATCGTTTGTATTGTCATCTTGCTGTAGAGAGAGTTGTAATCTTTTTCCTTATCGTTTGCTATTGATGTATGGTTCACTAGAACGAATTAAGAGCGTACTACAAAGGTTGAATAAAAGAAAGAGCTGCTCGGTGAATTATAATTTTATATTTCACATTGATACACATTCAATGTAGTTTTAATGCTTGCATGATTTCCATCTTGCTCTAATATATATGAACCAATCAGTTCTTTTTATCAAGCTAGTGGAGATTTGATTATATTTTTCAATTCCCGCTTTACTTACAGTAAATGCAAATATTTTATTTGTTGCATATAAAATTTATCAATGATGCCATGCTCTATGCTATCGTACTTTGAGTAAGCTCTACTTATAATTATCGCGTATGTACAGTTTACTGTTTTTATATTAACATATAACATTAAGGACGTATGTTTGCCTTTACGCTTCGTCAACAAATGCAGTGGTTTTGACGAAAGAATTATTTCTTATGATCATCGTCATCATCCGCTAACAAATTTGCTTACATTTCATTGTATTGTTATATCCTTACATTAGATGGCTTCTCAATGTTCAATTATTAATACGTATTAGTTTAGTTTTTGCATATGTTTTACAGTTTTAGCTACTACCAAATATTTATGCAATTGCTAGTTTTGTAACATGATTCGGTATTGTTTTGTATTGTATATTTATTGCTAGTAGTGCTGTTTTTTTCTTCTTTTTGTATCGTGCACTCTTGTATGCTTGCTTTTTTATAATGTTCGCTATTGTCTTTGAACAAGATGCCTTCTCGAAACAGCAGAGCCAGCGAACGACAGCATACGATCATAGTAGAAAACAACCCTCACACTTACGCATACATACACCCACACATAAATTGGCTGGCATACACATGAACGATTGAGTACTACTGTTTGAGATAAGTACTCTTTCTCTGATGTTTTATTTTATTTTAAGTGTGTTAAAAACAACAGAAAAACAAAGACAACGTAATTATGGTTCAATGAAGAAATGAGTGAAAATTTCATAGAATATTTCCAAATGATGTGAGTATAGTTTTGATGATAGTTGAAATTCCTGTCGCATTTATCACCCTTCAAAAGCAAACAAACCAAATATATATTTTCCTCTCCATTTTCTACTTGAGTTTTTTTGTAAATCGATTGAATTAACAGAAAATATTAAAAAAACATAAATTTTACTCACACTTAAAACATATAGCTTCTTTAAAAAAAATCGTATTTCGAAAAAACAACTTCGATAGCGCAAAAAGATCCACATCAGAATAAAGGCAAATAAATTTAGAATTAATTAAAAGAAAACATATTATTTTTTTACTTTTATTTATTAATTTAAAAAAGTATTAAATCAAGATGTAAGATTAGAAGGTAAATTGATAGAAGAGAAAGAGAAAAATTGAGAACGAGAGGGAGATAGATAGAAAGAGACAATGCGATTGATCGGAAACGAGCGAAAGAATAATAAACAGAAATAAAAAATAATACAGACACAAAATATTTAAAGTTAAAAATGAGGTATAATTAGTTGAAGAGAGAGAGAGAGAGAGAGAGAGAGAGAGAGAGAGAGAGAGAGAGAGAGAGAGATCGAAACAAATAGCTTATCCCACGTGTGTGGGTGTATGATCGCTAGCGTAGTTGCTAATGCGCACGGTTGTTTTAACAAATAAGTTTTTTTTTATAATTCTTTCGCCAAACAACAAGTACGTAAGCATGAAAAGCGAAATGTAGGAAAGAAATAATAAATAATATGTGAATGGTAGTAAAAAAACTTAAACTGTTTTTGATTCAAATATGGAGACAATGTACTCTTAAAAAGTATAGTGACAAAAATGTGACAGTAAATAAAATATGTAGAGAAGAAATTGCGTATTGTTTCATGCATGATTAATGATGTATGCATTAAACCACATTTGCAGCGAGCACACTTTGTAGCAAATACTCTGATGTGTCGCACAAGAGTTTTGATATTCGGGGCGACTATGGGCTTCGAACGACGAGATCCGTTCGCCGCGGTTGTCAGAAGGCGCTCAGTTGGCGCTCAGTTTTAAAATAACGTACCATTGAGAGACCGTAAGAAGCGCGTGAAAGAATGAGTTCTACCTGCCGGGGTCAAACGTTCCCTTTTGTATGGGGAGAAATCCGCGAGGTTTTGCGCTGCGGATTTGGAACGAATGTTGTTTTCAATGTAACGTTTTGCTTAAAATTTTGTTTTAAATGATTGGAGTAGATTGAACTTAGAGGTATGTAACATTTTGAAAATGTTTTGTGATCTATTTCCAATAAAAAAACATTTTCATCAGTTTTGAAAATGTATATAAAAAACATAAAATATATCGGAATATAAATATACATACAAATATCTATAATAATATAGTTATATAAATAAATTATACATATATACATATACATATATATATACATATATATATATATATATATATATATATATATATATATATATATATATATATATATATATATATATATATATAATATATATATATATATATATAAAATAAAAAAATATATATAAATATATATATATATAAAATATTTGAATATTTATGTAAAGGTCAAATTTAATGTTTTTCACATAAATTTGTTACACTGCTGAAAACTTTATAGAAAAATATCGCAAAACATTTTCACCATGTAAATAACGTTTATAATTCTTTGAAATAAAAGCAATCAGTATTTTTATACATTTTTAAAAAGTAAATCCAATCCTGTCGTCCCTCCTAAATTTTAACTAAGTTAAATTCAAATTTCAAGAAAGTGAGTAAAGCTGCCTTATAATTGATAACAAATCATCCAATAATGATGTTACGAATGAAATCCAACACCAACGGCAAAAAAGATCAAAATTCAAAACATTACCCTCCTTGAATCTTAGATATAAACGTCTTTAAATGCTTGACAGTTGTATCTCATGATTCTCTCATGAGTGTCGAACGGATTTCGTCGTTCGAAGCCGGTACTCGCCCCGATTGTTTAGAATGAAATAAATGAAATAAAGCAAACACTCACCTGTTTCTGAGCAAGAGCTTGCATTTGTTGAAACATTTGTCGCTCTTCTTCTTTACCTGAAAGTGATATAAATCCTCATCAGTAAGCTCTATCTGACGTATAACCCGGCGCTTGGCACCATTCGAACACGACATCGAACATGACAAATTTATGTGATTGGACATGTTTGATATGTTGGTTGTCAAATTGAACATGTCAATTTCCATACATTTTTCATGTCCGATTGGTGCTAGCGCGCCGTCTATTTCGACATCTATGTACAGCTTTCTTTGCGCACGAGCTAATGATTTCATTAGCTATCATACCCACCCATTCCTTTACTTTGAAGCATTTCCAATAACTTTTTTATGCTTTCATCCCTTGCTTGAAGCGTTTGTTTTTGGGTTTCTATTCGCAGTTCCAGTTCCTGTGGATTAAGAAAAAGAATAGATATAATTTTAATTAAAAAAAATCGAAATTATGTAGTTTTAAGTCGTGTGTAGTAGAATTTTGTATTGTTTTCTTTTTGTTCTAGTTCTTCTCATTATTATTTGGCACAACAATCGTAGTCGGGCTAGGCCTGCATGTACCACTAGTGGTCTTGGCTATCAGAGACTTATTGATCACCTATAGCAGGATAGACAGTCCTACGTAAAGGGACACGGTCCTGTCAGAACTTGAACCCATGATGAGCATGTTGTTAAGTCGTACGAGTTACCGATTCTATCACGAGACCGGCCAGAATTGATTAAACAGCGCCTACCATAACTATATGGACAGTCGTTTTTCGCGGTTTGCGGAAAATCCGGAGAAGATAAATAAAAACAGTGAATCTATGAATTGTGCCAAATCCTATTTCACATCTTTGTAAATATTTTATTTAATTTAAGACTATAACTTATTCCAAAATACAAACGAACTTAGGGTCACACAATAACTATATGGACTCTTCGAATAATAGGTTTTTATACTAACGAATGCATTTGAAAATCGTCCAAAAATACAAACAACAAATTGTAGGAATATTTTACAGAAAATAGTTAATTTGGCCAGCTAACGCGTAACGGGGTAGCGCAAATAAATTTCAAAGATCCCCTTTCCTCTTAAGAGTACGCCGAAAACAATGGCCTCGAAACCCAATTATAATGAGATAATTATGATGACCCCTTAAGAGACCTAAAAGCAAAACCAAACCTGTTAGAAACTAACAAAGTAACCGATTGTTTTAGGCTTAGGCGGGGTGCCTAAAAATTTGTTTTTATTTTAGGCGTTTTGTGGCTTGTTCTCTCGGTGAATTCGTTTTACTGAAAGGGGCAGAAACTGCCGTTCGTGCCCTATCTAAACTAAGTTTTGTCCTATCCGCGATGCGCTTGGCTGACAGTTCGGCGGAACCCTACAACGGTTACAACAAAACCCGTCTATGAAATTTATGAATGCTCGACGCAAAGGCAGCTCTCTCCCGAGCACTATGCATTTAGAGTCCGTATACGCCTCATCGCCGGAGGATATTTGCTCGCTTTTTCGCAACCATTTCTCGAATATTTTTAGCCCTCCCTCGCAAATACCCAATACCGCATCTCAATGTCTTTCGTTTACCCCCCAAGATGTAATTGATGTGTCCTGCTTTGGCTTCGATGAACATTCTGTCTCAGAAGCTCTTTCAAAACTAAAATCTTCTTTCTCTGCAGGCCCTGACGGAATTCCTCCCTCACTTTTGAAAAAAAAACGGCTGAGGTGATAGCCCCTCTTTTGTCATTCATTTGCAATCTATCCCTGCGCCTCTGCTGCTTCCCTTCTTCATGGAAATCGGGCTGGCTTTGTCTCATCTTCAAGAAAGGTAATTCCGCTGACGTGTCAAACTACCGTGGCATTGTTCTGCTACCGGCTTGTAGCAAAGTTTTCGAAATTGCAGTTCACTCCGTAATTTCTTTTCAAGTAAAAAGCTGGATCAGCGTGAACCAACATGGGTGCATGCCAAGCCGCTCGACGGTCACGAATTTAATGCAATTCGCGTCTCACGTCATACCCTCGCTTGATTCTGGTTTGCAAGTAGACACGATCTACACGGATTTCAAGGCCGCCTTTGATACCGTTCCCCACCACCTTCTGCTGTTAAAACTAAAAAACTTGGTTTCTCTAATATGTTAATTGACTGGCTTTATTCTTTTTTAAATAGCAGGTCCATTCGTGTAAAAACCGACACTACTTTTTCTTCGTCCTTTTGTCCCTCCCCTGGAGTGCCACAAGGCTGCGTCTTGAGCCCACTCTTATTCGTACTTTTTGTCAGTGATGTTCATGAAATTCTCCCGTCCGAAGGTCATTTACTGTATGCTGATGATTTAAAAATATATTTAACTATCAGTACGCACAGCGACTGCCTTCGGCTCCAGGAGTTTCTGAACTCATTCTCTTTATGGTGCTCCTACAACCAGCTAAGTCTTTGCCCTGAAAAATGCTCTGTAATATCCTTCTGTCATAACCGCAACCCTATCCATTACGAATATTCGCTCTCCAATTCTGTGCTGTCTCGAACCTCCCTTATACGTGATCTTGGCGTCCTTTGGGATGATAAATTATCACTGAACGAACATTTAGAGTCGGTTGTCGCAAGTGCTTCTAGAACGCTGGGTCTTATATGTAGACTTACCAGAGATTTTCGTGATCCACTTTGCCTCAAGTCACTTTATTGTTCTTTAGTTAGATCAACATTGGAATACGCTTCTGTGGTCGTTGGTCCAGTCCGTTCTGGATGGATCTTAAGATTTGAAAAGGTCCAAAAGCGTTTCACTAGGTTCGCTTTTCGACGAATGGCTGGCCCCAATGCCGCTATGCCCAGCTACGAATCTCGCTGCAATTTGCTAGGTCTGGAATCCCTGCAAGTAAGACGCTCCCAAGCGCGCGTCCTTTTCATCGGACGCATGCTCAATGGGCTTATTGATGCTCCCACTCTCCTTGAGAAGATTGGCTTGTACGCACCCTCCAGAAATTTAAGGGCACGTAGCACACTAAACATGGTTTCTCGTCACACCACATTTGGTTCCAACGAGCCTCTTCTCCTGTGTGTTCGCACTTTTAATACTAGCACAGATCATCCCCACCCCCGTTTATAATCCTTTATAATCCTTTTCCCTTATACTCTTCCCTATCCTCTTCATTTTCTCATCCTCTTTTTTCCGACTATCATATCTAATATTATTTACTCTTCTTTTCTTACGTTTGTATTTTAATCTAATATATGTTTATCATGTGCTCAAAAGTTCGCTTTAGTTTTAGGAATTTAGATAGGTTAAGTTAGGAATTAGTTAGATTTAGGAATTGTGAAATCATCAGGCTGACAATTTGAATAAACTTGAAATGAAATGAAATGAAATGAAAACCCGTACTGGCCCTGACACCAATACATTACATATGCTGGTTCAACTACTACACATAACCTAATGCCGGTCCCCATGAGCCCATACCTGTCCTGTAACCAACCAACGGCCAGAGCATGGACTCCGTTCGACGAAATCCGTTCGTCACTCACTTCAAATTGAGCGTTCAACACAAGAATCCCCAACGCAAAACCTCGCGGATTTCTTCCCATACAAACGTAAAAAAACAGATTGAATGAATCTGCGAATGAAATTCATCAGATGAAAAGTGAGCGCTGTCACACTCCCACATACATCTGTTCTCACTTTCCTCTGAATCTTTATCCGGTTGCTATGGATCGCAATCCATGAGAATGGATCGCAATCAACTACGTCTGAATCGTTTTCAGCTACGTTTGGATCGTTTTCAGCTACGTTTGGATCGCTCTCAGCTACCTTTGGATTTTGCGGTAGCTCGCGCAAATTTCGTTGCGGCGCAAAGTTTATTTAGTGACCATTCGGCGTACCTCACGATTTTCCTCATGACAGACGATATGAAAAGCAACAATTTCATATTTTTCTATGTTTGAACCCAATTGAGAACTTGTGTTGAAACCCCGTTTTTAAACAATGTTATATTTGACAGATTTGTCGGCTTCTACGCATCAGAATAGATTCCCAACCAGACCGTCCCTCCATTGCAAAGAAGGAATATCCGGCTAAATCTCGAAAGCCTAAAAAGGACTGATTGACCACGTAGGTCGTTACGTCAAAAAGAAGAAGATTATGAAGGTTTGTTTGGAAAACTTGGTCAAATAATCAATGAAGTATGAATGATGATGTAAGCTTCATATGAAATACGATATGATTTTACAATTGAATGCATTAATTGTTTAGTTCTTTCCTTGGGGTGCAAATGTGTCCCGCGGTCACTGAATAAACGGTTGCGCTGCAATGAAATTTGCGCGAGCTACCGCAAAATCCAAAGGTAGCTGAGAGCGATCCAAACGTAGCTGAAAACGATCCAAACGTAGCTGAAAACGATTCAGACGTAGTTGATTGCGATCCATTTTCATGGATTGCGATCCATAGCAACCGGATAAAGATTCGAAGGAAAGTGAGAACCGGTGTAAGTGCAAATGAGTGCAGATTGGGTGTCGCGGTGAACGGAGTCTATGCTCTGGTCGATAAACTCATACCTGCCCTGGAACCTATCATGAACCCATACCGATCCTGTATCTAATCATGAACCCATACCGGTCCTGGAACCGATAATGAATCAATGCCGATCCAAAAACAGCTCTCGATTTCATTTATTTCTCTAAACAGTACCTGGAACTGTTCTGGAATTGGATTCGGAACGATTCTTGAACCTACAACGATACAATTACAGTTCCAGTCAACAGACCATGCCCCATAGAAAAATGTACTCCAGGTGGTCTTATAACATGTTTTTTATAACCAAATTTGAATATCACTTTTTGACAGGATGGATATAAACTTTTGTTCAAACAAGCTTTCTGGAGACTTGCCGAAGATACAAAACGTTCTTAAAATCTTCATTCAGAAACAGAAGCAATAAAAATAAGCCTTCTAAATTCATACACCTTGTGATAAGCCCAGCTGTGTATTGTACCCACTTAGAAAGCTGCTCGAAAACTGATATACAATGCAAACTGTTAACAGGCTGAAATTTCAATCTACGAACTTAAAACGGAAAGGGTCCCACAGTTAGAAAACGTTTGCTTCCCGTGGAAAAAGTAGGAAAATTGAAAATTTTTAGGGTACTTCTGCACAGAGCCAACAAAAATTGTGTTTTTAATCTCTCTTATTCGCTTGTACATTTTTTCACTTTTTTGTCGTTAAGGGCGATTCCACGACTTTTCTCCCTTTTTATATGTTTTGAACCAGATCAAAACATCGCCTAGTCTGACAGATGCTGGAACCTTAGAATTTTCACCAATCACCAACAATCACCTATCCTGGTTTTAGAACTGCATATGATCAAATGCTGGTCCTGAACCTAGTTAATGAACCTGACCGATACTGCTCATATCGGTCCAACAACTCATTATGCACCTATACCGATCATGGAACTGATCATGAACCCATACTGGTCTTGCACTGATCATGAACCCACATCTGGAATCGATCATGAACCCATACCTGCCCTGGAACCTATTATTGGGGGCCTTCACAATTCTAGTCAGTTTTTTGTATGGAGTTTGACAGTTGGAGACTGAAATCATGTAAACACTCCTTACAAAACCACACAAAAAACTAGCCTGCAATTTTCAGTCTAGATTATTCTAGCCTCAAAGCAAGAATTAGATTCGAGTACCTACTCGAAAACACGGTGTTGTTTACATTTACCCCAAGGTGCATTAAAGAGATCACGTGGTCGAATCTAGAATCAAAGTGTATGTAGTCCAGGTGGTCTCATAGCATGTGTTTTATAACCAAATTTGAATATCTCTTTTTGGCAGAATGGGTGAAAACCTTTGCTCAAACAAGCTTTCTGGAGGCTTGAAGAATACACAAAACACTCTTAAAATCTTCATTCAGAAAAAGAAGCGATAAAAATAAGTCTTCTAAATTCATACACCTTGGGATAAGCCCACCTGTATATTATACCTACTTAGAAAGCTGCTCGAAAACTGCTATACAATGCAAACAGCTAACAGGCTGGAATTTCAGCCTAATAACTTACAACGGAAAGGGCCCCATTGATGGAAAAGTGCTTTCCCTCGTGCGTGATGGAGTGCTTTCCTCTGTGTTCTTTGACGATGGCCTCCGCATCCTCCACTCTTTCCATCGTCACAAACACACAGCTCTTCGCAATATTCAGCTGGTCGACTTGCACTTTTTTCCGCCGATTCCCAGCCGCTCGCACATGAAATCGACGGTCTCCGAAGGAGACGGTCGCTTTGGCATCAGCGAGAAATCGATGCGGAACGTTCCGTCCGCATATTGCGGTCGCTTATTCGCCATCGCGGGGGCTTGCAAAAATAGATCAAAACACGACTGCACTCGTTGACGTTTGCAGGCGAACTCATCGAAGTTCAACCAATGAGTGCGGACCAAGGTGGATTAATTATATCAGGTGGTGGATAAGGGCCTTTGGGGGGTCGCCATAGTTGAGGGACTTTACATCATTTTAAAACCGTTAACCAATGGTTTCCGCACACAAAGCATGGCCAATAGAAAAGATTTCTTTATTACTACGTGCATGTTTGTGTGTCTATTGATTTTATCGAAAAAGTGAGATATATTAACAAAAGATTTGATGACTCGTAGATAACGAGGAATTCATGCGAAAATTGAAAAAATAATGATTTCTTAGTTTTTATCATCAAAAATGTCGAAAACACAATGAATTATAGAATAAACTCACGGAATAACACAAAATAACACACTTTAATCTATGTTCCAATGTTAAATAAGAACTCGGAAAGTCCAAAATATATTTTTAAATAAAATTTAATCGAAAACATGGGGTAGATAAATTATATGAACAAATTTAATAAATGTAAACAAAGTTTGAATCCTGGGGACCTGACGTCAAGTGACGAATTGTCAAAATGCACTAGAGTCCACCACCTGATATTTTTAAATCCACCTTGGTGCGGACTGTAGTATGGATAGTGTAGTTAAACTGATTTGTTAGAAAACTGACTATTTTTAAGTTTAATTACAAGTAAAAATGGTTGAAATACCTTTTTTTTATTCAAGCCCGTATAATGCAAATCGGTTTTATATTTTTCAAAAAATATAATATGTTTGGTGATTAACTTAGGATAACATTTTAAAATAATACATACTAAGTTAAACAACATGTATTTTTAACAAGCTGATGATAATAATAAGCCGGTCTCGTAGTACAGTCGTCAACTCGAACGACTTAACAACACGCCCGTCAGGGTTCAAGCCCCGAATAGACCGTGTCCCCATACGTAGGACTGACTATCCTGCTATGGTAACAATAAGTCACTGATAGCCAAGCCCACTTTACTAGTGGGTACTGGCAGGCCTTGACCGGCAGCGGTTGTTGTGCCAAAAGAAGAAGAAGAAGAAGTTATTTATGTTAATGTGAAATGTACTCTGATCATTTACAAAGAGTTTGGCCATTCAGTTACTTTGTGACCGAAAAATCCATTATTTTGTAAAATGTGTCAAAATTTTTTCAAAACCCCTAGGATTTCATAACGAATTTCAAATTACTCAACGCTCTGTATGACCACATAACAATGAAATTATTAGTTTTTTAACATAACTGTTATGAAATGTTATTGAATTACTAAAATTCATTGCCTTTTGACCATATGTTTGCATTTTTCAGTGTTTTTACCATAGTGCCATTTTACACAAAACAGGACCATACCTGTGGTACTGTGGTAATAGTCATATAATCAATAAAACCAGAAGAGTGCAGATTTTTTTCAGGTTATGCTGGTTTTGACATTTCGTACTGTTTTCACTAAAATAAGCAGCAGAAATGTGTTTTCTGTAAGTAATTTACCAAACAAAGGCCAAATTTGGCATATCTAGCTAAGTGAAATGGGCCGGTCTGGTGGTACAGTCGTCAACTAGAACGACTTAACAACATGCCCGTCATGGGTTCAAGCCCCGAATAGGCCGTGCCCCCATACGTAGAACTGCTATGATAACAATAAGTCACTGAAAGCCAAGCTCACTTCACTAGTGGGTATAGGCAGGCCTTGACCGGCAGCGGTTGTTGTGCCAAAAGAAGAAGAAGAAGCTGAGTGAAAAATCGACTTCGAATCCAGCACACTCTTCCGGGTGTGGGTTGGCCACGAGTGCAGTGCTGCAATATGTCACTATCAATGTCATAAAAAAATCTGACTGAAACAAAATCCATATCAGCGTCACGTACTCAATTGTGATAATCAGAGGTGATACTCAGAACGATTGGTGTGACTAATACATGCTCATGACATGTTTGCGACCATCGCTTGGTCAGTCACTATATCACGACTTGTTTGCTGTGATTAATTTTGCAAAATGTCACTGACATAGTCATGACAAATTCTGGTTGAAACAAAATCATCTCAGCGTCACGAGCTCTACTGCGAAGATCAGAGGCGAGCCTCAAACTGTTGGTGCGATCATCGCATGCTTGGTGACATTGTGTGCAACCAACTCGTGTTCAATCACTTGGTCGCAACATTTTTGTCGGCGATAATCGCGACATTCTTGGAATATACTTGGTCAGTCACTATATCACGACTTTTTTGCTGTGAATAATTTTGCAAAATGTCACTGACATAGTCATGACAAATTCTGGTTGAACCAAAAGTTGCCTGCTAAACTTAATGTCACCAAGCATGTGATTGATTCTCCAACTGTTTCAGTAAAGTCACTGATTATCACAGTTGTGAACGTGATCTGATTTGAGCTTCGTTTCAGTCATGAGTGTTGATGATTGAAACAGTGGCATTTGGCAGCACTGTTCACAGCCAGAAAAAAAATCATGATAATGCTTGCGCCGGCATTAAGCTAAACTTGTCAGTCAGAGTATCGCGTTGGACTCAAGAATTCACATGTCGTGTTCAGCATGTCATGGCGCACTTTTATTGACTATCAGCAATGAGCATCAAGCTACCACGGATATGTTCATTGTTTTCGTTGGTGAAAATCTCGTGATACTCATGACATTTTGCAGCACTGCACGGGTGTTATGCAGTACTTCAGTCAATATTTTCATCAATCAAATTTATACATTTTTTACAATCAAATTACGCAAGAAATCAATATTTTGGCAGAAATCTTTGCTATTTATACGAAAAAGCTTTAAAACTAAGTTCCATTAGTTCCCAATGGATGAAAATGAAAGCGGTGGAATAGAAAATTATTTCGGAACAAATGAAGTAGAACGTCAGAATAAAAATATATAAATATGACAAGTGGCATGAATTGTGCAGCTCACATCGCAAAGTGACTTGGTAAACCCTGTATTGAAGGTTAATAATACTTCATTTACTCAATTGGAACATATACTGAGCTGTTTTATGACCGTTGAGCTTCAAATGGAGTGATGCAAACGATAGTGATTTGTGGTCAGGAAATGGCAATCAATCAAAAAGGTTATCAATGTTTCTGAATACGGAATAGACTGCAATTTCGTACCTATTTTCGCCATGAGTGATTGGCGGAAGAAATTTAACAAATAGAATCTTCCTAATAGTGAATTAGTCCACTTTTTCAAGTTAGTTATTACCCGTTTGTTTGTACACAATTTTTAATGAAACTGTCAAAAGCGAGCTGAAAATAGCAACCTATCAACGGGCTTTGCATAGACCTGTTCTCTTTCAAAGACCTTCGCATGGGATATTCAAACCTGCGTATACGGCTGAACTGTCTAATCTTGTAATTTTTTCAATTGTAATGCACAAAAAATATTTCAATTTCACAACCAGACACAAAAATAACATTTTTCAAATTAAAGTAATCTGTCTCAAGAGATCGTTTGATCTACAATTGCATACAGCGTATTGAGAAAACATACCGTGTAATTTCCAACTGGTTTTTTAGTCAATACGATTAATAATATGATTATAAAACCATATAGTTTGTTAATGTTGTTAAAAAAGGGTAAAATAATCATTTTTTCTGATATTTTGTTACCTTAATAGTATCGCGCAATATTGATATTTCTCGTTGGAGGTGTTCATTTTCTGCATATAAAGCCTCCATTTGTTGTTGCATTTCTATATTCGGTGCCCTCATTCGTAATCTAAGCTCTTCTTCTAGTTGCCTTACCAGCATTGCTTGTTTCTACATATAAAAGAAAATAAACTAGTTAATGTCACATTCTTTCGACAGCAAATTATGAATAGTCTAGTTCATACCTGATTTTCACTGTTAAGCAATTTTAACTGATCATTGATCAGGCTGTATTTAGCACTTTCCTCTTTTCGAAGAGCACGCTCTTTCTTTAGTTCGGGCGACCAGAATGTTTTGATGCTGTGCATTGAGCTTCCGAGCTTTTGATTCGTGAGTTCGAGCTCTTTTTTTAGATTTCCCAGTTCGCGTTGCAACTCTCCATTTTGAACCTGTAAATCGCCTAGATACCCTCGTTCCGGCATTGCTGAAAAAAACAGAACATTGAGAGTTAAATTAGTTTGTATTGATTTTGGTGCCTTATGTGCACATATTGGAGCGTTTCCAACCTTGCCTGGGTGGTCGGCCATAGAGTTCCTCTTCTAGATACAGTCCCCTTTCCAATGACCGATCACGAGAACGATCCCGTGGTTCTCGTATCGGTATGAATTCACGATCGTGTGGATCAACGAGACCCCTATCCAATGACTGATAACGAGTTCCTAGAATAAAGATATGTTACAGATAAATTAGACAGAGATGGATCATTTCACTCAATTCAAGCCATACTCAATTGCTCGCGAGGATACTCCAACGAGTGCGTGGGAGCTCGAGTTGCACTTCTGCTGCGATGGTGGCCACCAGCAGGGCTGATGGGCTCGTCCATATCCCGATAATATGGACTACCCATGGCTGTAAATGAATTATGGTGTGGATAAGACTTCCAGCTGTAGTTTAGCGGAGAATTAGTTCCTGAGCGTGATTGGTGTATATTGGGCCCTATAAGAATGGGGAAAGGTGACGTTTATGAGCTAAAGATGATTCTACCGTGAATTGAAAGCGAAACATAAAAAGTAAAGTAGGAAAACATAACCATGATTTACATGCTACGAGCAAAACCAATTAAAATACAGTACAACTCTATCTCTCGTCCACGTTCCTTTTTAGTAGTTTTTCTTACTTTATCATAAATCTATATGCTAGGAACATGTTTAAAATATAACATTCTTACTATAACAAAAAACATAAAACTAAATTAAAAATACCTTAGACCAAAAATCAGTAACTGTAGAATTAAATAGTTTTCACAGTATTGACTGAATTCATGTTTTTACTTGTTATCGTATCAGGATACAGAAGACCCTCAAGATATGACTGTATCTGGGACCGAAAAAAAAATTCGTGTATTTAAACGATTTTTTAAAAGAATTACTAAATTTCATTGTAAAGTTCATCGAGTTTATCGAGTCAGCGTTCGGTATTGTTAATGTATGTTATATTAGTTTAAAGTTGTGTAAGTATTTAATATATAGCTAAAACAACTTTAAAAACATGAAACACATTGCACATTAACATAAAATTAATAAATACTACTACATATAAAACATAAACAAACAAACAATTATAAACACAAAAAACATAAATACTTTGAATGTCTGTTGTTGTACTGCATTTATAAGATTCGCAAAAAATGTCCATTTAACCTGTTAAAAAATATACTATGCACAAGGTTGTTGTGATCACAATCCTAAATAGGGTAACACTATTATTACCGTGTCAGCACAGCACCATTACAAACCGAGCAGTAAGAGACAAGTAAAATATAATTATCGAACTAAAGCCCCTAACAAACTGCTCGTTGCTTTTAAAATGCAAGAATCAATTTTAAACTTTTAAGGGCACGTTTATTGATTCCTGTGTGTAGTTATTGAAATGTGAATGGCTCTAAATCATGTCGAGAAAATAGTAATATAACAACAAAGGGAACAAATCTGTAAATGGAAGACTCGAGTGAAAATATTCAATCATTCGAATTTTTAACTAAGATATTGTGAGAAGCACGATAATGTAATATAATACATTTTTTACATTTCATACTTTAAAACTTTATTGGCATATTTGTGTTCTAGTTAAACGAAAACCTTTTCAAAAAATAAAATTTAGCGTAAAGTGTGTGTCCTTTTCATTTTAATTTTTCCAATGATATATTCATCAACGATTATTACCAATATTTTTTCAGATATTAGCAAACGAGCAGCTGATACAGAATTATGAAATATGAAGCAAACAGTATTTCAATTTAAATTCTATCAAAATTGATTTGTACGTTCCAGACATATAGATTTAAAGATGAGGAGAAAAAGAGGCATACAATACAAAATCACGATCAGTGTAAAAACGATAGTTATTTCACCTAAAGGTCTTCCTCGGATTCCGCCGTAGTCTCGTGAAGGCGACTTGTCAACGGTCGGCAGTTCAGTTAATCGTCTCGTTGATCGACCAGGGCTTCTAGTACCGGTAGTGTTTGAGTTTGTTTGACCTGTGCTGTAGACTTCGCGAGACATAATATGCCGCGAATAAATCGCGGTCTTTATTATATTCCGCGGCTCTAGAATTGGCTACTGTTTTTTAGGTTTGGTTTGTGGATATTTTGATTTGTTTTCTTTACAGTGTTTTTGTAGTGGTGTTGGTGGTGGCGCAATATCACATCATGTGTTTTCGGTGCATATAAAGAAAAGCAACATAGATAGATGAGTAACAACAATATGGCGCAGATATGGGTGTAGTACTGTGAGTGCACGGCTATTAAATAATGTGTAATATGCGGTATAATTCTAAACAGTGAATATAGATAGATATTTACTATTAAAACTGGATTTTGATGACTTTCGTTAAATGATTTGTTGTATCCAATATCAAAATATAGCATGTATATAGGAATTAAAAACTTTTTAACTAACAACTAAACTGCCACTAGATTATTATTACTATTATTAAGACTTATTATTAAAATTTAATGGTTTATATGTAGTCCACAATCCAATCATAGTTTCATAAAAAAAATCAAGAATTCATATTTATAATGGATTAATTTGAACAGAATTACAATACGATGTTGGTACAAATGATTGTGTCAAATTTACATTTTTTGTGGAAAATACATTATGGCTGTTTTCTAAATATATATTATAAGGAGCGACAAGTATTCAAATAACGATAAAAGCAGGTATAAAAAGGATAGTGTTATGAGAGGGATTGTCATATTCTAGGTATGCCGAAGGAGG
Organism: Anopheles arabiensis; assembly: GCF_016920715.1. Lineage (NCBI taxonomy): Eukaryota > Metazoa > Arthropoda > Insecta > Diptera > Culicidae > Anopheles > Anopheles arabiensis. Next base: position 50,031,733 of record NC_053518.1, on the reverse strand, counting down.
AGGTTTTGCTTAAAAAACTTCCATTTGCAAAATGGACATCATCAATGTACACTCACCGTATGGGTGTTGATTCAGGTTGAAGCGAATCACGGTGAATTACCTTTACAAACACTTTTGCCGATGCTGCATACCGAGCGATAAAACAAAAAACAAATTAGTATATAATTGCTTCATTGCAGTGTTATGTGTAAAAACAATTAAAAGCTATGTGTGACGGAATATGCTCAGCTGTTTATGAAGTGATATGATGAATCACATGGCTCATAATTAGTTTCATTAGTTTTATAACAAAAATAAACGGGAAAATGTCGTTGCAGTATTACCTCTGCTTGACATGTATTTTTATCGTGAAAAATGGAAAACATGTATGGATAAATGAAATGTATGACTTTGAAAAATGGCATTATATGCTAAAATTTTATATTTTTTATTATCAATCTGGAATGTTAGTTACACACAGTGATAATAAAAAACACGATGAAGGCAAAAATATTATGCTAGCTTTTATGTATGTAATAACAGAGAAGAGATTGAGATAGAGTTTTGATTGCAAGTTTGAAAAAATCATATTAATAAAAACAGAAAAAATATTGTTTTTTTCCATCATTCTGAGCAAAAAAAAAAAGAAAACAGAAACAAACAAACCAATTGAAAACAAACCATCATGTTCTTATGTGACTAGTTGATCGATTCAATGGTGTTCCCCAAGCAAATTGATTAGTACTCATGTTTCTAATTGAGTTGTCTGATTGTTCAATTACATTTGTGTCAATTTAAATGAGAATCTAAACGATTGTTCATTAGCATTCAGAAGAAAATTGCAAGCATGGGCTCAGAAAGAATAAATTCCTATAAAATATATTGCCTAGATGAAGCTCAAAGCAAGTCACCGATCTACTTAATATGGAATTAACGAAGAAATAATATGAAAATCATATATTTGGGCAGAACAAAAGACTTATACAAAAAAGGGATCTTAAAGATATAAAAGGGATCTTATAAGATATGTGATCTTAAAACAATCACTATGTTGAATAATTCGACAATTATATCGGGTAGCAAAAATTAATTGTTCGAGTATTGTCAATTTTATTGACTGCAACAGTCAGTTGACATTCAATGCCGAAAGCTCGGACACTAATTCAAGGACAACAAAAATGGTGAAGCATTTTTGATGAAAACCACGCTCTGTCTAGGAAATTCTATGAAACACAGTGTCATACATAAGCACGCAGGCGCCTACACAATATTGCTCACAGCAGCGAGCCTGAATGGAGAACATAAGATTATGTTGTACTCTATCCTTGTCAGTAGTGTAGTAGGTAAAAGTCCAGCAATGAATGAGGCTAGACTCGTAAGGAACTGCATACATATCTACACCAAACTGTTCGTTTATGTCGTATATTATACGGATGTTTTTGGCTCCAGAAGTCCGTCACGTTCCTTCTAACAATCATGCAGTATTGATCTTCTGGTATAAAATTCCTTAGATATGTATGGCATGTTCTACTGTGCTCATGAAAGGACACAATGAGAGATAGTCATGAAAAGAGGGAGCATAATAAAATATAGGAGAATTTAAGAGAATCCTGAGCAGAGTAAAAAATGCAAGATTTAGAAAAGTGTGAGAAGTCATAAGCGCTTAGAGAAGAGAAAGACGGAGTTAGAGTGGAAAATTGAACTGAGAAAAGAGAGAACTATGAGTAACATATAGAGAGCAATTGATGGTCCAGATAGAGAACGGAGTTTGTGGAGAAATTAGTTTTTTTTTTAATCTAAGTGGACAGAAATAATATTATTGAGCTCGTATTCTAAAAATAACATACACACCATTTGATAAAAATGCTATTTACATAAAATGAAAGAAAAAATAGCAATGCCATGCTGACAACGAAAGAGAAGGGACAAACTTCACAGTTTCAAGCTTCAAAACAATTTTTATGTGTTGCGCTAATTCCTAACGCGTGTGATAGAAATGTTATTTCAAACAATAATCTTATTTTCAAATTGGTAACCTTGTTCTGAATTATGAGGACTACAAAGATGATGGCGACGATGATTATATTGATGATATTGATGAGGAAGAGTAATAAGGTAGGAAATTTCAAACGATGAGGGGTGAAAATGGATTTAACGCACCTCAAATTTACGTAGGAACAAACAACTTGGTTCAGGATTAGATAAACTGTAGCACAGCAGAATGTAGTATGCGAATATAACTGAATAGATCCAACAATATGCTGTTGGAAAATTAACTTAGTATGTATTGTGACACTTTATCCCATTGAGTAACGGCACACGAATACGAATGCTATTCACTTTCTGTACGACCCGATTTATATTCCTTCAGCTCTCTTGCATACACATGCTCCAAAGATTGTTTGTCAATTGGATTGAAAAACGAAATGGCGGCAAGAGCCAGGGTGGTGCACTACGGTTCGCGGTGAGGAAAAAATAACTGGAGCAGCAAGCGGCATGCTTATCTTGCTAACATTTTTGACCTGTTATCATGCTCGTCAGCACCATTACCGAGTGGTGCATTCGGTAAGCAGAGACCACCACTGATTTTGTACTCGATACTAAACACACTGCTTTTCACATTACCATGAACATTATTAGCACAAAGATTGCACGCAATGCTTTCTTTAAGCTGTAACTTTTCTCGCTTACAGTTAACCTAATGGGCATGCCATTGGACACGGACACACGTACGACAAATATGGAGTTGTGCCTCACGCATAACGCAACATTTAATTTTTCATATTTTTATACGCAACATTTACAACCTGTTAAGGTACATTACAGAGCCGTAAAACCTAAACGTCTGCAAATGTGCCTACACTCAAGGAACACCACTTTGATATGCCGTTTTCCAGGTCCTATATTTCGACCACTCTAAATCTTTGACTTCGCGCTACAAAACTGGTAGGAAAAGAATCAATGAAAAAGTGCTGCTCATTGCAATCTAGTCTGCGCATGCCCTTCTGCTATAATAGTACTTTGCACATATATTGGTGTGATGGTCGTGTGACATAAGTCTGCAATCTTTCAAACGCTCGACAAGCTCATGACATAAAACATTCTGTCTAAAGCTTCACAAGGTTTCTTGCCGAAAGGTTCAGCTTTATGACCCCATTGCTTTAACCCGTCATTTTTAAACGGTTTTTTTGCTTTTATTCGCTCATTTCAATTATTTCAAAAATGTTATTTATGTTTCCTATGGTCATTATAAATAAGAGTATAGTATAAGAGCTTTTAAGTTTGCATGCTTTTTAGTTGAACGCTCGATAGTTGGCTGACAGTTTAATTGAGAGGCATGCGTTTGTATAGAAAACTGGTTTTTAAAAAATTCGCAAAAATCTCTGCCGAGAATAATTTTGGATTTTTTTTGTATGGAAAACGTGGCAACTAAAAAGCACATATTCAATAGTTGGCAGGGAATCGACTGGGATACACAGAACCGTACGCATAATCGACTAATCTGATGATCGGAACATCAATGGAAGTTTTGCAATCTATTTGATACATAACACATTGTTTTAGGCAGAGATGACGACAGCTAACATTTGAATAGAAAGGAGATTATAATGATTTGATTATTTATCTTTTATTTATTATTATTTATTATATTTATTATTTATCTCATAGGCTAAATATTTTGATTTGAATTTTATTTTTGTTTCCACATCATACACAACTAATCGCCCAGCAATGGATAAAAAAATAATTCTTTCATATTCTGCATCTTTTACGCCTCTATGCTAATCGCGGCCAATATCGGCTGAAACGCAAAAAAAAAGTAGGGGAAGTCAGGGTTGGTTCTACACTGTGGTTAAGATCGATACCTTGCCGTTTTAGTATTTATAAAACTTTTTGAAGAAAAAAACTTGGTACACCTTATTTATATTAACTGTTTCGAATATTGGATAATTTTTTACTGATCAGAATCCTGTCAACTGTCAAAAAATAAAATAAACACATGGTGGTTCTGATTGACAGCCGATGTAAATTTTTACTTCTGTGACTTGTGGCGTTATTTCAACAAAATTATAATGTTCGTGTTAATATTATTCTTTTATAAAGACTTTTGATTAGTTGTAATTAGTGTGTAATTTTTATATTAAACTATGTAGTATAAAGTGTTACCAAAATTTGTGCGGCCATTGGGGGTAAAATCGACACTTGGTATTAATGTAAATCACTGTGTAATGATTATTTATAGTATGCAAATTTTATTTTTTATCGTAATTTTTCTACAGATGACCCGTAACTATGTACGGCACACGTAATGATCAAGCTAAGCATACACTCAATAAAAAATATCTTAAAAGCTTTAAAACTCGCGATGTCAACAAACCAAGGAGCATATAATGATGAATTAAGGCTACAGTCAGTCCAAAAAATATTCGTCTAGCTTAATATTTTGTAGAAAAATGTGAATTATGGCCGCGATAGACATGGGGCGGCAAAAGTAATGATGTTTGATAAAGGGACCATCAATACACACGTATTGGTAAAAAATAAACATTAAAATAGTGCAAACGCAACAAAAATACATAAAAAGGCCTCATTCCTTGATTTGATCAGCGTTTGGCCATTTTTTGACACTAATTGTGTCTCAAACCATCATGTAAGCAGTCATCATTTACCGTTTATCTAACGAAAGAAGCGGTTGAATGTCCAAAACATCAAATATAACCCAAAAATCAGTGCATTTTATGATGGCCAATAAGATCAGGCAAAGATATGGATCACATTTTATTGATGGGTCATGTTTCATTTTATTGTAGCTGATCATGTCATGGCTTGCATGAGTGAGTTGTTACAAAACTGTTTTGTTTGAATAATCCCACACTCAGAAAGTGGCAAAATCTGGTAAACAGCATCAAGTAATTCAAAAATCATTTCAAATTAAGGTGTACTAAATATTAAAACAAGTATAACTCGTCAAAGTCATACAGCCGCCGTCTAGTATAGCGAAAACAGTCTACTAACATGTAGCATCATAATCTCGTGTAACGGTAGCACCATGGAGTCCTAATACTAGGGCTCAATGAGGAAAGGTGAGCTAAAAAATGATTCAAATTGATAGGAGACGAGATGGGGAAATATATTCTTGCAGTTTTTAAGTACTTTGGATTCCAGTTCTGAGAAAATGTACTTAAAAAGTACCACAAGTTTCAAGGTCAGTCGAGCGGGAGAACATACTGAGCATTGTCATTTGCCCAAAACACCAAACCTGCTGAAACTATACTGATGAAACGATTTTTTTAGCAATACGTGTGCATTGATGGTCCCTTTATCAAACCTCATCATTACTTTTAGTAACCCATGCCTATTGCGGCCATAATTCGCTTTTTTCTACAAAATATTCAGCTAGACTAATACTTTTTCGACTGACTGTATCATTATCTCATAGAACGATTGCCAAACTCGGACTCAAAACATGTATTTTATATATGGTTTAGGCTTATTAAAATTAATATTGTTATGGCTTTGATCGTATTTTAGGCTTACTTTACATTGACCGATGTTCGACTTTTGATTTTTGAGTTAGCAGAGAAAAATAAAATTGAGCACCCTTCGAATTTATGAAAAAAGAAGACGATTGCATGAAGATACTGAAGAATGTTAACCATTCCAGATACTATCTTCCAGTTTCTACTATATGGAGTCTGGTCCCAAGCTGTTTGTAACGAAATATTTGTTCTTGCTTATAATTTCATTTCTTTCGCATATGTTAAAAATGTTTTGAGTTATTTTTTATTAAAATTGAAACGAAATACTTTGTTGAACTTCAATGAAAGACAACCGTCTACAGTCAGAATTCAATAATTGAACGAAGTTGGCTTGCTTTTTAGTTGACCGCTCGATAGTTGGCTGACAGTTCAATTAAAAAGCATGCGTTTGTATCAAAGTGACTTGATATACCAGGAGGGCTTATCCGGTGCAATTTGACGTCTAAAAACGAAAATAGGAAGAAAACCTGGTTTGACAGTTAGATCCATAACAAACTGGATGCTTTGATAATTTTTCTATGGGCTCACTCCTAACTCTATCCAAAATTTTCACAATTTTACTCAATATTTGAGATGTATCGGTGGTCTATTGAACAGGACCAAAGAATATATGCTCAGGCACTCTGATAAATTCCTCATTTTCAATATAAAATTATATTTGGTTCGGTTGGTGCACTGTTTCTTGCTTGCTGGTAGAAAGGATTCAATAATTGTTGCCTATGTATCAGATTTGGCGATGGAAATGTTCTTTTTGGAATCTATAGCCTTCAAATCTTCGTTTTAATCCAAGAGCTGGCTGCCACGTAAGTTTTTTTGGCTTCTTTCTTCGTGCTACGCCTGAGTAAAACCACATACCATTACTGCGAGATACCGTTTAAACTTCAAGACATAGTAGATTTTTTTATGGAACAAACTGTCGAATTGTGTCTCGATGTATTAGTGAGGAAGAACACCATAAGCCTACCTGATATATACACTCCCTTTGGTTTGTATAGAAAACCCGATTTTTGAAAAATTCACAAAAATCTCATGGCTTGCTGAGAAAAACTTCAGAATTTTTTGTATGGAAAAACGAGCCAACTAAAAAGTACATATTCAATAGTTGGCAGGGAATCGAAGTTCAGACTGTATCAGAATTTGTTATTTTAAAAGTTATAATCAATGTGTCGATATCACCCCACAAGCTGTCGATTTTACCCCATGCATGCCATAGTGCCGATCTCCCCCGCAGTTCAGTCTTGATGCAACACACACTTTTTTTATTTTTATCAAAATGTTATCAAAAAATCCAGGATCCGTAGTTTCTCGTAAGATGATACATACTGAATCAAAAAACCTTTTTCGGTGTCTACTAGTAAGTTTACATTGGAAAAAGTATTGCAATCATGGGTAAACCGGTGTCGAAACTACCCCCAGTACCCCTAATCTAGGTTTTATACACAATAACAAACAAAGGATTCGTCTATCTATAGACAGTGAATTTATTTAGTGAACATTATGATCATATTTTATTTACAAGTGTATGCTTCCTTTCGCTCTGAACATACATCGCATGTAACCGTGCAGCACCATTTAAACTTACAATTACACTGCCAGGTTCGTTCGATCTGATGGGTGTTGTAGCCTCGTCCACAGCACAGTAGATCACAATGATCTATGGATTGCGAAGTGCGGTTGCAATTTCGATCGGCTGTACCGAGTACTCCAATACTGATATTACGCTCGCAATAGTTAGGCGAAGGCTCCAGATAAACCAATTCAGTTCTCTTTGGAATTTGACTGTCACCCAGTGTCTTCCCATTTTTGAGCAACGGTTTGTTCATTTTTCTATCAATGAAATATATGGATTAGTATCATAACTTAACACTAACGAAAATGTTATAATCATATCACAAACATACCGTTTCAACACGAGTTGCGGTTGATTATTTCTAATGTTAATACCGTGAACAAGTTTGGCTTTGCGATATTTCTTCATCATGGCATCGCCAATAACATGAAACGAAGGCAAACTTTTCCAGCAAGTTTTCATCGCGCAGGAACCACTTACGCCGTGGCACTTACATTCTGTTCGTAGCAGTAACTTTACTAGCTATAAGTAGATTAAAAAATGATACAAATCTTTAGTCAAGTATAATCGACATACCAAAATTGCTCTATATTGTTAAACATATAACATCAATACTAAATTTAAATTAAAAAATGTAGTAAAATTAGTCGAACATAAAGTAGAACGGTACAACTCATAGTATATGTTGCATTTTAATTTAACTTATATATATATATATATATATATATATATATATATATATATATATATATATATAAATATATATGCACACTAAAAAAATCGTTTCATCAGTATAGTTTCAGCAGGTTTGGTGTTTTGGGCAAATGACAATGCTCAGTATGTTCTCCCGCTCGACTGACCTTGAAACTTGTGGTACTTTTTAAGTACATTTTCTCAGAACTGGAACCCAAAGTACTTAAAAACTGCAAGAATATATTTCCCCATCTCGTCTCCTATCAATTTGAATCATTTTTTTAGCTCACCTTTCCTCATTGAGCCCTAGTATTAGGACTCCATGGTGCTACCGTTACACGAGATTATGATGCTACATGTTAGTAGACTGTTTTCGCTATACTAGACGGCGGCTGTATGACTTTGACGAGTTATACTTGTTTTAATATTTAGTACAGCTTAATTTGAAATGATTTTTGAATTACTTAATGCTGTTTACCAGATTTTGCCACTTTCTGAGTGTGGGATTATTCAAACAAAACAGTTTTGTAACAACTCACTCATGCAAGCCATGACATGATCAGCTACAATAAAATGAACATAAAATGAACAATAGTCGAACATAAAGTAGAACGGTACAACTCATAGTATATGTTGCATTTTAATTTAACTTATGCTTATATATATATATATATTTATATATAGTATAACATATATATATATAGTATATATAGTATATATATATATATATATATATATATATATATATATATATATATATAGATATATATATATATATATATATATATATATATATATATATATATATATTAATTACCTTAAATAACACGTGTAGTGTTTACAATGTATGATAAATATGTACTGGTTATTTTTATTATTATTTATGTAGTTTTTGTTTTCATTTTAAATTATCGCTCTAAATTACCTTTCTTCCTACGCGGTTATTGTGCATGTTCATTAGACTCCGGTTATCGTTTTCGATTTCACGGGCATCGAGAAACTTTTTAGCAAACCGCATGCCGTAGCCAATGTCCACAGAACAGCCTCCCCATTTCCAGTTCTACTAAAAGAATATGCGAAAGGGAAAGGGGGATAATCGTCATCACCAATAAAAAAGAAACCAAACAAAACATTTAATTTCATGTAAAGTTGTGTGCAAAATCGAACATGGGATAAACAAATTAAGAGCAAATGTACAATTGGAATAGGAAAATGGAATAAGAATGTAAGTAAGTAAATGTTCGCTAACTGGGATGTTTTTACTTTCCAGCTTGCGGACGATATTCGTTAACTGAAATGAAATTACCGTTATGCTTCAAATTACGGACACTTGGTATGTTTTTATTGAATATCTTCATATCTAGGCACTGGTCGTACTGCTTTTTGTTTTTTTTTTTTATAATTGCCATGATGTACTAGAATCAATTAAAAATAGTAGTCTCCTAATAGTCCCGATAAATATTTTCTGTCGGTTAGTTCACCGCAGAAGGCATTCTCATCAGTTTTGCTTCAAACCGACGCCAGTGTTGTTTCTTCGATAATTCCTATAAATCGCGTCCACGTGCATTGAAACATATAGGCATCCATTGTGGAAGTAGTTATGAACGTGAACAGAACAATGTTTTATCAAATTGTGCTCTAAATTTCATTAAAACACATGTTTAATCCTGTACAGCATTCGAAGCAAGACTTTTTTAGACAGTGATAACAACAAGAAAATAACGATATGTGAAGATATATGTGACAAAGGCCTCGATGGCCGTACGAAAAACACCGTCAATGCGTATATAATTTCTTCGGTTTTATGCACCTACGAGTACAAGAGAAAAGCAGCACCCAAACCCCGTTGTTTTTAACACCGTCGTTTCAAAAGTCGTTTTGACAGTCTAGTGACTCCTTCACGCAGAATTCGGGTTCAAGGTGTTCAGAACTTAAAATAAGTTAAAAGCTAAAATAGTGTAGTATGAGTGTAGACGCGGATAAGCCCACCTGATCTATAAACTCACATTGACTGGGATCCATCCCAGTTAGTAAACATCCAGTTTGAAAGCATTTCACTTAAAAATCATCTAGTTTATGAACACACTTTGACCGTGATCCATCCCATTTAACGAACGTCCAGTTTAACAACATTTCTGCTAAAAAGCATCTAGTTAGCGAACACTTACTGTATCTAGGTATTTTACAATTCGAACTCACTTCAGACTCACTAGAAGAGAAAATTTTCTGGTTCATATCACAACCACATGTTGTAATGTTTCCTTTAGCGCAGGCAGTCGTAATTGAATAGACAGCACCGGCGCTAGTTATAGCATAAGTATATGCAGCCTCTCTAGAACCTAAAAAATACAATTTTTATTCAAAACTCGAAATTACGCATGTTGTTGCTACTGCCATACTTTTCTTCGGCTTTAGCAATCAATAATAATGGTCCTGTATGTTAAATATTTTCAAATACATAATTTTCTAAGTACCTATCACTACTATCTGCCCGAACATATCAGTATTCCATACGTGAGTACAATTCCAACGATGACCTTTCATAAAATATTAATGAATATATAATGTGAGTACAGAGCATACAATATACTGGTCTATAATTTCCAACCATCTTACCATGGAACTGTTTTTGGCATTCATTTGCTCCTATCCACTGACCGGATGCTAGAGATACAACCGCATCTGATGATTCAGTGCATATCTGACGCTGGGTTTGAGTCAGACCTGGCATACGCGAGCAAAGCACCGTCGATACAAAACATTTAGCAGCCCTGTATGAACAAGCCAAAATTTTCACGGTATAATACGTTTTGGAATACATGTTTGGAAAGCAAAAAAACATTTAAATGGAGCATGAATAAAAGCTATTTGAGTACCATTTACTATTCAAAACTTATTGTTATCACTAAAATGTATAATTTGAAATAGAAATAGTATGTGGAAAGAATTGTAGGGAAAAGTTTCAGAGTAATGGTGTTAGTGTCGATTATCTGATTCAAACGGAACAATGTCAAACAAAACCACTGTGCACGAAATCAAAACGAAACGAAACCGGTATTATGCAAGCTTGTTAGAGATTTATTTCATTGATTTGTGACATTGCTGCCAAATTGATCAGCCTTTTTTTTTGTAAATAATAATAATAATAAAAAAAAATTAAAACTACTACGTGAAACGCAGGATTTATCGTACAGTTTTATGATTACTCCTACGTATGGCGTTGTTATTTTTTAAATGTTTTTAGCGATGTTATGTAAGGAAGCGCTTGTGTAATGTTTCTCTACTTTCTCTGCATTTTATTATTCACACACTTTTTAATTTTTTCGAACAATCATTACTTAAACTCTATTTATGAATGCAATAACATGCAATTCGTAAGGTTTAAAATTATTCAACAAATAGAAACATTGTAAATCACAACGCTTTCCGTAGCTTTAGCCTGACGAAAAGCTGTTGGACAAAAAACAGTTTCCCATTGAGTCAGATAATGCAAATTTCCTTCGTTCAGTTAGATATGTCAAACCAGAGAGAAATCTAGTTGTTTAACACGGATCATAGCAGAAAATCAGCATTTTTGACACTGTTTCACTGATACTCGAGTCACATAATTGGCTTTATTATGTTGTGCATGGAATTGCAACGCTAATAAACTATATGCTAGAATTTGCGTAAATTTTTCATGAACTTGGCATTTGCATAAGTAATGAACATTTGTATGTCATAAACAACCAAAGGTCAAAACGATTTGGCTATTTGTCAGACATCTAATGTGCGTTAATTCACAGTTGAATAGGTTTTTACTACTTAGCGTAACGTCATACGTGGACTTGGCGGCCTACACACAAGCTTTCGAGACTTTATTCAGTAGGGTAAGTGTACCAATAGTGGTGCAATTTGTAGTGGTACAGATGTGTTTTAATGAATTTAAAGTGTCAGGAAGAACAATTTTTGAATATTTTAACACATTGCAATTGGAATATGTTTTATCTTCGCAGTCACAACCACTTTTACCACGAAACACATCAAATTTACGAAAAAATACATATTTTTGTAAATGGTGGTATGGTTTCTATAGTCGTCGTATTGTGTTCCTTTATTGGTGGTAAACAAAGATACCTCAAAAAAATGTATAATAATAATGAAACTTTCGAAGCTGCTTTCGTATGGATATCAAGGATTAATGCTATAATATTCGTTTCTTGCGTAATTTGATCGTAAAAAAATATAAATTAGATTGATGAAACTATTGACTAAAGTACTATATAACCTGTCGTCAACCCACACCCGGAACAGAAAGCTTGTTTTGAGGTCGATTTTTCATTCAGCGAAATAAGCAAATTTTCGCCTTTTTTTGGTAAATTACCTACATAAAACTCATTTCTTTTGTTTCTTTTAGTGAAAACAGTACGACATGTCAAAAATATCCTCAAAAAATCTAAAACGACCTGTTTTTATTGATTTTATAACTATAACCACTATAGGAACATGCCTGTTTTGTGTACCTATAATAGCACTATGGTAAAAAACACTTAAAAATGCATAAATATGGTCAAAAGACAAATAATTTTAGTAAAACAATAACATTTCATAACAGTTATTTTAAAAAAATAGTAATTGCACAAGTAAGTGGCCATTTAGAACGTTAACAGAAATTTGAGTTTCGTTATGAAATCCTAAGGAATTTGGAAAAATGTTGACACATTTCACAAAATAATGGATTTTTCGGTCACAAAGTAATGGAATGGTCCCATTTATCTTTTAAACCCTTTGTAAAAGGCTAAAGAACATTTCACACTAACGTAAATAACTTAATTACTTTTAATTTGCCGTATGGATTTTAGTGCAATACCACCACTATTGGTACTATCACCACTATAGGTACATTTACCCTACAACGCAGCCGGATAGTCAGTCCTTGCTACTACGGTAAGACGGTTCAAATGAGGCTTGGACCATGGACTCAAAGCGCATAGGGAATAGGTTTATTAAAGTTATTATAACCGTGAGTTTAGATATACCGCCAAATAGTGCCAAAATGCAATGATATTCGATAAGAAACCTATGCAAAAATAATCTGTTTCGTGTCTTATATTTTCATACAATGTGTTAGACATTGTGAAAATTTTGACATTTAATCGAATGTCATTACACAGTTGAGGCTGACAATTCGACCAAAGTGAGTGTATTTATCAGGTGGGCTTACCATGTTCTTTCTCACTTATACATAGACACACGATTTGAAAATTCGTTCCCTACAAGGATAATGTATTTAAGAGGTTGATTTTTATCGCTTTTGCTGGGCGACATTGTGGGGGACATCGGTCACTCTCTGCTTACAAATTTCATTACCCCGCACCAGCCCTCCCCGATTTTTATACCGAAGCCCCTGGAAGAGATATGTCAAATCGAGAAATGTCATTTTGCTCTGAACAACTTCACCTTGTCATATATAACACCTTGGTTCCCTAACAAAATTTAGTGTGCCTTGAAGATAAAAAGGTGTCTCAAATGGCAAACATGGTAGCTAGTGTTACTCTGGAGTCAGGTTCTATTAAGGAGCACAGGCCGATGCAAAGCCCATTGCCAGGTTGCCATTTTCAGCTCGCTTTTGACAGTTTCATGGAAAAGGGTTTACAAACAAACGGCTAATAGTTATCGCGGAAAAGTGGACGAATTTACTACTAGGAAGATTATATTGGATAAATTTCTTGCGGCCAACCACTTCTGAAGAATAAAGGAGAAGTAATTGCAAACATTGAACAGTAATTGCAAACAGAAACATTGATAACCTTTTTCATTGTTTACCATTCCGCGACCACGAATCACTACCGTTTGCAACGGTCCTGCTGAAAGAACGAAAAGTTTAACAGGCATAAAACAGCACAGTACATTTTCCAACTGGGTAAAAGAAGTCTTATTAACCTTCGATTAAACACTGAGAGTAAAATGAAACATCCAATCGGCAGACACTGGTACAATATGCATACCGTCTTTTGCTGATAACCCGGCGACGAATGATAAATGAGACACTTGGATTGTATCAGCCATGATTGAATTCTAAATCATAGGTCGAAAATACACGAACTGCTTGCTGAAAAATGTATGGATTTGATAGTTCGTGAATGTTGCCGTTGACACTTTGTATATGGGTTTGACAGCAGGCAGAATTTCGCGGTCACGAAATTCCGGTCCGTGTATTTTCGGCCTTATAATATTCTAAAAGGAAATGAGTGCAAAATGATGAACAAAACTCTCATTCACTCCATAGCAACGTCCATCGCTAAACATAAACAATCTTCACTTTAACTGTTAAAATTTTCTCATGGCTTTCTGTTAATTTACTTTAAACGCATCGACCTGTTCTCTTTCAAAGACCTTGCTCTGGAGTAGTTAAAAGAAAGCAGCCAAAAAGCCACGAGACGGTCAGTTTTTAGATTGACATCAAGATATGAAGCTCACCTGATCCTAACAAAACCGTTACTTCGCAATAAATTTTTAAACAAAAGAGGTGATTTTGAATGTATGAATAACTGTATATGTATATATACTGTGAATGTATATAACCAGGAAGCAAGGAATAGTGTACCAATCGAACAAAAAACCGCAGAACGCTTATGGTGAGTTCTAACCAATAACCGATCAGTGTTCCAGTTTACACACTATCAAGTTTCGTTCATTTTATCACGAATTATTCTCAAAACTGTAGAAAATAGTGAAAAAATTGGACAATCTTAGGAGTGAGTACAGTGAGCCCTCTCTTATTTGACACCTCTCCAATTTGAAAAACCTCTCTTATTTGAACATTTTGCACAGTCCCTTGATTTCCAGTACATTTTTGTTCCTCTAATTTGGAAAACCTCTGAAATTTGTGTCCCTCTTATTTGTGTATGGTGTTGCCATGGATATTGAATGATGTATGCTCAAATTGGCAATCCTGTTCGCAGTTTCCTATAGCAACAGTTAAGGCTGCATACTAAATATTCTATCTCTTTATTGTTTGGATGGACCTTTCATTAACTTTCCACCTCTGTAATTTCCACCTCTGAAAACCCCTCTTATTCGACAGTCCCATCGCCTCTCAAATAAGAGAGGGTTCACTGTATTCGGAAAAATCAAACTGTCAAACCGGATTTTTTCCTCTTATCGTTTTTAAACGTCAAATTGCACTGAATAAGCCTATCTGATATATCAGCTCACTTTGAATTCGACACAAACGTGCAAATAATTGTCAGCGTGATAAGATTGAACCATGCTGATTCTAGCTTCACGCTTCACCGCTTGAAATTGTTACGGTATGTTTAAACTCATGGTTCATTATCATTATCAATCAGTATTTTCTTTGTAATAGTGAAATAAATGTACCGTGCCTAGGATGCACTATATATTTATAGAAACCTAACCATTCTTGACGATACTGGTTGAAGCTTCTCTAAAACTAGGTTTATAAAAAACACTATATTATGATTTTTTCTAATCTGGTTAACCATGTTATGTTACCATATTTACGTATAGGTGCAATTTACTGTATTAAAAAATACACCCGTTGCACACATACTTACAGCATACCTTATTTTGAAGACAGTGAGAATAACAAACAGCGTTGCTGCAACGTTTCTCATTTTATCCCGTTGTTTGCAAAAACATTGTATGGCCTTCCTGAAAGATTGGTAAACTTATTATTACTTTTGTTTGTGCAGAAACTAATTCGATCCCTCATTAACAAAAAAAAACAAATTAATTCGATGGTGCTAGCTACAGTCTTGAAAGCCTGTATAGGCCGGCATGTCCGCCTAGGACGTTACGCCAAATATAAAAAGAATAAAAACTGTAGTCGGAATACAATAATTGAACACTTTTTACTTGGCACGCCGTTTAATTGAACGCACTATATTTGGTTGAAAGTTCAATTGAAAAGCATGCATCTTCTTCTACTTTTATTAGGCGTAAATGTCCTACGCGAACATCCCGGTCTATACAGACTTTCGAAGCTTTATTCAGTACCACGCAGCCAAATAGTCAGTCCTGCTAGCTTCAGGGGAGACGGTCCATCCTGGGTTTTAATCCACGACGGGCATGTTGTTAAATCGTACGAGTTGACGACTGTACTACGGGACCGCTAATAAAAAAATGTAGAAAACCGGTTTTTGATCATTTCACAAAAATGTCAAGGCATATTAAGATTATTTTTATAGAAAAACGTGCCAAATGAAATAATTCACACAAACTCAAATTCAACAGTTGGCTTGTAATCGAAGTTTAGCTAGTGAGTTCTAGCTGCAATAAACTATAATAAATATAAACAACTTGTAGCAGTCTTGTATGATTTTGTACTTATTTTACATAGATGTTTTTATAAAATTCAATACACAACATAGATATTAATATTCTGCTTAAGAAACTAATGGACGGTAATGATTGTGTATTCATAGCACATATTTATAACAAACAGATAGCGCGTGTTAGAGCAACTGTGTTACCAAACACTTTGTTGATAATTGCCAAATAGCGAACGCAGAAAATAACTTGATTTAATCACACACACAATGAAAGACTGCATCATCAGTAGCAGTGACAGCCGTCAAAGCGACGAACCCTTTTTCGGGATCAGGAAGCAAGCTATTACGAAGAAGACGATTCATTTGCAACACTCGATGGCCTCCACATGACATTGAAAGTGTTTGATATTCTACCTCCGTAAGCCGAGCACATCTATTTAGCATTATCAAATGATCACACCCCTTTAAAATTGTTGATTTTACAACGCATTCGCTAATTTACAACGCATTTAAATTTCCTTTGCCTTAAACATAGAATAACGATACTTATTTCATATTCACTGAATTAATCTGTTCAACATAATACGAAACGCCGCTAAGATTTGATCGAAGCAAAGAACGAACTAGATCACGGAATCGTAGCACGTCTGAGAAGCTAATATAAAGGGCAGCATACACGATTGGCCAACTACGCTGCACTAACACATGGTTCATCACTACTGAACAACACTATTGTAAAGCAGGCTGGAACAGATTTTTATACAACACACTGCGTCCCTTGCAGCATCTAACAACCCCTCCGAAGCAAATGTAGCGACACACATGTATACCGAAAACCATTGATTAACTGTTAGCTTGATACAATTGTAAAGAAATGTTAAAAGGAAAGATTTATTCTTTACTCATTTCTTTACATTTTCTGCGTTGGTTACCTTTCCAATCCCTTGCTGTAGTACGAGTTATTATGTTTTCTTTTCTTTTACTCCCGTGTTCGTCACTCGTTGGTTATCTTACACTACACCTTTCGGACAAGTTGCTCTGAACAGCTTCGCGGACGACGAACGACTGAAAGCGTTGAAGACTTCGTTGATGATCACTGCAATAACGATAGCGACGAAAGTCAACCATCGCGTGCCTGCTTAAACTTGAAGCTGAATGTTGCTCACTGGTAGGATGGCGGAGAAGGTGGAGAAAAAACTCGTTTTGCGTCTGCTTCAAACCGCTACACATATTCAACATTAGCAAGGAAGGCTTCGAATCGGACATAGCAAACCATCGAGAAAACGTAGAATAGGATCTCATGATGCCGTCATTGCGCTACATCGTGTGATGTTAGCCTGATATGTGGTAAGATATTCAAATCCACCTAACAGCCATTATAAATTACTGCTTGATGCATTTTCATGCATTTATGTTTTGTTTTTGTTTTTTTTTTCATTTATAATATCCACAAATACCTTAAGTATTAGATCGTATTAATCTATGAACACTTGTTTTTATTTCTGAATAATGAACTA
The DNA here is from genome assembly GCF_016920715.1 of Anopheles arabiensis. Lineage (NCBI taxonomy): Eukaryota > Metazoa > Arthropoda > Insecta > Diptera > Culicidae > Anopheles > Anopheles arabiensis. The sequence continues at coordinate 50,014,158 of NC_053518.1, read as the reverse complement.
AATTTTATCCTTGGAACTGATAATCAAAAACTTCGTTCATGAAATTCGCAGTTTGTATCTTTATTCTTGTTTTAACAATATCGATTTAAATATTATGCTGAAAACATCTTACATTCTGAAATAACTGATTCCTTTCTTCTCTTCTTCTTCTTTGGCACAACAACCGCTGTCGGTCAAGGCCTGTCTGTACCTGTAGTGAAGTGAGTTTGGCTTGCAATGACTTATTGTTACCATAGCAGGATAGTCAGGCCTACGTATGGGGGCACAGTCTATTCGAGACTTGAACCCATGACGGGCATGTTGTTACATCGCACGAGTTGACGACTGTATCACCAGACCGGCCCACTGATTCCTTTACAATTACTTTTTATTGACGAGGGACGTACTGTAATTTACGCTTACAGGGTTTCGAATCATAATAATGGACTACTTAATCCACGCGGTAGAATGTTTTAAATGGTTAGGAGATGTTGGCAACGTTGCTATGGAGGTTTTTAAGCATATAGGGCAACGATGCCAAACTCATTTGACCCCGCGGACTAAAATTCTACTGAAATTAATAGCACGGGCCGCAGCCTAGTGTTTTATGACATTATAGTATACAAAAATCAGATCTTTTGCAGTTCTTTTTATTTCATTTTGGGATAACAATTACATTGCATTAGTTAAAACTTTGATATAAAATAAAGTAAAAAATAGTAATCTGATAATTACTTTCAATTAGCCATGCAACCGTATCGGGGAACTCGTTCGTTCCCGGGAACGTTCGCCGCGACGTTCAAATTTCACTCATTTCATTCTCATTTCTCATCACCCTCTAGATAAAAAATCAGAAAACCGTCTCAGATATATCAGATATGTTTGTACTGCTCAACCTAGTGGTACAACCATGTCCACTCATGAGCGACGAAAACAATATGCCACAAAATTCAGGGTTTTATACATGTGTATGAGATTGAAGCTAAAATGCGAGTTGTATCTTTAACACATTTATTCATCCGAAAGGTTATAACAGAATTTGCTTTATATTTTTCATCCATTACTATAAAATTGTCTGGAATTGAGGGCTTATTTTTGTCAAAATAAATAGATTTTTGAATTTATTATTTGTTGTGCATACATGCTTAGAAGGTACAATAAAACATCGACAAGGTAAGTATACGATTCTATCTTCACGATTAACATGAGAGGGACAGGGCTTATACCCTGAACGTTCCCGAAAGGTATGCATGCTTCACTCATCAGGATCTAAAGGCAAGGACAAGGCAAAAGAGAAAAGAGAAAAGTTTTCTCACGGCTACACATGTCCTTTTGATGCGCACACATGTTTAACGAACACAACTATTCGGGATGGCTCGGTAAAGGTCGGGTGGGCGCCAGAACGCAAAGCCACAGACTTTTCCATGATTTTGTATGATTTTGGCTGTTTTGGACCATACATGTAGGCGCTCGCAAGCGGTCGCGGGCCACACCGAAAGATCTCGTGGGCCACATTTGGCCCCCGGACCACTACTTTGACATCTCTGATATAGGGGAATAGTTTAAACGCTCAGAACATATTTTAAAAACAGCTATAAAGTTTTGCATCCAGGTATGGAGCGCTCGGTTGTAACGCTGTAGAAATAAAACTTAGATTTTTTTAAAGAACCACGTGATGATTAATCAGTTTGAGGGAATTAAATACAGGTGTCCCCCGAGTTACGACCCCCTCGATTTACGACGATTTGCAGATACGACGATTTAGATTTTGGCAGTTTAAAGATGTCATTGAAAAGAACATGATGTTTTTTTTTAATTTGCTGATAACCGTTACACACACATTTTCAAAGATTCCCCAACTACCCGATCTTGAGTATCTATATCGTGTAAACGGGTTTTGGAGTTAAATTTATACATTATCCAACATTTTATTAAATAAAATTCTCGATATCAGAGATATCGGATCTTCAACGTAGGTTATAAACTTTATATTCACAGATATTCGACATATGACTATATCTATTTACGCCTTGCTTTGGGACATTTTTTCAGTCCCAAATTCAGTCGTATCTCGCGGGTCACCTGTACATGTTTTTGGTATCATCGTGAAAAATAATAATTAATTCATAATTTCTATTTACTGTATCAACATTCTCATGTGTTACATTATCTTATCGACTGGTCCTTATCTGCAGCTACATTTCTCCTCATATTAAAAAAGTGCCCTCGTTACATCTGATTCTAAGAACCAGCCTGGAACCACTGAAGGCAGTCCTTTGTCAAACGATTTCTTCCAAAACTATAATATCACCCTTAAGAATCTTAATGTTTTCAGTTAATTAGTGAATAGCTTGTCCGACTAAATGTTATTATAGATTAAGTACTATCTCCTTATCTCCTTATATCTTATCCCCCCTATCCCTATCGGCCTTCTTATAAGCCGGTCTCGTAGTACAGTCTTCAACTCGTACCACTTAACAACATGCCCGTCATGGGTTCAAATCCCAAATGGACCGTGCCGCCATACGTAGGACTGACTATCCTGCTATGGGGTGATCAATAAGTCATTTGCCATCTGCTAAACGAAGTATTTCTACATTCCGTTTAGGTAAGGAGCTTGAGTCGTTTAGAACCCGTTTAGTGGTCGTTTAGTGGTTTGTGGCAGTTGGGACCCATATATCTGACCACACGACCATTCATATTGATTTTTGCTAGGAAAGTTAGAAGGCTATATAGGTCACGATTAGATGAAGCTTGTCGAAACACATTGCAAGTGCAAAAAAAGGACAGCTATATAATGATGAGTTAATTATAATAACTCATCATTATATTGGTCTTATACGCCGTCTATTAAGCAAACAGGTGAATGGAGCTTTCTTTTTTGTCCTTTATGCTTAATCTGTGGCGCTTGGGTTGTTAGTTGGCACAAAATTATGCAATTTTTTTTTTTGCTATGTGCCGTACCCAACTGATTATAAATTAATTCAGTACTTTTCTTTATTTTGCAACAAAATTTTAACTATTACAACGTAACTGTTATCCCAAAATGACATGAAAAGAAGTGATCAAGATCTGATTTTTGTATCACATTCTTCTTTCTTCTTTGGCTCAACAACCGATGTCGGTCAAGGCCTGCCTGTACCCACTTGTGGGCTTTGGCTTTCAGTGACTAATTGATTCCCCCCCCTCCCCCCCATAGCAGGATAGTCAGTCCTACGTATGGCGGCGCGGTCTATTTGGGGATTGAACCCATGACGGGCATGTTGTTAAGTCGTACGAGTTGACGACTGTACTACGAGAACGGCAACATACTATCGTATAAAACAGGGGCCTCCAAACTTTGCAGTTCGCGGGCCGCATTGTTTCAAAAATAACTATGTTGAGGGCCATTTGACACTACCTTTAACTGATGAATGAACGTTTAAATCTCGTTTTTATAACAAAATACTAAAGATACTTCTACAGCTTCGTGTTACTAAAGTTTGATTTTTGTGTAAGAAAAGTAAAAATACAATTTTATTTGAAAAAGTCAAAGTAACGTAACATTTTCTTTAACTCTGACAAAGTCATCGTGGGCCGTGTTACTAGCTCTTGAGGGCCGCATGCGGCCCGCGGGCCTTAGTTTGGAGATCCCTGGTATAAAAAATAGCGGCCCGTGCATGAGTTTGACACTACTAATTTAAAAGCTTTCATACATAAACACTTATCAAAATCATTTCTATTTGGGAGAGGCATCGCAATCGCAATAAGAAACAAACATCATACATTTCAAATATCCAACAAATTCAATTCAAATTTATTACAGCACAAACAACTATTGTCTTGTTGGAGAATACGATGGAATGATACATACAGAAACCCTTTCTTAATTAACCAAAAATAACAATCTTTCCAATGCATCAGGAGTCAAAGCAAAATTATCACTGTCACAATCAAAATTATCGATCTCAGAGAAACACTTTTGCAGCACCGCCAAACAATCAGTATCATGCTTTTCTTTAATGACTCCTCGATGATCTTCACATTCATTGTAGAACTTTTGAGCTAGCTGAAAGTAAACAAATGGAGTAATTGCAGATTTTGTTTCGATTTACATCATTCTTACACGTTCTTACCTTTACGACACCTGGCGGAAAATTAGCCAGCTTAGCGACTTGTATGCCAAAACTTTTCTCCATTACTCCCGGTTTTACCTGATACAATAAAGTCAAACATTCGCCATCAACTATGGCTTGCATGTGACAGTTTTTCACGTTTTCTACGTAGCTGGCAAGGTCGGTTATTTCCTGAAAATGGGTGGCAAATAAGGTAAAACATTTGCTCTCTTTTGCTAGCCATTCAGCGATGGACCACGCAATGCCGCATCCCTCATATGTTGATGTGCCGCGTCCAAGCTCGTCGATTATTACAAGCGATCTATCTGTTGCTCTGCGAATTATTCCTGCAGTTTCGATCATCTCCACCATGAATGTACTGAGTCCTTTGGTAAAATTATCATCGGCGCCAACTCGCCCCAAGATGCAATCGAAAATTGACATTTCTGCACTCTCGCATGGTACGAATGAGCCGATATGAGCCATTAAGACAGTGACTCCCACAGATCTTATGTAGGTACTTTTGCCACCCATGTTTGGGCCGGTGATAATGTAAGTGGAAGTTTCCTTGGCGTCAAACATTGCATCGTTGGCGATATAGTTGACATCTTCTTGCAATTCCAAACAGGGATGACGCACTTGAATCAGTTTTAACACACTTGGACCTTCGCGATACATTTTGGGCCGTACGTATGGGATCGGTGCAGTTGAAGCACTCACTGCAAAGCTTACCAGACAGTCTAAGTACGCTATCTGACTATTGAGCATTGTCCATGGTTCTACATATCCTACAGCTACACGTATCACTTCTGCGACAATAGTTTGCTGTTGTTCCTCATACGCAATTTTTAACGTAGCAAAAGACTCGCTGTAATCTTGTAGTTTAGTTGTGATAAACCGAACGCCACCCTTTACGGCATCTAAGATGCGATAGGAATTGTTCTTCCGTATTAAAGTTTCATCTTTAAGCGTGATTCTAAAATGGTAACCATGTTGGCTAACAAATTCAAGCTTAATAGACGATCCCGCATCCAATCCGATGTCTTTGGCTACTGTGGATAGATGATGCTTCATTTTAGAATAAACTTCGTCCATTTCTTCTTTTCGCTTCTTTAGCTGGCTGTCGAAATCAGCTTTTACAAGATATTCGCCATGTTCTACCGCTTGCAAGTCAATGATTTGTTCAACCATGGATTTAAATAGCTTCAAATCATTCAAGCTATCCTTGATAGGATTGTATATATTGTTCAGCACAGAAATACTTTCTAGATCGTTCGTTTCCAGAAGTGTTAACATTCTTGGCACACGTAAAATAACTTGGTACAAACGAAAAATGTCCTGCAGCGAAGCTTTTCTGCGTAAAAGGCGTTTGAGCACGAACATTATATCTGGCAGCTTTTTAAGATGATTATCATAAAGCTCTGAGCGTACTATGGTATTGTTGACAAAATACTCCACAATATCGTGCCGATCTTTGATAATCTCATAATCTTGTAGCGGCTGTTTCATCCATTGTGCCATCAATCGGTGGCCTTGTGGTGTGCGACACCTATCAAGTACGCCCAGAACACTTTGCCATCGATAGGCGTTCGATTTAACTGACGTGCCTGGGTTTGGAAAAAGATTCAAAGCCGATACTGCAGCTGCATCAAGATGAACAAAGCTTGAATAGAAAAATAAATAAATAAACACTTTAAAATTAACAGGAAAACAATACATCATTACACGTTTGATATTTTACCGGTTTGCATCGAGCGATTCCAGACGAAACTGACCATGGTTGCCTGGTTCTTGAGTAAGCTCGAGATAGTTTAAGATTACACCCAGTGCACTTAGAGCCAGCGATTTAGATACTTCTGGAATGGTGTTTGCGTTTGGATGCTGTCCCTCGCGGAACCGCAGCAGTTTGTTCAAACTGTCGATGACATCGACTTTATCCTTCATAAATTCTTTCACCTTGCGTGTTGTAACGATCACATTATTACGCTTCATAATTTGCTCGACACGTTCGTACTAAAGAATTAACGAGAATGTTGAAAACAAAATAGACGTATGAGCGATATACATCAAACATGTTGGGATATGCAAAGAGTACAAAAGAGGCAAACTACAAGCGTAACACTTTCAATAGTAATAAAGTTATGGCACCTGTCTTAAATTGTATAGCGGATATTGCGGATTACTGAAGATAATATTTTTATTTGTGGCCTTTCTCATGTGAATCGATTCTATTGAAGAACCAGGAATAATTATAGTCACGTAGCTCGAAATCTCTTATCTCTTTAAGCTATACCTACTACTACTACTTTATATTAAAAAAAGCTAAAAAAAAACAACATGAACAAAGAACGAAGTAACATATTAATCTGTTTTATGGACAAGGAAACGTAACGTTTCATGGCGTATTGATAATAAAAATCTCAAGGGAAGCTTACGTGCAGGCCAAAAAGACAGAAAAAGACGAAAATGGCACACATTACGGAAAATCAAAACAATACGGCGTTCTTAGTAGTGATGCGCTGTATGGAGCACATCCACGACTCCGTTACGACTCCGATCCGACTCCGACTATTGTTAGTCCGATTCCGACTCCGGCAATATGGAACCACTAGATCTACCCGGAGTCGGAGTCGTCCGGAGTCGTCCAGAGTGGTCTGGAGTCGCCGGAGTCGTTCGCAGTCGGAGTCGTCTGGAGTCGTTCGAAGTCGTCTGGAGTCGTTCGAAGTCGTCTGGAGTCGTTCGAAGTCGTCTGGAGTCGTTCCGAGGTCGTCTGGAATCGTTCGAAGTCGTCCGGAGTCGTCCGTAGTCGTTCAGAGTCGTCCGGAGTCGCCCGGAGTCTCTCGGAGTCTCCCGGAGTCTCCCGGAGTTGTTCGGAGTCGCCCGGAGTCGCCCGGAGTCGCCCGGAGTCGCCCGGAGTCGCCCGGAGTCGCCCGGAGTCGCCCGGAATCGCCCGGAGTCGGATTTGGTCGGAGTCAACAAGGGCCGTGTGGTTTAATGTACTTGTGATCTGACATTTCCTTTCGTTGTGTTTTTTGTCTTTCTCTTTGCGCGTGAACTTCCTATGCAAGCCGACCTCGGCCGACTCCAGATGACTCCGGATGACTCCGTCTGCAGCCGATTCTGAATGACTCCAGACGACTCCGGACGATTCCGAACGACTCCGAATGATTCCGGGCGACTGCAGACGACTCCGGCTCCGGACGACTCCGGACGATTCCGAACGACTCCGAATGATTCCGGATGACTCCAACACCGGGCAACTCCGGGCTATTCCGGGCCATTTCGCACGATTCCCAACGACTCCGGATGTTGCAGCACGGACCTACCTTCCGGAGTCGATTCCGAACTTATCGGAGTCGAATCTGAATCAACTTCGGATTTTTGACAACTTTACCCATCACTAGTTCTTAGTTGGTGATGTGAATTGAACCAAATGTTGCCTATATAAACATGTTCTGATGCTCAAAGATCCTAGCATATGGTACACAACAAAAAGTATCTGAAGTCAAGGCTAGAAAGCTTACTGACAAGTGATGTGTTTAACCATACGAAGAAAATTGCGAAGTTGAATTGGAAATTCAAAACCAGCAGTTGCCATGAACGATATGTTGTATATACCAACACTTATTGCGAATTTATGCTACGTGAAGGGAATTGAACGAGAAATTGAATAGAAGTTACATTCAGCAAAAAAAACACACATATATATTATATTCGAAAAGATCGATTATACGAAATAGATGTCCTAGCACCAAATATCGAATTTGTTATTATTGCTGATACTGATATTTGGCATTGTTGGTACAGTGCCAAATAATAAAACCGATTTAAGTATTCTTTTAATATACACAATATGTGCAACTTACCTCTGCTGCGACACTGGGAAGTAGACACTCTTTAGGTCCCGTAACTACAATTAAAGCCTCCAGCTCAGTGTAGAAATCATCGTCGACAAATTCTATCACGGCCATACGTCTCTCATTTACTTCGATAAATCCTAAACCAATCATTCGTTGCTTGGATTCATGACGAATGTGCAGAGCAATCAGAGCCGAACCGATAACCATTTCGTTATTGTTGTTAAACAAAACATCTTCGAAGTGTGCCAAATTCCCTGGTGATCCTTTATACTGGATCGACCAATCAGTTTCATGTTTCCTTTTCGATTCCTTCGAATACACTTCTATTCGATAGTTACGCACGAGCAGTAGATCTCGAATGAGTCCCTCGAAATTGTTTTTACTTAAGGAAACATACGGCAACTGCTGATTATCTACTTCCATTATTTTGATCGCGTTCGAAGACTTAAAAAGTGTTTTGGCAACAAATGCGGCATCAACGCCATGGCAGCTGTAATAATCCGTTCGATCGAAAATTCGCACAGTAGTAGCCGGTTTCTATGGATGATAGACACAAGGAAGTTAAAATAAAAAAGCTAACTTTTGAACTGCTTTTCATACCTCGCCTAATGACTTATAAAACTCGATGAATGTTCGCTGCTGTGCTTTGTCTGCAACGAATAAAATACGAATAAACTGTGGAAGTACAAACACATGGGTTTTTATTAATTTACGTACCTAGGTTTAGACATTGTAGTGGTTTCAAGGTCGACATTTCGAAATGCTGTTCGATACAAACAGAACGGCTGTATTGAAGATATAATTCACAACAAATCCGGCGCAGAGCGTATTCAGAAAGACAAACATATGGAATACGCGCGAAATTTGTTTCACTTCGATTTTATATGACAGCCAATAATAGGAACGCGAATAACAAGGTGCTTAAAAAGCCAAGGACTGTGTAGGAACGAGGTTAAATGACCGTTCAAATAGACATAAAGCGACAACACCTTGTGCAACAAAATGTAGCTCAAAAAAGACCCAGTCAACCTACATGTTAGTTGAAAAACATACAAATTAAGTTAAGATGAGTTAAATTTTATTTTTAGGAGTTTTGAATCAGTCTGGGTCGTAACAAAATGGATAATTCGTTTGTTTCCGATGAAGCAGAAATGTCGCGCGAGATAAGTAGCTCTGTTGGCAATTTTGAGCTACTTTATGTCGCACGCGCAACGTTGTCGCTATTTCGCCTCCGAGATACGACAGTACAGTCTGTTCCCGAGTTACGCGGTTTCTTCGTTCCTGACAGAATCTATGAAACCGTGTATTTTTTTTTCATAATAATGTAATGATGTGGATTCTGTGTAAATGTGTTTGTAACGATTATCAGCACAGAAATTCAAAAAAAACATCAATTTCGTCTCAATGACCACTTTTGATTATCGATATCATAATCGTCGTATCTGCGAATCGTCGTAGCTCGAGGGGGTCTTAATTCGGGGAACGCCTGTATGTCTATTTCAACGGTAACCGTTCAAAAAGATATAGAGCGACAACGTCGCGCAAGATAAAAAGTAGCTCAAAATTTCACTCTATGTAGATCAAAGTAGCTTATTTGGCCCAATCAACCTAAAAACACATTATAAAAATTAAAAATATAAAAAAATGAGTTAAAATGTGTTCAACTTTATTTATTTCAGTTTTTAATATGTCTGGCTCATAAACAAACTGGATAATTCGATTGTTTCAGATGAATCAGAAATGTCGTGCGAGACGAGTAGCAATGTTTGCAAAATTGAGCTACTTTTTGTCACGCGAGACGTCGTCGCGCGGGACGTTTTCGCTCTACAGTCTATTCCCGAGTTACGCGGTTCTCGAATTACGCGGATTTGGAGATACGCGGTTTTCTAATTTTGACAGATCAAACATCAAATCAGTACAATTTGCTTCAAGAATTGTCCAACGCACTATAAGTTGCATTTTTACCAATAAATTTAAATCATTTAAAAGTCAAGCTTTCATTTTTTTCTATGGATATTCAATTTTCCAGACGTTTAAGCTTAATCTGTGGAGCTTGGGAACAAATCATCCAATAATGATGTAACGAATGGCAAAAAAGATCAAAATTCAAAACTTTACCATCCTTGAATCGTAGATTCAATCTTTTAATGCTTTACAGTTGTATCTCATGATTCTCATTCTCTCATGAGCGTCGAACGGATTTCGTCGTTCGAAGCCGGTACTCGCCCCGATAATCTTGAAAATTTATGCGCAATCTTGGCGCAATCTGAAAGTTTATGGAAATGACGTTTATAGCTCAGGACTGGTTACGCGAAATGACATATGTTTTGATAAAACGAATATATGCGCAATCTGAGATTGCGCATCGTGTATTAATACGGTTATAGGGTAACTGTACCAGTTTTCGACAGTGTACCTATTTTCGGCAGGGTAGCTAAAAACGTTAAATTCTGCACAAATGCGGTGAAAAATTTCACAAAATACAATTTTGCAGTGAAACTGTACTTATTTGATATTCACATACGAAGTTTCACACCATTTCATTATTTATTTTCCAAAATATCAAATAAATTGTGCTTTTTTTCGGCAGCTTTGCTGTCAGCCAATCGTTCGGCAGGTTTTGTGATTAAGAGAATCAGAACAGTAAAACAATGAAAAAGTGGTGTATATTAAAGATTTTATGCTTATTTAATTTATTCTAACTTGTTCGGAATTTTAAAATCACGATAAACAAGTTATTTTTCACTTTAAATGCTGCCGAAAATAGGTACACAGTAAATGTGCATTTTTGACAGCTCAATGTTGTGGGCTCCTGCCGAAACGGAACAATAACACACTTTGAATTTGGCTGAATATTCCTTTTAAAATTGATCAGAACACTACAATGCGTATGTCGACACATAATATGACCTTTCTTGCACCAAATATCACCAATTTTACGACAAAAAATGCACTAACTTAAGAGAAAAATAAATATTTGTAAGCCAGTTCGCAACGTACGCTATAACCATCAAACTGTCAATGGCTGCTCTGTTTAAACGTCGCATCAAAATGGCTGTCAAAACGGGCCAAAATAAGCAACATAAAATTAATAATTAAAGTGCTTTTTAACACCAATCTTAAGAAAGTAAGAGTGTTAAATTGCTTTAAACATTTTTTTGTACATGTTCACATTGATACAAACATTTTCTGACCCGTATTCGCTTCCGAAAATAGGAACACAGCCTGCCGAAAATAGGAACAAACTGCCAAAAATAGGAGCAAAATCAATGTTTGCATTTTCACAAATATTTATGAAAAAGGGATTTGAATAAAAAATATTGTAACATACTATGATAGTTTATCAACCAGAATAACAACACTTTCAAGAAAAATAATGAAAAATATTTATGTGTGAGCAATTTTTGTGAAACTGCTGCACTACCCTGCCGAAAACTGGTACAGTTACCCTTTTGAAAACACAAAAAAATAGGATAAAATATATTCAAATTAATTTTTTTGAGTTCGGCATTAATATTGCTTATAAACAAACTAGATACAGTGGAGCGCCGTTTATCCGGGCTTATCGGGACTTGAACTCGCCCGGATAAGCGAATAACACGGGTAATGAGTCAAATGATTATTTTATTACCAATTCCTGATTAGGCTTTGGAAAATTTTCTTATTTTCTGATAAAAATAACCTAGGTTTCATTAACTTCATGTTTTTCCAACAAGAATATTTGAAATTAGCCATGAATTATAGTGTTTTTTGTTATGACAATGTGCTCTTATAACCGCTTTTTCGAATATCCTCCTCATAACGCAATGTCACCTTTGTATTGAGCTGTCATTTCTCAACAGCACGGATAAACGGAAAGCCGGATAAAAGGTACCCGGATAAACGGCGCTCCACTGTAATTCGATTATGTCGGATGAAGAAAAAATGTCACACGAGACGAGTAGCTTTGTTTGCAAAATTGAGCTACTTTTTGTGGCGCGCGACGTTGACGCTGTATGTCTATTTGAACGGTTAAACTAGGTCTCTGGCGAATAGGTATGTGGAAATGTAAGGCTGGAAATAGACGAACCGAGATCGTCGCGGTACCGCGAAATTCGCGCCTTGTTTATAACAGTTGTATAACAGTAGAGCTGTCAAATCTTCCGCGCCTCCAATCGCGCCTGCTGTTTCGCAGAGATACCCAACTTCGGTATTGCTGAGATTTTCGCGGTAGCGCGAACCGATTATTTTTACTTTTTCTGGCAGATTTGTGTGAAAACTCGTGTCGAGAAACGAGTTATGTATTTTATTTTGCATACACTATGTGAAATAAATAATTTTATTCGCAAATTGATAGAAAAATATTTCTTCTTGGCACATTCAATCGTCACCAGACCTCGGATGGTTCCATACACGAACCGCGATTATCTCGCCTATCTGTCAGATTTTATAACATAATTGACAGCTCAAGTCATACACGATTTTCGCGGTACCGCGATGATCTCGGTTCGTCTATTTCCAGCCTAAGGAGAAGAGTCTAAGGTAGTGGTCCAGAAGATTTGCTACGGCAAAAAAAAAGAAAATCCAGGCAGGGTTTCAGAACAATTTGATAAAGAAGGTATGGGTTCATGTTCGAAAAACTCAGAGGAGTCAAAACATCGTCCGGGTGCGATTATACAAAATAAGAATGACTGCGAAAGACCGTACGCAAGCTAACGCAATCGCTTCGGACACGGAATATACAAGGCAATATCGTGTGTATATCCCCGGTAGTGCAGTGGAAATTTCATGGATAATCGAGGACCTCGACTATCCGCTGGATTAAATTAAAAAAGGTAGGGGTGCTTTCTACTAGACGCGGTAGACGCAAAAAAGTTGTGGGACAAAATTGTGTCGCGAAACGGCTGCAGTAAGAGTGACTTTTGAGGTTAACATCCTACCCAAATATTTAATGATTGAGTGGATTGGAGTACTAATTACGAGACCGTTCATCCCACGGGTTCCAACTGGTGAGAGATGTAAGATTGTAAAAGAGGAAAAAAGATTGTAAACCTCGGATTTTACTAGTTTGAATTTAACGTTGAACGTATCACAAAAGGACAAATACGCAAGGCAGAAGAATAAACCGAAGGCTGAAAGTGTTGTCAGTACAACGATCCGTAAACGAATGATCTTTATTTTTGACATTCAGATTTTCGCACAGTTGTCGCGGTGATGGTCATGTTCCGATCCGGCACTATGGTCTAATTAGGGGTCAAATCTCCACAATACTACAGCTCGGCCATCCTAACCAACAAATTGACCTCAATTTATGTGTAAATATATTAGTAATTCAAATTTCGTTAACGGTTTCATACGGCTTACTCCATTTCTTCAACTTGTTTGATTCTAATATGCCATCATGTGGCATCTGAGTTATTGGACAGCCCTCAATGTCCCTAATGACATAGCGATCGTTAGGCAATACCTTATGGGCTATGTACGGACCTTTATATTTAGGAATCAACTTCTTATTCTGCTGAGTGCTGCTATCAATGTTCCGCATTACTACATAATCTCCAACTTCATATTTCGCTGCTGGTTTATGATTTTTACGAAAATATGCCTCATTTGTAAGCTGAGATTTAATTATATTTGCCGATGCTTCAGCCCGAATGTCGCTTAAATCATTTAGTGTACTTCCACGACGCTCGGCTAAAAAATCCGTTAGTTCATCAATTAAATGACCCCGTTGTTCAATACCAAACAGGAGAACTGAGGGTGAAAACTTCGTACTGGCGTGCTTTGAATTATTCAACGCATATTCAGCATCCAGTAAATGCAAATTCCAATCATCGTGATCATAAGAGTCCGAAAGTTTGCTGAGGATGGGTCGAAGTACCCGGTTAACCCTTTCGATTTGTCCGTTTGCTTGTGGTGAACCAGTAGCGTTGAGTATATGCTGTACCTCATTCGATCTAAGGAAATTTTCGAACTGGTTGGACGTGAAGCAGGTACCACGATCACTAATTATCCGTTTGGGTCGGCTGTAATAGGAAATGTATTGTTTGAGAGCATTGCATACTTCCTGACTTCCAGTGGAACGAGTCGCGTATAGCTTAGTAAATTTTGTAAATGCGTCTATCACAACTAATATATACTTCTTTTTGGATTTCGTAAGAGGTAGTGGTCCCAGGTGATCAATGTGAAGTGTGTCAAAAGGTTGGGGAGCTTTCAGTATACTGTGGATGTTCTGATTATTAGTTCTAGTGGGAGCTGAATGTATGATACATTTCAAACAATTCTTGATGAAAGACTCAACTCTATTCCGCATAGAAGGAAACCAATAATGACAGCTAATTTTTGAAATTGTTTTGTCAACCGATAAGTGACCTATTTTCACATGTGTGTGGCGGATGATATTATCTACCATCTCGCGGGGGACATAAAACTGCAGCTCTTTTGAGGGGGACTCATGATATACGAAACCATCTTGCAAAACATATCCAGGTAAATTTTCCAGTTCTAGTTGGGACTTAATGCTTTCAATAGTAGGATCACGAGATTGGGCTAGCTGTAGTTGGAAGTCAATATCAAGTTCACTTATAGCACCAATTACTTCAGTCCGGCTCAGAGCATCCACGTGGGCCATAGAGGAACCTGAGCGATGCTGAATAGTATAGTCATAATTCTCGAGGAATAAGGACCACCGGGCAATCTTCGCAGAAGCGTTACGATTTTTCAGCGTTTGTACAAGAGAATTGCAATCCGTGATTATCTTTAAAGGTAATCCATGGACGTACGAGTGGAACCTTTTCAACGCATATATTACGGATAGAGTTTCCAATTCGTAGCTATGAAGTTTTGATTCTTCTTTTGAGGTGGTTTTAGAAAAATATGCTATTGGGTGAAGTTTCCCATCATTCTGTTTTTGGAATAAGACTGCACCAAAACCGAATGAGCTCGCGTCGCAATGCAGCTCAGTCTCATATTTGGGATTAAATATAGCCAAGACAGGAGACTGGACAAGTTTTTGACGAAGGGTTTGAAATGCTTGGATGCAAGAATTATCAAAATCAAATGGCACATCTTTCTGAAGAAGATTTGTAAGAGGTTTAGCGATATGAGAAAATGATGGAACGAACCTACGGAAGTAAGAAAAGAGCCCTAAACATCTTCTTAATTGTTTGACATTAGTGGGCATAGGAAAGTTATATATTGATGTAAGGTGTTTTCCTTTAGGTCGTATACCAGAGGCACAGGCTTCGTATCCAAGATATTCCAAATTAGTGTGGGCAAATTTGCATTTATCAATGCGCAGTTCAAGTCCATTTTGTTTAAGTTTCTCGAGAACAGAACTCAACGTCTCAAGATGAGAGTGAAAGTCATTACAAGCTATTATGATGTCGTCCAAGTATACAACTAATTTCTCAGAATCTATAAATTCGCGTAATATTGAATTTATGAATCTCTGAAATTCCGCGGGGGCATTTTTAAGCCCAAAAGGCATCTTTAAATATTCATATTGCCCATCAGGTGTTACGAAGGAGGTGTACTTAATTGAGCTTTCATCCATCTTTACCTGATGGAAACCGCTTTTTAAATCAAGCAAACTAAATACACTTTTACCACTCAGGTGTTCGAGGCATATCTCAATTAACGGTAATGGAAAATTATCCCTTACTGTTATTTTATTCAGGGGCCTGTAATCGACGCACATACGCACTTCACCACTTTTTTTTCTAACTAGCACAAGGGGAGAAGCGTATGGGGAATTGCTTGGTTGAATGACTTTATCATTTAACAATTGATTTACTATCTGTCGCACTTGATTCCTCTCCCCATATGAAAGTCTACGTGGCTTTGCATAAATGGGGGTATCATGAACGAGATTAATTTTCATGGAATACTGAGGATATTCTATATTCTCAATAGGATAGTTAGTGTAGCAATGATCAAATGCGGACAAAATGGCTGCAGACTCTTTAGGCGAAAGTTGCTTCCCGATATCTAATTCAAGGGGGCTGTCAAATATCTCCGACACACAAATGTGGCTAAACGGATCACCTACATCAAGGGACTTAACAGGTTTTGGTATCTTTTCGAAATCTGAATTACCCTTCGGTTCGCGAGCATAATGTACGGGAATCATACTTGGATAGTGTGTAAGAAATATTCTAAATTTTCCTAAAAGGTCACGACCTATTATGAATGGCCAAGGCATACTTCTAGCAGGTAAAATGATAAGCGAGTGTTTCACACTAATATTACGAATTATGATCCTGCACTCCACTCGACCTAACGTCGTGAGCATAGTATTTCCTAATCCTCGGTACCCAGAAGGGGTAGGTTGATGCGGAAAGTTACCTGGTACTACATTGTCTGCTATTAGACTTACAGGGCTGCCTGTATCAAAAAGTGATCGTAAAAACGTTTGTTCGCTCCATGTATGTTGGATATTGAAACTAACACATACCGTTTCAATTTCGCTAAGCAGTATCTGGTCCGCAGTTTCCTCATCGAATCCATGGGAACCCAGATGGTGCACCGCAGCAGTCGTAACGGGCTGGAAGTTTCGGCACTCTCGATGTGTATGTCCCATTTGGTGGCATTTAAAACAGGATCCCTTGGGGCGGCGTGGCATTGGGCAAGCGCTTTGATAATGGCCGAATTGAGAACAGTTAAAGCATCTAGCCGGTTCATTATTGTTGTTCTGCGCCCATTGACGCGAGGGGCCAGTGCTGCGGGGTGGAGCTGTGGGTTTAGTGCGTAACGGTGCTGGTGTAGGAGTCACGCCACGAGTTTGACGAAAAGTTTCGTATTTTTTCAGCAGGGTTTTAAGGTGCTCGAGCGATTTTGCAGCGAAACGTATGGATGACGTATTAATAGGATCATCAATTCCATCAATTATAATATTGACCAAGTCTTCCTCTGGAATTACGGTGCCCGCTATTTGCTGCATTTCCAACACATACCTTGTGATGCTTTCATGTTGCGAGAGATGTCGTGCCCTTAGTTTCTTAAACACTTCTTCTAGAGAAGTTTTTGATGTGAAAGTACTAATAAGGTCAGCTTTCAGTGTCTCATAGGTGCATGCGCCTGAGGTTTTAGCAAAAATGGCGGCGGTGTCGGTAAGCAGGCGGCGCATACAGAAAAATTTCGGCTGGTCGTTTAGTGTGTACAAGCTACATACTTGTTCAAATTCTCGAAACCAGTGCACCACCCCTACTCCTCCTCTTTCACCACTAAATTTTCCTATGAAGTCTTCAAAGTTGGGTACATACACTGGCAGCACTGTAGGTAGCGGCAAAGGGAGCGGTGGTGACGATGTTAAAGATGGCGGCACTGGTTGCGCTGTAGGTAAAGGCAGCGGTGGTGGTGATGATGATGATGGTAGCGAAGTCGAAGCGATGTTAGATGACTTCAGCATAGCGATTTTCTGACGAAGTTCGAGTACTTGCAACTCTTTCTGCAGTGTTTCTAATTCCGTCTCTAACCCGCCAGAATTAGCTGTCTTGACAATTTCTTGCTCGTCATTCATTTGCTTTATCGCCAAATCCCCAGTATCAACACTTTCATGCGTTACTTCGGGCGCAAGCTTTTGTTCGGCTACCACGTGACTTCTAGGAAATAGCTCCTCGTACAACATGCGGATTTGAGCAATCGTAGCGGTTGGAAGCACCGGCACTTTCGCGTTCTCCAACGCACACAACATATCTTCTTTAGACGGCATGGAACAATCCCACTTCTGAGATGTAAACCTCGAATTTTACTAGTTTGAATTTAACGTTGAACGTATCACAAAAGGACAAATACGCAAGGCAGAAGAATAAACCGAAGGCTGAAGGTGTTGTCAGTACAACGATCCGTAAACGAATGATCTTTATTTTTGACATTCAGATTTTCGCACAGTTGTCGCGGTGATGGTCATGTTCCGATCCGGCACTATGGTCTAATTAGGGGTCAAATCTCCACAATACTACAGTAATAAGTAAAAGATTGCAATGCACCTGAGCAAAGATGTCCTCATTGCAAAGACACTTGGCACGAAACTATAATACGTCCGGTGTACAAGAAAAACAGTAGGGAATAGAAAAAACCATACAAGAAAGATCTCGCGGTAGCTTTGCCGAAGCTCTAAAACATGCGGAAAATAATCGCTTTGAAATCCTGTATGAAACGGATGAAGTTGACGTATCACGGGTAGTGCAAGCTCAGGTAACCCGAGGACCAACATATGCGTTAAAAAAGGGCATATAAAAAAAATCGTAAATAAAAGGGCCAGAACGAACCTTGCGTTCCCGAAATCATCGAGCACGGTATCTCAACACTCTGCTACCACAATACCCACACTGGCAGAAATGATGGAGTCATTAATTGAGGCTATGAATCTTCCAATGCCCTTAAAAGGATTAGTGACATGTGCAATTCCTTTTCTGAAAGGATTGATTAAACAATGGTTGTCTCAATGGCCAAGCTTGAGTATGATGGTTAGAATGGAATAATAAATAAAATGACCAGCATTCTCCAATGGAATTGTAGAAGTTTTGTTGGTAAACTAGACCTTTTAAATATACTAGTCGGTGAAAACAATTACGATGTTTTCACCCTCTTTTAAACTTGTCTATTTTCGGATATAAGCATAACTATCCTGGGATATAATATAATACGTCAAGACCGACAGTCAAGGGGTGGAGGAGTGTTAATCGGAATTAAAAGGAGTCACACCTTTTCCCGAATAACAATCCCCCAACAGGGCATTCTAGAATCTGTCGCTATCAAGGCAAAAATAGGCGGCCTTCAGGCGGTTAAGGCTGTACCACTGGAGGAAACTCCTTTGGAAATATACTTCGACATAAGTCGGCAATACGGCCTTGCCGTAATAATAAAGCAAATAAATAAATAAATAATGTTAAACATTCGATTTTCTTCTTTCCGCTTCTAGCATTCAGCATAACGTCGTAATCTTTTTGCGAATATCTCCGTTATGTAGGCATCAGTGAAGTCTCTTATTTCTTTAGGTTTAACAATTTCAGCAATCTGACGGACCACCCTCACAGTTCGATTTCCCCGTTGATAATCCTTCAATCGTCCAATCTTTGTCCGTGTTTCGTTGATCCGGTTTTCCAGACGTCGCATCCAGGCGGGCTTTTCAGCCTTGGAGCATGGTCGACCTTTGCTGTCTCCTTGCGGATAGGTCCGCAATCCGAGCGTTTGTACAACAGCCACCGTAGCCGAATACACAATTAACTGCAGATCCTCAATGTTCCCCACACTATAATACTGCGGTAGGACATCTTGGTTTATGATGCTTACTGCAGTTTTCAGGCGGTAAGAATTATGCAGTTTTGGTAGCCGGTGACGATACAAGGGGTCTGTCACACGGAACTGCGTAACAGCTGTCGCCATCTGGAGGGTTAGTTCGTCTCATAACTGTCGGTGTAGGGTAACCACTGAAAATCCTGGAGCGGTGGGTTCATCCAAATCACGATCCTCACTCGCCCTTGATGTATTTTTGGTCAATTGTATTAAGCCCAACAGAAATCCTACTCGACTCGCGCGAGCTCTCCGTTCTACCGAACGTGTCCATCTCCATCCTCGTGCAAACATAGTAGCAATGGATCACGTAATGGTTTATCTCTCTTCTCCACACAATCCGCTGACTTTGGCCTCCTGCCAAAGTGAATGACTGTTGTCTATAAGCCACAGCAACATTAGCAGGTGCAGCATTGCCTTGGTGATTTATAGTGCTGCTGTTTCTGTTTTGCGTTCGTCGTACGGGCTGAGCCCGTTGACTGGAAGGTCCTTCTTGCACCATTTTGTCTTCCAGCAGCTGGACGCTTACTCTGACCCCCGTCCCAGGCCCAGCTCCAGTAGGGGCTCCCTCCTCGGGCAATCGCATGGCCCTATTTTTCATAGATCGTGTCTCCATTATTGGCGATAGCCTTCTTTCCCGGAGGCATACGAGTTTTTGCCCTTACATTTCAAAAAAAAAACGCTAAATAGCTTGGTTTAAGCGCCAAAACTCGCCGGTTTCACTTCATCGCCTAGGAAATAAAAAGTTTAGTTTAGTTTTCGACCTTCAATCTTCGTCACCAATTAATATTGCAACTGCCCTGCAACACACACCCGCGGATGTTCTAGATATGTCTATAAATTATATTGTCATCACAAATGAATCGGTAGAAAATGCAATCAGACAAATTAAATCCACATTTATCCTGGGTCCGGACGGGATTCCAGCAATAGTTTTACAGAAGTGCTCAACTTATCTTTCAGAGCCACTGGTAAATCTGTTTAAGATTTCTCTGCACAGTTCTACATATCCTACTGTGTGGAAGTCTTCGTGGATGACACCCGTTCATAAAAAAGTTCCAGGACATGTTATATCTAATTATCGTGGCGTAACTTCCCTATGTGCATCAGCAAAAATACTCGAAATTCTTGTCCAGGAAGCGTTAGTCAGGGGCGGCTTGAATTATATCAGTCCAAGCCAGCACGGGTTTGTTCCCAAACGATCGGTGTTGACCAATCTCGTTCAATTCGTGTCTGAATGCCTTACGGCAATGGTCGGCAAGTCACAGATCGATACAATTTATATTGATTTCATGTCAGCATTTGATCGGATTAACCATGACATACTCCTTGCGAAACTGAGCCGGCTTGGCTTTCATAATAATCTAGTCATATGGTTAAAATCATATTTAAACCAAAGATTATACTGTGTTAAAATCAATAAGTGCTTGTCCAACGTGTTCGCTAGTTCGTCCGGTATACCACAGGGAAGTAACATTGGCCCAGTATTGTTTATCCTATTTATTAATGACTAGTTAATTTGGCCCGGTTGCAGGGTTTCGCAACAGAACTTAAGACGTGTATACTGACTGCAGGGCACATTTAAATGTTTTCATGCAAACATGTAGATAAGCATTCCTGCTCTCTTTTGATGTCTTTTTACTGATACTTTTTATGACCGTGTTGCTATCTTAGTACAGGTTTCCATCCAATGCTTATCCCGGTTTATAGCCCTTTCATAGTTTTGTCTTATTTACTTATCTAAATGTTTTATTAACAAATGTTAGTATTTCCATTGCATTAGCAATCGTGGCCCACTTTTTTTCAATATGTTTGATTATCGGCTGGACTTATGCCCATCGTGGGTTCAAGTTCCAATATGACTGACTGTTGGAATGTAAGGGTTATGAAACGGTCATTTTGAATTGTTTGCGGTTGTTTTGTCAGTTGGGAATTAAAAGTTAAATGTATTTTCTGGCAGCACTGCCGATCGACAATTTGTGATTAAGTATGTGTGCGAATAAAGCGGCACTAGCGCATGAAACTCGATACGAGCCGGACGTGTTCTTTACTTTGTCTCCTTTGGCGATCGAAGACGACACAATAAAACACAACGTAGGGCGTAGAGGCGTCAAGGGGGAAAGGAACCAACAAACCATGTTCCAGAACGCAACATTGGTGCCGTGACCAGGATAGTCTAATACTTGCGGTTTGGTTTGACTGGTTAAAGTGAAGAACTTTGTGTGATTTCTTTTGGAAAAAATCGCGTAACGCGTGTGAAATCTGAAAGTTCCGTATCGAGCGTTGGTGGATTTCTGAATAAGAAAAAATCGCGAAAGCGTGAGAAATCATTGTGCTAGTGGGTGTTCTTTGCGTGTGTATGCATTTTGTGTCGCGTATTAGAAATGTCGGTTAGTGAAGATTTTGCCGGTTTCTCTGACGCGTCGGGTTCGAACAATACAATGCAATACACACAAGCAGAAGATCTGGATATGATTATCCTAAAGCGCGAGCGCGACCGAGTCGTGCAATCGTTGACAAGAATCGACACGTTTTTGGCGCAGTACAAAGAGAGTGATTTCCCAGAATTGACGCCTCGTCTCGATCTATTGAACGAGCGTTGGAGGGAGTTTAAGGCTTTGGCTCGAAATATTGGCGCAAAAGATTACAGTGAAGATAACGATGTGCTTTATGGTGAGATCGAAGACAAAGTCATGCTGTTGAAAGGAAAATTATTGGGAAAGCTGCGGGCTGGAGCGGAGATACCGAGTGTGAAACAGAAACGCGTGTGCGATGATAATAATATTGTTCGTTTGCCTCAGTTGACGCTTCCTCAATTTTCCGGAAAATATGACGAATGGCTCCCGTATCACGACATGTTTGTTGTTACTGTTCATGAGAACGAGAAATTGTCGCAGGTTGAAAAGATGCTTTATTTGAAGGGTTCTCTGAAAGGTGAAGCGCTGAAGGTGGTGGATACTTTGCAAGCCTGCAGTTCGAATTATGACGTAGCTTGAGATGCTTTGAAAAAGCGATATTCTAACGAATATATTTTGAAAAAGCGTCATGTTAACGCGATGCTACAATGGCCACGGATGAAAGTCATGAACACGGCGGGTATTCATGGACTTATCGATTGTTTCGAAAGGAACTTAAAAATTCTAAAGCCGCTAGGTAAAGCGACCGAACAGTTGGGATGTTTGATTATTCAGATAATCATTTCAACGCTGGACGAAAGCACTCAACAAAAGTGAAGTTGAAAAAAGTGAGCAATAAACAGTGACGGAACTTGTTACGCACACAGACACGAATAATGGACGCGTTTAAAGTGGATAGGCCAATGACGGTTGGCGAATCTGCAAGTGAACAGCGTATTGCGTAGAATGTGGCTGCAGAAGCAAAGTGCGCGAAATGTGATGGATCACATATGGTGGTCAATTGTGACTTCCGTAGTTTAACGTTGCCGCGTCGCCGTGAAATGGTTGAAGCTAAGAAGCTTTGTCTTAATTGTTTGAGGCAATTTTCAAGGGAATTTTTAAGCAAAGTGTAGGTCGTGTGCGATGCTATATTTACAATCGTAAGCATCATTCCCTTCTGCACGGTGAGAGTGGAAGTGAAAGGATCGGTCCGTCGGTTCGTCAAGAAATTCCATCCTCCAGTGGCATGCAAAATGTGATGGTGAACGCGTCATCGAACAGAAAGTGCACTTCTGTGTTATTGTCAACGGCGATCGTGGGTGTGCGTGCGTGTGGTAACAAATGACTGGCGACAAGAGCATTGATTGATAGTAGGTGTCATGTGAACCTGATGACAAAGGGCTTAGCTGCACTGCTTAAGCTACTACAGCACGAAAGCAACACGACATTATCGGGAGTTGGACATTCGAAAGTGGACATAACGACGTCGGTAACGACTGTCATACGTTCCAAAAGTTGTAACTATCAAGAACGTATGCAGTTTCTAGTGTTGCCGAGAATTTCTAGCTACAGGCCGGTAACTGGAAATCAAATTAGCAGGCAGAATCTCCCGATGAATTTTGTGCTTGCGGATACTAATTTCGATAGTGATGCTGAAGTGGATTTATTGTTGGGTTCCGACTTTTACGCGACTTTTTTGAAACCGGACAACCGTGGTAAAATTAGGCTCGAGTTATCAGCGCTCTCAACATTTATTAGCACTATTTTTGGATGGGTTGCAACTGGAAAAATTCCAGTGGCCATTAAAGGTAGCTGTTACTGGTGACAAATGTACTGGGTTGGACGATTTAATTGAGCGTTTTTGGGTTAACGAGGAAATACGTGAGCCGCTTCAGTATAGTCAGGAAGAAAAGGATTTCGAAGCACATTTTGTGCAAACTCATCAGCAGTATAGTGAAGGAAATATGTGGTGAAGCTATCACTTATGTGTGATTTACAGAACCAATTGGGATAGTCCGGTGCAATAACGAGAAAACGGTTCTTGCAGTTAGAACAACGTTTCAATCGAGACCCATGGTTGAAACAAAAGTATACGGCGGTTATCAACGACTACATCGACAAAGGGATTTTAGTCAAGGTGGCTGCGAACCCTGATTCTGAGGAAGCTCATGGTCATTATTTCTTACCGCATCATCCGGTAATCAAGGCGTCCAGTACCAGTACAAAGGTACGACCTGTGTTTGATGGATCGGCCTCTACCGACGGTGGTAAGTCTCTTAATGATTTGTTAATGACTGGTCCTGTGATTCAGGAGAACTTGTTGGCGTTGTTGCTGAAATTTCGGATGAGGAGCGTGGCATTAGTGGCAGACATAAAACAGATGTATCTGCAAGTCAAGGTGCATCCCGACGACACTCGTTTTCAACGTGTATTATGGCGAGGCTCATCTGTTGAGTCCATCGAAGTCTACGAGTTGCAGCGGGTCACATTTGGACTTGCCCCGTCCTCCTTTCTGGCCATTCGAGTACTGCAGCAATTGGCAATTGATGAAGGGGAAAACTTTCCCTTGGCGAGACAGGCGTTGTTAGAGGACTTCTATGTCGATGACTACATTGGTGGTGCCTCTAGCGAAGAAGAAGCAGTTAGGTTGCAAGCTGAGCTGACGCTATTGTTGAGAAAGGGCGGATTTCATCTAACTAAATGGAATTCTAACAAACCAGATGTTTTATCTAGCGTTTCAGCGGAAGACAGAGCAACATCCAACGTTAAAATGTTTGAAGTTCCAGAGGAGCCAATAAAAACTCTAGGTATCGCGTGGCTACCAGAATCGGACCAACTGTACATAGACTCGAACATTCAGATGAACAACGAGAGCTGGTCCCGTAGAAAGGTTTACTCTTTGGTAGCACGTATATACGACCCTTTGGGGCTGGTGGCTCCTGTGACATCTTGGGCCAAGATAAATATGCAATCGTTGTGCTTAGCAACTGACGACTGGGATGAA
The DNA here is from genome assembly GCF_016920715.1 of Anopheles arabiensis. Lineage (NCBI taxonomy): Eukaryota > Metazoa > Arthropoda > Insecta > Diptera > Culicidae > Anopheles > Anopheles arabiensis. The sequence goes on along the minus strand of NC_053518.1, from coordinate 49,989,551 downwards.
GAAATACCGGCTGTCATGCAAGAACGATGGTATGCTTTTCAATCACAACTCGGGTTGCTGAAGGAGGTTAAGTTTTCGCGCCATGCTGTTGTGCATAATCCGGTTGCTGTTCAACTACATTGCTTTTCCGATGCATCTGAAGCGGCTTATGGGGCTTGCGTGTATGTTAGAACGATTGGTAGCAGCGGGGAAGTGGTAGTTGAGTTGCTTGCTGCAAAGTCTCGTCCTGCGCCGCTGAAAAGAGTCAGTTTGGCCCGGTTAGAACTTTGTGGAGCATTACTGGCAGCAAGGTTGCAGAAAGTGGTACGCCAAGCGTTGAGAATTCCAGACGTGGAAACCTTTATGTGGACTGATGCGACAATCGTGTTGCATTGGATTCGAGCACCATCCCATTCTTGGGCTACGTACGTAGCGAATAGGGTATCCGAAATTCAGGAATTGACGCATGGCTACAAATGGATGCATGTGAAGGGCGTTGACAATCCTGCCGATATTGTATCGCATGGAGTTATGCCGAACGAGCTATTAGCATCGAAGCTGTGGTTCCATGGTCCCGGGTGGTTACAACTATCAGAGGAAGAATGGAAGAAGAATGCCAGCGGTGTGTTGGCAATTCCCGAAGAGGAGTTATTGGAACGAAGGAAGAGCTCATTGATGGCCGCAGTAAGTAGCGAGAGCGATGATTGGTGTGATAGGTTTTCCAACTATGACAAATTACTGCGGATCACTGCGTATTGTATGAGATTTATTCGTTGTTGCCAACGAAAGCTGGATCCTAAACACAAAGGTGTTTTGTTGGTGAGCGAGCTAGCAGAGGCGAAAATTCGACTGGTGAAAAGAGAACAACGGATATACTTTGCGGCTGAGATCAAGGAGTTGTCTGGTGGACAAACGGTACGTCCCAAATCATCACTGAAGACATTAGGAGCTTTTTTGGACGGTGATGGTTTGCTCCGAGTTGGTGGCCGCTTGCATCGCGCTAAAGCCATGCAAGTTTGTAGCAGATTTCCGTTGGCGCTACCGAAGAAGTCACGATTTACTAGGCTAATAGCAGAATATTATCATCGATTGGCACTTCATGGTGGGCCAACTGCAACATTGAGCGCACTCAGGAGAGAATTTTGGCCAATTCAAGGACGATCTTTGGTCAATAGTGTTTGCAGAGGCTGTCTGGTATGCTTCAGGATGAATCCCGTGTTAGTTCAACAACCACCAGGACAGCTACCCGTGTCGCGTGCTATGCCAGCTCGACCATTTTCGATCGTAGGGGTTGATTTCTGTGGACCCATTTACTTGAAGCCGGTGCATCGCCGAGCAGCAGCTGAAAAAGCATATATTTCAATCTTTGTGTGTTTTTCAGTAAAGGCTGTTCACATCGAGCTTGTGGAGTCTCTATCAACTCATGCATTTCTAGCGGCGTTTCGTCGGTTTGTGGCAAGACGGGGTTTGCCCAGCGAGGTCTATTCCGACAACGGTCTCAACTTCCAAGGAGCGAGTAAGGTGATCGATGACTTCTACACGTTGATGAACAGCGATTCGGCGGTGGAGGATATATCGAGGTATGCTGTTGGCGCTGGCATTAAGTGGCACTTCATCCCACCCCATGCACCGAACTTTGGCGGCCTTTGGGAGGCAGCGGTAAAAGCGGCAAAACGCGTCCTACTGAAGGTTGTTGGTGATCGGCAGCTGGCGTTTGGGGAGATGTCGACGGTACTGGCACAAGTGGAAGCTCAACTCAACAGCAGACCGCTTACACCGTTGTCGGAGGATCCGGAAGAACTTGATGTATTGACGCCGGGGCATTTTCTAATCGGGGCTCCGATGAACGCTCTACCGGAGCCTGACGTGGGTGATGTACCAATCAATAGATTGAAGCGGTATGAGGAATTGCGTAGAGTGGTACAGAATCATTGGGCGCGTTGGCGTAGGGAATATTTTAGCGAACTACATAACGAACATCAACGTGGCAAGGCAGTAGTAGAGCTAAAGGTAGGACAAATGGTCCTGTTGAAAGAGGATGGGAAGACTCCTCACCATTGGCCAATGGGACGGATTGCTGAGGTATTTCCTGGCACAGATGGCGTAGTGAGAGTCGTTAGTATCAGGACTAGGAACGGCTTGTATAAGAGGCTAGCGAATAGGATTAGTCTTCTTCCGTTTGAGAGAATGAATTAGATAGCATAAAGTCAGGCATTTTGTGAAGTAATGGAAAGAGGTAAATTTGGTAAATTTAGGTGGCCGCTATGTTGGAATGTAAGGGTTATGAAACGGTCATTTTGAATTGTTTGCGGTTGTTTTGTCAGTTGGGAATTAAAAGTTAAATGTATTTTCTGGCAGCACTGCCGATCGACAATTTGTGATTAAGTATGTGTGCGAATAAAGCGGCACTAGCGCATGAAACTCGATACGAGCCGGACGTGTTCTTTACTTTGTCTCCTTTGGCGATCGAAGACGACACAATAAAACACAACGTAGGGCGTAGAGGCGTCAAGGGGGAAAGGAACCAACAAACCATGTTCCAGAACGCAACACTGACTATTATCCTGCTATAGGTTATCAAAAAGTCAGTAAAACCAAGCCCCGATGTGGCGCAGGCAGGCATTTGCCGACAACGGTTGTTGTGGCAAAGAAGAAGATGTTTGACTATTCCGCTATCATTGACCATTTTTACAACCATATAGGACATACGAAAATTTTATTTAGTCATTCTGAACTTATGGAATAGCTTCTATTAAATGTCATGACATGTTCATATGACATATGGGTCTTCCATCCACAGGGCTTACTGTCACGGCTTATTATTGACCCGTGCACTATCTTCTGCAAGACTATCTGTGTACCAAGCAGCCATGGATATCCAGGAGTGCTAAATGCAAATAAAATCAATTGAACTAACTTCATTTAACTTTTTTGCTTCATCACGTGCTCATATAAAAAAAAACCATGGCCCAGGAATGTCCTTATTCCGTGTATATTATTGTCCCATTACGCGCATGGAGGCCCGATCTATGAGAAATATAAACCCATTATATGCATGTTTTAAAGTTGTTCACTTAGTCCTAGTTATGCAGCTCCGATGGTTTCACTTTTTTACATAGACCCACGCATTTTTGGGTTAATGTAATATGAAAAATTGTAATTGTTTAACGTTCATAGAGTTCGATTTGGCAATCCTTTCAAGCAAGCATTTGACTGCATTTGGATTATGGTACAGGAAGCAAGTACATGATAGTTCGAAGCAAGTCTTTTTATTTAAACGTTTTGAACTACACAATAAAAAACTACTACGCATGATAAAATGGATGGAGCGAGGTAGAATCTCCACCACAGAATTATTTAGAATCACTGGGAATAATTTGATAATTTTTGATACACTTTCAACACGTGTGTAGAAGAAAACAATGATGTCTTTTGATATGAATGTATTAATGATTCAATCACTCTACCATTGCTTGATGCCTCGGAGAATGAAAACACCGCAAAGAAATAAAAATCATCCAAGCACCCATAGTTGGTTAGCAAAACCGTTCTATAGTGAGTAACTTTTTCATACAGGAAGATCCTATAGTGAGCAATCGTGTCACCTATGAGCGTAACGTGAGCGTAACGTGAGCGTCACCTCTTACTGCGTTTTGTATAGGGAGATGTTGTATTTGCGCTTCCAAATCAATGTTTGCTTATGTATGCGGACGATATCAAGATTTATGCGACCATTAGAAATAATTCGGACAGCTCGACACTCCAGCACAGCCTAGACGAATTTAGCAATTGGTGCTCTGCGAACTCGCTATCCTTGTGTGTCAATAAGTGTTGCGTGATTAGTTTTACTCATAAAAAAGACCCTATCAAGCGAGACTATAATCATGACTCGTGTATAATACCATGTAACATAGAAACTAAGGACCTCGGTACTATTCTTGACTCATCACTCTCCTTCCGTCAACAATATTCGTACGTCATCGACAAAGCATATCAGCACCTTGGTTTCATTCATCGTCTGACATCTGATTTTAATGACAGTTTCTGTTTAAAACAACTGTTCGTCGCCTTACTTGAATTCAATGTCCGTACTTGAATTCAATGTTGTAACATGGTCTCCGCACATTAACAACTGGTCGACACGAATTGAGCGCATTCAGAAAAAAATCACAAAAATAGCTATAAGAACCTTACGGTGGAACATAGACCAGCCTCTAACATATCAAACTAGACGGCTTCTTCTAGGATTGCAGTCCTTGGAGAGACGTAGGGAGGTAGCACAAGCAGTTTTTGTAGCAAAATTAATAAGGCGAAATTTATGCTCCTGAGCTTCTTCTTAAGATCAATTTGTACGCCCCTGACCACGCACTACGTCCTCGGAATTTTCTGATCAAAATAGACCGGGCCCGTACTTACAGAGGAGCTCATGATCCAATTATTTCAATGTGTAAAGCTTTCAATAAGCTCTACTGCTTTTTTGGCTTCAATATTACCGTTGCCACGTTTCAATATTTATGTCTGTTGTCAAATATATAGCAATAAAGGTTATTTTAAGTATTTTTTTTATCATCTTCAATAAATAATCTTCAATAAATAATCTTCAATAAATAAATAAATAATCTTCAATAAATAAATAAATAAATAAATAAATAAATTGTACCATAAACTCCCACTCCCCCATGGTGGTTTTTCATGGACGCCCAGGAGTTTTGTAGGCTGTGCTCCCACCTATTGTTATTATTATTATAATTTTTATTTTTATTTTTATTATTATTATTATTATTACTATTATTATTATTATTATTTTCATTCTTATTATTATTATTACTATTATTATTTCTATTATTATTATTATTATTATAACTAGAACTATAATAATAATTATAATTATACCCAAACAGCGGTCCTTTGCCGGTACTTTGCGGAACTATAGAGCTTTTTAACAGGCACATGGTACTCTCAGGAACCTTGTAGCTGATAAGCTTGATGTGTATGGTTCATATTGGAACTTTAAGGCTTGTTAAGAAAGCGTACCGAACTTGGTGGAACTTTACAGCTTTTTAATGCATGACATCGGTACGAGGTGGGTCTTGTCAAAGTGTCAAAGACTGGTGCCGTCAATCGTCTCGTTGCTACTGCCCAAGCTAGTTAAGTTATTTCAAGGAGGAATATTGAGTGAAGTGATTGAGATTGTACAGTAAATTGTGTGAAATTTTATATAATTCATGAATGTCAAGGATTTAAAAACAGACAGATGTACACAAACAAAACAAATCCTGTTGTTTATTTCATCGATGACGCTTGCTTGAAAATAAAACACAAAGAAAAATAATCCCAGGCACCGTGGCTTAAGGAAGCTTCTTAGACGCTATTTAGAAGGACCACCTGGAACTTTGATGCTGTTTATCTACTGCAAAAGGCGAATTCAAGCAGCTATCTTTGGCTTGCCAAAATTGGCTGCTTAAGCAATTATGGCTTTTTGGATATTATAATTATAAGGAAAGTCTTCGGCCGTATTGCTATAATTATAATTTTTATTATATTATAAATTATAATTATAATTATAATTATAATTATTAGTACTATTACTAGTAGTAGTATTATTATATCTTCATTACCTTAAAATGAAGATAGCTAGATTGCTCGTGTCCTGATTGTGTACTTTTTAAACCATTACAGTTGAACGTCGATTATCCGGGCAACTCGAGACCGGACGGTTGCCGGTTAATCAAATCCGCGGATAATTGTTCAAGAAACGTCAAATTCATAGAAAAATTATAACATTTACTGATTTTACTAACAATTCAGTTTGAAACAATCGGTTAATCATTAGTAGAATTTTCTGCTTTTAATCAATTACTACAGGTTTGACAACTTTTTATAATCGATAATCGGATAATCGACGTTCTACTGTACTTGTAACTGAAATGTCACGGTAATATGTAATTTTTAATTATGTTATATTTTGCCGGTTAAAAACACCTTTGGTTGAAAATAATTCTTTGGTTTTATACAAAAAAATATTAGTTGTCACTTTAGAGAAAAGTGTAATAAAACCGAGCTATGCGTCATCATCTACATTAAGGCCGGGGGACATTGTTCGTACTCGCTAGTGTAACTTCAATTTTCACTAGCACACCTGGCGGCGGCTAACCGAAGCATTTTTCCAAACAATTTGAAGCCGCTTCAGAAAATATGTTATTTTTCCATGTTTTTTTTTATTTAAATCGGACAATAAAGTTTTGTTCAAGGTAGATACATATGTTTTCTACACATTGCATCCATGTTCGCAATGGAAAACGATGAAAATAATACTTTATTTTGAGATTTAGCACGACCATTCCCTTGATGACCAAAAAAGCTTCATCAGCCGCCGCCAGATGCGCTAGTGAAAATATAAATTACACTAGCGAGTACGGACAATGTCCCCCGGCCTTTAAATTTAGTATTGGTAACATCAGCGCCACTGTGCTACAGCCGTTTATTTATCACTTTGCAACACTTATATCACTTAGATGTAACGATTTTTCTAATTAACTCGCTAAGTTTGATTTCAGTTGATTTCAATTTCAGGTAATATCATATGTTTAATTCTCTTATGTCTTAATTTCAAATGGTTGTTTCAAACGAAAAAAAGAACAAAAAATTTTGTTGAAATGTTTGTTTCAAATAATTTGAAGTTTTAACGTCATATTGAAGTGTAAACGTCATAAAAAGATAAAAGCCCAAACATATACTTTACTAACACATTTACATTATCGGCAGCATGCGTTAGATATTTTACCATGCAGGCTCTACACTCACACAGACAAATTGTGATGATAGCGCATGCGCAACAATTACATTACAAAAAATGAAACAAGGCAGAAACATTGGAATAGAATGTACTGCTTGTTAAATGGATTAATGATATTTGTAAAGCTTTCACAGAAGGTACGTTTTAGTTCTAAATAATTTATATACATCTTGTAACTGTGACCGAACACGTTAACGGTGAATATCGATAGCATTTATCGTTTATCCACAGTTTTATTTGGGAAATGTTGTGTGTATACATCATCTCGATAATGTGTTACTCAACACGCTGGTGTAATAAAATGAATGATATGGTAATTACTTTCGACGCTTACTAGATATCCTGCTTTTTAAAGTGTATATACATAATTTTTTTTGAGAAGTGTAACTTAACTAAACAGTGTAAGTGTCCCAGTAAAATCAACTTTTCTAGAAGATAATATGAAAATATTTGACTAGGATGTAGGTCCAGGATGTAGGTTCTTTAAGATTTCAACAGAAAGTCTTCTGTTTTGCAGCGATTCAACAGTTTGTTCAGTACTGTTTAGCCACTTTGGTATACACCCCGTCTATTACAGGTGAATTTATAATTTATTTACTTTTTTTCATTATCTTGTACATGGAATAATGGGAGTATGTAAGCTCTCTACAGTAATCGGGTAATGCGAATCGATTGATAATGCAGATTGTATAATTACATCACTGCTTAGTATGATATGATGTATATGGTCACACACTATAGCTTAATTCAATACACAGGGTACAGTTAAAGTATTCGATACAGATAAAATATTTTGACAGTCTCACATAAATGGTATGAAAATATAAGTATTCATAATGTTTTCCCTGTGTTTATAATAATACCATGCAGTTTGTTCTTTAAAATCATTATTTAAACCCTACAGAATATGATTGATGGTGTGTTTAAGATATGTGATATAATTTAGAATTCTATAAAGAATAGAATATAATGTAAATGTTATGCTTTTACAGATATAAAACGACGTTAAATTAAATACTCTGCGTTTAGCAAAATTGTGAAATAATCTATATCACCATCACGATGAAATATAAAACATCAAGCCCTTACAAGGGATGTTTTAACACAACAGATAATAGTGTGAGTATATCATCATGCGACAATTATATTACTTATACGCTCTATTCTACAAGTTTGTTTTATTCTTATTTTTAGGTTGAATATTTCTGGAAAAATTCATCAGTGTTTTATCTAATAATTTTGATACTATTTATCAGTAGCGTGAATGGAGCTAATCAGTTGCATATAGGTGGCATCTTTCCTATAGCAGGAAAGGGTGGTTGGCAAGGAGGACAAGCCTGCATGCCAGCCGCCAAGCTTGCTTTACAGGACGTGAATGAAAATCCGGATCTCTTGCCAGGATTTAACTTAACACTACACAGCAACGACAGTGAGGCGAGTGATAGGCAAAACCCCAGTAGTATTACTATTGATAATCGAAAACAAATCTGCTATTTTACAGTGTGAACCAGGCTTGGGAGCAAGCGTCATGTATAATTTACTGTACAACTCCCCTCAAAAACTCATGCTATTGGCAGGGTGTAGCACTGTCTGCACTACTGTGGCGGAGGCAGCCAAAATGTGGAATTTGGTAGTGGTAAATATAATCTATGTCCGTCTATCTGTTATTGTTATTATTATCTATTATTTATATATACTAATTATATTAACCGGTTATAGGGATATGCTACAGATTTTCGGGGACTTGCGCAATGTCAGTAAAGTTCACGGCTATGTCATATTGTGCTAAGTTTGAGGGAAAGCAAAATTGTTTGCAAAATTAACACAATCTTTTGAACACTTTTTGAAGGATTTATTTGCTTATCGCACTAAATGGATCCTATTGCCTATGGCTATCGAGTATTGCCAACGTACGTATTTTCTCAGTTTATTTCATAAGTTTCACATCGCCGTTTTTTGCGAGCATTATTCTCACTAACTCTCTCAAATGCACCTCACGCTACAGATGGCGCTCTCTCCTGTTTCTATTCGTTCCTAAGATGAGTTTTGCCTTCTAATAGGATGAGTCTAATTAACGAAACGTGCATTGATTATTTTAAAATTATTTTATGATTTAAGATTGTTCCTTAATAGATAACCCTCTCCTTATCCACCTTTATCGGACATTCAGTCAATGACCATTTATGTCCGAGATTATTCTTGTTCTTCTTCTTTGGGGCAATAGCGCCACCAATTTTGATGGTTTATGTCTGCCTTAGCCGCTAATAGTCTTGGCCATTTGGTACCAAATCAAAGTGCCCATAGCAGGATGGTCAGTTCTAAGTTTGAGATGGCCGATCCATACGGGGCATGAATCTATGACCATCATGTTGTAAAATTGTACCACTGGACCGATGGAAATTCATGTGTTGAAATGAAGGCCTTATTCCATAGCCAGTTGGATACAAATAATTCAATATAATTAGTTTTAATGAAGGAATACAGACTCGAATAAGTAGAAATATATTATTTCCTTAAGGCTGGGGGACGCTTTTCTTGGTCATGGAGGGAATGGTCGTGCAGAATCTCAAAATAAAGCATTATTTTCATTGCTTTTCATTCCGAAAATGGATGCAATGCGTAGAAAACATGTGTATCTACCTTTAACAAAACTTTTCTTGTCCGATTTAAGTAAAAAACATGGAAAAATAACATATTTTCTGAAGCGGCTCCAAATTGTTTGAAAAAATACTTCGGTCTGGCGCCGCCAGATGCGCTAGTGAGAATTGAAGTTACACTAGCGAGTACGGACGGTGTCCCCCGTCATTTACACTAAATTGTGAAGAATCTTTGTAATAAACTTTTAGTACAGACAAATCAGCGTTCCATGGGAGCTTGGATGTTTTTAGTTTACATCCATATAATACAACCGCTTTGGTTATGGAAAATGCAACGCCGGCTTAGTTATGAGTGTTCTGAAAGGTTAGGAGAAGAATGATACAATTTTAGTCGGATAGTTTAGATATTTTTTTTTACTGAGAAAGAGTTTGTCATCTTACATCAGATACCTAATGTTTCTTATGCATTACATTAGATGCGTGGTAACTTTGAAACTTCCTGGATACTTTTGTTTAAGTTGTGTATTGGACTACCGTCTTCTTTCTTTTTTCTTTCCTTTTTGTATTCTACTGCAACATATTAGCCTTCGGAGCATTTTACTACTATTTTCGGACCGCACGGAAATAATAACTTACTCAGTCGATAGCGTTAGCGTAAGAAAGATATATAAATAATGTTCGAATCATGTTGTGCGTATGTTTATGGTGTATGTGTGTGGATGTTTATGTGTGTATGCTGGTTGATTCAGTACTGAACAATCGAGCAGTACTCCACAAGTCCTTAAAAAATCTTGTGTTTTAGAAGTGACCTACATGTTCCTGCTATAAATAAAAAACAGGAAAAACAAGGCCTAATGGATCCTTAACTGAGATGGATACTTTTAAATTTTTTATGTCAAATTAAACATCCGTCCTACTAGAAAAGCGGTCGGCAAACTTTACGACCGAAAGAGCCAAATTCTACAATAATTTTCGTAAAGTTTCACGTGAAGAGTCAAATTGTTAACCCACCAGCAAAAATGTGTGAAAGTTCTATAAAATATATGAAGGCTAGGCTTTATTCAATAGCAAGCAGCAGGATAGTCAGTCTTATGCAAACGGAATCAATGCCAGAATTAGTAAAGGCAAATGATCTGTTCCAATCAACATTCAATTTATTTCCATTGTTTGCCTTGTATGTTTCCATGACTGGTATGAGTTCAGTTTAAGTACTTACAGTAAACTCTCTCTTATTTGAGAGGCAATGGGACTGTTGAATAAGAGGGGGTTTCAAATTACAGAGGGTGAAAGTGAATGAAAAGTCCATGCAAACAAGAAAGAGACAGAACATTTAGTATGCAGTCTTAACTGTTGCTATAGGAATCTGCGAACACGATTGCCAATTTGAACATACATCGTTCAATAACCATACACAAATAAGAGGGATACATATTTCAGAGGTTCTCCAAATTAGAGGGACAAAAATGTACTGGAAATCAAGGGACTGTGGAAAATGTTCAAATAAGAGAGGTTTTTCAAATTAAGGTGTCAAATAAGAGAGGGTTCACTGTATATGGGTCCAGGACCGGTATAGATGTTTCAGTATAGGTATGGTGTCAGGATCAGTTCCAAAACCGAAATGAAACCAGGATCAGTTGCATGACCGGTCTGATGTCACAATCAGTTCCAAGCCCTGTGTAGATTTAAAACCATTTCTAAGTCCTGGATGCCGATTCAGTTCCAGTACGTATTATGTAAAAGTTCATGGAACTACTTAGTATTAATGTGTATTTTGGATTTAAGAGGCTACCTGCGAATTGCGTTGTCCTTAAAAAACCTTTGCGCGCATCCTGATTCCACAAATATATGGGGGTATGTACCCATAAAGGTCCCAATTAAGTACAGTGAAATCTCTCTAAGGTGAATCGTCTAAGGTGAATGAAGGGATCGTCAGCTTAGAGAGAGTTGAGGAAATGAATGAATGAAGGTATTACAGTTCACGCTCGGTAATTCGCACTTCATTCGCACTTCGGTGGATTATCAAATGTCGTTTTGGTTTGTTTTTTATTTTATTTTTTATTTTTGTCTCGTTCCATGAGTTATTTATAATGTATGATAAATTTTCGTGTTTTACAAAGAAAGCTTATATTAAAACAAAATAGAACGGTAATTATCTTTTTGATCAAATACCACTACTTTTGTTGATTGATTGATTTATTTATTTTCTCTTACTTTTGTCCTGCTCGTGGGATTAACAATCATAATTTAACTTAAAAAACTAAGGGCGGGGTAAGGGTAAAGGCGCAACCATAACAAAGGGGAAAAGGATTATGGAGGGGAGGAAGAGGTGTAGATACGAAGACACGAGTCGAATAGACCGCAGCTGCATTAGCATTTGCTAATATAATGTCAAGTTGGTGTTTACGATGGTTTTTAATCCCCGATAACTGCAGTAGTCCGTTAAAGGACAGGCCTTCGATGAAGGATTTAAGTCCCGTTATGTGGGACTCCGGATAGAGAATTTCGGCTGCCAAAAAGCATATGAAGCTTGAAGGATATTCGCCTTAGGGAAACATTCATCTTGAAGAGAAATAAAATGTATGGAATGATACGGGACCGTTAAAATGTTCATCTTATGGAAATATATTTTTTTTATGAGACTACACCTTAATGAGATTTCACTGTATTCTCTATAATAAAAATCTAGTAAATGTTGATCAGCATTTATTCTTTCTTGCAGTTCTATGGATGTCAGAACTTTTGCTCAGTTAACATCCATACCAAGATCTTTGAAAGAGACCAGGTCGATGCATTTAGAGTAAATTGACTAAAAGCCATGGGAAAAATTTGACATTTAAAGTGAAGATTGTTCATGTTTAGCGATGGACGTTGCTATGAAGTGAACGAGCGTTTTGTTCAGCATTTTGCACTCATTTTCTTTTCCTCATTTGAGTAATTAGAATATTACATGGCTGATACAATCCAAGGATCTCATTTATCATTCGTCGCCGGGTTATAAGCAAAGGAAGGTATGTGTATAGTTCCTGTGTGTGCCGATTGGATGCTTCATTTTACTCCCAGTGGTAAATTGAACGTTAATAGGACTTCTCATATCAAGTGGGGACATGTACTGTGCCGTTTTAAGACTAATAAGCTTTTGGTTCCTCCGGAAAGACCGTTGCAAATGGTGGTGATTCGTGATTACAGAATGGCAAACAATGAAAAAGTCCATCAATGTTCAATGTTCAATACAAAATGGATTCAAATTACTTCTTCATATGTCTCCATGAGTGTTTGGCCACAGCAAATTGAAGCATTAGAATATTCTTTATATAAAATTCGTTCGTCTATTACCCGTTATTTGCAAACACTTTTTCATGAAACTATCAAAAGCGAACTGAAAATGACATCCTAGCAACGGGCTTTGCATCGACCTGTTCTCTTCCAAAGATCCATACTATGGCAATATCTTTTGACTATAGAAAATGCAACGTCGAATACGTTTTGGAAACGATGAAAAGGGAGGAGGATGTTAACTTTGATGTAGTCTCTCTCTAATCTGAGACCTCCACAAATTGGAAAACCACTCTTAGTTGAACATTTTTGACAGTCCCCTCATCTTCAGTACATTTTTGCCCCTTTAATTTGGAAAACCTCTGAAATCCCTCTTATCTGAGTATAGTGTTGCCATGGTTATTGAATGATGTATGCTTTAATCTGTAATCGTGTTGAACTGAATACAATTTTCATTCACTTTCAACCTCTCTAATTGGAAAACCCTTCTTTTTTGACAGTCTCATCGGCAGTTGACTATATATATATTATTTTATATTATACATGTATACACGTATACAGATATATACATACAATTCTGTTCCCTTTTTACTTCCACATGATTTAGCTATGCTACGGTGCTTCCAGTCCAGCTCTATCCGATCGAAGTCGATTTCCAACACTCTTCAGAACACATCCATCTGCTACTGTACATAATCCCACTAGAATTAAGCTGATGCAGAAGTTTGGTTGGTCTAGAGTTGCCATCTTACAACAAGCAGAGGAAGTGTTTATATCGGTAGGATACAGCATTTAAGTCATCGATATGCGATCATCTGATTTCCTTAACCAATTCTACTTAAAGACAGTGGAAGATTTAGAAACAAGATGTAAAGATGCTGGCATCGAAATAGTAACAAGACAATCATTCCTTTCTGATCCTACGGATGCAGTACGGAACTTACGGCGACAGGATGCTCGTATTATAGTGGGATTGTTTTATGTGGTTGCTGCACGTCGTGTACTATGTGAGATGTATAAACAACAGCTATACGGGAGAGCATACGTATGGTTTTTTATTGGTTAGTAATTTATCTTTTTAATAAGTAGCTTTGTATGTCACCTTCTTTTTATATGACTATCCTAACGATCCTTTAAGGGTGGTACGAGGATAACTGGTACGAGGTGAACCTGAAAAATGAAAACATTTCATGCACTAAAGAACAAATGAAAATAGCTGCCGAAGGCCATTTGACCACTGAAGCACTAATGTGGAACCAGAACAATCAAAAAACAATCTCAGGAATGTCATCGGAAGATTTTCGGTATGTTGACAATATACCCAAAACATTTATCAATAGTAAGATGCACACACTAACTTTGATATAATTTAGGAAACGTTTGAATGCTGCATTGATTGAAGAGGGATATGACATCAACCATAACCGGTACCCAGAGGGATATCAAGAAGCTCCACTCGCCTACGATGCAGTATGGAGTGTGGCCCTTGCATTCAACAAGACGATGCAACGGCTTACCGAGCAAAACTCGGGAAAAAATCTTAAAGATTTTACATATACCGATAAGGAAATAGCGAACGCTATTTATGCCGCCATGAATTCCACACAATTTCTAGGCGTTTCAGTGAGTAGAACATTACACACAGCATATAACTACCGATTAGATTTACTTTTATCCAATATCTTATTTTCCTCAACAGGGTGTGGTTGCCTTCAGCTCTCAAGGCGATCGAATTGCATTAACTCAGATTGAACAAATGATTGATGGCCAATATTACAAGTTGGGTTACTACGATACACAGGCTGATAATCTCACCTGGTTTGACAAGGAAAAGTGGGATGGAGAAAAGGTTAGCTGTTAATATTTGTCGTTTTTAGTATTTTGAATGCGCGAATGAAAAATAATTCGTACCATTCTTGCAACTTGTAGGTTCCACAGGATCGAACGATTGTACGAAGGGTTTTAAGAACAGTTTCATTGCCACTGTTTATCTGTATGAGTACAATATCGAGTTTTGGCATATTAGTGGCGGTAACTCTGATTGTGTTCAACATTTGGCACAGACATCGAAGGTAACTGTTATAGCCTTAACATTCTTTTATTAACACAGAACATTGTTCCGTTTTGATTCGCATTTTTTTGATTGAGGAGGAACGGTACAAAAGGCCGTATTGCTTGATTTATTATTATTATTATTATTATTATTATTATTTACATTTACATTTTAAACAACTTCAAATTCGAGAAATTACTCGTGCTTTAACTTAATTAATTGACTTATTGGTTTTAAACTATTATCGTGCTAATAGTAAAGGCTATCTTATATATCTGTCAGCTTACCATCGGCGTTGTTTGCAGTTTTTCGTAGTTAATTGCCATTAATTTAAGCCTGATCCAATTTTTACATCTGAATCTATTGTTGAGGTAGTTACGATCAACGTATTTTATAATACTACAATACCGTCAGAATTCAATAGATGAACGCTTTTTGGTTGGAATGTTTTACATGATGTTTATAGTTGGCAGGTGCTAGTTCAATTATAAAGCATAAGCCTTGTTTCCACGGAACGATTGCTGCTTGAAAACTTCAGTCAAAATCACCGTTACCCATGGCAACTGATATGATCGTCCATGTCCAGACCTATAAGGAAATAATGTTACATTTTTGTATGGAAAATTGGCCAACTATAAACACACACATTCTACCAATACGCAAAACTCGTCCCTCCTGACATTCTATAGTTGGCAGGCAATCGAAGATTTTAAATAATATACTTTATTTTTGATGATAGCTATATTTGGCATGACCAAACTTCATTTATTACACAAAATATTTGCTAAACTACACCAATTCAACTTGCAGGGTTATTCAGTCGTCACATCCAGTTTGCAATACTATCATGCTGTTTGGTGTTATTATATGCCTCGTTTCTGTCATTTTGCTTGGTATTGATGGACAATTTATAACCGCTGAAAACTACCCTAAGGTAGAGTCGTACTTTCAGGATGCTTTAAAAAGAGAGCAATTGAAATTATTTCTTTTTTTTCTTTTTTTGCAAACAGGTATGCCAAGCACGAGCATGGATTCTCTCTACCGGTTTCACCTTAGCGTATGGAGCAATGTTTAGCAAAGTTTGGCGTGTGCATCGCTTTACAACGAAAACTAAAACAGACCCTAAGGTTCGGTGATTGAGTGATTGAGAATGAAACTAAAGAGGAATAATGTGATTTCTTACTCAATCTTGTAGAAAAAAGTAGAGCCGTGGAAACTTTATACTATGGTATCGGGACTTTTGGCAGTGGACTTGGTGATACTACTCACCTGGCAAATGCAGGATCCTCTTCAAAGACGACTGGAAACATTTCCACTGGAAGATCCGATTTCATCTAATGATGACGTTAAAATACGACCGGAGCTGGAACACTGCGAGAGTCATAATAATTCAGTCTGGTTAGGTAAGAACATACAATTCATCTTAATAGAAACATAAACATGGAAATCCTCATATTATGTATTTAATTAAATAAGTGAAGTTTCTATAAGGTCGAGGGGACTTACACCTTAGAACAGCATTAATCATACACTGCTTCTAACCCAAAAGCCCAAGATAATTTTGATAACATTTTTCTTTCTGTCAATACATCCTTGTATTTCCAATTTATAGCCGAGATGAAATGTCTTTGTTTTTTGCGCTTTAAAAATTAATCAGCCATAGTTTTTGTAACTTTCCATGGAACGATTGTTTCATGGCGAATTGTATCCCTGATATATTTTCACTGTTTTGAAATCATTGAAATCAATTTGATACATGTTCTTTTATGTGCTGGGATTCTAAAATTAAATTTAAGTACCAAAATACACAGTTTTTCTTTGCACCCGTCAAAAGATTGCATGCAAGGATTGATAAAAAGTTATGTTTTATTTCCCTCAATTTAGATGAGAATAATTGGAAAATTTTAGTTTAATTTGTGTCAAATTGTTGGATTACAATGCAGACGCACACTAACAACAATTTCCTAACCGCGAGGCCACATGAGGTGAAATATACAGCGAAATGAACTATTTGACAGGCGAAATATCTGACGGATATAGCATCACAGCAACCAGCTGATGTGCAATTTAAACCAATAACGTGCACAATATCGTAATTAAATCAATTAAATAACTTCAATATCGAGTACTTCGGTAATTTTGAGTCAACAATTCATAATTTCTTCCATTTAGGCTTAAGAAGATATTATTTTTATTTCTGTATATTTCACTTCATGTAGCCACGCGGTAACGCTTTCGCTCGCCGAAAGGGTGGACCGAAATCAGTCGACCGAAAAAGGAGCGTTACAATGGATTATACTTCAGCTGACAATTTTTTCGTTACGTTTCGTATTTTTTCGGTTTGTCGTGCAGCGGACAGGAGTTTTCAAGCAGATATCGTTCCATGGATACAACGATATTAAATACAGTTGTGGTATGTTTGATGACTGTTACGGTCGCCATGTGGTATGTTTTGAGATAGTCATGGTATGTTCGATTTTGGGTCCATCGCAATGTAGTAACTTTGAACTCGCGTTGGCCAGGGTGGCCTTCAAACATCGTGTAAGGAAGGTCATCGTTTGCCTTACCTTGGGTAGGGGGACATAACTAAACTCTTTAAATGAGAAGTCGATAGATATAGGATGGGCATAGTCCTATCCTGACAGTCCGAACGAATCTGACCTGTCATGATTGGAGTTGGTTTTATTTATGTTCAAAAGAAGTAAAGGGTTTCTCATATTTGGTTCCGGGTTGTATGTCGAAAAGTTATTGTTTTCACTCAGCTAGTTACGTTTGTCTTTTGTTGACAAGAACGATGGTTCTTGTCACTAAGTTCCTGTTTTGGGTTTAATGCTTATACTGTTCCTGCTTTGGGTTATAATGCATAAACTGTTCCTGCTTATGGTTAGGGCCGGTCTGATGGTACAGTCGTCAACTCGAACGACTTAACAACATGCCCATCATGGGTTCAGGCCCCGAATAGACCGTGACCCCATACATAGGATTGACTATCCTGCTGTGGTAACAATAAGTCACTGAAAGCCAAGCTCACTTCACTAGTGGGTACTGGCAGGCCTTGACCGATAGCGGTTGTTGTGCCAAAGAAGAAGAAGTTCCTGCTTATGTTATACGTTTCGGTTGGTTCTGTTAAGTGTGTCACAATTGTTTTTATATGAACCTGGTGTGACCTGAGCTCTTCTGATTGCGTGGCTATGGTATGATCTGATTTACTGAATGTGTAATGAATGTGTTACAATAGTGTGGTTTGGCTTCCAAAGTTTGTGTTACAATATGTCTATAGCTGATAGTGTGTATTATAATATTTTATGTATAGCAGATATGCTACACAGTGAAATCTCTCTAAGGTGAATCTTCAAGGGACCGTCAGCTTAGAGAGATATTCACGTTTTGAAAAAAAAAACTGATGAAGGTGTTGCTGTGTTGCTATGTATCCAATAAACTACTGAAAAACATGGTCTCCTTTGACCAATATTTTTATAAACAATCATCAATACAATCATCCAAAAATTCATCTTAACGAATTTTGGCTGCCAAATCGCAAATGCATTAAAGGCATTATGGCATTATATGTCTCTTCTGGGAATATGGGAAATATTCATCTTGCAGAGACATATAATGTATGGAATATGAAAGGACCGTCAAAATGTTCATCTTAAAAAAACAATTCATCTTGAAGAGACTACATGTTAGAGAGATTTCACAGTATTTTATTTGAGATTTAACCAACGATCCAAGAGTTTTCCACGTTGGTGAAAAGAGCTAAATATTGAAATAGAAGTTTAAGGCCGCTGCCAAACACACCAAAACAACCACCGTAACGAAAAAAAATACAACCGAAAAATAACGCTTGTTATTGTAAGCAAAATACAACCGAGTTTTTCTTTGCTCAATTTTGATGAGAATAATTGCAAAACTTTAGTGATATTTGTGTCAAATTGTTAGTTTGCACAACAGAAACAAACTAACAGCAATTTCATTTGAATTTGAATGCGCCGACGGGTGGATCGAAATCGGTCGATCGAAAAAAGAAGGTGGTTTTTCGGTGTGTTTGGCAGTGGCCTAAGGTTCGTGCCAATTACTGCACTCAAAATATTAACTTAGAAAAAATACATTCTGTAATTAGAACCACATACGAAGCAATTAAGCGAGACTTAAGCAATCAAGCAATTCAAACATGACCATTTTCGACTGCTATATGAGGAGTAAGACCGAAAGAAGATTGAGGCTTTAAGATTAGATACACCTGTTCTCACTTTCCTCTGAATCTTTATCCGGTTGCTATGGATCGCAATCCATGAGATTGGATCGCAATCAACTACGTCTGAATCGTTTGCAGCTACGTTTGGATCGTTTTCAGCAACTTTTGGATCGCTCTTAGCTACCTTTGGATTTTACGGTAGCTCGCGTATATCTCGTTGCGGCGCAAAGTTTATTTAGTGACCATTCGGCGTGCCTCACGATTCTCCTCATGGCAGACAGTTTGAAAAGCAACAATTTCGTATTGTTCTATGTTTGAACGCAATTGAGAATATGTGTTATAAACCCATTTTTGAGCTTTGAACAACATTTGACAGATTTGTCTGCTTCTACGCATCAGAACAGATTTCCTCCATTCTAAAGATGGAATATCCGGCTACACCTCGAAACCCTGAACAAGACTAAATGACCACGTAGGTCGTTACGCTAAAAAGAAGAAGATTCTGCTGGTTTGTTTGGAAAACTTGGTCTAATAACCAAAAACGTATGAATGGAGATGTAAGCTTCATATAAAAAATACGATATGATTTTACAATTGAATGCATTAATTGTTTAGTTCTTTCCTTGGGCTGCAAATGTGTCCCGCGGTCACTGAATAAACGGTTGCGCTGCAATGAAATTTGCGCGAGCTATCGCAAAATCCAAAGGTAGCTGAGAGCGATCCAAACGTAGCTGAAAACGATTCAGACGTAGTTGCAAACGATTCAGACGTAGTTGATTGCGATCCATTCTCATGGATTGCGATCCATAGCAACCGGATAAAGATTCAGAGGAAAGTGAGAACAGGTGTAATACACTGTTTTGTGGCTCTGTTTTCAATCTAAACATCATTATTCATAATTTCCCATTTGTTTTTCAACAGCCGTAATTATTTGTAGCAACTGGGTTGTTAAAAGAACCTCGATTGTTGAATAATGCCGTTCACATTAGAAACTAACCCGGAAACAGTGTAAATAAATGTTTACAGATTTTAGATTCATTGCTCCGTCAACTTCATGATTCGGGTATTTAATGAAGCATGTCATATTTTCGTTTTTGGGGTCACATTACAATCCTTTAAAAATAGCCTTCGAAATGAGTTACTTACGATTTTTTAGATAGATTTATTTAATTTAAACTTAGATTAGACTTAAGAACATTCACAGGGATCACCGTTATCAATTGAAAGAGAAATAAAGAAAAAAATACAATTACAGTTACACAAGAGAAACCTCTTATCTGGCTAATTGTACATTTGCAGTTTATAATATTAATGTTTGATTGAGAATATTAAAAAAAGGATTTTTTTTTCAGGGGTTATATATGGATTCAAAGGATTAATACTGGTGTTTGGACTATTCTTGGCATATGAAACACGTTCCATTAAAGTGAAGCAGATAAACGATTCTCGCTACGTAGGAATGAGCATTTACAACGTTGTAGTGCTATGTCTAATAACTGCCCCTGTTGCCATGGTGATAGCTTCGCAACAAGATGCTTCCTTTGCGTTTGTTGCATTAGCTGTCATATTTTGCTGTTTTCTCAGCATGTTACTCATATTCGTTCCGAAGGTATACAGTGTATAAAAAGCAATACGCGCCAACATGTTATTCACATGAATTTTATTTGTTCATTCAATGCAGGTGATAGAAGTATTGCGACATCCAAAGGATAAGGTCGAATCCAAATTCAGCAATGATACTGGAATTTCAAAGGAAGATGAGGAACGATACCAAAAATTAATTTCCGAAAATGATGATTTACAGAAATTGATAGCTCAAGTAAGTAGTGTTAAGAAATAGAGTACAGTCAAAATTCAATAGTTGAACTTTTATTAGTTAGCATGCTTTTCAGTTTAATTGATATTTGAGTGACAATTTATTTAGAAAGCTTGCGTTTGCATCACGATCCATAAATTACTACAGGTCGGTCCGTTTAGTGCAAAGTGGGTATAATACACAGGTGCGCTTATCCCGAACGATTTGACAGCCGTTCTGTAGAAAAATGAACACAAAGTGACAGGAGGGAATTCCATCTTTTGTTGATGTATGCGTGTGAATTCCAATGGCTGTTGTGGTTGTTATCTCGTCTTCTTCTTCTTCTTGACCTGCTCATGTGAGAGTAGACATGGCCAGGTCGTCAATCCGTTTCCAGGAAACTTGGTCATGGGCTGCAGTCCTCCAACCATGGCTGCATTCGATCTCCGACAGGTTCGACTCCACCAGGATCCAACCAACGAGCCTGCTGTGCTCCTCTACGCCTCGTGCTGAACGGCTCGCTGACGAGCACCCTCCTGGTGGGGCATGAGTCCGGCATCTTCATCACGTATCCCATCGTATCCTTCCGGCTTTCATGACCGTCAGGCTATCAGCACCGCCAAAAAGCTCAGCTAGCTTGTGGTTCATCCTCCTTCTCCACACGCCCTGCTCGCACACACCGCCAAAGATCTCCTTAGCACCCGCCGTTCGAAAATGGCAAGTGCATTGGCGTCCTCCGTTAGCATAGTCCAAGACTCGTACCCGTAGAGGACTACCGGACGAATCAGTGTGCGATATATGGCGCATTTCGTGTGTTGCTGGAGTCTTCTGGATCGCCGGAGTTTGTGGAGCCCGTAGTAGGCACGACTTCCCTGAACAATGCGCCTTCGGATTTCGCTGCTTACGTTGTTGTCCGAAGTTACGATCGTACCAAGGTAGCAGAACTCCTCTACCACCTCGAGATCGTCGCCGTCAACTGATACTCTTCTTCCGAGTCGAGCTCTATCACGTACAGAGCCCCCGGCAAGCAAGTACTTTGTCTTCGTCGCATTGATCCTCAATCCAATCCTCTCGGCCTCGCGTTTCAGTCGGGTGTTCAGTTCAGTTGTATCAGTTGTACGTCTGATGATGTCGATGTCATCCGCGAAGCCAAGGAATTGGAGAGATCGGGTGAAAATCGTGCCCTGGATATCGAAGCCCGCGCATCGCATGACACTTTCCAGAGCGATGTTGAACAGCAAACAGGAGAGTCCGTCCCCTTGCCTCAGAGCCCGGTGAGATTCGAACGAATCCGAAAGCATGTTCGTCACTCTCACCTTGCACTGCACCCCGTCCATAGTAGCCCTAAACAGCAGTATCAGCTTTCCAGAGAATCCGTACTGCTGCATGGTGTTCCATAGCTCATTCCGATCTATGGTATCGTAGGCTGCCTTGAAGTCGATGAACAGGTGGTGCCTAGGGATCTGGTGCTCTCGGCATTTCTGGAGGATCTGCCGTAGAGTAAAGATTTGGTCGGTGGTCGATTTGCCTCCAACAAATCCAGCTTGGTAGCTGCCGACGAAATCAGCAGCAAGGGGCGAAAGTCTGCAGAAGTGTATTCGGGACAGGATCTTGTAGGCAGCATTCAGGACTGTGATGGCTCGGAAGTTGGCACCCTTTTTGTACACTGGGTGTATGACACCCAATTTCTATTGGAACTTCTTGTTTCAACGAGTGGAAATAACCGACTGATTTTATTCTATAAATTCACCAAAGCCTACTAAACTACGTTCATGCTAGCGAGGTTGCTATGATCTCAACACTCCTCCTCAATCTCGGCTGGCTTTAAACCAAGTCGTAGGCGCATCTGCTCCATCTTAACGCGAGCTAACGGTTTTGTTAAAACATCCGCTACCATTTGTTCGCTGGGACAATAGCGAATATCTATCACACCATTTTTCACTAACTCCTTAACATAATTGTATCTGGTGTCGATGTGCTTCGTCCTGTTACTATCACTGACAGATTTCAGCATTGCTATGCAACTCTGATTGTCTTCATGCACTATTATCGGAGTCGGAACTGGTTCATCAATGTCCTTTAATAGTTTCATTAACCACATCAACTCGCGGCTGGCTTCGGAGAGTGCCACGTATTCCGCTTCGGTTGACGAAAGTGTAACGCATGGTTGTTTTCGAGCTGCCCAACTGATTGGTCCTCCGAGATGAAACACGAAACCGGTATTCGACTTTCGGTCCGTCTTATCACCAGCCCAATCAGCATCAACGTACACTTCTAGTGATCCTGGTGAACCTATTCGCAAACTCCACTCCGCAGTTGACTGAAGATAACGTAGCGTTCTTTTTGCTTCGGTCCAGTCTGCTTCCGTTGGGAGACTCACCTTGCGTCCTAGGATCGAAGCGCTAATGGCGATATCCGGTCTGGTATTCACCGCGACGTACAGAAGAGCACCCACCAGGCTCTGGAACTCGTCGTTTCTAGGCATGGCTTCAGGAGGAGGAAGCCATGCCTAGAAACGAAACCTCCGATTTTTCCTTTAGAAAATAGACTACTGTGTAGCGGGAAAAATCGTCTATCATCGTAAGGAAATAACGACAACCTCCGGGCGATGGTGTTCGCATTGGTCCAAACACGTCCGTATGGATAATGTCTAACAGCTGCTTGGATCTAATTTCTGATTTCCTTGGAAACGGTAGCCGTGCCATTTTACCCTCTAGGCAACACTCACACGTTACGACATTTTCGCAATCTTCGATACAGCACCCTGTTGCTAGATCTTAACAATTTCCACTCGTCCGGTAGTTCTTCCTGATCCCCCATCCTTGAACAGTTCGACCAATAGACCATCGCTGCCAGCTGACTTGTTACATTTCAGATATTTGATGGCACCAATGACTTCGTCCAAAGATGGCGGGGACACTTCGTCATCGCCATGCTGGCTGTCGTAGGGCTGCTCTCCTCTGCTTCCTGCTTTTGCTCCGGTATCTGCTCCATTCAGGTGTCCGTCGAAGTGGCACTTCCATCTGTCGATCACCTCTCGGTCGTCCGACAGGATATCTCCCTCTTCGTTGCGGCAAATGGCGGTCAAGGGAGAAAACCCACTTCGTGCCGCATTTAGCATCCTGTAGAACTTGCGAGTTTCCCCCGATTGGGATAGCTACTGCATGAGTTGCTCATCCGACTCTTCGAAGCTGCGCTTCTTGTCCTGGAACAGCCGGGTCTGCTGCCTCCTCAGTTGTCTGTATTCTTCCATTCTCCTGTATCGTCGAAGAGCTTACGCATCCTTGATTAATGTCCCTTAGGATGCCAGGACAGAAGGGCCAGCCAGCCGCCCCTAACATGGAGACCAGACGCTGACCATCCCCTCCCCCCGCTCAAATTAGCCATATAGCCCATACTCCCAAGGGGTTGGGTTTCGATTGATTCGATTGTGACCGTATCAATAAACGATGCGCAATCTCAGATTGCGCATATATTTATCTGTCAAACGGATCAGTTTGATATATTTATCTGTCAAAAAATATGTATATATCTCGACCATATAATCTTGAAAATTTATGCGCAATCTTGGCGCAATCTGAAATTGTATGGAAATGACGTTTATAGCTCAGGGTTGGCTACGCGATATGATATTTTTATTGACAAAACGAATATATGCACAATCTGAGATTGCGCATCGTGTATTAATACGGTGATACGTATATTTTCACCCACACTACGACACATCAAACAAAACAGCCATTGGAATTTACACGCATACATCAACAAATGGTCGAATCCCCTCCTGTCATTTCGTTTTCATTTTTCTACAGCACGGCTGTCAAATTGTTCGGGATAAGCCCACCTGTATTAAATTCTTGCTGCTTCGTGTTTGAGTCAGTTGTACGTCTCACACACCTTCGCCGTTGTCCTGCCGATGATGACGATGTCATCTGCGAAGACAAGAAATTGGAGATTTGGCGAGGGATTGGCGCTCAGGACTACTGCAGGATCTACCTTAGAGTAAAGTTTTGGTCGGTGGTGGGTTTGCTTTCAACAAACCCAGCTTGGTAACTGGCGACAAAATTTGTAGCAAGGGGTGCAAGTCTGCAGAACATGATCTGGGATAGGATCTTGTAGGCCGCATTAAGGACTGTGATGGTTCGAAAGTTCGAGCAGTCCAGCCTGTCATCCTTTTTGTAGACTGGATGGATGACACCCAGCTTCCACTCCTCCGATAGTTCTACTTGGCTAGCTGCTCCAGCACCTGTTCATCTGACTCTCCAAAACGGCAATGCTTGGCCTGGAAGAGCAGAGTTTACTGTATCCTCAGTCGTCTGTTGTTTTCCACGTTCTGAAGGGTTTCATGCCATAGCATGCGGGCGCTCGCTGCATTCTTCTCGGATAGTACTTGTCTGCACTCTTCGTCGAACCATTCCTTTTTCTCCCTGCGTGGTAAGCGGCCGATCTTGTGTTGGGCTGCACTGCTGATGGCTTGTTCCACTATACGCCAGTGGTCTGCGAGGGGAATCGCGGCGATGTTGTTGTCGGCTAGAAGCGCTTCCCCGAGCGCTGCCGCGTACCTCTCTGTCATCTCAGTACACTTCAACCGGTCCAGTTTGAGCCTTGGGGTGGCTCCGATGGTTGTTAGCCACGGAGAGTTTCTGGCGTAGCTTTACCATAACCAGGACATGGTCAAGTCGACGTTTGCGCCTCTATACCGTTTAACGTCGATAATATCTGAGAAGTGCCTTCCGTAAATCTGAACGTAGTCGATATAGGACTTCGAATCACCCTTAGGGTGTCTCCAGGTGTAGCTAAGACGGCGTGCATGCTGGAAGAAGGTGCTGCGGATACTCATGTGCTTGAGGTAGGTAAATTTTATGAGCCTAAGGCCGTTGTCGTTTGTCAGCTGGTGGAATAGAAGGGTCATAGAAGCTTCCAATCGTTGGTTTATATACCTCCTCCTGTCCGACCTGAGCATTAGGGTCTCAGATGACGACCTTAATGTCATGTTTTGGGCAACGGTTGTACTCCCTCTGCAGCTGCGTATAGAAGGCCTCCTTCTCGTCATCGGTGCTCTCAAGGTGCGGACTGTGCACATTTATAATGCTCAGGTTGAAGAATCTGCTACGACCTGCACCTGCACCATGCACCTCAACCTACACATCTGTTCATTGACCGGCCACCACCCGATCACTCTCTGTTGCGTCGTACCCAGCACTATGAACGCAATATCGAACTCGCGGGTTTCTCCACCGCTTTGGTAGTTAGTGCGGTTGCTACGATAATGGCGCACTATCACGCCTTTCCAGCACACCTCCAGAAGTGCTACTATTTCGATGCCGTGGGCCCATTCCCCATCGAGCGCTATTCCATGTTCCGAGCGGTAAAAAGAACTTATAACCCAGACTGCACGCAAGTCTTAAGAATTGCCTGCAAATTGAGTAAAAAAAATCCGATGAAAAGGTTGCAGGTTGCATGTAAGACTTGTGTGTGCAAAATGCAAAAATTGTGTGCAAAATAAGTAAAAATCGTCAGGAGTGGAGCACGAATTACGTAAAACGTATTTTATAATACGAAATCATTAAGATTTAAAACTAATTTCATTTTATCGTGTTCTATTACCGTATTGAGGCGAGATTTTCAGTGCTTTTACATGAAATGTTACGACTTGCACAACTTTACTGGGTTATAAGTTCTTTTTGCCAAAAATCCTCAGGATTGGAGCACGGATTACGTTAAACGTATTTTGTAATGTCAAATCATTAAAATTATAATAAACTAGTTAATTTGGCCCGGCCACAGAGTTATGTAAGATAGTTATGGGGGTAATTCCTTTACAGGGTTTTCCACGATTTATTCTTCTTTTATAATTTTTTGGTTGTGTTGTATATGGAACACCCTATGTATGAGCGGTGATGATTGTCATCGCTCCTGACGTGACACAACCTGGATGCCGTCCGGATGCACCCCGACCTGGCATCAACTAAAAGAGATCTAGATCAATCAGCATCGTTGGCTCGTGAACTTCCACTCTTTTATTCTCCTCATTATTACATTTTTTATTCAATAAAGTGAATTCAATACGCAACATTTTTGGTGTCAGAAGTGGGATCCTAACAAAAGGCGATCCAGTAAAAGTGCGATTAGGAATCTGATCCACAGAATTGCAAAACTGCGTATTGCGTGAATGAGAGAGACA
The DNA here is from genome assembly GCF_016920715.1 of Anopheles arabiensis. NCBI lineage: Eukaryota > Metazoa > Arthropoda > Insecta > Diptera > Culicidae > Anopheles > Anopheles arabiensis. Next base: position 49,962,676 of record NC_053518.1, on the reverse strand, counting down.
AAATGGCTACCATCGACAATGAAACAATGGCAACACTTTCAAGCATGATTGCGCGAGCCTTGCAATCCGCAATTGGCACTGCTGTTGGCCAGGCCAGAGAAGACGTCGCAGCTTCGTCCCAGCAAAAACTACCGCCATTTTCTCACGAGCCATACCAACGAACTGAGGGGATGTCTGTCGCTGATTATTTCGACCGGCTTGAATGGGCGCTCCAACTCAACAACATTCCCAAGGAAAAATACGCCGACTACGCTCGCGTACACATGGGGTCAGAGCTTAACAACACCTTTAAGTTCTTGATAACGCCCAAGAATCCAGAAGAAATTCCATACGAAGAACTTCGGCTAATTCTACAGCGGCACTTCGACCAAGCGAAAAACAAGTTCGTGGAAAGTATCAAGTTCCGGAACATTCGACAACAGAAAGGAGAGACAATTGCCCAGTTTGTATTGCGGCTTAAACAAGGTGCTGCCTCCTGCGAATATGGAACTTTTCTTGACCGAATGTTAATCGAACAAATGCTTCATGGTTTCGATGAACGCGCAATTTGTGATACAATTGTTGCAAAGAACCCTACGACTTTCAAAGAAGCTTTCGACATCGCCATCGCTATGGAAGCCACACACAACACGGCTCGACAAGTAGGCACTGTTTCACCCGTATCAGAAACAACACACCGGCTTGGGTTTGAAAAACCGCGCACAAAACAACAACAACGCCGTATAGCACCTGCTAACCGTAACCGGCAGACGAGCAGTGAATCATCCGATCGACCACCGAACACATTCTACGAGAGCGGCACACAACGTACAAATTCCTGTAATGGGTGTGGAGGACAACACTTGCGAAGCCAATGCCGTTTTCGCACCGCTAAATGCAACAAATGCAATCGAAAGGGCCATATTGCAAAGGTATGTAGATCTGAACGGAAACTTTTACCAACTGCACAGGTTCAGTCGCAGCAGAACTCCGATATCGACGTGGTACAATCGCTACATTGTATCAACAATATGCCGTCCGTGAACAAGAAAATGCTTAACGTGAAGATCAACGGTTTTCCCCTGACGATGGAATTGGACACCGGAGCAACATGCGGCATAATCAGCGAAACCACATTACGTAAAATACTGCCGAAATATTCGCTGCAACCGTCAGACCGCCAATTTTCAAGTTACACAGGACATCGTATCAACTGCATTGGTCGCCTGTTCGTCCAAGTTTCACTTGGAACCACATCTAACAATCTTTTCTTATATGTTGTAGAGGGGAAGTATGACTCGCTTTTCGGACGCGATTGGATAGCACAGTTCACAAATGAGATCAATTTTCGTGAACTGTTTACTTCAACTGTACCAGTAAACGTACTCTCAAGCATCGAACCAACTCGGGAACAAGCAGCTCAACTGTCGAAACTGCTCGAAGACTTTAACAATATCTTTAGCGACGTTCCAGGTATGCTTGTAGGGCCACCAGCGAAGGTACACTTAAAACCCGATACCACTCCAGTTTTCGCTCGAGCACGAGATGTACCACTCGCTCTTCGAGAACGCTACGCATCAGAGATCGACAAGAAACTTGCTTCCGGATTCTACGAAAAAGTTGAAGTTTCAGAATGGGCTTCACCGACCCATATCGTCATTAAAGAACGGAGGTATTCGGATAACCGGGAACTACAAACCGACTGTAAATCCCAAAATGATTATCGACGAACACCCAATACCAAAAATCGAAGACATCTTCAACAAAATGAAAGGAGCTGCCCTGTTTTGCCACCTCGACGTAACGGATGCTTACACGCACCTTCCAATCGACGAAGACTTCCGGCATATTTTGACGCTAAACACATCGACACATGGACTGATCCGTCCCAAGAGAGCGGTGTATGGTGCTGCAAACATTCCAGCTATTTGGCAGCGACGTATGGAGACGATCCTTCAAGGTTTGACCAATGTTGTCAGTTTTTTCGATGACGTCATTGTATTTGCGAAAGACTTCGAAGAGATGCTAGCAGCGCTGAACGAGACATTGGAACAAATGCGACGAAACGGTCTTCGACTAAATCGTTCCAAATGCATCTTTGCGACATCATCCCTCGAATGCTTGGGTCATCGCATCGATAGTCACGGCCTGCACAAATCAGACAAACACATAAAAGCCATACGCGACGCTCCAACACCAACTACACCAGAGGAACTACAATTATTTCTTGGTAAGGCAACTTATTATTCCTCATTCATACCCAATCTCTCTTGTAGGGCACGTCCTCTTCGAGATGTACTGCTTACCGATCCTTTTGAGTGGACACAAGCAGCAGAGAAGGCCTACCAAGACATAAAACTTGCGCTAATTTCACCTCAAGTGCTGATGCAGTATGATCCATCGTTACCACTGATTCTCGCAACAGACGCTAGCAAAACCGGTCTCGGCGCTGTTCTCTCACATCGATTGAGCAATGGATCAGAACGACCGATCGCGTATGCTAGTTGTACAATGTCGCAAACTGAACAACGATACCCTATGATTGATAAGGAGGCTCTTGCGATAGTGTGGGCAGTGAAAAAGTTTTTCCATTACCTCTATGCGCGAAAATTCACTCTAATCACTGATCATAAGCCCCTTACTCAAATACTGCACCCAGAAAAGTCTTTGCCTACTTTGTGCATTAGTCGAATGGCCAACTACGCCGACTATCTGGCACATTTCAATTTCGATATTGTCTACAGGCCCACAAACCAGAATACAAACGCCGATTACTGCTCCAGAATCCCAAATGCGCCAACAGAAAATCAGAGCAATAGACAATTTTCACACGAGGGAGGAAATATGGATGATGAATTCGATCATTTTATTCTCAAACAGATTCAGCAACTCCCAATTAGAGCAGAACACATTGCACGTGAAACGCGCAAAGACATCCAACTAGGCAAAATAATCCAAGATCTTGAACACGGTAGAGACCTCGCGAGAATGGGTTATAAAGCACCCGAGGCAAAATATACCCTAACAGCGAACTGCCTGATGTTCGAGCATCGCGTCGTAATCCCGGCTTCCCTGCGCAAAGCCATAATGAACGATTTACATGCAGCTCACATTGGAATCGTCAAAATGAAAGGGTTGGCACGATCATGTGTCTATTGGCCAGGCATTGATTCCGAAATCGAGCAAACAGCTAAATCTTGCACAGAATGTGCACGACAAGCCACAAGTCCACCAAAATTCAACAAACACCATTGGGAATACCCTAACGCACCTTGGGAACGCATACATATCGACTATGCAGGTCCCGTGGCAGGCGCTATGTTATTAGTAGTTGTGGATGCATACAGCAAATGGTTCGAGGTAAAGGTAACCACATCAACTACAACAAACGCAACGATCAGTTTACTGGATGAACTATTCGCAGCTTATGGAGCACCAGTAACGGTAGTTTCCGACAACGGTCCACAATTTGCATCAGCCGATTTCACGTCTTACCTCAAAAACACAGGCGTTAAGTACCATAAGCTGACAGCCCCCTACCATCCGGCTACAAACGGCCAAGCAGAACGGTATGTTCAAACCGTAAAAAAGGCGTTGACAGCTATGGGTACAACAAAAGACACTTTGCAAAAGAATCTTAACACGTTTCTGCTACAATACCGAAAGGCTCCTCACACCGAAACAGGAAGCCCGCCAGCAAAGTTGTTCTTAGGTCGAAACATTCGCACGCGCATTGATCTTGTGCGACCACAAGATATCAACACACGGATGCATCAGAAGCAACAATCCACATTCGAACCGTCTTTCCGTACATTCTCAGTTGGACAGAAAGTGTACTGTCTTTCTGGAAACCCACGAACGGACAAATGGATTGTAGGAGTCATCGAAGCCTGCTTGGGTGATCTTCATTATCAAATCAGATTCAACGGAAAGATGCTTAAGCGACATGTCGACCAGATTCGAAGCTTCCAAGGCAACGTCAGCTTCGAAGAGACCGATGAAGACGTACCTCGTCGACTGGATTTCTATGCGAACACTGAGACGCAGCAACCACCAATCAATAATGAAGCCAACGAAACAGCAACGTCTTCAGATGAGTCCATTTCATCAGATATTGTGTTTGGAACACCTATGAGCAGCCCGCAACAATTAACCTCATCGTCAAGCGAAGACTCACCACCAGTAGCCCGCAGGTCCCAAAGACAACGTCGCCCTCCTCTACGCTACTCGCCATCCTAGAGTGAACCAGGATCTTCATACAAGAGGGAGGAAATGTTGTATATGGAACACCCTATGTATGAGCGGTGATGATTGTCATCGCTCCTGACGTGACACAACCTGGATGCCGTCCGGATGCACCCCGACCTGGCATCAACTAAAAGAGCTCTAGATCAATCAGCATCGTTGGCTCGTGAACTTACACTCTTTTATTCTCCTCATTATTACATTTTTATTCAATAAAGTGAATTCAATACGCAACAGGTTGCTTCCCATATGTTTTTGGTGTGTTCCCACGATATATTGGTCGGTTCCCAGAATTTTTTGCTTCAATTGTATTGATATCCAATCAGACGATCCCAATAAATTATGGGAGTGAACCAAAAATCTATGGGATACGATGAATAAATCCATGTTCCTGGCGATGTTTAATTCCAAGGGATGCTTTAAGAGAAACTGCTTCAGAATTCATGCATACCGATCCTGGGACTAATCCCAAACCTATGTCGATCCTGAAATACCGAACTCATTCTGGTGCTGGAACTGATTCCAATCCCATTAAGGTGTTTGATTTAGTCATGCACCAGTACCTGGAATTGATCCTAGTTCCTTACCGGTCGTGGAATTGATCTCGATCCAATACCGCAGTGTTCACCAACATCATTAGGATTACAGTATAGGCTCGGTAATCCGCACCTTTTTAATCTGCACTCTCGATAATCCGACTTTTGACAATCAAATTCATGAGGCGAAAGTGTTCGGCTAAAAGTAGTGAACTATTATTAAAAAGATAAATATCTTCCTATTTTTTAAATTACAAACTTTCTTTGAAGAACATAAAAATGTAGGCAATGTAACAATTAACTCATGAACCGCGACAAAAAAAAAGAAAACACGTCAAAAAGTTGTTCGATAATCCGCACTCAGTCATGTGCGATGTCTTATTCTAGACATGCCATATGAAAATATTAGCATGATTTTGGGTAACTAAATTGCAAGGATATATAGTGTAATAAGTTTTTTTTTATTTTAAACTAGTTTAAGTTAAAAATTACTTTAATTTAAAATTAGCTTAAGGTCGGTAGTTAGGTCTGTAGAACTGAATTTAATAAATAAAAAAAATCCATTATTTTGCGAACCACTTCTGTTAACGACACTGAAGCATACCAGAACTTACACTGAAACCATAACGGTCCTGGAACTGATCCTAACCCCATGCAGATCGTGTAACATATACCTATGGTTACTGGAACTAATTCCAAACCCATACTGTTCCTTTTTTGTAATTTAGAACCATAATAGTATCTAAATATGTCTCAGTTATAAAACTATCCAGTCCAGTTCAATTGTTTTCCTATAGTTTTTTTTGTTTTTACATCGTGGGCGTAACGGTATTATCGTCAACTCGGCCAAGTTAACAACATGCCCATCCTGGGTTCAAGCCGCATATCTACGGTCGCCCTAAGCAAGGATTGACTATCCGACTACGCGGTACTTAATAAGTATCGCAAGCCTGTATAGGCCGGCATAACCCGTTACCAGTAAAAGAAGGTTATTTTTTCAGCTACTTTTTTATAGAAATGTTGTGGCGACTTTTTCATACATCCGGATGGCATTCTATAGCTATGTTTTTTTCTAAAAATTAGGCAAAAATATGGAAAAATCTCGAAAGTCCACGCAAAGGCGTTCAACTATCGAATTATCTATTATCATTCTTTCCTTTCTTCTCGAAAAACACTAAATCAAGTCGGCGTTGCATTTTCCACTACCAAAGCGGTTGCCATTGTATGGATGTAAACTAATCAAAAAGCATCCAAGCTACCGCTGGAAAGAAACGCTGATTAGCATTTACTAGAATTTGATTATAGAGAAGAGATTTCATTTTATCGTGCTCTATTTTCCAATCGAGATTTTCAGTACTTTTGCATGCAATTTTAAGACATGCGTTCAACCTGGATTATAAGTTCTTTTTGTCGTTAACCTTCTAGAGCAGATGCAGTCAGTTTAAAAAGTATTCGTTTAGCTCAGGTATGTCAAACTGGCGGCCCGCGGGCCGCATGCGGTCGATTCTGAACGCGGCCCGCGAGAATATTTTGAGAATTGCTAAAAGCACTGCAAACCATAAATCTGTTATTACTATCTGTCAAAGTGTATTAAATTTTCCAGAAAAGAACAATCCTTTTGTTGGTATATTTTTCGAAATTAACATAAATGTACCCATAACATCTCATAAACTTATTCTACACAATCGTACATATCAATCGAGACCCTTAAGAATCATTCAATCGAATGCAAGCTCAGTCGTATTATGTTTCGATTAAATTCTGACTATTAGCAAAATTTTGTGCACACTCGATTGAATATTCTGTATGGAAAAATAGATTTGCGTCAACTGTCTACAAACGAAAAAAGAATGAAAATAACTTGATACACACACTAGGAAACTTCGCAAGAACTAGTGATTGATTTCAGAATCGCATCCACGGCTCAAAACCATTTCCGATCTTAGCTATTCCGACGTCGAATCTGGCCAAATCAAACCAACAGTTCCGTTCGGTGCCGTCCGAAGCCTATAGAGCCGTTAGGAGCCATTCGGAACCGTTGGAGTCATCGGTTGTCCCACCGAATTTGACAATCTCCATGCCCCCGACTGCCGAGTAAAGGATTCATTCGGTTCCGAATTTTTTCCAACCTTAGAATGTTACATCATTGATGTTCGATTGGAGCCACTGTTTTTGGTCATAATCATGCCACCATAAATGTTAATAGAAGTGATTGTAGCCAAGTTGCAATTATTTGTACCCCCCATTCTGCAAGACGAATTAATGTACTTTCCAACCTCCCCAAAAATTAAAACAAAAATTATATGATTACGCTTAAGCCTAAAGGATTTAGATCAAGGATAAAAACAATCGAAATGCCGAAGCCCTGCAATACAAAGCTAATTAATAGCTAAGCTCACACAGTCCTCAATTCCTCAATTCGTGAATCATCTCCCTTCAAGTGTCAAAAACAGATTTGCCGATCTGTATGGGATCACATCACCGACAAACCGACGTGACACTTTGAACAAAATTAGCTTCAAAAGTTGTCTCCTTATTTCAAATGAAAATACGTTAAACACTAGCGCCATCTCTATAATGATTCGCTTACTACACTGCCACAAAGGAGGAACTGCTAAAACCACTTTTTGTATTCACTTCTCACATCTTTTGCATTGATTTGGAAACTTATAAAATGATTTTCCTGGGTGTTTTGTCCAAAAATTCTCACAAAATCTTGCCTAACACTTCCTCCGCCGTTTGTACTTAGAAAAGTTGTTTACATCGAAGCAGCAGTGAACAGAGCTTACTTTGACAGAAGTGATCGCCTCACATGCAAATGGCAGTACTTTCGTGTGGGACACTTTTGTTACGCCAGTGTCACGTCGGTTTGTCGGTGATCACACTCCACGAATCTTCGTCAGATAAAATTATCGTTATTTAAAAAAAGTTATTCGTAAAATACGAATATATATTGTTATAAGAAATGAATATGCCACCAGAACCCTTGGAACTTGGAAATTAGCAAAAAATAATGTTTAAACACGAGTTATTACATTTTTCCTTGATCTGTCAAAAAATTACAAGTGTAAACAGTTTAAAATTAGGCTACTTATACTTATCTCGGGTGAAATAAACTAATCTACAAGGACTGCAAAAAATAGGAATGACAGCGAACAGAACGGCACTTCCTACGACACACAAAAAACGAAAGAAAGCCCTCGTGTACGATAAAAGCAACAATTGTGAAAAATAAAGCTCTTTACGCATTCAAATATTTTTGTTATTCATCCAGCGATGGATAGTTCGGATTGCTTGAAAAAGATTCACCACAGGCTGCTAGACTTCCCCTACTTCAGTGAAAAAGTGTGTTTGACAGATATTTTCTAGCACAACTGCCGTAAGAGAACGCGAGTAATGAAAATATCCTATTTTAATAATAACATTGAAAGTACAATAATATTTTTTTTTCTAATATAAAAAAGAGTACATATAAAAATAACATCGTGAATTTGTACATAACAAACGATTACAGATAAGAGGCGAGTAGTACAAAAAATCAATTAGATTAACAATAATAATCTAAGTAGTATTTTACATAAATATTGGGGTATTTTTTCCATTCTCAACTTTGCGGCCCGCGAATCACTGAAAATTTGTACTTGCGGTCCTCTGATGAAATGAGTTTGTCAGAGCTGGTCTAGCTCATTTTTTTAAAGAAATAGGCGAATTATGGCCGAAATAGGCATGGGACGGTAAAAGTAATCATTAGATTTGATAAAAGGACTATGAATACACACGTATTGCTAAAAAATAAGCATTAAAATAGTGCAATAGCAACCAAAATCCATAAAAAAAGGCGCGCAAAAAGTATTCGTCCATCTAGCTTTTTAAATATTTACGCTGGACAAACACTACGAAGACGTGAATTAGATTTATCATTATCAATCTACTGGTGACTTCCTTCTAAATCAATGCATTTCTGTTGTTTCAATGGCACTTCAAGCGGTCAGAGAGGCACTTAAGGGGGGAAAGTTAAATGAATCGAGCATGATGACGAAAATCGTATCTTAATCCTATGAATAACCTATCCTACCCGATTTCGAAGGCTACAAGGCATGTGGGAGGCCTCATTCGTTCATTTGATCAACGTTTGGCCATTTTTTCACACTAATTGTGTGACAAACTGCCTTGTGGTTAATCTAACGAAAGAAGCGGTTTAATGTCCAACATATCAAATATTACTCAGCAATTAGTGAATTTTATGTTGGCCAATAAGATCAGGAAAATATATCGGTCACATTTGGTTGATGGGTCATGCTGCATTTCATCGTAGCTGGTCATGGTATTTCTTGAATGACTGGGTTGTTACAAAAATGTGGCCAAATCTGGTAAGGAGCATCAAATAAATCAAAAATTAATTTCAAACTAGGATCTACTAACATATGACTACAAGTTTAACTCGTCAAGGTCATACGGTTACCGTCTACTGTAGCGAAAACAGTCTACTAAGATGCAGCAGCAAATCTCGTGTAACGGTAGCACCATGGTCTCATGATACTAGGGCTCAGTGAGGAAAGATGAGCTAGAAAAATGATTCAAATTGATAGAAAAAAAGATTTGGAAACATATACTTGCAGATTTTAAGTACTTTGAGTCCCAGTTCTGAGAAAATTTACTTAAAAAGTACCACATGTTTCAAGGTCAGTCGAGCGGGAGAACATACAGAGCATTGTCATTTGTCCAAAACACCAAACCTGCTGAAACTATACTGATGAAAACGATTCGGAAGACTCTCAATATGATATCAATTGCTAATTTTTCAATGGAAATAGGCCACGTGATCCGGAAATATAATATTTCTACCAAAGATTAATTGGAACAAGTCTCGTAGGATGCGGGGGTCAAAATACGCCCTTTTTGAGGTTCAAATGAGTTATGGCGGTGGTCAAGTTGTCAATAATAGTCACAAATGCAATAAGAAACAAGATCAAAACATTTTTTGATTCCATAGCCTTTGTTGTCTAACGCATATTACGCCAAAAGTCTAATAGACGAATACTTTTTGCGCGCCAATCAGACTACTTTTTTTAGTTTTGTAATTAATTTAGTTGTTATTGCACTATTTAAATGGTTATTTTTTAGCAGTACGTGTGTATTGATAGTTTTTTTTAACAAACCTCATCATTACTTTTACCGCCCCATGCCAATAGCGGCCACAACTTGCCTTTTTCTGCAAAATATTCAGCTAGACGAATACTTTATGGACTGCCTGTATGTCAAACATACAGCCCGCGGGCCACAAGCGGTCTGCGAACCCTTTGCATCCGGCCCGCGAAGAACTTTGGCAGTTATTTGAATGAAACTAAAGTAGATTGTAGATTACGAGACAGGAATAATGGATATACTAATTGTTATCCACTGAGGAAGAAGATTTTAACATTCAGTCTTAATAATTCGATTAACGATGTGAGCAGTAAATTACTCATAGTGGCTGTTTTTGGGAAGGTATCCTCGAAGATGGCATGTAGCATGTGTTTTAGTTCTTGTTTGCTGGTGGCTCCTCAAAGTCAGACTCATATTTTCACCCATTTTCTGATTTTGAGACTTTTTGGAAAATTCGGAAACGATGCATACCACTCGGACTGTCCAGGCAGTCTCAAAGTTAGCATATATCTGGGACATTGTATAAGAATGATAAAATTTCCAGGTTATGGCGACCGATGCTAAAGTAAAGTATGAGTAAATGTGAACTGCTTTACGTATTATATTTGTATTTTCATATTTCTTATTTATACACAATTAAAGATGGTGGGGTATGATGGAGGATTTTCCATGAATAGTTTTATAAGAGGCTACGAAAAAATGTAGATACGATTCTAGGTCAAAGAATAAGAATAAGGATTCTAGGTCAAGTAATAAATACTTAAAATATATAAGTGATATATTTTAGTATAAAAAAGTACAATTTTATTCACCACATAATTTCCCCCTCCCCCCCCTTTATTTCGGGGGATTACCTGTGTACCGTCTGAATTCAATAGTTGAATGCTTTTTAGTTGGCATGCATTTTAGTTGACCGCTCGATAGTTGGCTGAAAGTTCATTTAAAATGCATTCGCTTGTATGAGAAAAAATAGAATATTTTTGTATGGAAAAACGTGCCAACTAAAAAATCACATATTTAAAAGTTGGCAGACAATCGAAGTTCAACCAGTGAGTTCAGACTGTATCGTTGATTCGTACTTTTCTAGCATGGTTTCAGTTCATATAAACAATGATAAAATATTTGTTTGCTTGATAAATTTTCAGAAAGAAGACAAAATACGACTGCTCAAGCAGCGACTAACAGAACGGGAAAATAAAAATACTGCACAACCCTTTAATGAATCCGCAAATGGCACCACTGCTGGAGGAATGCAATTCAATCGATCATCTTCAACCGCGCTAGCTCAAAAGTAACTGTAAATGTTTCAACGAAGGTGCAGAAGGAATCCTTGAAAAATATGTTATGATGTACTCTTATTATGAAATGAAATGATGATGGTTTATCTGAATTGCAGAATACAATTGAAATTGAAAGTAAAAGCATGCATAGTAGTGAATAAATTGTAATTCTAGTGAAATTTAATCCATACGACAATTCCTCAATAAAATAGGAGAAAGCAACGCTCAAAACACTGAAATAAATTTTCTGCTATGTAGGATACATGAAGCGTAATAAAGTAATATTTTAAAAAGTGTATATTTTAACAAAACTCAATAACGTCTCCTGTTATTATTATTCCATACGCATGGACTTTTATTGTAATATAAATGCAAGATACAGAACGATGAAAGATTTAACATGTAAACTTACAATTTAATCGCAATGGTAGGGTTACACGGTTGTGAATAAAATGGAATCGGTGATTTTGCGAAAAATGTGGCCAATAGGAATGTAACGTTAAAATTCAAAAGATTCAACTCATACGATTTCGATTTTAGAAAAAATGTATTGTAGTCGATCTTCTCACAACACACCAAAAATCTTTGATAGCAGGCTTTGAGGTATGTTATCTTTGAGTCACGTTAAAGTATAGAACATATCATTATTTTGTTTTTATTTTGTCTTCGTTTATTAACAGCTCCGATTTCATTCTGATGATAAATGATCACCATGGGCTCCAACAAAGACGTCTCCTACATGAATTAACGTCATTCTGCACATCACGTAAGGTAACGTTTTGAATAGGTGTGAAATCAATTATTTGTTGCACTCTCCTTGACACTTTCAATGCACAGCATGCGTTATATTGTGTGAAAAGTAATCAGCATTCCAAGGGAATAGTACCACACACAAGGTAATGACATATTTTCATTACAGATATTTAATTCGTTTGATTTTTGTTTTGTACACTTTTTAATAAAAGTTTGCTAAGACTGACAACACAGATGTTGTTAATTCCACAATTAATGAATATTTTCATTTATATAACGACACTAGTTGAACAAACAAAAAGCACATTCAAGCAACATCGTAATACGTACACAATAGTGATGGGACATACGATTCATTTCACGACCTGACCCGGAGTCGGGTCCGAGCCAATCGTTTCCGACCCGTGGGTGGAACGGGCGCGCTAGGTCGGAGTCGGAATCAAATCCGACTCGCGGGTGCAACGAGTTCGGGTTGACCAGAATGATGAGTAAGTGCGAAAAAGCATTTGCGACTCCGACCCGATGTTGCAGCGAGTTCGGGTCGGGTATTGAACCTACCTTGACTCGACCCAACTCGAACTCGCTTCACCAACAGATCGGAGTCGCTTATGCTTTCTCGCACTTACTCATCGTTCGGATCGCTGCAACAACGGGTTGAAATAAACCCCTCCTTGGCCCGACCCGAGCCGAACTCGTTGCACCAACGGGTCGGAGTCACTTCTGTTATCTGGCACCTACCGGAGTAAAGAGGCGAATAAACTCCACAGGAGCCAAAGCCTCTCTAAACTGTTCAGACAAACAAACTAACTAACCTACCGGAGTCGTTGCACCTACTGAACCTACTTTTACCATTCGGGTCGATCCGAACGACTCCGGGTCGCGTACGGATGACTCCGATCGGATAGGTTCGGGTCGACCCGCCCATCACTAGTACACATGTATAGCACCTCTGCGTATTGTGTTCATTGTTTTGGCATTATGTGCCACTGCTATTTGATGCCATTACATTGCATCACTGCTCTTTCGATAGCCTTTTTTGTAACGAATTTCTATTTATTCATGCTCATCGAATCGTAAAGAATAAACTGGTTCTAGGTCAATTGTTGAACGATTTTAATGTATATATACAGAACAAAAGTTGTGCAGATCAAATTGTAATATTAATTCAACAGCAACAAACAGAGATGTAAAGTTAAATATTTGTTTACACCACCGTTTTGCTACTCTCTACGAGATATGTATACAATATTTGGTGCTTTCGCAAATCAAACACAATATGTTTACAGTGCATTTACAAACGAACAGAAGTGAACGTAATCATAAGGAGAGAAGTTCAACGACTCATCAATTGTCTGTAACTGTTTGATAGTTGCTACCTTTATTCCCTCTGAATAGTTTACAAAACCCCAATAATCATCTCGAACTTAAACATCTTGTTATGCCTTGTTAGAGCTACTTGAATAGCGTAAAATCGTGGTTTTGAACCGGATTTGGTACAGGCGATCGAAGCAAAACATGTCGGAAGAAGATGTTTTGAATATTCAGCTATTTTTTACTGGCTTCAAGCCTATATACCTTTACGTTTGAGGTGCGGTAGCAGGTAGCTTTGTTAGTTGAACGCAATGGCAATAATCACGTTTAAAAAGAAAAGAAAAACTCGTTGCGTTGCTAACCAAGTTTATAATTTAGAAGATCGCGATCGTGATTGTTCGTCACGTCGAAACAAGTGATCTTATGCAATTGAAGAGGCGTTTTGGCGCTATGCTTTTGTTACTATGTCCGGTGCTATGCCCTGGTAATTTACCGTAGGTGTTCGGCGAGTCCCAGTCGAAGGATTTTAAACATACATGAATATTTTGGCTTTCTTGAAAGCGGTTGTTTTTTTAACTAGTTGATGCATCACATGCCACCGACGATCTTTTTAAAGACTATTCCATAGACTACAACTCCACAAATGCACTAGGTGGATCGATGAAATCGTTTTCAGATTTCGAGCGAGCTGTGTGCTTGACGGGCAGATGACGATCGCAGTGCTGAGAGAAACAAAAGTGGAAAGAGAAGCACAGGGAACAACAGTACGATGAAACAAAAACCGGTACGCGGGTTGAGGGCTCTGATCCGCATTGATATAGCAATTTGTAGCCGGTTTTACGAGAGCAAACCTTTTCGCTTTTGAGAAATGGTTGGTGGTTTTGTAGGTAGGCTTTCTCGTATGCAAACACGGTGGTACCATCAATTGACGATTGTCCGCGTAGCTATACGGACGCAACATCAAATCGTTCTCTCATTAGTAGAACAATCGAGTACGAGTGAGTTACAACTATTGTGAAGTGTACTTTCAAGGGTTGACCGAAACAACCAGTGCAATGATACTGGCTACTTCAAATATCGTGCTCTCTGTGATCACTATTGGAGCGTTGTTGCTTCTGCCCGATGTCTTTGGTGTGAAGCTGAAGGAAAAATTTAAGTGGCGTGAAGTTTCGTTCGCTTGGCCCTCAGAAGATGCTAAGGTGGCTGCCTTGAATTCCGGCAAATACATCGTTCACAACAATCTGCCTCTGGGTTTAGAACGATGGCGTGACAAACTGTTTATTACTGTCCCAAGGTAATCAATCGAAATAGATTTCATATTATCGATACCTGTGCTAAATGTGAATACATTTCCCACTTTTGATCATAAAACGAGACCGGATACATGCTCGCTTTGTTAACGTTGATCGTCAGTGTAAAATAAATGCAATTTGTTGTACAGTACTGATTAATAATGTACACGGCGTTCTCTCTTGTATTTTCCTGCTTTACTAGTGTTGTATGTAACAATGATTCATAAATATGTGATGTAATGCAGTGCTCTCCAACCTGTTTAGGATCACGGGCCACTTGTGTTTGAAAATACATTTGCAATACAGTTCCACATATATTAAGTGCATATGTTTAGAAGACTAAGTTCAACGCTTTTTCATCAAAACTTTGTTTAATATTATTCTAGACATGCCTGTTGAAAGTTCAATCTTGATTGTGGGAAAAAATGAAAGACGTGTGTTGTAATAAGCTTTTCTTTTAAAAATCAAATCATTTGCGGACCACGTCTGTTACGCCACGGACCACAGGTTGGAGACCACTGTTGTAATGATCACTGTTGGAGAGCGCATTCGGTCTTAATAGGAAAGTCTGATAGAGAAAACTTTAAAAAAATTAAGTGTTTTTTTAATAGTATTTTAATAGTATTCACACCCATAGTATTTTAATAATAATGTAGTATCTTGTAATACTTCCTTATTTGCTAGATTATATACGGCAGCCATTTAGGCTTAACCCAACCTCAATATACACTGGCGAAAGAAAAAGGGGTTGCCCTTGAAAAGGCCGTACATAGGCTTGTTTTGCAAGAAGGTATAAATGTCAATTTTAATTTTTGCTCATGAAACCCGAACAGATTGTCCTTGTTCAAGTATACGTTTCATTTTATTATGTTCTAAAGTGGCACCGTGGTCTTTACACGTACAGGATCGAAAATCCGTTTAATCTATAGTTAAAGATTAAAGCCTACAAACACTCATTTACTAAACCAAAATAAACTAGTTAAAACTCAATTATATCTCTTTGCAGGTGGAAGACGGGTGTAGCCGCTTCGCTGACATATGTTAACGTTTCCGACGGGATAAGTCCTGATTTGCGCCCTTATCCAGGGTGGACTGAAAATGAACTCCCAACAGGTAAATAATATAAACATACGTTTCATTCCTTTGCACGGTTCTACTCTTCATTTCCTTCCAGAGCGTAATGATGGTTCAGGCTCCAATTTTTTGAAAAATAATGCCACAATTATATCAACATTCCGCGTCCGCGCCGATGAGTGTGACCGTCTTTGGGTCATGGATACCGGACTTGCAGACATTCTTGGTGATGCTGTTCAATATGCTCCTCCTTCACTTGTGCTTTTTGACTTGTACACAGATAAACTCATTCGACGACACTTCTTCAACAGCACACTGCTTAAAGAGGATTCATTTTTTGCCAATGTTGTAAGTAGCATATATTATCGAGTCAGAGATTTGTAATCAGAAGAATTATCCCTGTTTTACAATTGTACCATTTTAACTGTAGATTGTCGATACCGAGCGTGGAGATTGCGATAATGCGCATGCCTATATTCCAGACTTGGGAAGCTACGCAGTAATCGTGTACTCTTTGGCAGAAGATCGATCGTGGCGTGTAAAGCATAACTTCTTCCATTTTGATCCTCTCGCTGGCGATTACAACATCGGTGGTGTTAATTTTCAATGGACTGATGGTGTTTTCGGTATGGCTGTCGGAAAACGCTTGCAGGACGGAACGAGGCCCATCTATTTCCATGCATTTTCAAGCACCAAGGAATTTATGGTATCAAACATGGTGCTGCAAAATGAATCATATGCACAGAGCCCACAAGCATACTACGACTATAAACTGTTGGGTGATCGTGGACCAAACTCGCAGTCATCCGCAGAGTTTTATGATTCGGAAACGGGTGTAATTTTTTACACGCAGGTCAACAAAGATGGTGTGGGATGCTGGAATACGATAATGCCACTTAATGCAGACACTCAAGGGTTAGTGGATTCCGACAGTGACGCGTTAGTATTTCCGAACGATTTAAAAGTAGACAACGAAGGGACATTGTGGGTACTCTCTGATCGCTTGCCTATGTTTATTTTTACCAGTTTAGACGCAGAACAGTACAATTATCGTATTTTAGTAGGAGAAACACGAGAAATTATTAAGGGTACACCATGCGATAAGTAAGACTATTTCCTCTGGGTATTTTCACCAGGAAAAGAACCATTAACCATTCAAACTATCCTTTAACTAATGCATTCGTTGATTTCAAAATAAATATTTGTGAACAAAGATCTTTGCGTAGCCCAATAGATGTGATTTTGTTGTTGTTTCTCTTGTGTAGTGTATACTTCTGAATATCTCGCCTCGGTTGAGCCGTAAAGAACGATAAAAAATCAGTTTAAAGTTTTAACGATTCCAAATTTGGTCAAAAGTAGTATAACCCAGGTTGGACGCG
The DNA here is from genome assembly GCF_016920715.1 of Anopheles arabiensis. NCBI lineage: Eukaryota > Metazoa > Arthropoda > Insecta > Diptera > Culicidae > Anopheles > Anopheles arabiensis. The sequence continues at coordinate 49,945,682 of NC_053518.1, read as the reverse complement.
AGACTTAAAATTACATGCAAAATGACTAAAACTATAGTCAGGATTGGAGTACGGATTACGTTAAATGTATTTTATAATGTTAAATCAATAAAATTTAAAACCAATTTCATTTTATCGTGCTCTATTTCCCAATCGGGGCGAGATTTTCAGTACTTTTGCATGCAATTTTAAGACTTGCGTCCAGCCTGCAACGGGGCAAAAAGAACTTAGGCTAAAGAGTAGAGAAGGCCCCGGGAATGTTGTACGATAGCCAGGTGAGGGCATTGCGTAGCACATACGCAAACCCCGATATCGTGTATGCGGATTGCATAAGATTTGGCGTATAACGATTGAAATGTAAATTTAAATTTTCGTTGGCGGTTATTTGCTTGAAATGTTTCGATTTTAATTGAAATTTATACTTTGACTACCATTTCTAGTGATTAGGATTATAATAAAAAAAAAGAGAACAGCAAAGCCATTTTGCTCCAGTACCTATTATTTTTTCATAATCTCTTTACTTAAACTCTAGTGAAGTTTGACGCTGAGTTACTTTCCTGTGGCTGTAAGATTGCTTTTTGCGTAGGATGTATGCAGTAAGATGACTAAGTTTTAAGTTCTTTGAGCAGAAAGGAAAGATTAATTTTTATTTCGTTACTTTCCGATGCTTCTGGGAAAATTTCAATATATACCGCTATAACAATGTCACGGCAACATTTTCTCGCTCAGAATTGTTCAGCTTAAATAAAAATAAAAATTTAATTTGGTTTTTGGCTATAAGATTCATTCTTTTTAAAAGCGTTCCGTTAATATTCGTGTATCAAATAAGTTATTTTTGAAATAAAGACTTATAGGACTAAACAGACTCACACATCACGCAGTCTTAGTATCACATAGCCCAGGAGTCTCCTAACTTTTCAATTCGCTGGCCGCATTGCTTCGCAAATAACGTTGTTGAGGGCCATTTTGACGTTACTTTTGGTAATGAGAATGTTTATCAACGATGTTACCCTCGCTTTACCTCCCGACAGTATCAGTCTGTTTGCCGACGACGCAAAAATTGTTGCGCCTATTCACAACACAGGTGATTGTACATTCCTGCAAGACTGCATCGAAATTTTCTGTTCGTGGTGCAAGCGTAATGGACTGACTATCTGCATCGAGAAATGCTACTGTGTGTCTTTTAGTCGATGCAGGAGCCCAGTTACTGGTACCTACTTCATAGACGGCACTGCAATTAATCGACAAAATCATGCCAAAGACCTGGGCGTTCTGCTTGACTCTAGTTTGAACTTTAAACAGCATATTGATGACGTTGTAGCTAGAGGAAATCAATTACTTGGCGTGGTTATCCGGATAACTAATGAATTCCGCAACCCCATGTGCATCAAAGCTGTGTACAACTGTATCGTTCGTTCGATTCTGGAATATTCGTGCGTAGTCTGGAGCCCAACTACCGCTTCTTCAATTGCTCGACTTGAGGCGATTCAACGTAAGCTCACGAGATATGCCCTACGCCTACTTCCCTGGCAGGATCGCAATAATCTTTCTCCGTATGCTGCGCGGTGCCGTCTTCTAGGCCTTGAACTTCTTTCGGTCAGAAGACGCAATGCACAGTGCTCTTTCATCGCTGGATTGCTAAATGGCTCTATCGACTCATCGCCTTTGTTGCATCTATGCACCATCCCGAACACTTAGGTCTAGAGAAACTCTGCGGCTCGCTCAACCCCGTTCCAGCGCTGGTCGGTCTGACCCTATGTTCCGCATGTCGGATGTCTTCAATACTGTCTCGGATTGCTTCGACTTCGACATCTCGACTCAGTGCTTCAAGGAACGTCTCCGGCTTTTGCCGTGGCCGCAGTGAATTGTGATGCAAATCTTGTTTTTGCTATGTATTTTTTTTATTGAACTGTTACATCTTAATTAGGCCATATGGCCCTTTGAAGATTAAATAAATAAATAATAATAATAATAATAATAATGAGAACGTTTAAATCTCGTTTTCATGTGAATATACTTAATGAATATTTAAAAAAACTGCATTTTCTTTTATAGTACCTTGATTTTTGGCATGGTTTAGCAAAAATTAAAAATTTGATGAAAATTGTGAAATTAATCAGATATTTACATTATCCTTTGCAACATCACCGCGGGCCGCATTATAGGCTCTCGAGGGCCGCATGCGTCCCGCGAGCCGTAGTTTGGAGACCCCTGACATAGCATGATGGTCAGTAAGTATCGCAAGATCCACCGATGTTGCATCAACAGATAAACAAAAGGAAAACCACTGCACTTGTTAGCTCCATGTCTGGTCACAACCCATTATGGTGTCAGGATCAGTTTCAGTTCTGATATATAATTGGAATCAGTTCCAGGGCCACTATGGGTTAGTCAGTTCTAGAAACGATAGAAAAAGCTTCCAGGATAAATATTGGGCCAGGATCATTTCCAGGACCGATATGTATTCAGTGTAAGTTTATGGAATGAGTTCGGGATCAACTAATCGACTTTGGTAGTACGATCGGTATGGGGTTAGTTCCAAAACCGGTACAGGTTTGGTAGCATTTCTAGGACCGGTATGAGACCAAAATCTGTACCGGGACAGGTGTCGGATCTGATAAAATTAAAAAAACTGTTTTAGCGTCATAATCAGCATCAGTAAGTGGGCCTCATGAGTATTTTGTATTTTAGAGGCACATGGGAAATGCGTTGTTTAAAATGTGCACACCCTAATACCTTTTATAATTACTCTATTAATTATATTACGTAGCTCAGTGACTAGTGCAGTTGAAAAAAGAAAATGAATAAAAAACTAATTTATGGTATCCTTATGAAATAGTCAATAAATCGCTGTTATAATTTAAATGATATAACAAAACGAAAATGTTTAACACAAAGGTTTATTCTTCTACATACAGTCATGTTGATATTTCTTATTGTGATCTGTTTTGAATAGTGTTAAATTCTGTATCTCATTCCCTTTGTTACCAGTTTTGATTTGAATTTTCTGTTAATGAAAATGACTGTCAATGTTTCAGTAAATTTTGTTTGTTTATGGAATGTATGTGTCAGCCATGGTTAGTTAAACAAAAATTAAGACTAACATAAAAAAACAGACTGGTCTTAAGAAATAGAAACAAAAGGTGATTCGATGTGAAGTATGTGAGTTCAAGGAGGCATGGAAGTCAAAAGATGGAAGAGCTTATTGAAACGTCGAAGATAGACAAAAACGGATCAAAAGACTCGCCATTCGTTTTAGCACAGCTGCCACATTGTTTAAAATATTAATTCATTCCTAGTTTTTCAATAAAAACATAAAAATCATTTTGAGCTCCATTGCTAACTGGAGCATGATTTAAATTGAATAAAGCATCGAGTGACCCGGTAAATTGAGCAATTCTTAACCGACGAAAGATCGATGCCTAGCGCTTAGTTTGTGTAGTGCTAGATATTTGATTTAGATTTGAAAACAACATCTCACTTTCGAATGAAAAATCAATGCTCTAAAGTGAGACAAACGAATGTGAGTTTGTTTTTTTTAGGCAGTCATGTTATTTTTTTTTGTAGTCATTTATTTACACTATTACAGTATTTCCTACGGTTTATCGAATCTTCCTCTTCTTCTTTGGAACAACAACCGTTGTCGGCGAAGGCTTGCCTGTACCACTCATAGATTTGGCTTTCTGTGACACATTGATTACCATCACAGGTTACTCAGTCTTATGTTTGGGGACACGGTACATTCAGGGCTTGAACCAATGACGGACATGTTGTTAAGTCGTACGAGTTGACGACTGTATCACCCGACCGGCCCCGGTTTATTTGTTGGTTCCCATAATTTTTTGGGCTCGTCTCACGATTTATTCGTCATATCTTTTATATGTTTGGTTTGTTCCCACAATTTGTTGGTATCGTCCGATTTATTTTTTAAATTATTTGTTTAATTGTTACGGCCCGGCCGATACGGCCTATGTCCGATTAGACATCAATACAATTGAACCATGCAAAGGGTGCAAACGCTCTGGGCGTGTTTGAGCGACACATCCTCCGGACCGTCTTTGGCGGTGTGTTCGAGCATGGAGTGTAGAGGAGAAGGATGAACCACGAGCTTGCTGAGCTGTACGGCGAACCGAGCATCCTGACGGTGGCGAAAGCTGGCAGGATACGATGGCTGGGGCATGTCATGAGGATGCCCTACTCATGCCCCATCAAGAAGGTGTTCGACAGCGATCCCTAGTTCGGCATAAGGCGCAGGGGAGCACAGCGAACTCGATGGCTGGACCAGGTGAAGCGAGATCTGACGGAGATCGGGTGTCTGCATGGATGGGAGGCTGCAGCCAGGGACCGAGCATCCTGGAGAATTGTTGATCCTGGAGAATCATGGTCGCTTCGGGCTGTGCTTTTGTTCCCCGTTTCGATTATTTATCGCGTAGGGAGAGGGGGATGGAAATAATACAATGATTTTGACACATATCTCTCATCATCTTTTGTTTAAAGCAACGGTTTGCATAATGGTCCAAAATTATTTTCTTTTGTAAACTTTTTGCCATCACTTCATTATGGGTTTGCGCAATTTTTAAAATTTTTGAGACTGTCAAAGGATTAAACATATCATTCTTTATCTTCTTCTGTTTGGTGTATTGACCTAAAAGGTAATACTTGCTTAAAAGAGCTTTGGAGATATGTTAAGTATTACGCAGCCGGATACTTTGTCCTTAATAGAGCGCCTACCACAACTATATGAACAGTCGTATTGCGCGATTTGCGGAAAATCCGTAAGAGATAAATAAAAACAATTAATGTATGAGATTTGCTGAATACTATTTCACATATTTGTAGATTTTTTATTTTTAAAACATTTTTACACGACTTATTACGAAAAAACAAATGTATGGTCGTACCATAACTATAAAGATACTTCAAAAACGTGTTTTTGTGCTAACTAACGCATTTAAAAATCGTTCAAAAATATAAATAACATAAGTGTCGATTATCTGATTCAAACGGAAAAGTATCAAACAAAACCGCGCTACACGAACTGAAACAAAATTGGTATTGCACAAGCTTGTTAGAGACTTCTTTCGTTGACTCGAAACATTGCTACCAAATAGATCTGAAATGGATTTGTTTGCCAAAACAAATTGCAACGCGTAACGCAGGAAGTATCGTACCAATTTAAAATTATTTCTACGTGTGGCATATTGTTTAAATGTGTTTGGCAATGTCATGAAAAGTAGCGCTTGTGGTATGATTCTCCAATCTCTGTGTGTTTTGTTATTCCAAAAAATCCCTTCTGAATGTAATTACATGCAATACGTTTGATTTAAGAATATGTATTTAATAGTTAAACCATAAAACTGAACGATTTCCGTAGCATTAACCTGACGGAAAGCTGTTGGACAAAAACGGTCTCCGTTTGAGTCAGGTAATGCAAATGACCTTCGTTCACTTAGATATATCAAACCAAAGACAAATCGAGTTCTCTAACATGGATCATAATAGAAAATGAGCATTTTTGATACTTTTGAGTCACATAATTAATAATATATAAGCCCTATACTCTCGACAGGTTTAACAGAAAAATATATTTTAACGATTTTAAGAAGTTTTTATTATAATTTTTTAACGTAGGTTTTACGAGTTTTATAAGAATAATTATCAAAATTATTTTTCGAACAAATAAAAAAAAAATTCTTTACGTGTATTGTACTGAAACAATCAAAATATGTAAACATTTTTTTTTAATATTTTTTAAATGGCCATGAGAACCATCAATCAATTAGTGAAGTATTTAGCGTTCAATCAAATTAGTGAATAACGGTTCTAAACTGATTCGATCAAACAAAAGCAAAACAAAAACCTCAACAGCGATTTTTTGGCAGAATCTAATAATTTCCCTTTGTCACATACATATTTAAGGAATGTAATCCTAGCCCGATATTTTTTCCCCATTTATCTACGATTGGTTAAACGTAGTAATTTCTAACACTCTTTTAATATTTCGCGCTACGTTCGAGGGGCAGCAACAACGACTACACAACAAGGTGTTTGTTGCTCGGGTTACCCCAACTCGAGAACCGAATACGAAATGCTAGGCTGGCTTTTATCGTTGGGCTTCTCAACGGTAGCATTGATTGTCCGGCTTTGCTTTCGTCGATACAGCTATACGTGCCTGCAAGAACCCTCCGCCCTCGGGCGATGCTGGCCATCCAGAGACAAGGACCGCCTTCGCCTCTCGAGACCCGTTTTGCGTATATGTCTTGCTCTGAATGCGGCATCTGATGCGTATGAGCCCAGCATGACGATAGCAAATGTGTTGAGTCGCATTAATTTGCTTCGCGCATCTCGCCAGAATCTTTAGCGCCCTTGTTATTGTTGTGTAAAGTGTGTGACTATATATGTTTTATTGTACTCTTATCTATATCGAGTGGGCTTATGAGGTCCGTCGATCATTTTAATAAATAAACAAACAAACAAATATATTTATAAAAAACGACGATGGTTGTTTAAAAAAAACAAAAGTCCGTTGTTAGTTGGTTATGCTAATCTCGTAACGAAGAAGAGTCAATAAATAAGATTTTTTATGTACAGTTCGACAACAAAAAACCATTTTGTTCTTTTTTACTTACAGTGTATAAAAACTGTAGTGGAAATCATTTTTAATTTTTAAGTAAATTTATAAAAACGACGACATTGCTTTAGCCTGGAAACCATTTCACTTGTATCCCGTTCAATTAAATAGAAACATAAAAATAGAAACAAATGAAGTAAGAAGGATAAAGGAGAAGCAGATCACAAAATTGCTTCTCTGTGATTGGCTACACTGGACCCCCTCTATCTTGTGATGAGCTTTATAAAATATAGTTTTTTAAACTTTAAAACCACTAACGCTTGTGCAGCAGCGCGATGGTCATATATACGAAGAAACGATGAACGATGGAAAAGGATCGATGTAACAAAATAAAAAAATATATATAAAAACGATGAGCGCGCTTGACGCAATACTAGCCTGTGCCGTATTACTTGCACAGAAAGAAAATGTGCATCAATCAGCAGGAGGATCCAGCTACTAAAATTATATTTGGGAATGAAGCCATAATCACGGTACGAATAAATGCATTTATGTGATCTTGGAAATGTTATGTTTTATATTTAATTTTTCTTTTGTTATTTACAAAATGTGCAAAGTACGTTGAAAATTACAACGTTATTATTAAAATAAAATACGTCAATTAATGAATAAATACATATATAAATCCATCACTCAATCCAAAACTCGAACTGCCTGAGAGCGAGAGAACAGTACGATGTGTAGTTCGTGTATAATTCGCCAATAAAAAGTAAAACGTTTTATGTTCTATTATTTAATCTGTTTTTTTTTTTACAAAGTTATTATCTATTAAGTTACACATTACATTCAGTTCGGATTGTTGATCTCGTTGTTGTATTGTGGACTCGAATGACCTTCTAATTGTTTTCCTCTAAAGCCGGGATTCCTCTCCTACCTACCGGTACCGAGACGGCGGGCACTCATGCTCGTCAGCCGATGAGATTTCTCTCTCGGAAAGCGCACCAAAGCGGAACAGCGGAATAACGCATCCAACACAACTGTAGCAGGTGGAAATCTTAAGGACGAATTTCGGATTAAAAAAAAAAAAAATTACCACGCAGTGTCTGCAGACATTTTTTTCAAATCACGTCACGTTCGAACCATCGATCGCACTTTTATTATCTAATAGTAATGTCACGGTCGTGGGGTTGAGGCAGATTCTGTTTCCGAGTTGCGCGATTGGGCGCCCATCGGCGTCAGCAGATTGGTCGGTGGAGGGCGGATCATTCGACGGGCATGGCGTTGGGTGACCGATCGTGTCGTTGACGGTGCCGTGCTGTTAGCTCAACGTGAGCCCCAGATGTTGAACCTTACGCTGTGCTGTAACTGTGCTGATCGTGCAATCGGGCTGTGGGTTCACAGCTTTGTTCTTCGGGCAGCATACCACCGATGATTCGTACGACGCGTGCTGACATTTGTCGCAACAATAGAAATAGGTCGCTGGGGCCTGGTAGAAGAAATAATATGGCACGTTAATGGTTAGAATTACTAATCATGTGCTATGAAGGACTCACCATATTTACGATGTTACGATTCCGATACCGCAGTAGAGGAAGAAAACGATGAGCAGCTTAGATGAAGTATCTGTAAGCAATATAAAAGAAAATGTGTCATATATTGTGACTACAAGAGCAATTGTTTTTCTTATTTTTAGTATTAACCACGTACCGTTTGCCACTCACTCCGCACGCCGCATACATCATATAAAACCGTCCTTGGTGAGAGTGTCGACAGGACATGGTTCTGAGGTGGATTGGTGGTTCGATGTCGCACATAAAAGTTACTGAAAAAAATAGTTACAATAATTAGTTTGTTACAAAATGGAACGTAAGTATTATTGTAACCTACCTTTGTTTTGCTGCAAGCAAAACTATAAATGTATCCGTTGATCGACAGCAAAACGGTGATCTGAAACGACAAACAAAAACACAACACCCCGCCCCAGTTGGTATACAATTGTTGCACATTTTGTGCAACAGTTGTAATCCAACCAACACCACGTGGAGGTTGGGGTCGGAGTTCTGAAAATGTGTGAGCATGATTATTTTAATCGTGCTTAAAACACTTTTCAGCATTTGCTAACCACCTTGAATGATAAAATGTGATTAAAATAGTCGTAAAAAATAAATGGATCTTGGTCCTATGCTGGTCCTAAGCTGGGCCTACTCAGCTTTAAGGCGAGCAGAATGCTTTCAAAAACATTCGTACTACACCGTTTGAACTCGTACTCTCTGATGTACGAGATCAACGTCTTCTTATTTGTTCCCTTGCTCCTCAAAAATGGCTTAATTTTACCCCATAAATTTTCTATAGTCTGTGTATGAATTTCCTATCTTCTGGATTTAAAAGCTAACTGAATGATTTACCTTTTTATGCACGTATCCATAATCCTCGAGAGTGTCGTATGCTCTCCAACAATCGGTCATGATTGTGGTGCCCCAATCAACACTCTCGAGGATTAGGTCGTAAATTTTCCTAGTTCTCCTACCGACTATCTCTAAGAAAATTTCCTTATTTTCCTACAAATACCCCTACCAACCATAGCTCCCCAGTCCTTGGCAATCGGCCTCGGTTGTACTTACGTTTTACGATGAGGGACTCGTCGATCTCCACCGTTAGTCCTGGGCCTCCTATCAGCCGCCTATTCTCCTCAACATACGCACTACATTTTTCCTAAGCAGCTTAAACCATTCGTTAACCGTTTTGCGGCTAACACCTGACTCGGCCTAGTACGCTTCACGTGCGAGTTTGCGACCACTCGAAGGTAATGCGGAGAAGTTGTGCAAGCGACAATCTCGAGTTTTGGAACACACTACCCTTTCGGATAGAGCATTCCGAACCTTCACAATTGTCGTTTGCACAAATCCATTTGTACGCATTTCTTCTTTGCGTACCTCGCAAAACCATCGAGTGGTGGCACTTCTCACATTCCTGTTCTGTCCTTAACAATCCTGCATCCTGCATCAGTCGCACTACCTGTTGCCTATCCTGCGTTAAAACCGCTAACTGCCCTATCGACTTAACCTGGCTAAGCTCGCTCATTTCTTTGTCTAAATTTCTTTGCTCTTCACTTTTATAAAATCAAATTTTTGATAACTGCTGAATAAATCACCGCTATGATTTTCAAATTTCCTAAACAATAAAAAATCGCACAAAACACCAAAAACACAGTTTAACACCAATCCAAAAACCACCTTTGCTCGCGATGCTTTGGCTGTGATTTATTGGTGAAGCACAACCGATTGTTTACATTGTGGTTTAACGGTTTAGCTGTCAAAACATGCAAATGACCCTATTGCCCCAACTTTAACCCCCGGGTAATTAACTGATAAAGCACATACCACCCACACGAACAAATAATTTATTATTTGCGTTAAAGTTAAAGTTCCACGTTTAAAATTTAAATGCATTGGAAAAAATATGTTCTATTCAAATTACCGTATAAAATAAAATTACGATCGTAATTTTATCAGTTTATCAGTTAATTTATCAGTTAATTACCCGGGGGTTAAAGTTGGGGCAATAGGGTCATTTGCATGTTTTGACAGCTAAACCGTTAAACCACAATGTAAACAATCGGTTGTGCTTCACCAATAAATCACAGCCAAAGCATCGCGAGCAAAGGTGGTTTTTGGATTGGTGTTAAACTGTGTTTTTGGTGTTTTGTGCGATTTTTTTTATTGTTTAGGAAATTTGAAAATCATAGCGGTGATTTATTCAGCAGTTATCAAAAATTTGATTTTATAAAAGTGAAGAGCAAAGAAATTTAGACAAAGAAATGAGCGAGCTTAGCCAGGTTAAGTCGATAGGGCAGTTAGCGGTTTTAACGCAGGATAGGCAACAGGTAGTGCGACTGATGCAGGATGCAGGATTGTTAAGGACAGAACAGGAATGTGAGAAGTGCCACCACTCGATGGTTTTGCGAGGTACGCAAAGAAGAAATGCGTACAAATGGATTTGTGCAAACGACAATTGTGAAGGTTCGGAATGCTCTATCCGAAAGGGTAGTGTGTTCCAAAACTCGAGATTGTCGCTTGCACAACTTCTCCGCATTACCTTCGAGTGGTCGCAAAACTCGCACGTGAAGCGTACTAGGGCCGAGTCAGGTGTTAGCCGCAAAACGGTTAACGAATGGTTTAAGCTGCTTAGGGAAAAATGTAGTGCGTATGTTGAGGAGAATAGGCGGCTGATAGGAGGCCCAGGACTAACGGTGGAGATCGACGAGTCCCTCATCGTAAAACGTAAGTACAACCGAGGCCGATTGCCAAGGACTGGGGAGCTATGGTTGGTAGGGGGTATTTGTAGGGAAAATAAGGAAATTTTCTTAGAGATAGTCGGTAGGAGAACTAGGGAAAATTTGCACGACCTAATCCTCGAGAGTGTTGATTGGGGCACCACAATCATGACCGATTGTTGGAGAGCATACGACACTCTCGAGGATTATGGATACGTGCATAAAAAGGTAAATCATTCAGTTAGCTTTTTAAATCCAGAAGATAGGAAATTCATACACAGACTATAGAAAATTTATGGGGTAAAATTAAGCCATTTTTGAGGAGGAGCAAGGGAACAAACAAGAAGACGTTGATCTCGTACATCAGAGAGTACGAGTTCAAACGGTGTAGTACGAATGTTTTTGAAAGCATTCTGCTCGCCTTAAAAGCTGAGTAGGCCCAGCTTAGGACCAGCATAGGGACCAAGATCCATTTATTTTTTTACGACTATTTTAATCACATTTTATCATTCAAGGTGGCTAGCAAATGCTGAAAAGTGTTTTAAGCACGATTAAAATAATCATGCTCACACATTTTCAGAACTCCGACCCCAACCTCCACGTGGTGCTGGCTGGATTACAACTGTTGCACAAAATGTGCAACAATTGTATACCAACTGGGGCGGGGGTGTTGTGTTTTTTGTTTGTCGTTTCAGATCACCGTTTTGCTGTCGATCAACGGATACATTTATAGTTTTGCTTGCAGCAAAACAAAGGTAGGTTACAATAATACTTACGTTCCATTTTGTAACAAACTAATTATTGTAACTATTTTTTTCAGTAACTTTTATGTGCGACATCGAACCACCAATCCACCTCAGAACCATGTCCTGTCGACACTCTCACCAAGGACGGTTTTATATGATGTATGCGGCGTGCGGAGTGAGTGGCAAACGGTACGTGGTTAATACTAAAAATAAGAAAAACAATTGCTCTTGTAGTCACAATATATGACACATTTTCTTTTATATTGCTTACAGATACTTCATCTAAGCTGCTCATCGTTTTCTTCCTCTACTGCGGTATCGGAATCGTAACATCGTAAATATGGTGAGTCCTTCATAGCACATGATTAGTAATTCTAACCATTAACGTGCCATATTATTTCTTCTACCAGGCCCCAGCGACCTATTTCTATTGTTGCGACAAATGTCAGCACGCGTCGTACGAATCATCGGTGGTATGCTGCCCGAAGAACAAAGCTGTGAACCCACAGCCCGATTGCACGATCAGCACAGTTACAGCACAGCGTAAGGTTCAACATCTGGGGCTCACGTTGAGCTAACAGCACGGCACCGTCAACGACACGATCGGTCACCCAACGCCATGCCCGTCGAATGATCCGCCCTCCACCGACCAATCTGCTGACGCCGATGGGCGCCCAATCGCGCAACTCGGAAACAGAATCTGCCTCAACCCCACGACCGTGACATTACTATTAGATAATAAAAGTGCGATCGATGGTTCGAACGTGACGTGATTTGAAAAAAATGTCTGCAGACACTGCGTGGTAATTTTTATTTTTTTTTTAATCCGAAATTCGTCCTTAAGATTTCCACCTGCTACAGTTGTGTTGGATGCGTTATTCCGCTGTTCCGCTTTGGTGCGCTTTCCGAGAGAAATCTCTCATCGGCTGACGAGCATGAGTGCCCGCCGTCTCGGTACCGGTAGGTAGGAGAGGAATCCCGGCTTTAGAGGAAAACAATTAGAAGGTCATTCGAGTCCACAATACAACAACGAGATCAACAATCCGAACTGAATGTAATGTGTAACTTAATAGATAATAACTTTGTAAAAAAAAAAACAGATTAAATAATAGAACATAAAACGTTTTACTTTTTATTGGCGAATTATACACGAACTACACATCGTACTGTTCTCTCGCTCTCAGGCAGTTCGAGTTTTGGATTGAGTGATGGATTTATATATGTATTTATTCATTAATTGACGTATTTTATTTTAATAATAACGTTGTAATTTTCAACGTACTTTGCACATTTTGTAAATAACAAAAGAAAAATTAAATATAAAACATAACATTTCCAAGATCACATAAATGCATTTATTCGTACCGTGATTATGGCTTCATTCCCAAATATAATTTTAGTAGCTGGATCCTCCTGCTGATTGATGCACATTTTCTTTCTGTGCAAGTAATACGGCACAGGCTAGTATTGCGTCAAGCGCGCTCATCGTTTTTATATATATTTTTTTATTTTGTTACATCGATCCTTTTCCATCGTTCATCGTTTCTTCGTATATATGACCATCGCGCTGCTGCACAAGCGTTAGTGGTTTTAAAGTTTAAAAAAACTATATTTTATAAAGCTCATCACAAGATAGAGGGGGTCCAGTGTAGCCAATCACAGAGAAGCAATTTTGTGATCTGCTTCTCCTTTATCCTTCTTACTTCATTTGTTTCTATTTTTTATGTTTCTATTTAATTGAACGGGATACAAGTGAAATGGTTTCCAGGCTAAAGCAATGTCGTCGTTTTTATAAATTTACTTAAAAATTAAAAATGATTTCCACTACAGTTTTTATACACTGTAAGTAAAAAAAGAACAAAATGGTTTTTGTTGTCGAACTGTACATAAAAAATCTTATTTATTGACTCTTCTTCGTTACGAGATTAGCATAACCAACTAACAACGGACTTTTGTTTTTTTAAACAACCATCGTCGTTTTTATAAATATATTTGTTTGTTTGTTTATTTATTAAAATGATCGACGGACCTCATAAGCCCACTCGATATAGATAAGAGTACAATAAAACATATATAGTCACACACTTTACACAACAATAACAAGGGCGCTAAAGATTCTGGCGAGATGCGCGAAGCAAATTAATGCGACTCAACACATTTGCTATCGTCATGCTGGGCTCATACGCATCAGATGCCGCATTCAGAGCAAGACATATACGCAAAAACGGGTCTCGAGAGGCGAAGGCGGTCCTTGTCTCTGGGATGGCCAGCATCGCCCGAGGGCGGAGGGTTCTTGCAGGCACGTATAGCTGTATCGACGAAAGCAAAGCCGGACAATCAATGCTACCGTTGAGAAGCCCAACGATAAAAGCCAGCCTAGCATTTCGTATTCGGTTCTCGAGTTGGGGTAACCCGAGCAACAAACACCTTGTTGTGTAGTCGTTGTTGCTGCCCCTCGAACGTAGCGCGAAATATTAAAAGAGTGTTAGAAATTACTACGTTTAACCAATCGTAGATAAATGGGGAAAAAATATCGGGCTAGGATTACATTCCTTAAATATGTATGTGACAAAGGGAAATTATTAGATTCTGCCAAAAAATCGCTGTTGAGGTTTTTGTTTTGCTTTTGTTTGATCGAATCAGTTTAGAACCGTTATTCACTAATTTGATTGAACGCTAAATACTTCACTAATTGATTGATGGTTCTCATGGCCATTTAAAAAATATTAAAAAAAAATGTTTACATATTTTGATTGTTTCAGTACAATACACGTAAAGAATTTTTTTTTATTTGTTCGAAAAATAATTTTGATAATTATTCTTATAAAACTCGTAAAACCTACGATAAAAATTATAATAAAAACTTCTTAAAATCGTTAAAATATATTTTTCTGTTAAACCTGTCGAGAGTATAGGGCTTATATATTATTAATTATGTGACTCAAAAGTATCAAAAATGCTCATTTTCTATTATGATCCATGTTAGAGAACTCGATTTGTCTTTGGTTTGATATATCTAAGTGAACGAAGGTCATTTGCATTACCTGACTCAAACGGAGACCGTTTTTGTCCAACAGCTTTCCGTCAGGTTAATGCTACGGAAATCGTTCAGTTTTATGGTTTAACTATTAAATACATATTCTTAAATCAAACGTATTGCATGTAATTACATTCAGAAGGGATTTTTTGGAATAACAAAACACACAGAGATTGGAGAATCATACCACAAGCGCTACTTTTCATGACATTGCCAAACACATTTAAACAATATGCCACACGTAGAAATAATTTTAAATTGGTACGATACTTCCTGCGTTACGCGTTGCAATTTGTTTTGGCAAACAAATCCATTTCAGATCTATTTGGTAGCAATGTTTCGAGTCAACGAAAGAAGTCTCTAACAAGCTTGTGCAATACCAATTTTGTTTCAGTTCGTGTAGCGCGGTTTTGTTTGATACTTTTCCGTTTGAATCAGATAATCGACACTTATGTTATTTATATTTTTGAACGATTTTTAAATGCGTTAGTTAGCACAAAAAACACGTTTTTTGAAGTATCTTTATAGTTATGGTACGACCATACATTTGTTTTTTTCGTAATAAGTCGTGTAAAAATGTTTTAAAAATAAAAAAATCTACAAATATGTGAAATAGTATTCAGCAAATCTCATACATTAATTGTTTTTATTTATCTCTTACGGATTTTCCGCAAATCGCGCAATACGACTGTTCATATAGTTGTGGTAGGCGCTCTATTAAGGACAAAGTATCCGGCTGCGTAATACTTAACATATCTCCAAAGCTCTTTTAAGCAAGTATTACCTTTTAGGTCAATACACCAAACAGAAGAAGATAAAGAATGATATGTTTAATCCTTTGACAGTCTCAAAAATTTTAAAAATTGCGCAAACCCATAATGAAGTGATGGCAAAAAGTTTACAAAAGAAAATAATTTTGGACCATTATGCAAACCGTTGCTTTAAACAAAAGATGATGAGAGATATGTGTCAAAATCATTGTATTATTTCCATCCCCCTCTCCCTACGCGATAAATAATCGAAACGGGGAACAAAAGCACAGCCCGAAGCGACCATGATTCTCCAGGATCAACAATTCTCCAGGATGCTCGGTCCCTGGCTGCAGCCTCCCATCCATGCAGACACCCGATCTCCGTCAGATCTCGCTTCACCTGGTCCAGCCATCGAGTTCGCTGTGCTCCCCTGCGCCTTATGCCGAACTAGGGATCGCTGTCGAACACCTTCTTGATGGGGCATGAGTAGGGCATCCTCATGACATGCCCCAGCCATCGTATCCTGCCAGCTTTCGCCACCGTCAGGATGCTCGGTTCGCCGTACAGCTCAGCAAGCTCGTGGTTCATCCTTCTCCTCTACACTCCATGCTCGAACACACCGCCAAAGACGGTCCGGAGGATGTGTCGCTCAAACACGCCCAGAGCGTTTGCACCCTTTGCATGGTTCAATTGTATTGATGTCTAATCGGACATAGGCCGTATCGGCCGGGCCGTAACAATTAAACAAATAATTTAAAAAATAAATCGGACGATACCAACAAATTGTGGGAACAAACCAAACATATAAAAGATATGACGAATAAATCGTGAGACGAGCCCAAAAAATTATGGGAACCAACAAATAAACCGGGGCCGGTCGGGTGATACAGTCGTCAACTCGTACGACTTAACAACATGTCCGTCATTGGTTCAAGCCCTGAATGTACCGTGTCCCCAAACATAAGACTGAGTAACCTGTGATGGTAATCAATGTGTCACAGAAAGCCAAATCTATGAGTGGTACAGGCAAGCCTTCGCCGACAACGGTTGTTGTTCCAAAGAAGAAGAGGAAGATTCGATAAACCGTAGGAAATACTGTAATAGTGTAAATAAATGACTACAAAAAAAAAATAACATGACTGCTTAAAAAAACAAACTCACATTCGTTTGTCTCACTTTAGAGCATTGATTTTTCATTCGAAAGTGAGATGTTGTTTTCAAATCTAAATCAAATATCTAGCACTACACAAACTAAGCGCTAGGCATCGATCTTTCGTCGGTTAAGAATTGCTCAATTTACCGGGTCACTCGATGCTTTATTCAATTTAAATCATGCTCCAGTTAGCAATGGAGCTCAAAAATGATTTTTATGTTTTTATTGAAAAACTAGGAATGAATTAATATTTTAAACAATGTGGCAGCTGTGCTAAAACGAATGGCGAGTCTTTTGATCCGTTTTTGTCTATCTTCGACGTTTCAATAAGCTCTTCCATCTTTTTGACTTCCATGCCTCCTTGAACTCACATACTTCACATCGAATCACCTTTTGTTTCTATTTCTTAAGACCAGTCTGTTTTTTATGTTAGTCTTAATTTTTGTTTAACTAACCATGGCTGACACATACATTCCATAAACAAACAAAATTTACTGAAACATTGACAGTCATTTTCATTAACAGAAAATTCAAATCAAAACTGGTAACAAAGGGAATGAGATACAGAATTTAACACTATTCAAAACAGATCACAATAAGAAATATCAACATGACTGTATGTAGAAGAATAAACCTTTGTGTTAAACATTTTCGTTTTGTTATATCATTTAAATTATAACAGCGATTTATTGACTATTTCATAAGGATACCATAAATTAGTTTTTTATTCATTTTCTTTTTTCAACTGCACTAGTCACTGAGCTACGTAATATAATTAATAGAGTAATTATAAAAGGTATTAGGGTGTGCACATTTTAAACAACGCATTTCCCATGTGCCTCTAAAATACAAAATACTCATGAGGCCCACTTACTGATGCTGATTATGACGCTAAAACAGTTTTTTTAATTTTATCAGATCCGACACCTGTCCCGGTACAGATTTTGGTCTCATACCGGTCCTAGAAATGCTACCAAACCTGTACCGGTTTTGGAACTAACCCCATACCGATCGTACTACCAAAGTCGATTAGTTGATCCCGAACTCATTCCATAAACTTACACTGAATACATATCGGTCCTGGAAATGATCCTGGCCCAATATTTATCCTGGAAGCTTTTTCTATCGTTTCTAGAACTGACTAACCCATAGTGGCCCTGGAACTGATTCCAATTATATATCAGAACTGAAACTGATCCTGACACCATAATGGGTTGTGACCAGACATGGAGCTAACAAGTGCAGTGGTTTTCCTTTTGTTTATCTGTTGATGCAACATCGGTGGATCTTGCGATACTTACTGACCATCATGCTATGTCAGGGGTCTCCAAACTACGGCTCGCGGGACGCATGCGGCCCTCGAGAGCCTATAATGCGGCCCGCGGTGATGTTGCAAAGGATAATGTAAATATCTGATTAATTTCACAATTTTCATCAAATTTTTAATTTTTGCTAAACCATGCCAAAAATCAAGGTACTATAAAAGAAAATGCAGTTTTTTTTAAATATTCATTAAGTATATTCACATGAAAACGAGATTTAAACGTTCTCATTATTATTATTATTATTATTATTTATTTATTTAATCTTCAAAGGGCCATATGGCCTAATTAAGATGTAACAGTTCAATAAAAAAAAATACATAGCAAAAACAAGATTTGCATCACAATTCACTGCGGCCACGGCAAAAGCCGGAGACGTTCCTTGAAGCACTGAGTCGAGATGTCGAAGTCGAAGCAATCCGAGACAGTATTGAAGACATCCGACATGCGGAACATAGGGTCAGACCGACCAGCGCTGGAACGGGGTTGAGCGAGCCGCAGAGTTTCTCTAGACCTAAGTGTTCGGGATGGTGCATAGATGCAACAAAGGCGATGAGTCGATAGAGCCATTTAGCAATCCAGCGATGAAAGAGCACTGTGCATTGCGTCTTCTGACCGAAAGAAGTTCAAGGCCTAGAAGACGGCACCGCGCAGCATACGGAGAAAGATTATTGCGATCCTGCCAGGGAAGTAGGCGTAGGGCATATCTCGTGAGCTTACGTTGAATCGCCTCAAGTCGAGCAATTGAAGAAGCGGTAGTTGGGCTCCAGACTACGCACGAATATTCCAGAATCGAACGAACGATACAGTTGTACACAGCTTTGATGCACATGGGGTTGCGGAATTCATTAGTTATCCGGATAACCACGCCAAGTAATTGATTTCCTCTAGCTACAACGTCATCAATATGCTGTTTAAAGTTCAAACTAGAGTCAAGCAGAACGCCCAGGTCTTTGGCATGATTTTGTCGATTAATTGCAGTGCCGTCTATGAAGTAGGTACCAGTAACTGGGCTCCTGCATCGACTAAAAGACACACAGTAGCATTTCTCGATGCAGATAGTCAGTCCATTACGCTTGCACCACGAACAGAAAATTTCGATGCAGTCTTGCAGGAATGTACAATCACCTGTGTTGTTAATAGGCGCAAACATTTTTGCGTCGTCGGCAAACAGACTGATACTGTCGGGAGATAAAGCGAGGGTAACATCGTTGATAAACATTCTCATTACCAAAAGTAACGTCAAAATGGCCCTCAACAACGTTATTTGCGAAGCAATGCGGCCAGCGAATTGAAAAGTTAGGAGACTCCTGGGCTATGTGATACTAAGACTGCGTGATGTGTGAGTCTGTTTAGTCCTATAAGTCTTTATTTCAAAAATAACTTATTTGATACACGAATATTAACGGAACGCTTTTAAAAAGAATTAATCTTATAGCCAAAAACCAAATTAAATTTTTATTTTTATTTAAGCTGAACAATTCTGAGCGAGAAAATGTTGCCGTGACATTGTTATAGCGGTATATATTGAAATTTTCCCAGAAGCATCGGAAAGTAACGAAATAAAAATTAATCTTTCCTTTCTGCTCAAAGAACTTAAAACTTAGTCATCTTACTGCATACATCCTACGCAAAAAGCAATCTTACAGCCACAGGAAAGTAACTCAGCGTCAAACTTCACTAGAGTTTAAGTAAAGAGATTATGAAAAAATAATAGGTACTGGAGCAAAATGGCTTTGCTGTTCTCTTTTTTTTATTATAATCCTAATCACTAGAAATGGTAGTCAAAGTATAAATTTCAATTAAAATCGAAACATTTCAAGCAAATAACCGCCAACGAAAATTTAAATTTACATTTCAATCGTTATACGCCAAATCTTATGCAATCCGCATACACGATATCGGGGTTTGCGTATGTGCTACGCAATGCCCTCACCTGGCTATCGTACAACATTCCCGGGGCCTTCTCTACTCTTTAGCCCAATGTTGAATCAATAAAACTTAAAACCATTTTAATTCATTGCGCTTTATTTCCTAATCTGGGCAAGATTTTCAGTGCTTTTGCATGTAATTTTAAGACATGCGTCCAATCTGGGTTATAAGTTCTGTTGCCGATTTTTCAACAAGAAATATCAAATTTCAGGTATTTAGCAAGCTTCAATATTCGGTGTTCATGGGGTACTATGCTTGTCCACACAATCTGTTTAATACGAGGGCGCTGGGGCTATGACGTGGTATGGAGTGCAAGGTGAGCTAGCAGACTACACGAATTTGTTTTGCGCGAGTACTTTTTAAAATCAGTTTTTAACATTGCTTTACAAAAAATTGCATACGATGAAAGCATACAAAACATTACAATGTAGGGGAAGGTAGGTAAAGACGGACACGTTAAGGGAAATGGTAAAAATCTAGGGATATATAAGTGCAACGATCTTGAAAATGTGCATATATTATCTTACACTCATGTTTTATTAGAAAATGTGTTGAAACTTTTAAGTTTCCATCGATTTTGCGTATTTTTCATGAATGAAAAACATGGTATTTTTCGTGCGGTTTTGAAATGTTCGGGTAAGACGGACACCTGATACGGGAAAGATGGACACAATGAAGGGTAAGATGGACACCTGTAGAAAACGTTGGAAAGTGAAGAGTTTTACAGTATTTTAACAAATTCTATCGCTTTCCATGTCCTGGTACGTTTATAAACCAATTCTTGGCCTATTGCAACAACGATTCATTCAGCCGTGGTTTTAGGAATTGTAAGCTTCGCTTCTGATCTATCGTAGAATGCAGCATCTAAAGCATTATTGAAATATCGCACACTTTTAGCTGACGTTGCACCAACCTACAGAACAACTGTCTAACTTCCTTTAAGGAAATTACTCCGTGAAAAGACCACGACCTCAGTATTTTTTGAGGGACTTGTTAATAGTTTAATCCATTTTCCACTATGTCAAAATTCAACATTTGATGTTTGTAATCCCATAGAATTTCTCATCTATTCCTGAACAATGTCGTATAAATGCCTCATCTTTTTATTGCTTAAAGTTGTCCAAGTCGTGACAAGATATTGGATTTCGTGAAGCGCCTCATCAGCGTCGAGCGAGTAATAGCATAACGCATGACTGCTATTTTGACTGGTGTTTCATTTCTCGCTTATTTATTACTTTTTCTAGTTACTGATTGATTTATAGCACCGGAATAGCCTCATTTAAGGTATTTGAAGAAAACTATTTATCACCAATTGATATAAGAAGTAAAAAAATCAATAAATTTGGTGTCCATCTTTCCCTACAACAAGGTGTCCGTCTTTCCCGCTTTGGTGTCAGAATGTTTAAACCACCAGAAAACAATATTTTGTATTGCTTTTACCCTCGTTCTTTCGCCAGTTTTTTCATTAATGATTACGATAACCCATTCATGAAATAAAACTTCCGGAAATATTAACAATACAAGTTGTAGAGCTTAAGATCCGTAGTAGTCAAATTAGATCCACAAGGGTGCATACGATTGAAAGTTTATTTTGTTCGCTGATTTAACCAATTTTGCATATATATTGCCAAAAATGTTCTCAAATGTGTTGTTTAACTTTAAGTTAGGATGCTGTATTGTTGATTTTTTCGAAAATTACCATTTTGATGCATTTATGAGAAGTGTCCATCTTACCCGCAGTGTCCGTCTTTACCTACCTTCCCCTAATAATAACGACAACAGATGACGCAACTGCTGAATATCTTTATTGATGTTTGACATAGATGGTGCTTTCCGTAGTCAAAATATGGCTATATTCCAGCAGTTTTCTGTACAGGAAATGGTGCAAAATCTATACTGGTTTTGATCAGTTTCCTGTGCTGGACTTCAGTAAAATCTGCGGAGGGGTGAGCAGTTTTGGCACCCTCTACTGGGGGAATAGGCAAACTATTTTAGGCGGCGGAGCAAAAAAAGGCCTAAAATTCAAAAATAAAGCTTTCCTTTCTTTTTTCTCTTCCTGTTCCTCCTGCATCGCTGCCTTGCCTTACATGCGCTTCAGTCCGTGCCTTCCGTCATCAGCTGATTGTATGTTGTGTTTGCACAGAAAACTTTTTTTACTGAAGTTCAGTAAAATTGTACTGAAGTTTTTTGAACTGAAGGTTCAGTAATCCTTTCAGTAAAAAGAATGTTTACTGAATCATTCAGTAATGTTCAGTGCTCACCAAAATGACAGCTTATTTACTGAAATCACAGTAAAGCCATTTTTTTTTAATTCAGGAGTAACGGTCCAAAAAGGCCGTATTGCTTAAGAGTAGAAAATACAAATGTAATTCATGGCGCTACAATCCATATTGGCAGGGAGACATTTCCTTCTCTGAGCCATGGAAGGGCACCTTATCCCGGGTGTACTCGGACGGTCAGTAAAGCCATTTTAATATTACAGATTTTTCAGCAGTAAGGCTTCAGAGCTTGGCTTTCAGTGACTTATTGTTACCATAGCAGGATAGTCAGTCCTACGTATGGGGGCGCGGTCTATTCGGGACTTGAGCCTATGACGGGCATGTTGTTACGTCGTACGAGTTGACGACTGTACCACCAGACCGGCCCATTTTTTATTTAATATTGAGTTTTTTTTTATTGATGCACAGAGATTGCCAGTCCCTCAATTCATATTCATCCAGGTTATATGTTATTTGATACAGTTTTTGCACTATTTTTTTCAGCAACAAGTTTTGATGGTTCAATAAACGCTCACAGACACCACGAACTTTTAGCAAGCACAGTGAATTGAAGCAAAGATTTTGAACACCAACACGATCGCCACCGTTGCCGGTACCGATGCCTACCGATGTAAGCGCCTACCAAATCAACTTACAGGTTTTCCACGATTTATTGGTCGGTTCTCATAATTTTTTGGTTGCTTCCCATATTTTTTTAGTGTGTTCGCACGATTTATTGGTTGGTTCCCAGATTTTTTAAATTCAATTGTATTGATATCCAATCAGATGATACCAATAAAATATGGGAATGAACCAAAAATCTATGGGATACGACGAATAACTCGTGAGACGAGCCCAAAAAATTATGGGACCCGACCAATAAATCCTGGGAAACCCTGTATTGCTCATCATGAGCAAAAGGACACCGCATTGTTTTGTTTTGATGTTCTGACTGACAGGCAGGTTTGTTTTGATGCTGCATTTTCAGTAATTGTATTTTCGCTGATTTTCGGTAAAATGTGTATTAGTGAAATGCATTCAGTAAATTTTATCACTGAAAATCAGTAAAAATATGACATTTATGCTCAAAACCAGTAGCATATTCTATTACTGAACCGTTTTAGTAAAAAAAACTTTATTGAAGAAAAAAATAAGAAAATTTGCGGTATGCCTTGGTACATACCCAATCAGCCAAAATTGCTTAAGCAGCCAATTTTGGCATGCTAAAGATTGTTGCTTAAATTCGCCTTTTGCAGTAGATAAACAGCATCAAAGTTCCAGGTGGGTCTATCAAACAGCGCTTAAGCAGCTTCTTTATGCCAGGGTACCGGGGATTATTTTTCTTTGTGTTTATTTTCAAACAAGCGTCATCAATAAAATAAACAACAGGATTTGTTTTGTTTGTGTACATGTATATATTTTTAAATTTAAATTATATTCATGAATTATACAACATTTAACACAATTTACTGTACAATCACAATCACTTCCCTCAATATTCCTCCTTCAAATAACTTAACCAGCTTGGGCAGCAGCAACGAGTTGATTGACAGCACCAGTCTTTGACACTTTGACAAGGGCCACCTCGTACCGATGTCATGCATTAAAAAGCTATAAAGTTTCACCAAGTTCGGTACGCTTTATTAACAAGCCTTCAAGTTCCATCGTGAACCATACACATCAGACTAATCAGCTACAAGGTTCCTGAGAGTACCATGTGCCTGTTAAAAAGCTCCATAGTTCCGTAAAGTACCGTCTATCTCTTAATCAGCCACAAAGTACGACATCGAATCGAGTACGAGCTGGCTATTTGGCTATGTGTGAATTGAGGTTGTGTGTTTTGAATGGTAGATGTTTTTATTCTATTTGTGTGGGTGGACCTTGGGGATGCGAGAGAAACTGGTTTATTTCGGGGATTGAAGCAATATCGATGCGTTGATGGTTTATTTTATTTCAAGCCGCTGCTGATGAGGCCATCACTGCCCGTGCCAATCAACGGTAAAGAAGTTAATTTGAAACAAGCACAGGAGTCCGCCTAACTTCATTTCTAATATTTTTTTATTTTGATTAAATCTTCAATGAAATTCTAAGCATATTGTAAGATGCTTTATTATGACGATAAACGAAAATTAATTAATGTGTCGAAATGCATCTCGAATTTCATTACAATACAGGACACACACACACACAGCGCGGGGAAAGTGACCGTCCACTCTATCTCCCTCTCCCTGAGAGATGATAATGTGCACGAGAAAAGTGCACCGCAGTCTTGCGATACAAATTCACAGACCCTGGTATCGTCAACGTTTGCACGTATCGTTCCGAAGTCTTGCGATTGACTCCCGCCGATTCATCAAAGTGTCCCACGGTCTTGAGTTCAATCGGAAAACTCTGTACAGTATATCGAATGACGTTTTAACGTGTTTTCTCATTTTTGTCGCGGTTCATGAATTAATTGTTACATTGCATACATTTTCATGTTCTTCAACGAATGTTTGTAATTTAAAACATAGAAAGATATAGATATCTTTTTAATCATAGTTCACTACTTTTGACCGAACACTTTTCACCTCATGAACTTGATTGTCAAAACTGCGGATTATCGAGCGTGCGGATTAAAAAGGTGCGGATTACCGAGCATATACTGTATTGTGTCCTGCCCGATGCATACTCTGCACACCAAAGCTTCTATGCCAGATACATTGGATCATAATTTTGCTAAATGGATCATGGACTGCCAAGCTCTCTTCATTAAACCCCCCCACACACACACACACACACATCCCCCCTTTAATGAAATTGTGAGGGGGGAATTAAAATCTTACGTGCACCTTATATGGAGGAAAAGCTGCAAAAATATTTAAAATCACTGGTCTATAAAACTGTTCAGGGTGCCGCAAAGAGATAGGTGAAAAATTGGTGAAAATATGAGGTGTCCAACTTAAGTTGCCCGCCTCTGTATGATCCAGTATGCTATCCGGCTAAACATCCGAAAGCGGCAAAAAACAACCCAGAATGCGGTCCCTTGGTACAGTCGTCAACTCGAACGACTCAATAACATGCCCGTCATGGGTTCAAGCCTAGCATGGATACTTAGATAGCTGCTCGAAAACTGCTATACAATGCAAACAGCTGACAAGCTGAAATTTAGGCCTACCAACTTAAAACGGAAAGGCCCCCACCTTTAGATTTTGCAGTAGCTCGCGCAAATTTCGTTGCGGCGCATAGTTTTTTTGGTGACCGTTCGGCGTACCTCACGATTCTCCTCATAACAGACGATTTGAAAAGCAACAATTTCATATTGTTCTATGTTTGAACCCAATTGAGCTTGTGTTGAAAACCCATATTTAAGCAATGAATAACATTTGACAGATTTGTCCGCTTCTACGCATCAGAATAGATTCTCAACCAGACCGTCCCTCCACACCAAAGAAGGAATATTCGGGAAAAATTTCGAAAGCCTAAA
Source organism: Anopheles arabiensis (assembly GCF_016920715.1). Lineage (NCBI taxonomy): Eukaryota > Metazoa > Arthropoda > Insecta > Diptera > Culicidae > Anopheles > Anopheles arabiensis. The sequence continues at coordinate 49,920,193 of NC_053518.1, read as the reverse complement.
CAGGACTGGATGACGACTTAGGTCCTGACGTCAAAAAGAATAAAATTGTACAGGTTTATTTGGAAAACTTGGTCAAATAAAAAAAACGATTAGATTTTACAATTGAGAGCATTAATTATTTAATTCTTTCCTTGGGATGCAAATGTGTCCCGTGGGTACTGAATAAACGGTGCGCTGCAATGAAATTTGCGCGAGCTATCGCAAAATCCAAAGGTAGCTGAGAGCGATCCAAACGTAGCTGAAAACGATTCAGACGTAGTTGAAAACGATTCAGACGTAGTTGATTGCGATCCATTCTCATGGATTGCGATCTATAGCAATCGGATAAAGATTCAGAGGAAAGTTAGAACAGGTGTATTTTTTGGACCTGTCCCGTGGTACAGTGATCACTCGTATGACTTAACAACGTGCCCATCTTGGACTCAAGCCCGTGCGATGTTAATCGATAAGTCATTGATAGCCTAGCCCATTAGTGGTACTGGCAAGCCTTGTCAAGCGAATGTTAAGAAGAAAACGAAGAAGAAGAAGAAGAAGAAGAAGATTTAGTAGATTTATAAGATTTTCTTACTTACTTACTTACTTATCCGGCGCTACAACCGCTTTGCGGTCTTGGCCTGCCTCAGGAGTGTCCGAAACCGCTCACGGTCTCGCGCCTTCGTCTGCCAGTCCGTTATCCCGTCCTTAATGGCGGACGCCTCCAAGCCATCTTGCCACCTCAATTTGGGCCTACCACGCCTCCTCTGTCCTTGTGGACGGCCTAAAAAGACTTAATACGCTGTTGCCGTACATCTCGTATAGCTCGTCATTATAGCGGCTCCTCCATTGTCCTTCCACACATACGGGGCCAAGTATCCTTCTGAGCATCTTCTTCTCGAGTGCGGCTAAGAGGGTTTCGTCAGATTTGGACAGTGTCCATGTCTCAGAAGCGTATGTGAGTACCGGAACTATATAGGTACTATATAGTCCCAGCTTCGTCCGTCGCGACAGGTTCTTTGAGGTGAACTGATTTTTCAGGCTGTAGAATGACCGGTTGGCAGCCAGCATACTTGCGCGCAACTCTTCCATGCTGTTGTCGTGAAGATTAACAAGATAAGATTTACTACCATGTACTTTATACTCTCCTTCATACTTATAAATTCTTAAACATATCTCTTCCTTTATTCTGTTGGTTTTTGGTTAGTCACTACAGGTGACTGACTTGGTGACGGTCTTTCACCAACCCCCATAAAATCGAGCAGTTTTAGAGCTCGGTTTCTAGTTCGCTTTCCGCTGTAACCGATCGAGAAGTAATTTTTTTTATTCATCCAGCTATGGACAGCTTGGATTGCTTGAAAAAGATTCGCCACAGGCTGCTAGACTTCCCTACCCCAGTGAAAAAGTGTGTTTGATAGATATTTTCTAGCAGCATATGCCGTGTGAAAACGTGGCCAATAAAAAAAATGTTTCAGATTTGGTTAGGTTTACAATTTGAATTTGAAGTGACAATTTGATGTCATTTTGAGAACTTTTAGAGAATAGAACCAAGATTTTAAGAGTGTATGTATTCTGCAAGTCGCTTATAAGCTTGTTGGAATAAAAATGTTCACTCGTTCTGTCAAAAAATAACGTTAAAATTTGGATATAAAAACAGGATAAGACCACTTGGTTTACATACTAAGAACTACAACCGTTGTCGGCCAAGGTCTGCCTGTACCACTAAGTGGGCTTGGCTTTTGGTAACTTACTTGATTACACATAGCAGGATAGTCAGTCCTACGTATGGGGGTTCAGTCCATCCGGGGCTTGAACCAATAACGGGCATGTTATTAAGTTGTACGACCAGACCGGCAATATTTTTTAACTATTGTTTTATTACTCATTTTTTACTATTGTGATTTGAGTCTAGTCTAGCTAATCGCTGTTCTTGAGTAAAGCTTTTTGTTTTAAAATATTTTTTTAAGTTAACCTAGAAATTGAACGCTGAAAAGTATACTCGCTTTTGGCTCAACGTTGGAATTCTTTATGAAATTTTCTAATGACTATTCTGAAACCAGGGAATAACACAAATTGCAACTACTTCACACAGTGTGTCTAACAAGTATTCGTCTAGCAGAATATTGTACAGTGGCCGGCAAAATAAAGTGCGAACTACTTACAATTTTACATTTTTTACATTTTTTTCGTGAAAAAGTTTTTGTACTGCTTTATTTTTTGAAACATTGTTCGTGATATGCTTAAGAATGTGTAGTACCATAGCATGTCAAAAATAAGAAGTTTGCTTCAAGAAAAAATATTTTTTTCCAAAATTGATCAAAATCACTGTGCCAAAATAAAGTGCCCACTTTATTCATTCTACAGAAAATATTTTTCCGAACAAATATGACATCAAAATTATCATTTTTGTGCACTGGCATTCTTTACATGTTCGAGGATCTTTGGCGCGTTTTTTTTTTAATTTTTAAAGGTTTATCTACTTCTGCATCTAGTTTTTGCATCTGGTTCTTCTCAAGCGTTATCCAGAGAAGAACGTTCTTTGTTGCACCAGTTGTATCCACCTTTGCACCTACACACTTAAAAATATTTCACGACCTCGGTTAAAAATACTGCCGAAATTTGTCGGCTCTTTCGATTCTTGCTGATATGTCAGTTGAAAAATCCCAGTAGCCGAAAATCAGTACCATTTAAAACTGAAATATCAGTTAAATAAATATTTCAACCGAAACTCGGCAACCCAACTTGCCGAGAACATACGTTAACACTGCTGTCACCGAGCTCGTCCGTCAAAATAACCGAGATTTCAGCTTTACTGTTTGGATTAGCCGAGGCTCGGTATTTTATCTGTCATTCGCCATTCTGTTAATCTCGTGCTAATGAAACGAAAACTTTTCGGAGTGATGTTGTGATGTAAAAGTAAAAGTGTAAAAATATAAATGAAAATGAGTCTCTCAGCGTGATAAAAAACCGAGTATCAATAGCGTGCGATCGAGCACGGGTGCTCTTCAGAGCGTCACTCGGAGCAGTCCCTATTGAAGGATCATATGTGGAAGCTAATCCGATTGGTTCAACCTTAGCCAGGCCGTTCAGACTTCCAGGATTCATTTCCGGTATTCCGGTAAGTAAGTATCAACACTCGACCACGTAAAATCTAAACAGGGTTCACTCAGAGTTGTTTCACTCTGCCCGCTTTACAGAACCGTGCCTGTACCATTCCCTGCTCCTTGCCCGGCTCATTTTCCTGTAAATATACCACATCCAAACGCTGTGCTCCATCCGGCGGATGAACCAATGCCAGTCCCTACGCTTCACACCAGAAATCTCATAAGAATAGGGTGACTTTCTGCCGTCCTGCTACAGTAAGGGGCACGATAGTGACATCATGCTGCAGAAGGTGTACACCGGCCATCATCATAGGCCTGTTACTATTTATGTTACCTAAATAAACTCACTTGATACGCAAATAAAACCAATAAAATAAAGATAAAATGTTTTTATATTTAGCCGAAATCTCGATTTGCTCTAACCGAAAATCTCGATTAAACGTAAACGTCAAAACAAAATGTCATTAACCGAGATGTCGGCAACAGAAATTTAACCGAGATTTTGCCGAGATCTCAGTTGTGCAGATCTCGGCAAAAATTAACCGAGATTCGGCAAAATTTTTTAAGAGTGTAGAATCTGCCACTGCCGCGGCCACAGCGCAACTGCCACAGCAAGTCCAGGGGTCGGCACGCACGGCTCTCCATAACACTTTTACAAGTTACAAGTTATTTTGTTAATAGATCCTTATTTGAAATGGATTAATTATTTGATGCTCCCAAAGCCCGGATCTATGAACATACTGCGGCAATATTTCTGGATTTGTCTGTTTATTTAAAAGGCTTTGCACGTATTTGCTCACAAAAACATTCTAAAATTAAGTTGAAATTATTGTTTATCCGTTTTGATATGCAAACAAGACCGCAAATGTTCCTGCAACAAGTAAACATGAAACAAATCGATTTGTTTCTTTTGCAACAAAAATGTTCCAGCAACATGAGTTTAACAGTTCGTCCATACGATTTGGATTTTACCGAAACATTTTCATAGACCCGGGACTAACCTAACTTGGCCACTCTTGGTGTTTGGTATTATTCAAATATTTTCGTAATAACTCACTAAATGTATTATATTTGATTTTTTGGACGTTAAACTGCTCCTTTAGTTATAATAACGGCCAAAGATGGCTGCTTAGTTGATAGTTTGACATACAATTGGTGTCAGTTAAATGTTCAAACGCTGATCAAACGAAGGAATAAGGTTGCCCGCATGTCCTTCAATCTGAATGAATCTTTTAAAATGGTTAGAATAGGTTAAGCTTAGGATTACGATATGATTTGTGCCATCATGCTCCGATGCATGACCTTTCCCGCCTTTAGTGCCTCTCTGGCCGCTCGAAGTGCAATTGAAACAACAGAAATGCATTAAATTTTAATCGAGTCACTAGCACATTCATAATAATAATAATAATATATTTAAATCATGTTTACGTAGTGTTTGGTCAGTGTAGATGATTCAAAGCCTAGATAGATGAACACTTTCTGCGAATACTCATCAAAGGAATTTTTTCAGTAATTTAAGTGTATTGGTTGCTATTGCACTATTTTAATGCTCAA